>NC_136512.1:66408600-67043600 GCF_053919585.1 Euprymna scolopes
ATAAAAGTAAAACAAAAAAATGGGTAAAACTTTGGGTTAAAAAAAAATCCTGTAAATCAGATGTTTTAGTCGTTATCCATGTCAATAAGGCTTTATGCATCCTCATGGTATTTACATTTTGTGCATTTGATTTTTTTGCACTCTTAATATCTATGATTCAAATTTTATGGAAATTAAATATTTCAAAAGCAAAAACTATCAACAAAATATATGCTCAAACTTTTCATTGGTTTTGTCCGATCAACTGATGCCTATACACACACAATTTTGCTGTACACACACATATACATAGCTGTGAATACACTTAAAATATTTGCAATGCATGTTTAATACATAGAATCCATGTTAAATTCAGTTTCCTTTAACTTCAGATAATTATACTAAAATACAAATAATTTCATTGGCTAATAAGATTTTCATATGGAGTTTTACCTCATTTTGACTTTTAATAATTCAAATTTTTCTATTTTTCTTTTATTTCTGAAATGGAGACAAATTACTGTATTGAAAGTCTTTTTAAAATCTTGTCAGTAAAATAAAAACCGAAAAGCATGTTTTGTAATCTTAAACTTTAAACTAATTTTATATAATTAAAATACAGTTTCAAAACTAAATTACTTTAAATTTATTCTTGTCAAACATTAGTGACATATTCTTCATAAAACCTAATAAAACAATGGCGTCATTAATGCAAATAGAACAACAAATAGAAACCTAATTCTGCAATTTTAGTAAAAAGTCTACACTATGAAAATGTCAGTGATATTCGAAACTCTGTATAATAAGGTGCAAAATATTGGTCATCTTTTAGAAGATGTTTCAATCCTGGATTAAGTTTGAGGGAGCTGATAATATATCCGCTTAAAAAAGGTAATAAGAAATCGGAGTTCTATTGTTTGATTGTAGGTCAATGCTGAAATCTCTGCTGCGACACCACCCACTCAGGTAAATATGAGGAGATTGGAGGGGGAGCCCTCCAAGCCCTTCCTTTCTTTTCAAAGGATACCTACCTACCTTTTTTTAACCTTACCTGTCCTAGCATTGACTTTGGCATTGCTATCATATCCAAATGCATATAATAAACTCGAATAAAAATTACTTTCCAAGTTATAGAAACTTAGGGATGCAGGCAATGGAAGCAATTTAATTTTTTATTCAAAAAATGAATGTCTGACTTAAAAAAAATTCACCAAATATCAGAATTGTTCTATTGTAATGAAATTTCAATATTTATTAATAAACATTATTTTATTTGTTAATTAAATTACTTGAACTACCTCACCCTCACATTTCAAATATGAAATATATCTTGTGCTCATATTCGAAACTCTCTGACCACCTATACAATGAGATAACATTCTGGGGTTGTGAATGAAAAATTAATTCTTTTATGAGCAGCTAATATGTAAACCTCTCAAATGAAAGTTTCAAGGTTTTTTTTTGTTTTGTTTTTTTTGTAGCATTTTTTTTTACTGAAAGTTACTTTAAATCATTTTTTCTTCATTCATATATTTAGCATGTTATCTCTGTAAAGGTTGTTACAGAGTTTTGACACAAATTTTATCCTTGAAATGAAAAAGTAGGAGGTAAAGTAATTTAATTGACCTAAAATAATTAAAATAAAAAAAATTAAAATAAAAAAAAATTTTAATATCCATTTATTGATAAATATTGGAAATTTTAACAAGATTCAATAATTGTCTGATGGGTATATATTTTTTTTTAATCCAGAGGGCTATTCAGTTTTTTGGGATTTAGAAAAGAAAAATTACTATCACTTTCATTGTCCGTCCCTATATAAAATTGATGTATCAATTTCACATCTTGTATGACTGAATTTTTTTATTTTTCTACTCTACGTATCAAAACTTAAATAAGTTGATTTAAATATTATACCAGGTTATGTTGAAAATTGTTATCAAAACTATAAACAAAAATCCCCAATTGCTTTTCCTGATTAAAACTGCTTCATAAGTCTGCTGCCTGTGAAACCCTTTTTGTCCTTATTATAAATTCCCATTTGAATTGGGTTAAATCCCAATGAAATCGTTTTAGCCTTGGTTGATATATCGAATTTCAAATATTCTTTATAATTTAATAAATTTAAAATTAAGTATTTATCTGTTTGAACCGTTTTGAAATATATTTTTGCTGTTGACCTATAGAGAATTACTTGATATTGATATATTCTGCCAAAAATTATACCCCTCCCCCAAAAGAATCATCAATAAGGTTCAACATTTATTTTAGGAAGTGAACTTGTATATTTTATATATAAAAAATATATAAAAGCTACTCTTTCTCTTCTCGCTATGATAAAATTAATATACTCGTTAAGTTTAGAAAAAAAAAAAAAAAATTTTTTTTTTTTTTTTTTTTTATTTTTGTAATCAACCAAAGCTAAAAAAAATTAGTTGTGATTTTTGGCATGATAAAATCTTTATAACTTGACAAAAATTAAAGCAATATATTTTTAGAATTATTTTGTGGAATTATGCGTATAAAGAAAAAATTATGGAATTTAAAAAAAAAAATTTTTTTTCTTTTTTTGATAATGTGTAGTCAACAAATAAAATCTTTAAAGTCTCTAGCTTGTAATATCTCAAATCTTTTGTTTTTATGTATGTATGTATCCTTTTTATTTTTTGTTTTTACATTTTGTTTTGTTTTACTTTTGTTTTCTTTCCTTTTTTATTTATTTTTTTGAATGGTAACTGTTTTCTAGATTAGTGGCTCCCTCCAAAAATGTTGCTCATCATTTGTTTAGGAGTACAAATGGAACAATCTTTGGCTTGATTTTCCGCATTAAATCAAATGTTTTTTAAGTCTTTAAAATGTTGATTCAAAAATAATTTTTGTTATAATTAATTTTTCCAGTAAGTATCGTTTCATTTGTGCTCCTAAACCTAAGATAAACAATGTCTTTGTGGAACCACTGTTCTATAAAAGATCCACTGTATCTCTCTATTCTTGAACTTTTTGTAAGTTATCTCTAGAAAATAAAATATTTTATAGAATATCTTTTAGTATGAAGGCCAAAACTTTATATTTATAAAAGCCAAAGTATTCTTTCTAAATAGTATATGCTTGTTTTTGATGTCTTATGTATAATTCCCCACCGTTTTGTGTTATGTAGCATGCAAGCACGACGTTGATAATTGCATTGGTTTACAGGGAGGGAGAGGAGTATGACTCGACTGTACACAATTTCAATTCATTTCAAAGTTAATATAAAACTTGTTTTTCTCCAGATTGATGGGATATTTCTGATTGTTTTTTTTTTTTAATTAACTAATACAAATATATTACCAGAGTAATTTATTTCTTATTAATTAAATTAAAATTTTAGAATTGATTTTAATATAAGAGCAAAATGACTTTATAATTTGAAATTACAAATATTCATATAATACAAAATATCCTTAAAAAGTGTTTATTTTAAGTGTATCTTTAAACATGATCAACATTTTGTCTATTACTGTGTGTGTGTGTGTGTGTGTATATATATATATATATAGAGAGAGAGAGAGAAAGAGAGAGGGGTTGTAAACTGAACAGAAATTTGTTGTATTCACAAGCTTGTTGGTCAATTATCTTTAGTCAACTTATAGAGTTCTGGCCAGGATTTAAAGATGCCATATTTTTTTTTTATTTTGCCTCTCTATTAAGCTTATTTATCAATTTTAAACCGGACGTCTCAACAAAAATGTGTATATGTATATGTTGTATCCCAGCGTGTTCCTTGTCATATGTATATGTAATATATTATTGTGTAACATGTAGGAACACAGGATGTCTTTTTCTAACCTGATCTTCATCTGTATTGAAAATGGATGAAAATCATAGGCCATGATCAAATATTCTGTTCTTTAAAAAGGGAAGTGATGGGGGGGGGTATTTTTACAGGTGTGTGGTAAGGAATAATCTAAAGTAAGATATTTTAATAATTTGCTAATAATTACTTCAACCTATAAAAGAAAGATTTTCTAAAATGTATTTTTTTTTTGTGCTCTTACCAGTAAGAACTTTATATAATTAGTTCAAATAATGAAACGAATATATCTATATACCATTTTTTTATACACAGTGTGCGTGGTTCCAGAATTAAGTGACTTCATCTTGAGTTGATATGCTTCCATGAAATCCAACAATAAAAATTAAAGAAGAACTTGAACACTATTATACATTAAGCCTTTAATTTCACAAAAATTTAAAAGAAAAATATATATTATTTTTCTTTAAATCTTTGTGAAATTAAAGGCTTAATGTATAATAGTGTTCAATATATATATATAATGTGGTGCTTCTGCATTTACCAACCCATGGTTTAAATAAAATTGGCTTGGGATCACTCGGCAGCTGACAGAAATAACCGGAAAAGATTGACTGAGTGTCACTTAATTTTTTATGAACGCGCGGTCTATTTTTAGCTAATACAAATCTATGAATGCAATTCTTTTAATAAATTCTAAGAAATAAAAGAATTAATTTCAATTAAATTCAAACCAGGTTAGGTTTGGGTTATACATATTTGTGATTTTAGTGTATTTCCATGTTTTTCCTATTTATTATAGTTTTCTCGTAGCGGTTTCACGATCGACTGCACCCCATTATTCACGACGGCAGTCAAGCTTACTTGAAACTTTGTGAAAACTGTGGTTCGGTAAATGCAGAAGTGCCATATATATGTATATATTAAAAATATGTGAACGTGTCTTAGAAAATGATTTTAAAAACTAATGTATGTGAATTTTACATCATGAATAACCATGATTTTAGTATTTAAAATCATGAAGACATTTTTGTACTTGTTCAGAATTCCCTCTATATTAAAAAAACTTTAAGTCTATATGATGTACATATAAGCGATGGAAAGAAAATGTATTCCAAAAATTTCTTAAATTGATAAAGTAGTTTTATTTTTAAGTGAATTTTTCCAATGTTCCCCATGTTAAGAATGGCTTTCTAAAATCTTGCATTTGAATTATTTAGTTCTCTCCCTTGTTTTCAGCCATGTTTTCTTTAAAGATGGTGTTAATACTTGATTATTCTTTTTCTTGTGTACAGTATTTTCTTTCTATGACAAGTATATACATCCTACAGATTTTTCTTTATTTTTGTTTAATATAGGGGAAGTTCTGAACAAGCACTTTCATTTTTATGAAAATCACTGAAATTAGCAATAAGTGATTACAATGTGTTGATATACCATCAATTCTGATGAAAAATAATTATTTTTATTGGTTTCAAATTTTCTCAGTTATGTAGGCAAGGCATTTATTAATTTATTTTGAGTATTAAATTGTAAATATAATTTTACAAATATAGAATAATTACCTGATTTTATCAATTTTTCAGCATATTTCATTTTGCCTCTTTCTATCATTGATAAAATTATTTCCCTTTTCACTCCTTCCATCTCTATTCATACTTCATACTTATAATCCCTCTATTTAAAGTTGAGCAGTTTCTGTATTTGTGCATATTTTTATTTATAATTAATCATTTTAAAATCAAAAATGCAATTGCAGAAAATAAAGTGAAAATTTTAAAATTCTATTTAAAAATACTTATGAAATCTACAAGAATACATTTTAGTTTCTTTTTAAACAAGTTAGCTATTTTTCATCTTTTGATAAGAGTGGGTAAAAAACAAATGAATTGCTTTTCTGAAACTTTGAACTTGTTTATTTGGAAAATCTGAAAAAGTAGTTTCACTTAAATAACTAATTTTGATTGGGCACATATTTTGACACTTACCATTTCAAGGCTAGTACTTTATGAAAAAAAAAAAAAAAAGAAATTTTTAATTAGTGCTGCCATCTCTGTTAGCCCCGGGACGTATAATTTTTAATTTAACATTTTATTATCATTCATTTAAGTATTTCTCAAAGTATAATTCATGCTTTGTTGGTCTGTTAAAGAGAGTGAGAGATAGTAGTGAAGTAAATACGAGCAATTTTCTTTAAATTAAAATTTGATTGAATAGTTATGAGTAAAATAATCTATTGTTTCATTTTACTTCTGTAAAGAAACACTGTAGAAAAAATATTCCCCAACAGAAATTAGTACCAAAATTTGAATAAATTTTGACTTAATGTATATTTTAAGAGAAAGAAGATTCAGTTTATTTCAGAAAGTGAAAAATCTATATAAATAAAACATGTATAACTGTCTGTAAATATTCAACCGATTAACTTTTAAACTACTGGTCACATAACACTGAAATTAACAGGAAATACTAATCATACATTAAGGATGGGTTATAATGAATAAAATCTTTGTTTGGATGAATAAAAAACGTGCACAGACATATATCAGCAAATTAAAAGGCAAAATGTTCATTTCAGCTTGCCGTCATATTTTACTTTCTGCACATTTCTTAAAGTCGTTTAATATTAAATCTTTCTTATCTCTCAATATATCGGTAGGAGACTTAGCTGAAGCATTAAATGTTTTGCTTTTGATTCTAGCTTGATTGATAACACCCAAGTCCTTTTTTAACTTTTGAAATCACTATATATTAGGTACAATATAATATTTAATAGAGAATTTGCTCTGTAATAATAAATACAAAATCTGCATGAAGTAAAATATATTTTACGACCCAGCAAGTATTGGAATAAAGACTTGAATTTTTACATTAAAAAGAAATATTTCAATATATATCCTTTTTTTAATCCAGCCCTGGTATCAAGATCAAAGTTTATCTTTTCTCTCCTTAGGAAAGAAGAAATCCAAAACACGTTTTACTCATGTGCCCTTTTTAGTTGAATTTTCATCACATTAAAAATTTTATCAAAAATACAGTAATTCCTATGAAAGATTGTTTCTAGGTGTATTTTAAATATGAAACATTTGTTTTCCTTTAAAGATTATTTTCATTCCAAGCAATTAGAATTTTAAACGAATTAATAAATTTTGCTGTGAAATTAAGTTTTAAATCTTAATTTAAAACTTGTGTATTAAAAAATAGATTCTCTAGGTCTAGAGGTTCATTATGTATGATGGGCTCTCTTGTAGATTTTAACATTTGAGTGTCTAAAAATTGGTTCAAATGCTTATGGCAATTATAAAATACTAGTCCAGTGAGTGATCTGCAGACAAAACCACAGAGTAAGAAATTTCTTTATTCCATTCCAAATTATGATTCTCTATTTGTTCTCGTCTTGTGCCGATCCTCAAAGATTCCAACAGGGATTTTAATTGCTGAAAGATTGTAATTCAGTTTGTCTCTGTCTCAAAGTCAGTATTGCTTTTCCCATCTTTTAGTTAGATATACATAAGAATTTTTGGTACATGACCAGCTCAGCTTTGTTTGGGACTGCATAAGGAACATTTCAGTGCGTCTAATCTTATAGTTTGCAAAAAGATGAGCATTTGGTACTTTTATCTTCAAGTGTATGATGGCAACGTTTGTGAAGATGTCAAGTTGATTAATCTGCGAGTGATGTAGTCTATACAAAAGGATGGAGAACATCAGGTTTATAGACCTGGATTTTCGTATTTAGTTTCACACGTTTCTGATCAAAGGCGATGACAGTTTGACAAAAGCTTTAGATGCTTTGGCTGTATGATAATTTTCATGTGATTGCATGAAAGTTCATACTATTTCCCAAATATGTAAAAG
The DNA here is from genome assembly GCF_053919585.1 of Euprymna scolopes. Lineage (NCBI taxonomy): Eukaryota > Metazoa > Mollusca > Cephalopoda > Sepiida > Sepiolidae > Euprymna > Euprymna scolopes. The sequence continues at coordinate 66,416,231 of NC_136512.1, forward strand.
ATTTCATATAATTCAGGTTTTGCCATCTACTATTGGAATTGTTTTCTGATTTACACCTTTGATCTGTTTGCAAGTGAGAGGAGCCTGATTAACAATCTTAGTTTTCCTTATGTGTTCAAGCAATACTTCAGATTTCTGAAAACGTTTTATAAAATATTTAGTGTAACAACCCCCAGAACTGGTGTAGATACGCATCTGGAACTTGGTCGAATGCCCTCCAGAGTTCACTAAAAAAGCGAGTTTATATGAAGTGACATTTCTGGTCAGACACTGTGAATGCTTGTAAGATATGTATACACATAAACTATCCATATAGATTGACCATGATCAAGAGGGCCATAGGTTCTTATGGTCTGTTTTAATGGATGTTGATGGTGTCATCTGTTACTTCATTAATAATGTAATAAAGTATACTACTGGTGTTTCCATCTATTTTTAGTGTATAATGTTATCTTTTTGTTATGTTGTGCATAGACGAACAAGTGTTTAACTAAGAATAAGATTTAAATCTTTTTAATAAAATAGATTTTCTGATTTAAAAAAGATGTAATAGTTTTGAAATTTTATTTTTAAAGTATTTTTTAAGTATTTATGGAATTTAAATTTTAACATTTTTTGAGGCAATGATTTGTAATTCTAAATAACATTTCCTTGGTGAATTTTTATTTCTAAAGCAGCAATATTTTCTTACACGAGAAGGGGGGGGGGCTCTGCATGAAAGCCAATGAAAGCAAAAATTCTCGGCAATGCCGGGCAGGTACAGCTAATAATATATATTCAATTGTGAAAATGAATAAATGCACTAACTGTGATTATTTATATACTTTATAGTAAGATTTCTCTAATTTTAATCTTTTAAAAAAAAGAAAATTTTAATTCCTGTATTTCAACAAAAATCCAATTTACCAGTGCAATTATAACTCTACCTGTGATCTGAATTTGACTGTGCATGTTAGCACAAGTATTGTTGCGTGTGCTCACATTTTAATCAGTGTTTTTATTTTATTTATTTTATTTTTTTTTTTTTTTATTTATTTTTTTTTTTTTTTGCCGTCAAAAATTTGTTAAAGAAAAAAATCATATTGTAAAACAAAATGCTAAAAAAATTTTGAATCTTTTTAATATTTCATAAAAAGCAATGCAACAACTTCATATGGAATTTAGGTTTATGGACAGCATTTCAAAATACAGGCTATTACCATTTTTTTTTTTTTTTAAACCTCCCCTCCTTATTTTCTATCACATTTAGAGAAAGATTATAAGAAACAAAGAAAAAAAGTAAAACACAGTATGTATAGTCAGTTTGACTTCCATAGCATAGTGGATAAAAGTGCTTTGTAAAATTCTGTAAGTTAATCTTTTGATGGTTCAATCTTTAGAGCATGCGATATTCAAAATACAATTGCAAATTAAGACGTGGCTGTTAGAACGAGAGCATGCTACCTTCATGGATTAAAATAAAGGGTTCTATTATAAATTCTAGTCCAACAGAAAGATTCCAGAATTCAACAAGACGCGTCTGATGAAAGCAAGAGGTTACATTGACCAAAACATTGTGAAAAGAACACTCAAAATAAGAACGGTAGCCTGAATAATCAATCCTCATTTAAAAAGATTGAGAAACAGGATTCTTAATTTTGTAAAAGTAGCAGAAAACATGTTCAACATTTTAAGTGGGTAATTTTGATTACACTGACTATAAAGTAAGTTTCCCTTTTGTAATGAAGGGATACATGACCCCTAACCCGCAACCCATTAGTGAATGAAAGGATTAAAAAACTTCTTTTAATGTGATAATCAACAATTTCCAATTCTTTATTATCTTAATACAAAAAAAAGTTATTCTGAACCGTTCCCCAATTCAACTATTATTCCATAATAATAATCAAATGGACTCCTTATTTGGACATTTTTTTTTTTTTGTAATCGGATTGTTTGATGTTATTTCACTTGATGTTTAGATAGAGTAATCTTTTTTTTAAGTGTTGTCAGTATAAAATTAATTTGTGCTATTGTCCTCGTTAATCTGTTAGATCTGTACTATCACCATTGTTTTTAGTTTGTGATCACTTTGAGTAACTCTGTAATATTTTTGTTGCTTGCGTTAACTTGCTGTTGATAAATTTGTACATCTCATCTGGTATGTGCAAGGGTGGGCAAAAAGGTGATGGAGTGGAGCTAAAGCTGTGAAATCTTGCATTCATTAATCTCAACTCGTCTTTTTAATACCACCATTGTAGCTTTTCAAATAGACTGACATCTGACTTTTCAAAGAAAACTTCTGAAGTAATTAGTAGCCCATACACAACAGGTTCTGGATACGATCATAAAGATCTTCAGTGGTGAAACACCATTTGGAGGCTGTGGAAAATATGGACTTTCCCCTTAGTTACCATTGCTCCCAGGTTCACTTTGGCTTGGAGTGGTAATATAGTTTTTCAACCATGTTCTATAAAGTCAAAAACTAATTTCCTCTACAAGATGAAACCAAATACTATGAATAAATATCTGAAGATATAAAGAAATTTATGCAATTTTTTTTTTTTCCTAAAACTACTGGATTTGGCTTTAATAACCTGAAAATGGTTGATATGCTGTAAAATAAAATCAACCAATCAACTATACACAAACATAATGAAAAAACTGAAAAAAAACTTTTTATTTTTTAAAAGTTATGTAATTTAAAAAATAAATGTAAAGTTGTACAAATTTTTAATTTAATAAATTTGTTCAAGTTTGGGAATATCAACTGTGGCACTTTTAAGAGATTTCAAGGCTTTATATTGATTTTTCAAAACTTGAAAATATGAACAATAAGAGTATAATGCAAAACGTGCATTTTCAAGAGATATTGTTACTAATTACTTTTGAAGTCTTTGAACGGTGAAATGTTGTTTACTTAAAAAGAAACAATGCTGTTATTAACAAGACAAATTTCTTCATATTAATCACTTAAGGTATTTTGTCACATTCTGATTTGGCTTGGAAATTTCTAAAGACTATAAACAAATCTATATAAAATATACAAATGTAGCTTTACTAACACTAATCTTTCTTATAATTCAAGTTTATTCTTCTTAGATTGTAATTAAAATTTTCATTTTTATTAAAAAAAATTTTCGGGCTTTTCTGTGGTGTTTTTGTTGTGAAATAATATAAATAAAATTATAAAAACTTGGAACTTAAAAGCATTTTAAATGTATATTTATAAACAAACCAAGTAAATGTCTTTTTGTTTTGTTTTTTTTAACTTTTATAGTTAATTAATACTTAATGGAAATAAATAATTGCTACTAATTAATGAAAGCTGATAGTTTAAATTCTTCAATTGAATAGTAATAGATAAAAAAGTTTAACGTATTAAACCTATTTTAATAAATGAACAATTATGAAGAATTGTATACAAATCGTATGTAATGCTTACATTTTGAAAACCTGACTTATTATTTTTGAATATCATTTACATTTAAAAATAAGATTTTGTTGCCTTCAAGTGTTTTTGTCCTCACCAACTGGAATTATCTACATTTATTTTTCTTTCCTCCTTTTAGCAAAACCGTGTAGTTGGAGCGATGCAGCTTTATTCTATGGAACGGAAAGTGAGTCAACCTATTGAGGGTCATGCTGCAGCTTTTGCCCAATTCAAGATGGATGGAAACCAAGCTCCCTCTACGTTGTTTTGTTTTGCTGTTAGAGGAGCGCAAGGTGGAAAGGTATGCTGCTCTTTTTTTTTTTTGTCTGAATTATCCAAGGTGGTTTAAAAAAAAAAAAAATAATAAAAATGGTTTGGTTAACTTATCTGCATTTTGAAATATTTACAGAGTGGAACAAAATTTATCGTTCTAAAAAAAACATTAGCCTTATTTAAAAACTTTTATTGAAAAAATCAATTCAGGTAACTTGATTATGTAGTAGAGCTGACATCTATACAATGTAGTCACCTTCAGCTTCAATCACCACGTCTGAACTGGGAGCATGCCTTTTCCACAAGAGTTGGTGTGAGCTCGACGGATGGCATCAATTAGACTGGTTTTAGTGTTGTGGGAGGTTATGTTGATGTTTTTGACGCATGACCAAACGGAGTAGTACAAAGTCGTAGCACTCCTTCTGAAGCCAAGCCTGGGTCTCTTTGGACTTGTATGCCGATGCAGAGTCCTGCTGCCACACCCAAAGTCTGCCAGCGGCCACCAGATTGCACTGGGAGATCACCACACTGTTCAGCATATCCAGGTACACTTTGTTGACTTTCAAGCAGACTTCAAAGATATGAGGTGGCATGATGTGACCCTTACTTGAAAGCATACCAAAAACCATAACTGTGGCCGAAAACTTTTTCATCACCCTGGTCATGTCCCTGTTGTTCGTGGCAATCCAGCGATGCATTTTGAAGATGCTGGCAATGGTTCTGTTGTCATAACTTTGATCAGTAGAGAGCATAAGTTGGTACAGCGGCGCATCTCTGATCTTGTTGAACGTGTGACTTTCAGACATGATAGATTCCTATTGCTCTTAAGATTTGTGCACAACTAGTAGATGGTCTGCAACAAAAACAAAAACAGTTTTCATCAAATGGAAATGGAATCATGTCACTCTGAAGCTGATAAGAGTTGAAATCTCATAAACAATGCCAATTGCCACCAAGATGCAAGAGGCTGCTATGAATTAGGGTCCAGATTTATAGAGGTATCCTAAGTGAGGGTTGTACAGCGAGATGCTTTTTTTATATATTTCAATTTTTGCATGTCGGTACAGTTAGGGAATTGAGATAACAAGGTCAGATGGCCGGGGAAGACCTTGGAAGAGATAGGAAATAGTAAGAATAAACTCAAGAAAAAGAGGGATAAAAACCTGGCCAGAGATAGATTAGTTTGGAAATGAATTTCTAAAAGTCGCCCAATAAACATCCGCATGTAAAATGGATGTTTAACTAAATACGATGATTTAAAAAAAAAAAAAAAAAAAAAAAAATCAGCCTCAATCACCATCTTGATATGAGTCCGGAACTGGGAGTATGCCTTTTCCACAAGTTCCGGTGGGAGCTTGGCGGATGATGGAAATCAGGATGGCTTAAGTGTTGTGGGAGGTCATGCCTATGTTCTCAACATATGACTAAACGAAATAGTCCAACCGGTTCAGGTCAAGAGGGTAGTGAAAGAAGGTACTAAGTCGTAGTACTCCTTCTGAAGCCAAGCCTGGGTCTCTTTGGACTTGTGAGCTAGTGCAGAGTTCTGCTGCCACACACAGGGTCTGCAAGCAGCCACCTGATTGCACTAGGAGATCACCACACTTTTCAGTATATCCAGATACACTTTGGTGTTGACTTTCAAGCCGACTTTGAAGATGTGAGGTGGCATGATGTGGCCCTCACTTGAAAGCACACCAAAGACCATAACTGTTGAACTGTTGGGATTTGTACACAACTGGCCAACTAGTAGATAGTCTGCAACAAAAAAGGAAAACCAATTTTCATCAAAACCAAATGAAATCCTGTCTCTTCTATTTCTAAAAGGTGACCAACACTTGCCGACTTGTAACTGTTTTTTTGTTTTTAAATTAATACCTCTGATTGAAATCATTAACTCTTAATGAAATTTTCAGTATTAAGAAATGATTGTTAATCAAAGTATACAGGTTTTTTGGGTTTTTTTTTTTGTTTTGTTTTCTTACAATAATTTCTAGAAGGCAATACAATGCAGAGGTGTAACGGATAGACATAAACTTAAGCAAATTAAGATATATAAATGGTGCTATGCAGATTCCTCTTTTATTAATACAATATATATATATTTAATTTTTATGTAGGGTTATATTTTTAATCGTATCAGTGTGGTCTGATGGAAGCTTTGTATGATATTTGGAGAACATTTTTACATTGGATATGTGTTCAACTTTATGCATATGGATGCTGTTGTAAATGAGTTTATAACAGCATCCATATACACATTAATAAATTATATCTAAACTATTTGTATTTTCTATTTTAGTTACATATTATTGAAGTGGGCCAACCACCTCAGGGCAACACTCCTTTCACCAAAAAAGCTGTTGATGTCTTTTTTCCTCCAGAAGCACAAAATGACTTTCCTGTTGCCATGCAGGTTTGTTTTTATTTGAAATAAAACTTTAAATTCTTTTGATATTTGAAAATTACAAAATGCTCCTCCCAGACATAAACAAATGCTAGATAATTGCTTACAGGAAATCTGCTGGTGTGATATTGAAATTAAAGGTAAACAAAGTTGCCATTTTTCATTATGTAGTTTTTTTTTTTGTTTTTTTTGTTTTTTTTTCTTTTTAGGGGAAAAAATTCACATGCTTGAAATTTTATAATAAATTATCCACATATGCTTCTTTTCTAGACACATTAACCTTTTAAGAAAATAAAAAAAAAACTAATTATAGAAAATTGTAGCTCATCATTTTATTCAGCATTTGAAGAGAGGAGGGAGTAGCATTTGAGAATGCAAGTGTTCTTAACTAATGATAAATTTCTACTATTTCATAACTGTCTTCTGTTGTGTAAGTGACTTGGAGTTCCTCCTTGTTTTTCAAAAATAAGTTTACATGCCAATTCTGGAAACCTACATCTCCCAATATTTTCACTCGTGAAAGAGTTTAAAATTGACAAAGTGAGATTCCATATGATAATGAGCGACTCTGCTAATAGCATTATTAAAAAGGCATATCCAGAAATAAAATAAGGGACAAAATGGTCGGCCATTAAAACCACGCAGGAGGCGGAATGTAGCCTACGAATAAAGGACATAATAGGCATCACTCAAACCAATAAAGCTGGACTGGGCAGTACAAGCAGCAAGGTATTCTCCAAAGAGGGTCCAAAAGGGAAAGGAGACATTGTTTGAGGAAGAGCAAAGAACAGCCATTGCTATCACTCGGGCCAAATAATGTGCATGGATAAATTGGAATGCCATCAAACCAATTAAATTATCGAGGAAATCTTCATTGCAATGGAACTATTGGCAATATCATTTCTTTGTTCTGCATATGATCTATCAAATGCGACCAATCTAAAATTGTGGGAATTTACTGGTTCAGACATGTTCTTGTGTAAACATGATCAGTGTACCTTGTGCTACCTACATACCCACAGTCAGTTCAGATGTACACATGGCAACATAACAAGGTGGTTAAAATAATGATGGAATTGTTGAAAACACAATGTGAACCAGCAACCTGTTACAGTCAAGAAACCCATAATTCAGTTTCACAAAGAAGGTGAATGTGAGGAAGGAAAACATTTCTAATATCAAGCTGCTGAGTGGAGCCAATGACTGGAAAGTTTCTGTGGATCTCAAGACATACAATTTCCAGTCCACATTATCCAAACAAAAGTGGCCAGACATTGTAGCATGGTCTGATTCAAAGAAAAGTGTCCTCCTCATAGAATTGACAATCCCTTAAGAAGAAAAGCAGGAGGAGGCACACGAATGGAAGAAAAACTAAGACACTGTGCCGACTGCGTGGAAAAAGGTTGGAGATGTTATATGATTCCTGATGAGGTTGGTTGTCGTGGATTCTAGGACAATGTCATTTCGTTTCTTTCAAAAACAGGAATCCTGGGCCGCAATCTGAAAGTTGCCTTTGATCGTCTTAAGAACGCAGCACAATATGCATCAAGCTGGATTTGGTCGAGAGTGAAAAGACTTCAGCAGGAACAGACGTTATAATTTCTCATTATTGATCTGAGCTTTTTTTAATACCCTGCCCGGTGGCAAAAGTTGCTTGGTAGCATCAGGAGTGGCAGTACTGCCTTGAGCTACCAAAACTGGTTGGGAGCTGATGAGGACAGAGTATCACATGCTTTTACATGTTGTATGGTTTAAAAAAAAAAAAAAAAAGTTAGACCGGGATTATATATATATATATATATATATATATATATATATATATATATATATATATATATACATACACACACATTATTATTGGTGAAATATTTCTTAGATCTGCCTTGGAATTCTTATATTAGAAAGATTTATGCTTTTTGCACTGTAATTTAAGATTTTTTATTTTTTGAAGTAAAATTGTATGTTTGTTTTATACCAATAACTCATGATCTTGTGAAAAATGCTAATTTAATATCTTTATATTTTTCAGACCAGCAACAAGCACAATGTAATTTTCCTAATCACCAAGTATGGATACATCCACTTGTATGACATTGAGACCGCTACCTGTATCTATATGAACAGGATTAGCGGTGATACTATTTTTGTTACAGCACCCCATGAACCAACCAATGGCATCATTGGAGTCAACAGAAAAGGACAGGTAATTGAAATATGTAGTTTTTATTACATTTTATTGAAAGCTTTCATAATACAAATGTTAATGGCTATTAATATTTTTCTGAAAAATCTCTGGAAGGAATTAAATTTTCTTTTTTCTCTCCACACATCTGTTGCCTGATCATGCAATGTTAAGAGATAAGAAAGTTGAAATTTTTTGCTTGTTTCTCTGGTTGTTTGAACAATTTAACTTGATTAACTGTGTATTTGACTGTTGAAGTTTGCTTGTATCTAACATAGAAATTATATTATAGTTGTATCTAACATAGAAATTATATTATAGTTGTATCTAACATAGAAATTGTATTATAGTTGTATCTAGCATAGAAATTGTATTATAGTTGTATCTAGCATAGAAATTGTATTATAGTTGTATCTAGCATAGAAATTGTATTATAGTTGTATCTAGCATAGAAATTGTATTATAGTTGTATCTAGCATAGAAATTGTATTATAGTTGTATCTAGCATAGAAATTGTATTATAGTTGTATCTAGCATAGAAATTGTATTATAGTTGTATCTAGCATAGAAATTGTATTATAGTTGTATCTAGCATAGAAATTGTATTATAGTTGTATCTAGCATAGAAATTGTATTATAGTTGTATCTAGCATAGAAATTGTATTATAGTTGTATCTAGCATAGAAATTGTATTATAGTTGTATCTAGCATAGAAATTGTATTATAGTTGTATCTAGCATAGAAATTGTATTATAGTTGTATCTAGCATAGAAATTGTATTATAGTTGTATCTAGCATAGAAATTGTATTATAGTTGTATCTAGCATAGAAATTGTATTATAGTTGTATCTAGCATAGAAATTGTATTATAGTTGTATCTAGCATAGAAATTGTATTATAGTTGTATCTAGCATAGAAATTGTATTATAGTTGCATCTAGCATAGAAATTGTATTATAGTTGCATCTAGCATAGAAATTGTATTATAGTTGCATCTAGCATAGAAATTGTATTATAGTTGTATCTAGCATAGAAATTGTATTATAGTTGTATCTAGCATAGAAATTGTATTATAGTTGTATCTAGCATAGAAATTGTATTATAGTTGTATCTAGCATAGAAATTGTATTATAGTTGTATCTAGCATAGAAATTGTATTATAGTTGTATCTAGCATAGAAATTGTATTATAGTTGTATCTAGCATAGAAATTGTATTATAGTTGTATCTAGCATAGAAATTGTATTATAGTTGTATCTAGCATAGAAATTGTATTATAGTTGTATCTAGCATAGAAATTGTATTATAGTTGTATCTAGCATAGAAATTGTATTATAGTTGTATCTAGCATAGAAATTGTATTATAGTTGTATCTAGCATAGAAATTGTATTATAGTTGTATCTAGCATAGAAATTGTATTATAGTTGTATCTAGCATAGAAATTGTATTATAGTTGTATCTAGCATAGAAATTGTATTATAGTTGTATCTAGCATAGAAATTGTATTATAGTTGTATCTAGCATAGAAATTGTATTATAGTTGTATCTAGCATAGAACTTGTATTATAGTTGTATCTAGCATAGAACTTGTATTATAGTTGTATCTAGCATAGAAATTGTATTATAGTTGTATCTAGCATAGAAATTGTATTATAGTTGTATCTAGCATAGAAATTGTATTATAGTTGTATCTAGCATAGAAATTGTATTATAGTTGTATCTAGCATAGAACTTGTATTATAGTTGTATCTAGCATAGAAATTGTATTATAGTTGTATCTAGCATAGAAATTGTATTATAGTTGTATCTAGCATAGAAATTGTATTATAGTTGTATCTAGCATAGAACTTGTATTATAGTTGTATCTAGCATAGAAATTGTATTATAGTTGTATCTAGCATAGAAATTGTATTATGGTTGTATCTAGCATAGAAATTGTATTATAGTTGTATCTAGCATAGAAATTGTATTATAGTTGTATCTAGCATAGAAATTTTTTAAATATGGTAACTGTTGTAATTTTTACATGAAGAAAACCTTTTTTTTTTTTTTGTTTTTAAGATTTAAATTATTACAATTTTCAATAAATCGACAAATTTGTTTCATTTATTTAAAGGATATTTAGTTGACTCACATTTCTACCATTTCACTCTTTAAAAATTACCTGTTAAAAACAAGTTTTTTTAATTATTGCTTATATTTGATTCAATGAATTTGAAAATAATTTTCATAAAATTATCAATCCTTTGGAAGTTATATAGGTTTGAAATTTATCCTAATATAAAAATATTATTCCAAATAGTCTTGGTAATTCCTACAGCTACATACCTTGAAAACAGTAATATGGAACAAGGAGAAAAACCACTTTAAAAGTTAGTCCTCAGTTATGCTAGGTTAAACAGAACTGAAAGGGAAAAGATAATGAAGTCCCAAGGTTTTATGTACGACATGAAAAGAAGCTGGAATCTTAGGACAATCTTCATCATTCTAGTAATTATAGGAGCAAGATCACTCGTGAAAAAGAATTTCAAAAACTGCCTGTACGAGAGATACTAATGATTGCTTTTAAAGGGATGGTTAGAATTTTTAAAAGATCTCTTGGTTGGAATGTTTGAGATGGCAGGTCAAAGTCAGACATCCAGTAGGATGCTCTACCCCACCTAGAACAAATTAAGAAAATTGTAAAATAGAAAAAATCTGTCTTATTTGTAACTAGCAGGGGTACCCGGCCTTGCCCGGGTGTTTGGAGGTGTAAAAAGAAAAAAAAAAGTTCTGGTTGGCAGGCTTGAGCCTGAACCCTTGAGGTCAATAGCCTGATAGCTTACTGCCATACTACGCGGGCAGAGAACTGAAAATGGGTGAAATGAAATGATTAAAAAGTTAAGTGACAGATGCGTGAATTTAATGAGGTCAAACAACACGCACTTAACTTTGGCTGCAGTTTCTGTGTATGTTTGTTTCCCCGCCAAGATGTTGGGGAAAACCAGCTCCCCATAAAAAGAGGAGTGTCCAACTGAATAGCAATTGTCTGATAATAAGCGGTTTCGTCTGCATTGATCAAACCTCGTTGCTTTCTGGACATCCCGAGCACAAGTGCCAGGGAGGCTCATTTTGCTACAGGTTCAGTTTCGCTTATATATTGAAAAGCCAAATAAACACACAGAGATTAAAGAATACTGTGAAAAGAGCGTGTAAAAGTCGCCCAAATAAAAGATACACACCACCCCCTTTCATAAATCGTAGATATTATAATCTAGGTAGCATATAAAAGGTTTTAAGAAAGAGTAACCGGTAACCGCCCCCCCCCCTTCCAAAAGCCTTTGCCGAACATACACAAAAATGCACACACACACACACTAACACATTTTGCCTTTTCTATATATATAGGTTATACCAAAAACTGTTTCATGTTCATTTCTCACAGAATTTTATACATTCATTAGAAAAATGTTATCCTTTTTCTAATTTTAATTTGGAATATAATACAGAAATAAACTAGTGAAAAAGTATTTTTTCATATTTGGAAAAAGTCTCGACGGAGGCTTCCTTTCTAGGACAATTGCCCTTGACATATCAAAGGCCTTTGATAAGGTATTGCATAAAGGTCTTCTCCATAAAATCTCCAGCTACAGTATAGCTGGAAATGTCTCTTCAACTATTAAATCATTTCTCTTTGATAGATTCATAAGATTCATAATAAGTGGACAGGCAAAAATCAGAAGCTCACAGTATTAATGCTGGAGTTGCCCTGGGGTCTATCCTGGGCCCAACTCTCTTTTTGATCTACATAAATGATCTCCCAAATCACATCTTAAGATCATTTGTAGATATTTATGCTGATGACAATACCATCTATGGTTTTACTTCAAAGGCCATAAACGACCAAGTTCTCTCTGATTCTCTCTCCTCTGATCTTAATCACGTGGTGCAATGGGTAAAGAGGTGACTGGTTAATTTTAATGCATCTAAAACCAAGCTTCTATCTTTCCATCACCAACGCTCTGATCCTCGTCTTGCATCAATTGAAATGAATGGCTCTCGTCTTGGGAAAGCTCTGTTTTGAAGAGAAAACTTGTCTAGTTGAAACCACTAATCAATAATTTCCCCCACTCTTTATCTGTGTCTAAACCTAAATGTAGATTCCATGGACAAAGCTTCTTTTTTAGAATTGCACACTTGTGGAACTCTGTTCTGTTTTCCTGCTTTCCAACTGATTACAATATGGTTCTTAAAGTCCAATGTGAACAAATTCTTAAGTAATTCAATTCACCAAATTTCCACTACTTACGATTACTACGATATGTTCCCTTTGACCACTATACACTCATTAACCCTTATCCTTAAGTGAGTGGCATTCGGGCCTTGATACGTGATGACTCCTTTGTAAAAAAAAAATCAAAAAAAAAAAAAAGCACAATTGTTTAAAAAATAAATAAATTAGTGATTTTGTTTTTAGGAATAAAGATAAGAAACAGTGAAACTTATTACACTGCACAAAGAACTAAAAGATCAAGATATAAGAAATGGGAGAAAGCCTCGAGCGAGTAGATTTAACAAATATTCTATATTCTTGATTGTAAAAAAAAAAAAAAAAACCTTCAGAATGAATACTTGGAATGAGTAGTGCAGAAATATTTTTAAACCAAAAAGAAAAAATAATTGTTTAAAAAATATATTAGTTTCATTTTATGTTTAGCTGACAATTATTTTATTAAAGAAAGAGCACTTTTTTATCTCTAATATTAATTCTGATAATATTTCTTTTAAAAATATTAAAGTGTTTGAGAATAAATCTTAAAGATGAAAAAGCAACCATCAAATTTCCACAGCTTCTACTAAATACAATTTTTAGTAAATAATATTTTAGAATTGCAGACTTCCCCCACTTTCTGTAGTAAGTGCTATAGAGTATAAGCATATTATTTTTTTTTTTTTTAATGCCATTTTATCTATTTTGAATGCGTATTTCAGGTACTGTCCGTCAGTATTGAGGAAGAGAATGTTGTTCAGTACATAACAACCACATTGCAAAACCCTGACTTGGCTCTGCGATTAGCATCCCGCTGTAATTTACCTGGAGCAGAAGACTTGTTTGTACGAAAGTTCAATAATCTCTTTCAAAATGGACAGTATGCTGAAGCAGCAAAGGCAGCTGCCGGAGCTCCCAAGGTAATTACAAATTTGATTATAAATTGTCTGTAAATGAGTTTGTTTTTTATTATAACACATTTTGGTGCATGTCCAGAATTCTCCCAATATTAAAACGAAAAGTTTGATGTACATACTTGTGACAAAAAAAAACATTGTATTCAAAAAGTGACTTAACTTGATCAAGTAAGTTTTTTTCTTTTTTAAATCTTTAATCAATTAATGGAAATTTCTAAGTATTACAACAAAAATCTGGTAAGTTTGAATTATATTGAGTTTTTTTTTTTTTTTTTTTTTTTTTTTTTTTTTTAGATAAGACGATTGCTCCTGGGTTAGGCATAAAATTTAATTTTCTTATTCAAAAATGAAACTATTTGATCAATTTGTGATTTTTAGAATATTATGTTCCTTTATTTTTGTCACGGGTACATACATTATACAGATTTTTCTTTGTTTTTTAATATAAGTGGAATTCTGGATAAGTACCCATGTTTCTAGCAACTGTGACTTACACACTTTGTTTTATTTACTACTAGCAGGGGCTACCTGGCGTTGCTCGGGACCGTCTAAAACAATGAGAAAAATGTTTACTTTTCAACATACCTATTATTCTTAGGATAGAGGAATTTTTGATGTCCATGTATCATTTGCTATCACGAGCAAAAGAATATTTTACCTATCCTAGGATGGGTATTACACATGTATGAAAAAACTGTACCTTCCCTAGGATAGTTAATTTACAGCACGTATATGAAATAATTTTCTCTTTGCTTGGATGAGTAATATACAACACATATTTAAAATGATTTTACCTATCCTGGGGCGGGTAATTTAAATACATATATGAAACAATTTAACATACTCTCGACAGGCATTTTACAACATATATGAAATAATTTCTGTTCCCACCATGGCCACCATAATTAAAAAAAAAAAAAAAATCATTTTTTGAAGATGGATCTTTAGGATTTCCTAATTAATACATGAATTATTATTAATCAATTATTGAAATAAAAAAAGGTAAAGTATTAACAATCTTTTAAGAATCGTATTAAAAAAATAAATGAAATAAAGATGTCAAAATTTCGCTATTACATAATGAGAACAAGAAATGCTTAAATAACGTTCACAAACCCACCCTTTCTTTGTGTCTGCCTTTCTCCATCCACATTTGTCACTTAATTAGCACCCCCCCCCGACCTCTCTCTAACAATTTTGCTTGCTGATTTTGCAATTAGCTCTTCACATCATTTATAAATTTAATAGGTTTTTACAAAAAAAAAAAAGACTCTAGGAAAACTTAGAAGAGCTAGTATATTCATTAAAGGAAGTTTAAATTATTTTTATTCTTGTTATATAAGTGTAGCTCCCTTTCTTCCTTCCTTTAAGGGTGGGGTGGGCTTTTTTTTTCTTTTTTTCTTTTTTACAGATGTCCCCACTATGAATCAAGAAAGTTAAAGAAAAACACATCAAAAGGAAAAAGAAAATATCTCATAAAAATAGTGAAAGATTTCTTAGGGTGGAGAGTCTGACTTGCTATTTCCTTTCTCTTAAACATTTGAAATGTTTTCATCTGACAGTTTATCCTAAGTCTTATGTGATGAGACGGATATTTATATACAAATAAATACACATTGGTTTTTATAAGAGTGAAAGATCACTCATTGTCTGATTTAGTTAGTGTTTTTGTCTCCCCCACCTCCACCTATTTCTTATAATATGCTAGTTAATACGAAAACTATAATCTCTACCTTCTAATCTTATGAGTAGATTGTTTTGGGGGTTATGTTATAAAGCATATTTTGTATTCATATTTTCAGGGTATATTAAGAACTCCCCAGACAATCCAACGCTTTCAGCAGGTTCCTGCCCAACCAGGTCAGACTTCGCCTTTGTTGCAATATTTTGGCATCCTGTTGGACAAGGGCCAACTTAACAAATATGAATCTTTGGAACTGTGTCGACCTGTACTTCAACAGGGACGTAAACAACTCTTGGAAAAGTGGTTGAAAGAAGACAAGGTATTTTTTTTTATCTAATCATTTTATAGTTAAAAATAAAAAAAATGAATTTGTGATTTCACACCATTTAAAGATGGTCCTTCATAAAATAATTTAAATAAATTTTTTCAGGTGATACATGTAATGTCTGCTGTACATTTTGACTTGAGTATATTTATATCACTAAACGTTTAGTGTTGGTTCTTAACGAAAATTAATTGTGGCATGGTTTTAATTGGAAAAAAAATGAATATCACCATAATTACTCTAGAAAGCCCTAACATGATTTTAATTTCTAGATAAGTAAATTTATTGCATATTACGTTACTTTTTACTAATATTTCAAGTTTTACTTTTATGTTGTCAACTTTTCCAAATCTTTTTTAGCTTGAATGTAGTGAGGAACTTGGTGACTTGGTTAAAGCTGCTGATCCTACACTGGCATTATCTGTCTATTTGCGTGCAAATGTTCCAAACAAGGTTTGTAATTTAATTACTTTTGTCATAAATCTGCATTAGATACTTTTAGTTTTACAAATTTTGCTTTTAATAAGATTGTGTACAATAAAACACCCAAGTCATGAATTAAAATCTGATTGTTGAAATTGATTCATTTATCTCTATTTATGCAATTATATCAAATATTATGTATGTAAATACAATTAAGCAAGATTTGTATTGAAAAAAAAAAATGAATTTCAAAATCCTATTTAAAAATTTTCACAAAAAAAAAAACAAATAAAATCTGCATGTACTGCAGCTCCTGTCTCTTATTTATAAATTTAAGTTGAACAAAACTTGCCTTTTAAATTTAAACATTTCATTACAAAAAAAAATATATTCTCAGTGAACAAAGCAAAATTGGCAAGACTTCTAGGTAATTCTCGGTATGTACAGCTAATATTTTAATAACAGTAAAAAAGTTTTAAAAGTTTGATTGGTAGGTTTTTAATAATGCTTAGTACATTTCAGATTCAAATATAAAAATCAAGTGATATAACTTTAGACAATTAATAGCATTTACATGAGGAATAATTATTTATCTTCTCATCTGTAAAAATGAATGAAAATAAGTATTACATCTACTTGATTATTTGACGGATGCCATTACAGTTCTATATGATTGACAAGCAGAATAGTTGAAAAATACCAAAAGATTATGTAGATATGGTTTTGGTGCTTCTTGTTTCCTTAATGATTTTGGCCATCCTAGTGTTTATTTTGCCTTTGTTGACAGCAGATGTAGCATTAAGCAGAAGTGTCTTGGATTCATTTTTTTTTTTTTTTTTTTTTTTTTTTTTTTATGTGAATCTACAGTTAAACATCACATCATTGCCTGGCCTCCTTCCAAGCGACATATGCTATACATTCTTGTTTTTTCTTTGGTAACTTAATAACATGATCAAGCCAGCTAAGTTTGTAGTTGTAGCCTTCATACTGATGCAATAAATATTGCAAAGTACAACTTGTTGGAAATGTGCTTAATGTTTCTTGCTTACCAATCGTTTGGTGTTTTTAAATTATGCCAGGATTCACGTTTTTATTTGCCGTTTTTTTTTTTTACTCATATTAGACTCTATCACTGATATTGAGTCCTTTAAATCTGGAAAGGTTGTTCTATAAATATATATATCTATATTTCTAGTTTCGAATTTGAAGTTTTTTTTATTAATCTTTTCTTTACTTGTGAATTTTGCTCCTATATATATATATGTTTCATGGTTCAATTTTAAATTCTGAAAAAACAACATATAGAGACATATATTCAATTTAAGAATTGCTTGACAAAGGAATATATAGAGGGGGCTCATTAATTCCGAGGTCCATTGCACACTTAATTCAATGCTCAAATTCTATTACTCATGAGGATAATTACAATGGAATGGTATATGCCCAATTTCGGATATACTTTGTCAACACCGAGAAAGCATTTGGACCACAGCAAATAACACACAATCAATGCAACAATGAATAAGGCTGTCTGGGGTATACTTTTCGAAATATCAATAAGGAGCAGTACGCTTTCGCTACATGGGAATATCACTTTCTCCCATGGGCCTATGTTCTGCCCACCCAGATTTATAACCCCTGAATGACATTGGACTCCTTCCGATAATGGACTACCCAGGTTGTATCAACTTCTCTTTTCGTTTAATTTTCTCCATATAATTATCCACAACCACTCAAAAAACTATTTTCAGTAATTGTGCTGAAAAGCAAAATAGCGTCCATTCGCAGCTGAACATTTTGCTAACTGCATTTCATTTCCTCTGATGATATGAGCCATTGTTGAAAATCCATGGATGAAGGAAATTAAAATAACCCCCTCTATATATTCCTTTGTCAAGCAATAAATTCTTAAATCGAATATATGTCTCTATATGTTGTTGTTTTTTCAGAATTTAAAATTGAACCACGAAACTTATATATTACTCTATTCTTAAATATTGAGCTTTTCCTTTTTGGCTAGGATCTCCTTGAAAGTATTACTTCAAATAATGTCTATCAGGATTTTTTATCTGAATTTCTATCAGTGTCTTATCTCGCTTATATATATATATATATATATATATATATATATATATATATATTAGCCAGAAGCAACATTTAATTGAAAGTTGATCCATAAATTCTATTAAGAATTGTCATCTCCACATTAACTTTTATTCTTGTTCAAGCAACATGTTACTAGTTAGACAACATTGCTGTCAACACCAAAACATGAGGATCGGAACTAACCAAAGGACATAAAGCTGTTAAATTATATTAACAATTATTTAACATTGATTGATTATTTTTTATTTTTTATTTTTTTTTTTCTCCAGGTGATCCAATGCTTTGCAGAAACCGGTCAATTTCAAAAGATTGTTTTGTATGCCAAAAAGGTTGGCTACACACCTGACTATATCTTTCTGTTAAGAAACATTATGCGCATTAATCCTGAGCAAGGGCTTCAGTTCTCGCAGATGTTGGTTCAGGATGATGAACCTTTGGCTGACCTCAACCAGGTAAAATATTGTCCAATAAAAACAATTGATTTTTGATTGATTTAGAATCCTTCTTTAAATTTAAACAAATTTTGTGACGCTAAAAATATTTTTTTCATTTTCCAGATAGTTGATGTCTTCATGGAATTCAACCTCATCCAGCAATGTACATCTTTCCTCTTGGATGCGTTGAAGAATAATCGACCATCAGAAGGGCCATTGCAAACCCGTCTCCTCGAGATGAACTTGATGTCAGCCCCACAGGTAAGCTAACCAGATTATCCTTATACTAGCGAACCTGTCGTTGCATTACTCAAAGAAAATTGAGGAAAACAAACGGTCACAACCTCAGAAGTAAAAGAACCATGAAGACTTTTTTAACCAAAATGTTCAGCGTTTATCAACTTAAAAAGTATTTGTAAATAGAATTATTTTAAGATTTTGTTAATGAATAATCATTTAAACTAACCAAATTTGTAAAACATCTGGTCATCTGAAGGACTTGCTAGAATGATGGTTGGCAGAAATAAATCAAGAATCATTACTTAAAATTGAAATCCATCATTAAATAAAAATGAATAGTGAATTAATGTCCTTGTGCAAAGCAATATGCAAAGTTAATTGTACGAAATTGATTGTATACACATGATCAGTATATTAGAAAGCTATTTTTCTATTGTAAATGTTAATTTGACCTGTTACGCTCACTGTTGGTGCAATCTTACCTTCCATTCTATATAGATCATTTTTTAAGTCGTTCAATATAAGCCTTATTGTAATTTGATTCTTAGAAAATGTAGTCATTTTGTTAGATTTTTTCTTTAACTACTGTAGTTTTGTCTTTTTCCTTATTTTTAATTAAACAAAACTGTCTTTTTTTTTTTTTTTTTTTTTTTTTTTTAGGTAGCTGATGCAATTCTGGGGAATCAGATGTTCACCCATTATGATCGTGCTCATGTGGCGCAGTTGTGTGAGAAGGCAGGGCTTTTACAGAGGGTAAGTATCTTTTTCTTTTTTCTTTTTTTTCTCTATACTCCTGTTTTAAAGATTTTGCTTTTTAAATTAGTTGTTTTGTGATATTTCAATGCCACATGTGGATTTGCATATCAATCTGATATTTGGTTCTATTTTCTTTTAATTAGGATTAATAATTTAATTGGTTATATTTATGTCAATATTTAGCCATTGGTATGTGGAAAATGTTAACTTTTTTTATTTTTTATCTATAACTATAGATGAAGTAAGAAAGTTAAAAATTCCATTAAGATTTTAAAGTTTATAATTAGGACTAAATAGCAGAATATTACATAAAAGTCCAGCTAAAAGTCAAAAAATATAAAACGGACCACCAAGAATATGGTATTGTCGGAACCACCAATCCTTTGAGCATTTAATGTTGAACATTCAGAGAAAAATATCAGTTTTTTTTCTACTTTAACCTCTGCAAAATCTGATGGAGGGGGATGGGGTAACACAAAATTGTCTCTTTCTAAGCAATTTTAACATTTGCGCATGCATGGAACACCATTTGTCTCACGCATACATTGAATACAAAAATTTGCAATGTCATGTGGTGACTGTCGCCATAGCTGATTGAATTAGAGAGTTGGCTCATAACTATTAGTTTTGCGGTTTGCACACGCCTTTTGCTGACTATTTTTTCTTTTGCATTTAAATAGATTTTTTAAAATATTCTTTTTGTACTTTGTATTATTGGCATTTTTTTATCTGCGATTTATTAAATTAAGATAAAAAGATTTATTTCTAATTTTTTATTGGCAGTGGAAATCAATCGAGGTTTACGTAAATCACATTTGTTTTTAATCGTAACTGCTTGATACTTTTTCCGAATTCGTAGCAGTGGATTTTTTCTTTCAAACTGATACAAATTATTGCACAGTAAAAATAAAACAAATCATTTAGCAAGTATAATCATCTGGCCTTCAACGCTTAATTATAATCTATACATGTGTGAATCTTACTTCCATTTTAAGTTTTTTTTTTGTTTTTGTTTTTTTTTTATGATGCATAAAATTTGATTTTAATTTGAAAATATTATTTAAAAATTAGCATGATACAATAAGTCCATATGCAACAAAGAAATAATTTATATTAAACCTTTTTAATAATTTTATGAATATTTAAGTGAATTTAGGACGCTGAAAACACAATTTTCTCTTATGTATTCAAACACAACTACATTTCTTCCTTTTGTCTTATATGGCCTGGATAATGCCAAGTACCTCTGCTAGTATATATATATATATATAAATAAATAAAACATTTGAAAAAAAACAAACTTTTTCCTCAATTTTTGAATCTGTTTCAAGTTTTTATTGAAAATTACCTTTACTAATCATGAAAAGAAGATATATATATATATTATAAACTGTCAACTCTTTGTAGTGAATAACGTTTTTGCCATTAATTTTTTTTGTTTTGTTTTCTAGTTAAAAAGTAATATCTAATTATGAAAACTTATAATATTTCAAAAAAAAATTTCTAGTTTTTTTAATCTCATTTTTATAACTAGCATTAAAAAATTTTTCTTTTGTAGGCTTTGGAGCATTATACTGACCTTTACGATATCAAGCGAGCTGTTGTCCATACCCACCTGCTAAACCCTGAAGTAAGTGACGAATTGCTGTAATTTGATTTATAAAACTTTGAAAACATTAGCATTTGTATTTATTGATATCAGTATTTTTTGATGCCATGGAAGTATTCCATTCATAAGATATTAAATTATATAACAATGTTTATATTCGGTGGAAAAAAAGAAATTACTTGATGCACTAATATAGACATTAAAAATAAAAAAAAATCTATATAAATATGAACTGTCTGTTATACTCAAACCCTACCAAATGTGTTTCAATTAAACTTGCAAGCTGAAGTTGACTTTGGTCACCAGTAAAAGTCATGAAAGGCAAAAAAAAAAAATCAAACCTAATTCACTGAAAATGTTTTTGAAAATTACAATTTGTAGAATTCACTCAAATAGTAAACTTGATGAAATTAGAATTAACCTGAAATGTTTGGGAGACTTTCAGACCAAACATTATCAGCAAAAACTTTTTAGAAATGTATCTACATGTATACAATTAAAAAAAAAAAAAAAGCGTTAAGTAAAAAGATAAATTACTTCAAACAAAGAGATTGACACAATATATCAATTTATAAATTATGAAATTATCATAATTTTGATAAATTCAAGCTATTTTCATTGTCATTTTGATTCAATTAAACCTTTTTCATGATGGAACTAGCTTTAGATCACTACATCTTGTCTTTGATTCTTTATTGAATTTCTTCCACCTGTTGTTGTGGATTTTATCTTTGACTAGTTTGTGCCTTACTTTGTATTTTCCTGAAACTGACTGGTAGGGCATGGTATTAGTGCACTAATTTTGAACATTGCCTATTTAACATGGCTCCATAATAAAGCAACCTCTTTTTTTCTTCTTTCACTCTTTTATGTATTTTTTTTTTTTTTTCAGTGGCTTGTGACTTATTTTGGCTCATTATCTGTGGAGGATTCCCTTGAATGTCTAAAGGCCATGCTTCAAGCTAATATCCGACAGAACCTGCAAGTGTGTGTGCAGATTGCATCCAAATATCATGAACAACTCAGCACTAATGCTCTCACTGACATCTTTGAATCTTTCAAAAGCTATGAAGGTAAGCAACACCTTTAATGACCATATTCATTGAGCTCGGTAGGAGTCAATCTTTTGATACCAGTTCAAAAATATACTTGCACTGCAGACAATATTCTTATATAAACTTGTAATCAATTTTCTATTTATAAGCTACTTTCTTCTATTTCACTAAATATTTGCTGAATTTTTTATTCAACAGTTGTTTTATTCAATTTATTTTGTTTGAGATAGGTGTGTGTGTGTGTGTGTGTATTAATAGCATGAATAGGTTAACAAAAAAAAACAATTTGGAGCAAAAATTAGATGCAATATCTAGAATTTTTTTTTTTTTTTTTGGAAGGTGGTCTTAGATCAGTATTGTTTGGGGTGCCATGATATATAATGCTGTTGTGTTTTTAAATCTCCAAAAGTTTCTTATAGTAAATAACTGATTAATCTCATTTTAGCTGTAGTTAAAATCAAAAATATAATTCATAAAATCTCAATATACAGGGTTCCGAAAAATTTGACGTCATTTGAGTAGTTTCCGAGATATTGGCATTTAAAATTTCTTGGGGCACTCATGCCAGCATGTAAAACTAATGTTGATAAAATGTGATATTCACTTAAGTTTTAAAATGGTCCCTCACATAACTGATGTCCTTGTGGCAAACCGAAGTTAGGATTGTTAGAAAAGGTCAAGATAAATGATGGTGGAAAAAAACACTAAAAGGTGAACTTATCATTTCTATTTACTTCTTTCAGGTCTTTTTTATTTCCTTGGATCGATTGTGAACTTTAGTCAAGATGCTGATGTTCATTTCAAGTACATCCAGGCCGCCTGCAAGACTGGACAAATCAAAGAAGTCGAAAGGATATGTCGTGAAAGCAATTGCTATGACCCTGAAAGAGTAAAAAATTTCTTGAAGGTAACCATTTCATAGCTAATCATTGTGTGGGAGATTTTCATTTGTAAATTTTAAGTTGGCAAATATTCCAAACAATTACAAAAAAATTGATTTAATATAAATGATAAACTTATATTACATAGAATGAATTTAGATTTCAGTAATCCAGCCTTAATACATTTTACAAAATCCATATATTTAACAGAACCATTTCATCGACACATGAACACCAAAATATAGTTTTATATATACTGGATTTTCCATAGGTACAACTTTTCAGAAGTATAAAATTGTGTCCAGAAAAATAACTCGCTTTGTTAGAGAGAGGATTTATAAATATACTTACAAAAAAGAAAAAATATTTTATCCATTGAATGCTATCTTTAATCTCAGACGGAGTTAGATATAATTTACTTACATAGTATGTTGTAAATCAACCCTAAGTGAATAAATAGAATTTTTTTTTAAATCATAAAAATGAAATTAGAAAATATATCTAAATTAAAATGTGTATGTATATATATATATATATATATATATATAATGGTTTCATGCAATAATTCTTTAAATAGTGGAATTTATTTTTAAGTTAATGTTAACTAAAGTTTTGGAAATCATATTAAAAGTAAATGAAGTTAGACAAAACTCATTTCAGTTATGTACTTTAAAAATACCCCTCTTTTCTTTTTTTACTTCAGTTGTATTTGTTGTTTTTTTTCTTTGTTTTTTTTTTATCCATAAAAATCCAATATTAATACCGCAGCCTTGATTTTTATGTAAAATGGTTTAAAAAAAATTTTTTGCAATTCTTTTTTAGGAGGCCAAGCTAACTGATCAGTTGCCGCTGATCATTGTTTGCGATCGGTTTGATTTTGTGCATGATTTGGTTCTTTACTTATACAGAAACAACCTTCAAAAATATATTGAAATATATGTGCAAAAGGTTAGTGACAGTTTTTTCTATTTTTCTTTTTTTTTCTTTTTTTTAATTTAAAAATATTTTTCTATATTTAACAGGAAGTAACATTTGTCATTGAAATACTCTTTAAAAAATGTTTTGCTGAATTAAGATGACATTAAGTTTCCTGAAAATTATATTTACTATTTTTCAATGTGCTAAAGATATGCAGTCACATTTTTAATTTAAGCAGCTGTATAATCTGTGCACAAGTTAAATTTATGATTTCGATCTCTGCATTTTTGATCTCCATCTCCCACTTAGGGTTAGTATTTTAGTTATTATATTTTTACATATATAAATAATACTTTTGTTGAATTATAAATTTCCTTATATAAGTTTAAATGTAAACTAAAGAATGTGTTGATAGATAACCGCAATCAACATTTATGGATAAAGCAGATTGTAACATGAAACCAGTACCACAAATTTTTCTGATTTCATAGGAGCGCTGAATAGTGTTGTTCAACATGTATTTCTTGGATTGGTTTGGCACTTGATATTATATCAGATAATTCTAATAGATTTATTACTTAAAATTCTTTCTTAGCATTTACATCTTTCTTAGCATTTACAACAAAACTAATTCACAAAAATGAAACACCTAAAAATTAAAATATCTTTCTGGATATCTGGCCATGTCAGTATTGGCGATAATGGCAGTTGCAAAAGAATGAATTCAACTAAAGCTATATACAAAATACCATACATTGATTGAAAACAGACTAAATGAATGCATTTTTTTTAATATGGCAAAAGACTGGAGCCTTTATTAAAACAAACTATATTAAATAAAACGTTTCATGGTAAAATGGGAGCTAGAACTAAAGATATCAAGAACTGATAAGTGTCCAGATTGCGCATCAGTCACATGACTCTCGCAATCAGGAACAGCAGCCTAAATGCTTGATTTGCCAGTCAAACTACATAATCAAACACCGCCAAATAAGATGTGACTTTGCCCTCACTAGACAATATTACTATCACAGCATTAAAAGTATGAAGGAGTGGGTTGAGAACATAAAAATTATCGATATTGTATAACTTTTCTTAAAGTAATGCATTTATGCCAAACCAACTACAAAAAAACACTCAAAACTCATGATTGTATCTATATATCAAACAAAAACTTGGATTTTAAGCAGTAGACTTAATGCAGACGTTTAACCCTCTTGATATAACCATGAACATGTTGTTAAAGCAAATTGATCTATAATTTTATAAATTATTTCTGTTTTTAAGGAAATATTTAAAAACCTATTTTTTTTGTGCAAAAGGTAAACCCTGGCCGACTGCCTGTAGTTGTTGGAGGTCTTTTGGATGTGGACTGTTCTGAAGATGTTATCAAACAGCTTATCATGGTTGTAAAGGGCCAATTTTCTACAGATGAGCTTGTTGAAGAGGTTGAGAAGAGAAACAGGTGAATAATTTTATTAACAAACATGAGTAATTTTGGGTGAAAATGTTTTGTGGATTTTTATGCTGCTTAATGTTTACAGTGACAACACAAAAGAAAAACCTTTGCCAGAGAAATAAACCATTTATAAAATTACTTCCCTGTTGACTGTGGTAGGTTCTTGGTCCTGTGCACTTCTAGATCCACCTAGGCTTTGCTTTCTTTGAGTAGGAGTTAGTAAGTTGCTAATTGCCTGAGGTGCCCACATTGGGGAATGTCAATGAGACTGCTCTAGCATTTTTTTTTTTTTTTTTTTTAAGGCCAAAGCACTCCTCCTCTTGGGGCACTGGGTCTTGTCTCACTTTCTGACCCTTGTATTACATTTTTTCGCCATGGAAGAGAGATAAATACTAACAATAGAAAAATGACCTTTTAAAAACCTTGTTTTATTTAAATGCTTTGCTCTAAGGTGCTTAATGTTAATCTAAAAATATATAACCAAACTGATATGAATCTCTAAAGTTACAACTCTTACATTTCTCAACATTGCACCTCGTTTTATGTGTCCCCCTTCCCCAAGAAGCAATCGTTGAATATTTCTTTGGCTGTAGTTTTTAATTATTCTAACGCAATATTTGTTTGCGCACAGGTATATTATACACATTAATGACTGAAATTCCAGAGTATACATGGTAACATCAGCAGTAGTTTCAATTTAAAATTTTCAGAAATGTGTTACTTTTTCTTATAAACACTAAATTGTTATTATAAAAATTATAATCTTAACTAGTGTGACTCTGGAAATTACAGGATTTTTTTGTGTCTTGGTCTTTTTATTGGTTAAGTAAATATCTTTGCTTGCCATACATGTAACTATAATTTATAAAATAAATTAAAACATCTTTCTTAATATCTAAAAATAAAAATTATCTTATTTAACACCTTGAAATATTGGCTTTTAAATAAAACTAAATAACTTTGGCAACACAAGTATTAAATTCCTTTTTGTGTAGGTTGATTAGATAGGAATAAGAAATACTTGAACAAGACGAGTATTATATGAATTAATAGATTATTCAGGATTTAGAGCTTTTTTTTTTTTTTTTTTTTTTTTTTTTCAATCTGAAATGCACTTTTGGTTACCTTTAAGATTCCTGTTTCAACTTTGTTTGCGGTTGCTCCTCCCCATGTTAAGAATGGTTTTTCTCTATTTAGAAAAGCATTTAACATGCAGATATAGTGGTGGCTTCGTTTATCTGTTATGTACTTTCACCTAACTATTTAATAAACAAGATACCGTATAAAATAAATTAAAAACAAAGGAGCAACCAAAAGTGGAAACGGTAATAAAAATAACTGCATTTTCTTGAAGTTCGGATCAAAGTGCAGTATCTATTTTGGCAGGATAGAAGTTTTTCTAGAGAGAAGCAGATATAGTGAACATACTTCTAACTCTTCTATTTTCTCTATGCTTCCTTAGGGTTTGATATACCATCAAAGAAACGGTCATTGCAAATCTTTGATTTTTAAGTGTCCTTTTGAAAGGAATCTGCATTTAAATTTGCTTTGGTTTAATTTTTTTTTTTTTAATCTCTAAACTTATTGTATGATGCTGCACAATTGTTTGATTCTAGAATTCTATTGATTAAAACGTGTTCAAATTTAAAAAAAAAAAAAATTATTTTTCCATTTTTGTCTAATTTCTTTACACTTTTGTTTTTTCTGTTTTTAGGTTAAAGCTTCTCTTGCCGTGGCTGGAGATGCGTGTCCATGAGGGCGTGACTGAATCGGCCACACATAATGCCTTAGCCAAAATTTACATTGACAGTAATAACAACCCAGAAAGATATTTGCGGTAAATATGAGTCTAAAAGATTGTAAAATGTCTTTACAATATTTCCTGGTTTCTAACGTTCATCCTTATTGTGGTTGTTAGCGAGTCTAAAAAAACAGTGTAAATCACATTCCTTCTCAGAAATATTGTTATATACTGTTTTCAAAGCTTCAATAAATGTATTGCCAAAATAGATTAGGGTAATCTATAGGCCAAATCGATTCACCCTTGAAGTAATAAAGTAAGACTTCTGCATAAGAAATTGTTCACAAGAATTTATTATATATATATATGTATGAATAAAAAATCAATACGAAAAATATATAAATGTTTATATCTTTTCTGTATTTATTTTCTATTTGTTGACCTATAGGAATATAAAATGTCTTTTGAAAAAAAAAATCAAGAATGTTTCCCTCAAAAGCACATAATTTTTGACCGAGTCTTCAATCTTCCTCAGTGTGAATGATAGAAAACATGAGTGAGCAGGCAGAGTAAACAGCGGGGAGAGGGGCACGGGTATAGCCATATTTGAATATGACCCTTCCAGCATTTTCGACTTGGAATGGTCAGCAACTTGTGTGGCCTCCATTCAAAACTAAGTCTTTCATAAAAATTTGAATTGGACACCCACGCATCCACGAACATACTCGTAAATGTGAACATACATGTATATACACTCGCACACTACCACATATGCTTCTTCACATACTCATACATGCACAGCATACGCGCACCCACTTTTATGGACGTGTTCACATTCACAGCTGGAGATTGATGAGCAGATTTAGATGATAAGCTAAGTGGGTGTGAAGTAGAATCTCTTTTCCAAGAGTTTGGACTTATTGTGGGTCTAGGTTGTCTGGATTGTCTGCACGTACGCACCCACCTACATACACTCCCACACACACGTTTATTTTTTAAAATGCTACTGTAGATTTCGTTAATTGATATATACAAACATATAATGTTGAAAAAAATAAATAAAATGAAGTGAAATAACTAAATAAACGGAGAATATTCTTTTGATCATCATTTACTTAATTTTTTCTATTCTTGTTGAAATATTTAAATTTATTAAAGTATTTGGATTGTTCTTTTTCTTTCTTCTCCACTCCCATGTATACTCCTATATGCACATATATACTCATACCTACATAAATACATACATGCAGTAAGTGCTAGGTATAGGGTGAAAGCATTGTTTTTAAATTAGAAGCCATCACAAAACTGGAAGCTCGATATGCCGGTTAGAGAAATCAGAGGTTAATAACGTTTAATGTTGGAAATGAAACTGAAAGATGCATTGCAATGCTTAAACGAGGAGTTGAATAATAGTAAAAACAACAATAGCAATAATATTAGTAATAATATATATATATATATATATATATATATATATTAGTGATAATAAGTCATAATAATGGTAAACCTAATTCTGTATGTCTTCATAGAAGGGTACTATAATATATAGAGTTTGTGAGAGGGGAATGGAGGGTGCACCCGTGTCTACACCTGTGCATTTGTGTGCGCACGTATGCGTGCTTAGAAAATGGACTTAAATATATGTCGGAAATTAAAATGTGTGGAATCTGAAAAAATAAAATGTGGTAAAAGGCCTTACGTAAACAAAAACTAACTACTAGTGGGGGATGCTAAGCTGTTTTTCCACCGTGCATACTCACTCTGCTCTGGGGAAATGTCTTTGGTGGGTTTCTATTTTTTATGAAAAGAGTACTCATTTAGCAGTCCCAAATCTTTATTTAGACCGAAGATGTGGGTGTTAAGTCTCAGAATGAGTTTCTTTTCATGTTGTCTTCTTTGTCTCTGTGTCCGAAAGTTGGAGGCTGTAAGTACGCATTGCATATTGTCTATGCTGTAGTCTGGAAGGGTGTAGTGCATTGCTATTGTGTGCTGTGTGGATTTGTCCCTAATTGTTTGTTTGTGGTTGTTGAAACGTAAGCGGAACTCTTGGCCTGTTTTCCCCACGTAATTACCCTTTGTGTATCTAGTGCAATATATTATGTAAACTACATTGGGACTATCGCAAGTGAGCGGAGGGAGTTTAAATTGAGTATTTGTGCCTGGGGGTGTAAATGTGTCGCTAGTATTAATGTTTGCATAATTTGTTTCCTAGTGGTGCAGAAGTGTTGTGTATTTTTGTGGATGTTAGAAGTGACCTTAGATTTTGGGGGCTGTCTTCTTGCACTGAGTGGATGCGTGTTGTATATGGTGTTGAGGGTGGGGTCATGCTGCAGCTGTCTGAATACTTGTTTAAGGGGTTTGGGGAGTTTGTCTGTTATTGTTGTAATCAAATACCATTGGTATTTTTGGGGATGATGTGTTACATTTATATGTGAGTAAATTTATCCTGCTTCTATGTTCTGCTTTCCTAATTGATTCTTTAATTATTCTAAGGAGGTAATTCCTATGAAGGAAGTAGTTGGCCAGAATTCCTACTTGTTTTTTCGTACTCGGTTGGGTCTGGGCAGATTCGTTTGACACGTAGGCACTGGCTGTATATAATAGATTTTTTGAAGTTGATAGGGTGGCAACTATTAAAATTAAGGTAACCGTGGCCATCGGTGGATGTAGAGTGATGTGATTGTGATGTTTACTAAAACGTCTAAAAATGAGATGTGTGTGGTGGAGTGTTCTCTCGTGAATTTTATGCTGCTGTGACAGAAGTCCATCAGCCTCTTCGCCATGTGGCCAAATGAGAAAGATGTCATCTATGTACCTATAATAGTGTAGTGGTTTTAAGTGGTAAGTGTGAATGTATTTCTGTTCAAATATGTGCATGTATATGTTGGCATAGCTGGGAGCCATTTCTACTTCACACCCACTTAGCTTATCTTGCTCATCAATCTCCAGCTGTATATGTGAACACATCCATAAAAGTGGGTGTGTGTATGCTGTGTATGTATGAGTACGTAAAGAAGCATATGTGGTAGTGCGCCAGTGTATATACATGTATGTTCACATTTACGAGTATGTTCGTGGGATGCGTGGGTGTCCAATTCAAATTTTTATGAAAGACTTAGTTTTGAATGGAGGCCACACAAGTTGCTGACTATTCCAAGTCGAAAATGCTGGAAGGGTCATATTCAAATAGATCTTTACCTTAATGGCTATACCCATGCCCCTCCTCCCGCTGCTTACTCTGCCCGCTCATGTTTTCTATCATTCACACTGAGGAAGATTGAAGGATCGGTCGAAATTTATGTGCTTTTGAGGGAAACATTGTTTTTTTCAAAAGACTTTTTGTATTCCTACACGTCAAAATACAGGAAATAAATACAGAAAAGATATAAACATTTATATATTTTTCGTATTGATTTTTTATTCATACATATTTAAATATATTAAAAAGGAATACACGTGGATACAACATGCAATTCGGACCATATATATATATCTATACAACAAAATTTTTTGTTTATCCAGAAGTTAATAAGGATAATTTTTTTTAACCTTAATTTCTTGAGCTTTTCCTGTTTTAATTGGTAAATTGAAAAATGTCATTTTATTTTGGATAGATATTAATGGTAAAAACTTCACCTCTTCCTCTAAGTATCACTAACAAGGAAAAAATGAAATATTGATCAGGACTAATTAAAATCAATGTAATCAATTTGTAATAAAAGCATTTTTTAAACCCTGATCAATAATTGGCCTAAATCGGTTAACTATTTCTTTATTTACCTTTTAGTATTAAAAGCTATTACCATCAGTGAAATAGAAAATTTGACTTTATAAGATTAGCAATAACTAACAAATAGTTTTAACATATTTGACAAGAAAAATCTTATTTTTTTATTTTTAGTGAAAACCAATATTACGATAGCCGCATTGTTGGAAAGTACTGTGAGAAGAGAGATCCCCATTTGGCGTGCGTTGCCTACGAACGAGGATTATGTGATCAAGAACTTATCAATGTAAGCATTGCGGTAAACCATTTCAAACTTTGTGTGTATGAGATATATATATTTTTTCTTCAGTAAAAGTAAATTTCCTACTATAACTTGTATCTAACTTAAAGTAAGTTTGTATAAATGAATATGAATGAATATTACAACTTTTGGGCTGGTTTGATTTTGATGGCATTGGTTTCTGATTCTTTTTAGAATAGAGCACTTACAGGAAGAATCATGTTAATCTTGCCAATATCCAAATATGAAAATGGTCCTATGGAACAGACTTGATTTGAACTTGGCATAATCAGGTTACCAGTCTATTTCACTTTGCCATCCCCAATGTTTATTTTTTTAAATTTAAACTTTATATTTGTCTTAATGTATACAACAGCTTTCCATTTTTAACATATTTACATTTTTACAATTATTAAACAAAAATTTAGAAATATGATCATAATGAAACTTATTGGTTAAAAGATGGCCTGCACTTGATTTTTCGTCTATTACAAATGCTTGTTGACAAAACGCTATAGTTTGCACAAGTAGTTTCCTAATCAAAGTATTTTGCCTATATATTTTTGTTCTTGATAAATGAAATTGTGTTTTTAATGATGACAAAAATCTGAATCTTATTTTATTTCATCAGGTTTGCAATGAAAACAGTCTGTTTAAGAGCGAGTCTCGCTATTTGGTACGAAGAAGAGATCCTGATTTGTGGGCTGTTGTACTTAAGGAAGAAAATGAATATAGAAGACAACTTATAGACCAGGTAAATGAAAAATTTAATTCCTTAATCTCTTAAATAACATATAAAACTAATTAGTTTCTTGGATAGTTTTTAGTGAAAAAAATGTCTATATTAAGAAAATTGATCATTTATGTGTTTCCTACCTTATCGATTTATTGAAATCAAAATTGCAATAGCATAAATTACTAAATGAACTATATAAAATAATTTAATTACAAAAGTAAATTAACCAGAATGCATTTTTTTCATGAACAATTATGCCATAATTTTCTTTTTTTTTTTCTTTTTTTCTTTTTTTTTTTTTTTTTTTAAAGTCATAAGCTGCGCTTTATAATTTAAAAAAAATCATGAACGTTTTTGGAATCTATTTACATCCAATTTTATAAATAGCAAAGCAACTTATAGTTTTATACAATTTGGTTCAATTAATGATTTGATAATCAAAAAATACTGTGATAATTACATTTAGTTTTCGAACTATCTGATGTTTTAAAAAAAATTGCAAATAAAAGTAAATGGCAAATTCTTTCAGTGTTGATTAAATTCTAAGGCTTTCTATTTTCATTGTTCAGTATACAAGGATCGCTCCAAAAGTAAAGCTTTTTTTTTTTTTTTTTTTTTTATTCAAAGAAAAACAGGAGTGGTACCATTAAAACAAGCAATCTTTTGTGCTCCAGAATTTATTTTTCTACATAGTCACCACCATTCTTAATGCAGTTTTGTCAGCCTCTTTTGATCCCTTGGTCATAAAAGTCAGGAGTATGCTTTGTCACTCACATCTGTTGCCATTCTGAAATTGATAAACCCATTTCCTAACTCTGCTGACATCAACTGCATCAGCTTCATAAACTTTCAACAGATGCCAATAAATGTTGATCAGTTCAATTTTTTTTTGCATGGAAGAATTCAATGATGCATATCTACTTCTGATGTCTGTCCATGGCAGAGGTTACTTTCTTAGAATCTGTCAATATCTGCAACAGAGAGATGAAGCTTTCAGGTCATGAATGCGTAAGTTATTATAACGATGCAATTTGCAATCCCCTCTGATTCATTTGGACGGAAAAAAAAAAAAAATAGGAGGCATTACTTTTGGAATGCGCTTCTGAAAGTACTAAGTAATGATAGCATTTTTAAATCCAAATCTATATTTTATTATTTTAATAAAAAATTTTAATTTGTAGTTTTTATTTCCAAAGTGGTTTTAATTCATAAATTATCAAAATTTGAATGTTTAGCTTTTTTTTTCATCTAATTTTCTCCATACTCCTAGGTGGTCCAGACTGCTCTCTCTGAAACTCAAGACCCTGAAGACATATCAGTAACAGTTAAGGCATTTATGACCGCTGACCTCCCCAACGAGTTGATAGAGCTGCTGGAGAAGATTGTTCTCGAAAACTCTGTTTTCAGTGATCACAGGTAAATTGGATTTTTTGAGAAATTCTATCTGAAAGACAATTTGAAACATTTCACTCTTCGTTTTTTCTTTTTTTAATTTTATTTTTATTGTATTTTTTCTGCCTTTTTTATAGCAATAGTTTTTCTAGATAATACAAAAGTAAATGTTATTGACAAATAGAATCTATATACTAGCAAAACTTTAGATTTTATTATTTACTAGCAGCTCAGCTTTGCTCGGGCCCTATGTACTGTTCATAAATTTATGTGCACACATATATATATATATATTAAAAAGTTTGACTCCGTTCCAGGTAGCCTACATCTAAAATTTCAAGTATTTAGACCCAAAATTGGCAGAGGAGTTTGGTGGTCTGCAATGGTCAACTCTTTCAACTTTGACCTCTTGGCAGCCAAATTTTTACCCAAAAACTGATTAAAAAAACTTGCTGTATGTTTGAATACCCTTTATGTAAAATTTCAAATGTTTACCCAAAATTTGCTGAATAGTTTGCTAGAGACCGCAAGGGTCACATTTTTTTTAACTTTGTCCCCTTGGCAGCCAAATTTTCACCCGAAAACCAATTAAAAAGCTTGCCCTATGTCTGAATACACTTTATGTAAAATTTCAAGTGTTCTACATCTACTAGCCCAAGAACTTTTGTTCATTTTTTTTTTTTCAACATAGTAATGCTAACAAAGTCTATTGTGCAGATTTAATCTTTCTCTGAGGTCATCAGATCTAAGCTTGTCTTTAAGACATTACGCATCCATCATGTGATTCTCATATCAATTTCTTTCCATGCAATGCATGTTCTAGTATTTCATAAAATTTTATTTGTTCACAAAAAAAAAAGCAAACTTTCACCTTGAAAGCATAATAAATCTGTTAAATAGAAAGAGACAAATTTATGGAGAAAACAATACAATTACTCTCTTAAAGGGTTTGCACAGCTTCAAAAAGGCCTTGAATTTTGAGCTTTGTCTTGAAAAAGCTTTATTTCTATTACCTTGAAAATATGGAAAATGTCTTGGAAAAAGTTTGAAAATCGTATTTATTTTGGTAAAAAAATTGTCGGAATATTAAAAATAAAATAAATACATTCTTCTGAAATTGTATTATTTCCGGTATCATTGATATAAAAGTTACACCCCTTTATCACAAAACTCCCCAATAATGAATGCAGTGCAGACCAATCCACCATGGAGAAAAACTATTTAATCACGCTTGGTGGGCCCAGTAGGTTAGGGAATGTAAATATAAACTGAAAATAATACAAAACCCTGAATAACAGAATGTAGTGCTGAGCTTAAGCTGTTTATAGTTTGTCAGTTTTGTTACGTGTTACTGTGTGACCTTTAAAACTTTCATGAAATCTATAATATAAACCTCACCTATCTGTTTAAATGTATGCATGTCTGCTTAAAACTTTTGACAGAAGTGTCAGAACGTGATAAAACCAGTATCATTTTAAACCTCAAACTTTTGGACGACAAATATCGAAAAATTGGCCAAAAACATTAATTCCTTCACCTTCAACGGGACAATTTTCTACAAGGAGAGGTCGCTTTTTTCGCAGATATTTTCGAAAATTGTCCATTCTTTTCGATTGACTAGCCTTAATTTTGACGTTCGTCACAGCTAACGCGTCACTTTTTTTACATGTTCTTTTCCTCCTTCGTGGTATGGATTCGAGCCTGCCTGCCTACTAACATTTATTTTTTTGCTCAATACACACCTCCAAACACCTGGGCAATGCCGGGTACCCAGACTAGTAAAGAGAAAAATGAAAATGACTTTTTCTATTGTCGATCAATTTTTTTAAATTTTTTTTATATCATTGTTTATATATCAAATTTTTATATTAAGAGTATTTCTTATTATATTATGGATATTATATTTATTATATCATTGTTTATATATGAAATTTTATCTAGGGGAGGAGTTGAAAATGGACATTGAAAATCTGCATGAACCCTATCTTATGTTGTCACCTTTAATTTTTGCAGTACTTATCGAGAAATCCTACAGTGCTTTTCAGAATTCTCTCTATATTAAAAAACAAAAAAGAAAAATCTGTATAATGTATGTACTCATAAGAGAAAGAAAATATTGTATTCCAAAAATCTCAAATAGATTGAGTATCATTTTTATAAATAAAATTTTTAAACGATTAATGGAAATTTGTAAGCATTACAACAAGTCTCGCAAGTTTAAATTATGTTGAGTTATTTCCCTTGTTTCCTGAGACTGTTTTCAAAATGGTGTTGCAAGACGGTCGCTCATCAGTTACTCATAAAATTTTATTTTTTAATTTAAAATAAAAATACTTGATCGATTTAATTTTCTTTCCATCATGGATTTATACATCATATAGATTTTTTTTTTTTTTTTATGGGGAATACTGGACAAACCATAATGCTATTTTAAATTATTAAACTATCATTAACGAAAATAAGAATTTTGATATAATACAAGAAATCTGTGAAAACAAATGTAGATCGTGCAGACATTTGTGAAATAAAGAAAATCTAAACCAAATTAATTGAAGTTTGCTTTTCATTTCCAGAAATCTACAGAACCTGTTGATCCTGACTGCTATTAAAGCTGATCGGAGCCGCGTGATGGAGTATATAAACCGTCTTGATAATTATGATGCTCCTGATATTGCTAACATTGCAATCACAAACGAATTGTTTGAAGAAGCTTTTGCAATCTTCAGAAAGTTCGAAGTAAACACCTCAGCTATACAGGTAAATTAGCTTTTTTGTTTTGTTTTTTAATGTTTTCCTTTTTTTTTTTTTTTTTTTTTTTCCCCCATTAAAGAATTATCTGAGAAATTCCATTTATCTATATTCAG
Organism: Euprymna scolopes; assembly: GCF_053919585.1. Classification (NCBI taxonomy): domain Eukaryota; kingdom Metazoa; phylum Mollusca; class Cephalopoda; order Sepiida; family Sepiolidae; genus Euprymna; species Euprymna scolopes. Next base: position 66,452,297 of record NC_136512.1, read on the forward strand.
GTGTTGATTGATCATGTTGCAAACTTAGACAGAGCTTATGAATTTGCTGAGCGTTGTAATGACCCAGCTGTATGGACCCAGTTGGGGAGAGCGCAGCTCTCATCTGGTATGGTCAAAGAAGCCATCGATTCTTTTATTAAAGCCGATGATCCATCGCAGTATATGGAAGTTGTTAATGTCGCAAGCAGCAACAGTAAGTTTTTAATATTTATTGTACGGATGATATTGATCTTATTGAAAATATTGGGGGGGGGGGGGGGTTCCGGAGAGTATTTTCACTTTTAAGTTTTTTTTTTTTTTAATCTGACATAAGACAGATAAATCTCACTGAATTTTCTCATCCAAAGATGGTTATACACTACAACATTCCATATTTACATTAAAAAGAAAGTCAAAAAATTGTAATTTAAAAAAAAAATAGCAAATATTTGAGTAAAAAGAATATATGACTATTTTTAACATGCCAAAAATGAATAGAAAGTTCTGTATGGCTGAAAAATCTTCAATCAAACAAATAGGCTGCCTTATAAAACTAATAACACTGCATGAATATTCATCTACTTCATTGTTAAAATAGAAAATTGGAAGAAAAATCTTCAAATTTAAGGGTCACATTAAAAAAAAAATTGTCATTTTGACTTCTGCTTTGTTTAGTCAAGATAAAATATTGGTGGGGGGGGGTATTTATTGGATATGTTTGTAATAAAAAAATATTTGCAAAGTAAAGACTAATTATGTAAACTCTTGAATATATTTTTTATATAAAACCATTCTGAAAAAAATAAACATTTCAAAGTAAAGACTAAAAAATATTTCTTTAATTATAACATTTTATTAAAAACTAGCAGGACCCATTTCTTGGCATTGCCTGAGGAGTTATGAAAGATTGTTAAATGTAGAAAATATTAAATGATCATTTTGAATTGCTAAGTACCTGTGTCCAGAACAGATTAGGTAATGAAACTTTTGTCTCAATTGTTTTTTGGTTTGTTTTTTTTTGTCTCGCATGCCCCTATACCGAAAGTATAACAACTGTAATCATACTGATGTAAGTAATTGAGCAATTAAAATAATTACAACAAAAATCATGTTACCGTGCAATTTTTAGTTTTATATTAGTATTAGAAAATTTTGGCACTCTAGCAGAATATGACCCTGATCCTCGCAATTTTCGGCTAATTATGGTTTGGGCTCTACCAGAAGCCAAGCAAAGTAATAGATGTAGACGAATTTCCAAACAAACAAGCTGAAAAAAAAGTATATAAATACAATAACTAAAAATAAATCTGCTGTAAATTTACTGAATATAAATATATTTTTTCAAGAAAAGTTGCACTTTGTATTGTTTATTTTGCAATTTTTGGATTTTTTTACGACAATACCCAGCGTAGTATAAACACACCCAACCTTCTCATGTTAAGAAGGGCTTTTGGAATAAACACCCCCATCCTTGAAAGCCGATCTTAACATGAAGATGTTAGAGTTGTTTATTCCAAAAGACGTTTTTAACTTGTTGATGTCTGTGTTTATAGTATAGTGGGTACTGTCATAAAAAAATGCTCAATTTTTTAATACGCAAAAGTTTTTTCGTTTTCTTTCAATAAAAGATGAATATTTTTTTGGTACTTTGTTTTTTATTTTGCAAGAAAAGATGAATATTTGTTACTTACGCACTTGTTACCGTGCTTAAATAATATGGGTAGGGGAGAGTTTTGTAATTGTACTTTCACCTAATAAAAAAAGATATCCTAAAACTTGAAGTTAAGTTAAACAAACTATTTTCAAAAAATAGCGCGGTAACATAAGTACTAAAACACCTAATTTTTTTTAATTGTCCGTAAATTGTTAGGTGAAAGTACAGTAAAATAGAGCGGTGGTTACTGTCATACAAACAATACTCAATTTTTTAATAAGTGAAAGTTTTTTTCAAGAAAAGATGAATATTTTTTTGGTACTTTTTTTTTGTTTTGTTTTTTTTTCTCTTAATAGATGAATATTTTTTGGTAGTTATCAACTCATGTTACCATGCTAATAGCGTAATTATTTAGAAAGCTATTGTTAACATACATAAGTACATTTTTGTTTATTTATCCGTAAATTGTTAGGTGAAAGGACAGCACTTATTCAAGAAAAAAAAAATAGTACAGTAGGTAGTCATAAAAAACTACTCCATTTTTTAATAAGCAAAAGTTGTTTTTTACTGAAATGACATGGGCTGGGGAAGGTTTTGTATGTATACTGTACTTTCTAACATTAATTACAAAAGATAAAGATCTTGAAGGTATGGTAAAAATATTTTTAAAAAACAGCACTGTAACATAAGTACATAAACACCTAATTTTTTTTAATTGTCTGTAAATTAACTGAAAGTACAGTATTTATTCAAGAAAAAAAATTGTGCGGTGGTTACTGTCGTAAAAAAAAATACTTAATTTTTTTATCCCCACACCATACTCTCATATCTTAAAAAAAATTGGCCTTTATAAAAAAATTTAAAAAGAACAACGGTCCTGGATATGACCTAAAACTATATCCGATGGTGAGGCCCCACCTTGCGGGCCTTGGGGAGTGTGGAGCCACCCTTTAATTGCCATTGCTCCCAGGGCCACTCTGACCTGGAGTGGTAGTACCTGTTAGGGTTCCAACTATGGGTTAAATAGAAAAAAAATATACTCCATTAAAAATCGTTCCTCAAAATAACTAGATTCGGCATTAAATAATCTGAAAAAGGTTGGTATGCTGTAAAACAAAAACAACCAACAACCAATCAATTTTTTAATAAGCAAGTTTTTTTTTCTTTCAAGAAAAGATGAATATTTTTTTGGTACTTTTTTTTCTTTATCAAGATATTTGAACAAATAAGATTTTTTGTTTATATATATATAAAAAAAAAAAAAAAAAAAAAAATTGGCACTAAACGTTGAATGTAAGCATAAGATCATTTTATAAGAAAAGATTAATGATTTGTTATGGAAACCGTAGTTAGGTGGAAGTACAGGAATTTGTTATTTCTAGGAAATTTACAAAGTAATGTTCTCTCAGAAAATGTTATAAAATAAATGGACCCCACCTCCACCCTAAAAGAAATAGTTAAACATTTTTTGTAAATAAAAAAACAAAATGTCAATTTAACATTTCAACAATGTTCGGCTTATTCATGCCTTTTAGGCATTTGTTTTTCTGTAGTGTTCCTATCGACTGGCCTCCCCATAAGTAGCATAGCAGGAAGTACACATTGCACGTTTCCCCCCCCCCACACACACACAAAAAAAAGTAGACATATGACAGCACCATATTTGAATTCAATGTAATGTGTTTTCCCAGTGTTTATTACAACATTCCATTCTGAAATAACATGAAATTTTGGAATGCATAAAGTTCATCAATCGGATTACTGGAAAATGTTTGTGGCGGAGAGCAAGGGGCCGATCATTGTGTCTGTGTATTAATAGGTATGGCAAAAGCATAACGACTGATGATGTTCAAAGGAAATAAGAGTAGTCGTCATTCACTGTACACCCACCCCACCCCCTGGTGTACTAAAATAGAAATTCACAGTAGCAATTCAAGATATTTATGTGGATCCATGGAGAAATGATATGCAACTAATGCAGGCATTACATGGCGTGTGTGTTTGGAAAGCTACTCAGTAATTTTCTAAAGAGGAATTTCTGCACTCAGATTATATACGTAGATAAAACCATTCAGAAAAACAAAGAATTTTAAAGTGAAGACTATATTTTGACATAATCTTTTACAATTAAACTGGAATTACGTAAACATTAATCAGAAGGAATTGTTCCTTGGTATACACCGGCATGACTTCCACTAAACAGAAAATGGAAGTCAGAATATCATAAATGTATTGAATCCTATTTAAGTCAATTTTCCATTACACATTGATCTGAGTAAAAGAAGTTGGTCATTAAATAATTGCGTGGCATTATCCATTTTCTTGCTTTAAAAATCATTTATGGAATTATACATTTGATGAATACTATTGGCTGAATTAAAACTAATGTTCAATTTTTGAAACTGGATTATATGGTGCTTTATATTTATCTCTTGGCAATGTTGCGCAACAAGTTTCTTCTATTCGTTTTTGTTCGGGGAGGGGGGTCAGGTGTTTTCTGATAATACACAAGCTCACTTTCTAGTTCTTCTGGTTCAACGAGTATAGAAGTATGTGTAGTGGTAGCACCGTACAAGACTCATCAGGTATATCCTGAGAATGGCAAAATAAGTGGTCATGCCTAGGCCTCATATATACCTTAAATCCTTCATGTGTGACTCCAAGCATCATACTCTGCTTAATCATCTCAACTGATGGGCTAAACCTCATAAAAGTACCTGCTGCCTTGTAGGTTTTGTTTGCGGAACTGTAACCTCTAGCCCCACCACTTATAACTGTGGTTGGTGATAGGAAGGGCATTCAACTATAAAATAAAAGCATATTCCATATATATAAAATGATAGACAAAAAGACAAGTAACAAAAATGTAAATAAAATCTTGAAAAAAAAAAAAAAATTAAAATTATGCAAAATTTCACTCGGGTTTTGTCAATTTTTATTTAAAGTAATTTAAAACTTAAATGTAAATTTTGAAAATAACTTGATTCTCTCGACTTCTATTTCAGTTAAATGTTTTTCATTTATTCTTAATAAACTCCAATTTTATATGAAATTCTTGCTTTCAATAGAAAACTGTTTAATATACAAACATTTGTGCTTTCAGATAGCTGGGAAGACTTGGTGAAATTCCTGCAAATGGCCAGGAAGAAAGCTAGAGAAACGTTTATTGAAACTGAATTAATATATGCATATGCCAAAACTAATAGGTTAGCAGATTTGGAAGAATTTGTATCTGGTCCCAACCATGCAAATATAACACAGGTATGTATTTAAAAATTTTTCTTTTCTAATTTTGATATTTTTCATGGAAAAATGATTAATGTAGATTTTAACCACACTTTAATTTTATTTGAATTGAAACATTTGTAAAGAATGTATCACTTTTTTAAGATTTTAAAATATGAAAATAGTAATTTCAGATTAAACTTAATTTCAATTTTGACTTTGTATTACATAGACACTTTATCATTTCGCTTTTATAATCTTAATTTCATTGAAATATTAAAAATACCCCCTTTAAAAATTTAAATAATTTAATAAAGCAAGAAAATGTTTTTTTTAATTTTATTTTATACAGAGTGACCCCAAAAAAACGTGTCCCAACTCTAATTAGACCCCGTTTTTTAGTGTTTTGTCCAAATGAAATGAAACTTTGGTCATAATTAGTTTATTATATTCAAAACATCACATCAAAACACTAGGGTCTTTGGCCTTTTTTTCTCCATTCTACAGCATATGTTCTAGATGGCCTCCATTTAGCTTTTGTTTTTTTCGTTTTTTGGTCACCCTGTATTCCCAATTTAAAAATGTAGTCATTAAAATTTTAAATAGCAATATTTTCAGAACATGAAAGGAGCAAAAATAGTTGGACAAATTTACTAGAAATTAAATGAAAATTTTTTTTTTTTTTTAATTAAAGGAAAAACTTTGGTTTTGAATTATAGTTTTCAAATCCATGTGAAAGTAAGCTTGTCAAAATTTGTTATATTTTGTTGTTTGAAATTCCTTATGTTATTAAATTTTATTTCTTGTGAGGAAAATTTTAGAATCTCTTGCATGTAAAATCTTTATTAAAAAAAATTTTTTAAGTTGTTAATCTTGACTTTGAGGCAAATCAATTTTAATTTGTTTGATAATAATGGATTGTAATAATTGTTATTACAGGTTGCTGACCGTTGTTTTGACGATAAAATGTATGAAGCTGCCAAACTCTTGTATAACAATGTGTCTAATTATGCTCGTCTAGCCATTACCTTGGTACATTTAGGAGAATACCAAGGGGCTGTTGACAGTGCCCGGAAAGCGAATAGTACAAAAACTTGGAAAGAGGTGAGTTGTCTTTCATTTTATTTACCAACATTTCTACATTTATGAAATGTTGAAACCTTTTCACCTCTTTCACAATTGCAATCAATGTTATCATTTTCAAATTATATTAATACTAGGGTGCCTGGCGTTGCCTGGGTATTTGGAGGTGTATGTTGAGCAAAAAAAAAAAAAAGCAGTCAATTTTTTTAACTTTGACTCCTATTATGACTCCTTAAAATTTATTGTTTTGGGCTCAAATCAAGTTATTAAGTTAGATCCATGTCCAAGGAACCAATATCTAAAATTTCAAGTGTTTAGACCCAAAATTGTCTGAGTTTGGTAGAGTTCTCAAAGGTCAAATCGTTGAACTTTGACCCCTTAATCAACAAATTTCTGGCCGAAAACCAATCACATTGATTTTTCCAAATCTCAGTACCCTGTATATCAAATTTCAAGTCTGTAGACTTAAAATTGACAGTTATTGCATAGGGAAATGTATGCAGACAGACACACAGATACGTTATCTTTTATAGATATATAGATTAGTATATAATCCACCATTAACACAAGGAAATTTTGCCATGTTTGTTTAGTTGATGTATTTGTTAAAAATGTAAATTTTTTTGTTGCTGAATCGAAGTTACTTTTATTCATGTGTTATGCTATGTGTTTTCCGTTTTTACATGTTTGTGCGGATAATATTAAATAACTAATTTAATCTTTGGAGCTGGGAATAAACAAAACCATAAAGTGGAAAATAACTAACAGGATTTAAACTTGTGCCTCAGTCTCACTTTTAATCTTGTCCAGAATTTCCTCATGATTTAAAAAACAAGAAAAATTTGTATCATGTACATACTCGTGACGAAACAAAAATATCATATTCCAAAAATTATGTAAATTGATAAAGTAGTTTTATTTTTAAAAAGATTTTAAAAATAAAGTAACAAAAATAAAGTGAGATAACTCCATAATAATTCAACTTTGCAAGATTTATGTTATAATGCCTATGAATTTCCATTAATCTCTAAAAAATAATTTTCATTATAAAAATAAAATTACTTGATCAATTTATGTAATTTTTGGAATGTATTTTTATTTCATCATGGGTATGCACAGGTTTTTCTTTTCTCTCCTATATAATAGAAATTCCCCTCTGCACCAAAGTAACATGTTTACAACAATAGATGCAACATACAAATTCAATACATCTAGCATAATAGCCACTATCTCCTGTAGCTTTCAAACACCATTATATACACTATTTTATGATAATAAAATTCTACATTGCATCTGACAAACATCATAATCGCAACATCTTCAGAGGAAGGAGTTCCTATTTTTCTCTCTAAATATTAAGTCCTACCACCGCTACCAGTTGATACGGGAACAATTCTATATTTTACTACGCTATTGAGATTACACTGATCGTAATTGCTTAGTAGATACATAGACATACCATAATCTTTCAGTTTTCCGATACAGAATTAAGTTTCCCTTCACATGGTTTGCCCATTCTGATTGGTGAGCTCTGACTATTCTGATATTCTAGAATACTAATCCTCCCTCTACATTAACGAATGGTTACTAACATTGAAATATCACGTCACTATACACAACTTCTGTTGTTAATGTATGATGCTACTTTTCTGATGAAAAATAATTATATATATTTAATTTCATATTTATATTTATTTTACTTGCATCTATTTTGTTTTTTTTATTTGGACATTCATACGTACGTCTGTTGGTGAGCGTGTCTGGCTGTGCATGCATCTCCCTATTACTTTGTTTTATTCTTTAAAAGTTTTCTTTTAATTTTCTTTTTGCAGCGATTTATTATTTATAAAACACTATACTTTTATACAAATTTAAAATCTGCTAAAGTTTTTATTATGGGATTTGCAAATGCGAGCTCAAATACATGTCCATAATAAAATTAAACCCTCATGTTTACACCGCTTTCAATCTAAGGTATCTACAAGTATTGAGAACATAAACATATTTTTGCCTTTTTTTTTTTTTTGTTGTTTTTTTCCTTTTCCACTAAGCCACAGCAATGTGTGGCCGGGTACTGTTAATTTTTAATATAGAGGGAATTTTGAATATGAACTTTGTTTCTTTTAGTCAAAGTTTTGTGAACTAAATTGTTTATTTAATCATATTATCCTGGCAAACACAAGTATCAACACAAAAATCAGTATATTATGTTGTTGGAAATAAATTTCAATGTTTAATATTTGTAATAGCTTTACACGAAACATTTTTCTCTTAAGAAATGCTTAGGTTGCTGGTGGAGTTGATCTGATATTTTTAAACTCCAAATCTTGTGAAACAAGTTAATCACTGATGATCGACCTCTGAACATTTATGAAATTTATTTTATAATACATATAAAGCATCTCAACAAAAAGTTGCAAAGTCATGTCGATTTCGTTTAGTGTATTACAAGTTACATTTTAGAGAATATCATTTAATAAACTTAGTCATTTGTTCAACTTAATTACTAGTTTCATGATTATATGCAGCAAGATGTTCATAAGGTTTTTTAAACATGTGTAAAATGGTGTATTTATACATTTGGTGAAAGTTTTATATTATGTCTCTTTAGCGTTTCTTATTTTAATCATTTTAATAAAAAAGTATATAAATCCTGAAACCAGCTAATATATCTTATGTTTAGTAAAGGACTCTATTACCTATGTAGGGACTGTATATTTTTATGTGCTGTGTAATGTCTGAATTCATTATAATTCATTTTAGAGCTTCTACAATAAATGTCACTCTGTTCATTTTTGCAGCAAACAATATCTAATAATTGTATGTGAATACATAAAATTATATTAGATATATTATGTATAGATTTTCAGTATCTACTTCCACAGTGCTCAATATGTGAATAGAACTAGATAGTAAATTATGAAATATATATATGGCAATTAAGCTATACATTTCCTGCATTTCATCCTCAATTTTGCCTGCTGAATTATGAAAATCAAATGCAGAAAATTCTGTTTAGCTTAATTACCATATATATTTTCATAACTTTTATATATAAACTTACACTCTCACAAAATATATATGAAAATATGAAATTCTTCAATTTCATCAGATAAACCAAAGACATGTCCTTGTATATTCTTTGCCATTATTTCTGAATCCATTTAGGTTGTTGAAACATTCCACATTATTTATCCTGGGTAGATAATTTGTTCCAAAAATATATAATTCTGTTAAAAATTAGATGCAATTGAATGGTAGGTATTTTTGATCAGTAAATTTCCACATCATTTTTTAAATGAAATCTTGGCGGTTAATTCAATGTAAATTGGAGGAAACAACTCTGAATCATTTTAACATTGATATGTTTTTGCTTAATATTCAATTTATGTTTTTTGTTTCGCAGCGAAAATTTATTTTTGTAGCTGTCTTTTATCAAGACAGGATAATCGGAAGGTCTGAAAATTGGCCACAAATTTAACATTCTACTTTTCTATTTCTTGTTCTCTAGGTTTGCTTTGCTTGTGTGGATAACGAAGAATTCCGCCTGTCTCAAATGTGTGGTTTGCATATTGTTGTACATGCCGATGAATTAGAAGAACTTATAAATTATTATCAAGACAGAGGATACTTTGAAGAGCTTATTACACTTCTAGAAGCAGCATTAGGTTTGTATATCAGTTTTTAATATTTTTATTAAAAGGAGATTGAAATTCCATTTGCATTCAAAAAAAAAATTTTTCTACATATTACGAGTTAATCCAAATTAAGTACAACATACTCAATTGTTATAACCCGTTCTACAAATCAACCATATTCAGTACAAATAAATTGCTATTGTATGACTTGTCCACAAAGTTTGTCATGAATGGCGGACCATTTTTGTTTTTATCACTGTTAAATTATATAGGATCCAAATGAGAACCATTGCATTGCAAACACACCTGGATACGACTGATTTGGGCTGTGATAGCTCTTTTCAGTTTAGGAGTATTCTGAGGATTGTTTTTGATATAATTTCCACAGATAAAAAATGAGAGGGTGTATAGTTCAGAGAGTGTGATGCCCATTCAGGATCACTGATGAGATGATCTTTATTGAATGGCAATAAAACAAAGATTGTTGGACATTCATGACTTAATGTTTGACTTGTCCACCAAGTTTAACTAAATTTTATTTGTACCAAATATGCAGAAAGTACCGTTTGAATTAATGATTCAGTAAGTGTCAGTTGAAGGAGGGTGGAGGATCACCTTTAGTTTGCTTTCTTCTGGAAAACGAATCTTTTACCGTTTTTGGATGGTATTGCTGCATCTGATTGGTTGAACTAAAGCTTTTTTTGCTATATAAAAAGCTTTTTGTAGATATGAGCCGCCAAAAAAGAAATTGTCCTCCACTGAAGAAATGCTGGCTTTTTATATTGTCATACCCAACTGCATCTCAATTTGCATAAGACACGTTTTTGTCTCATGGCAGTCAGGTTTCAAGTTAGACTTTTCTCTTTTTTTTCTTAAACAAATGACACCCACGCTAATTATGCACACTACAATTTTCACTACATTTAGATTTATATTTAGCATTTTTTTTTTTTTTTTTTTTTTTTTTTTGCGCCTTATGGTTCAACAGGTAGTATTGGATCGATGTCCGTCATTTGGATTAAGTCTACTGTTGGAAAACCTGAATAAATCCAGATACACTATGTCACTGCAATGTATTTTACAAACAGAATGTTCTTTCACTAAAAAACACCTTTTCATGTTGATTAACTCTGATTGGTAATTTCTCCTTTTCAAATTTTTTAATGTTTTGCATGATTTCTTATTTGGAAATGCTTTTTATCTTACACAAAATAAATTTTGATTTTCTAGGACTGGAAAGAGCACACATGGGTATGTTTACAGAATTAGCCATCTTGTATTCCAAGTACAAACCAGAAAAAATGAGGGAACATTTAGAATTATTCTGGTCTCGTGTCAACATTCCAAAGGTAAATTTACAAATGAAAACTTACATTTGACAATTTCTTTCACTTTACAAATTTTACTTTTCTTTTTTTTTTTTCTTTTTTTTTTAATGCTATTTGAATTACTTTGCAATGTGTCCGCATCATTCCACATCTGATATTCCCAAATGGCCATCCATTTCTATACTGATCTCGTTCAACATCCATGATCTGTCTAGAACTACTATGGTATTGTGATTATGCCATACAAAAATATTTTTTAATAGGAATTTTTACAAAGAAAAATAATTTAGTCGACCATTTTCTAATGTACTCATTGGACAATTAAAAAATGCAGATAAATTTTCGTTTGAAAATGTTTTTAAATCTTTGATTCTCTTTAAGTGCTGATGCAATTCTCTATCTATATAAGAGCCAGGTACGTCCAAGGGTGGAATACTGTTCCCACATCTGGGCAGGAGCTGCTAGAAAGGACTTGTCCTGCCTTGATAGAGTTCAAAATAGACTTTGTAGCCTCGTAGGAGATGTCCTTTTCTCTTCCCTGCAACCTCTATCTCACAGAAGAGATGTTGCGAGTTTGTCTCTGATGTATCGTTATTTTCATGGAAAGTGTTCAACTGAGCTTCAATCTATGGTCCCCCCTCGCCAAACTTTCACAAGAAACACTAGTCTAGCTGTAAACACTATCAATAATTCCCCCCACTCTTTATTTGTACCTAAACCTAAACGTAGATTCCATGAACAAAGCTTCTTTCTTAGAACTGCACGCCTGTGGAATTGTCTTCCGTTTTCCTGCTTTCCAGCTGACTACAATATGGTTGTCTTCAAGTCTAACGTAAATAAGTTCTTGATGAGCCGTTCCATATAAGTTATCAAATTTACCAAATGTTCATTACTAATGATTACTATATTGTCCAATTTCTACTGTACACTCTTTAACCCTTATCCTTGAGTGGCCTCTTGGCCTTGATAATGTGTTGATGCCTATGAAAAAAAAAGTGGTGAAACTGCATGTATTATAAAATATCAATGTTTCAAACCCTGCTTTGTATGGCTCAGAGTGCTAGCCATCAATGAAGGAAACAAAAAGAAAACAATGGATCATGGAGACCTGTTGCATTGGACATCTGATCTGACCAAACTTTACCATGCCTAAATTTATGTTGGTTTTAAACAAAATATGATCATCTGAATTGGCACAAACATTTTATGCTTACAAATGTGACACTATTACAAAAATGAGTTTTTGCAAAAAGATAGAGAAGATAGCTGAAGCAAAGATATTTGGCTAACCTACGATAAGATCTCAAGATGGCTGGACTTTATCCTTTGATAGTATATGGTGGAGGGAGGTCTACTTCAGACCCCATTTTGCAGAATAAACAAAAAAGGAAATGATGATCAATGTTTCAAACTTGTGTCGATTTACTATGAATGTCTGCCTCGGTGTAGACTTCAAAATTTCCTTAGTTTTGATAAACTCCAGTTACACTTAAACTGTTTGATTAAATTTTTGTTTAACAGCAAACTGCAATTAAATCTAGATCCAAATATGATCAATACTCGTATCAATAACATTCAGCTTCTCATTCAGTTAAATTGTTTTTCTGTGAAAAATGTTTAATGTTGAATCTTCTCATTTTGCAGGTACTTAGAGCCGCAGAACAAGCTCATTTGTGGGCGGAACTTGTTTTTCTTTATGACAAGTACGAAGAATATGATAATGCCATATTGACAATGATGACTCATCCGACAGAAGCTTGGCGTGAAAGCCAGTTCAAAGATATTATCACACGAGTAGCAAATATTGAACTCTATTACAAAGCACTGATTTTCTATTTAGATTATAAGCCATTGTTAATTAATGACTTGCTCTTAGTCCTTACACCTCGCTTAGATCATACTCGTGCAGTGAACTATTTTCTAAAGGTGAATCAGATCCCATTGGTGAAACCCTATCTTCGATCTGTGCAGAAAAACAACAACAAAGCCATTAATGAAGCTCTCAATGATCTGTTCATTACTGAAGAAGACTACCAAAGTCTCCGAACTTCCATTGATGCTTACGACAACTTTGACAATATTTCATTGGCACAACGGCTAGAAAAACATGAGCTGCTGGAGTTCCGTAGAATAGCTGCTTATCTTTACAAAGGAAATAACCGGTGGAAGCAGTCTGTTGATTTGTGCAAAAAGGATAAACTCTTTAAGGTAAGCTATAATGTCTCATTGCAGTCCCTTATCTTCCTCTACCATAATTTCCATCTTTTCCTCTCTCTCTCTCTCTCTCTGTATATATCTTGTTTGTTCTCTTTAATATTTGCATACTTGATGACAGCAAACAAATGGAAGACATCAGGAAGATCCATCATATAAATGGATGATGTTGTCTATTAAAACGGGGGGGGGGTTACATAAAATCTTTTATACCATCCAATTAATAGGATAGGACCATCTATTAAAATGGAGTGTAGACAACCTGTGATCCTTATTAGTTGGGTTCGGATTGAATAGTGACTATTTTTTATATATATATATATAATCACTATCCACACAATTGTTAATGTTTCTTAAAAATATGTATATGTATTAAACGTTAACAATTATTTTTTTATACCTACAGACACTAGTGTTTCATGCTTACACAATCATCAGTATAGGAAGTGATAATTACCGTTGGTTGGGAGATTTGAACCCAGTCACCCTTGACTTTTTTTGTAGGCTAGCATTTTACCTCAAGGCCATTGGCAACTAACACAAATTTAGTCGTCAAACTCACACCTGACCTTATGTTGAGAGGGGGTAGATAAAAAATAAATGCCAAGTCGGCAAGCATACATAGTAAACAGTTAAAGAGTATTCAACAATCATATGCTAAATCTTCAAAACTGAACTGTACATTCCTATTCAATGTTCTTGTTGCTCGATATGAATTTAAGAACTTGTTATATAAAAAACCTTCATGAGTCTGTGTGTGTGTATATATATATATATATATATATATATATGGCAAACTTTAAAATAAACCACAGAAAAATATTTTTTATTATTCCAAAATTAATTTTTGGCATTTTTATTTTAAATACAATTTCAGGCAGATAGCTTGTGCATATATGGCATAAGCTAGAGGTTGAATTTTCACAAACTCTACGAATTAAATTAGGCGGTATTTTGGTAATAATGCATCAAATGTGTCCGCTTTATCAGCATAGACATGGGATTTCACATATTTCCCCAAAAATGATCTAATGGTGTTGAATCACATGAACGAGGTGGCCAGTTGACAGATCAATTTAATTAAATTATTCATTCATCAATGTTTCCTTCAGTAAATTGATTGTGGCATGTGGTTCCATCCTACTGAAACCACGTCTGCAACATTAATGCTTTCCAGTTGAGACACAAAGAAGTTGGTAATCATTTATCTGTATCGATCACCATTGACTGTTACATTTTGATCATTATCACTTTTGAAGACATATAAACCAATGATTCAACCAGCCCATAAAGTACATCAAACAGTGACTTTTTCTATGATGTAATGGTGTTTTGGCCATACCTGGTGGATTATCATTGCTCCAAATTCAACAATTCTGGGCCCTGTCGGTGGGGCATTAGAATACGCCGACTACCCCCCTGCAGAGGGTAAAAGTCCCTCAATGGGGGTCCTGGATATGACCTTAAACTATATCCAGTGGTGAGGCCCCAGCTTGTGGGCTTTGGGGAGTGTGGAGCCACCCTTTAATTACCATTGCTCCCAGGTCCACTCTGACCCGGAGTGGTAGTACCTGTTAGGGTTCCAACTATGGGTTAAATAGAAACCGTGAAAACAACAAATATACTCTATTAGAAAAATTTTTCTTCAAAATCTTTGGATTCGGCATTAAATAACCCAGAAAGGGTTGATATGCCGTAAAACAAAAACAACCAACCAACCAAATCAACAATTCTGTTTAATACAATAGCTATTGAACTAAAAGTTTCACTAAAGAAAATTTTGATAGGAAATTGTGGATCAGTGGTAATGTTTCCTTCGGCTCATTCATCAAATATTCAGTGTGAACGATTATTTGGCTTGAACTCGTGCACAAGTTGAATCTTGTAAGCACGCAAAGGTGTCACGCAAAATTTTCTATAAAGTCGAAAGCCACAAGTTTAATTGTTGCGCACGTTGACTAATTGACACATTTGCAAGATCATCAACACTACCCTTTACAGCAGCATATGCATACTGAACATCTTACACGATGAGTATTATGGTTTTGAGTGAACATATTGTCAAAACAATTCGGTTTCGTTAATTGTTGTGATAGTTGATTATGAGTGCCATAAAACTTGCATAATGCACAATTTGTTGCTCAAACTGCATTGTGATTTTCAAAGTAATTTGCAAATGCTGCTTGCGTGTTAGTCTCCTCATGATGGATTACTAAACTGAACTCAAAATAATCAATAGTTGCCAAATCTGCAATTTAAGTTGTTCAATTTAAAGTTTATCTCAAAAAAAAAAAAAAAAAAAAAATGCCCTATATGATGGTAAAAGATCTGGGAATAATATATATTGTACCCAATCCACAAAATGAAACTGTCATCATGAGATGATTATATATCTATACCTATACCATCTTCAGATAAGGAAATAGAAAAGAAAAATTGCTTCCTGGTAACCTTCCAGAAGGTTCAAAAGTATTTTATATACAACTCTTTTAAATGTTTTAATGATGTAGCATGTATCACCAAAGCACTAAAGTATTGTGTAGAGGGAAAACATTACCAAGAATTTTTTTTTTTTTCAATGCTCAAACTCAAGACCATTAATCAACTAATGTTTACTTTTCTAGCTTGATAAATCTATTTAATAAATGAAGTGTTCTTTACATTTTTAAAAACAAGTATATTTCTATTAATCTCCATCCCATCAGACATCCATCCTTTAATATATTTTCTGATTTTTCTTATTTTAGGATTGCATGCTGTACGCTGGAGAGTCTCGAAATGTGGATATTGCTGAGGAATTGATTAGTTGGTTTCTGGAACAGAAAAACTTTGAATGTTTTGCTGCCTGCCTCTTTCAATGTTATGACCTTTTACGACCTGACGTCATTCTTGAACTTGCATGGCGTCATAACATCATGGACTTTGCCATGCCATATATGATTCAAGTTATGAGAGAGTACACTTCAAAGGTAAATTTGCTGTTGCTCATTTTATTACATAATAAAAAATGTCATTAAAATCAAATTATTTAAAAATTTATTTATTTCACTAAAAAATCAAAGAAATAAAATTAAAATTTTGTTTTTTTTCCTCCCATCTTGATTTGGAAATTGATGAAAACTAATTTTTGAATATCCATTATTTTGCATTTGACTTATCTAATTTTATTTTACAAAATTAATTGTACATAGAGTATGTATATATGTGTGTTGGGGGGGGGTAATACCAACAGGGTTATTATGGCTAATTTTGGAGGTATCTAATTTAGCTTTAAAGATGTTAGATAAACATGAAGTTTCAATCATGAATCTCTCAATTCTTAGACATAAAAAATTCCAATACAAAAATGTGGCAGATACACTTTTTTCAAATTAAGAATTTTGACTTAAAATATGAAAATTTCAAAATCTAGAATTCGACTATAAAATCGTATTTTAATTGTAAACACGAAAAGTAGGGTAATATATTTATGTTCGTTCTGTCAGTGGGGCATTAGAATACACCAACTGCATCCCCACCCCTGCAGAGGATAAAAGTCCCTCAATGGGACCATGGATGGCAAACTGTAATGCCTAAGGACGAGATCCTGGTGGTTGAGCAAATCCTGTTCAAGATCCTAGTAGGACATGAGATGCAACACCACTTTGGCCTTTACTTGGGCTAAGACGGGTGGTTGGATGGACCAATCAATCGATTGCTCGTGGCTAGCACTAAATCAGACAACACAACAGGAAAATATGCTTATAATCCCCACATTAGACTAACTAATTCAGTTAGCAGTGGCTGAAGAGTCAATCAACTTGCTGAAGAATGGATAAAACACAGCTGGAAAGCATCTTTTCTAGAAATGAGGTGATTAGAAAAGATGGAGAAAACACAGGTGCTGGAGTCCATCAGCAGGATGAGTATACTTTTCCTGCATTCTTGTTACATTTGGGCTAATGGGTCCCTTTCCTCCCCAACACTTTCTACACACGGTTTTAAGGCAGGTGAGGAGCAGGAGAAATGAAAAATCCAAAATGTGTAAATGTCAAATAAAAAGCTTCAAAAAAGAAACCACTGAAGTTTCAGATAAATCTAGTTTGGATTCAGAAACAGAATCCCAAAATCTTCATTTTATAATTATTGAAGCAACTGAAGAAGAACCAATAACAAAAGTGTCTCCCTTCAAAATAGAGAAAATGTTTTCAAACATCAAACCTAAAACGGTCAAGAAATTAAATAGTAGCACACTACTAGTGGAAGTAGAAAGCCAAAAACATAATAGAAATCTTCAAATGAAGACTTTTTAACAACTAAAAAGTAAAAAATCTATCCCCACAAAACTGAATACCAGTAAAGGAGTGATCAGGAATTCAGAATTATCCCTATGCTCCTTGGAAGAAATCAAAATTAACTTGAGAAACCAAAATGTTATCGATGTAAAAAGAATCCAAATTAAAAGATATGGTGAAACTATCAATGCAACCTCCTACATCTTAACTTTAACACTCACCAAATCCCAAGTAGCATCAAAATAGGGTATGAAAAAAATAAATATCGAACCATATATACCAAACCCCCTCAGATGTCACAACTGCCAAAGGTGCGACCATTGAGACTGGTGCACACACTCTCCAGTATGCATGAGGTGTGGAGAAAACAAAACCCATACAGATTGCCAAAAAGAGCTAAAATGTACTGACAAAAAGGCTATAGTGCCAACTTAAAGAATGCGACAAATGGAAGAAAGAAAAAGAAATTACTAAAGTAAATTCTACCAAAATTATAACCTTCCAAGAAGCTGGTAACCTAGATGAAAATACGAGATACTCTGAAATAAAAAAAAAAAAAATTAAAAAAAAAAAAAAAACATACAGCATACCACCAGACTAAATAATCAAACAACAAAAGCAAATCCATCAAACCTGAAGATGTTATGAAATTACTCAATAAAATAAGGGAACTAGTGGAAGAGTTAAAAAAAAAAAAAAAAAAAAAAACTGTAAACAAATCAACATTGAAAATAAAGGTTACAAACTTCCAAACTCAAGACCCATAAAACCCCAAAGTGCTACAACATCCATAGAAACAACTCCTCTCACTGAAAAGAAAAGATACCAAAAAGTGGCTATGGAGGAAAAGGAAACAAACCAACTAACAAAGTTAAAACCAAAACAGATCACCTCAACTTCCAGATTAAGAGACTCAATCCAAAACAGATTCGATGAATTGGACACCGAAGATCAGACACCAATGACTAACAAAAGTTAAAAATAAATGCAAACCATAACCAAAACAAATCGTCCAATGGAACTGTCTGGGCCCAAAACCTAACATAAATGACCTATTATTTATTATAACAAACCATCAACCAGCCATCATATGTCTCCGAGAAATCTTTTTAAAAGCTGAAGATAAAATAAATATAAAAAACCACTAACGATACAATCACATCCACAATACATAACAGAGAACCTATGGAGAAGTATTTATCCATATTAGAAATCATATCCCACAAAGCAAAATACATCTAAAAACTAATGTTCAGGTCATTGCTACAGCAACCACACTACACAGAACTATAAATATCTGCACTATCTACATCCCACCCCAGGATCCAATAAACGAAACAGAGCTGAATTAAATAGTAAATCAGTTACTCAAACTTTTCTTACTGTTAAGTGATTTTAATAGTCACGATATATGGGGATCTGCATACTTGGATAAGAAAGGAAAAAAAATCTTGAAAAAAACTATTAATGACAATGGGATGTGCATATTAAACAGTAAATCCAACACATACCTTCATCCCTCTTCAGGCACCTACTCAGTACTAAATCTATCATTGTGTAACCCCACTATCTTCATAGACTACGACTGGAAGATTCTAGAAGATTCTTGGGGTAGCAACCATTTTCCAGTTGTTTGAACAAATTTGGAAGAAACAAAAAAACTCTCTTTCAATGGGAAATAAAAGCAAATTAGGAGGTCTATATAAAAAAAAATGCCAACAAAATCTCTGAGGAGGAAAACGCAAATAAATCTATACAATATTTTTCTAAAACATTACTAGCCATTGCACATGAATGTATACCTAAAAGTAGCAGAACTAACAAACAACAATGGTTTAATGATGAATGGCAAAAAGCAGTTTGTCAACGTAAAGCTGCTTTACAAAAATTCAATTCCCAACCAACAAAGTACAATCTAAACCTTTTTAAGCAAAATTAAATTTCAACTTCAACAACAAAGAATAATACAACTATCCTTTTATTAAAAATGAACTTCTAAAAGCCAGAAATAAAGCACATAATACAGCTACTGGTGCTGATAAAATACATTGAGTTTCGGAAACAATTTCCTCTCAAATCAATAACACGTCTTTTAAACACATTCAACAAAATATGGTTAATGGGAAAACTACCCAATAGCTGGAAACATGCTATTGTGATCCCCATCCCTAAGCCAGAGAAAGACAATTCAGATCCACAAAATTTCACACCAGTTGCATTGACCAGTTGTCTCTGCAAAACATTTGAAAGAATGATAAATAAACGACTGAACTGGGATCTGGAAACCAATGGCTCAATTGCCAATATACAAAGTGGTTTTGCAAACAAGAGGAACAATGGACAAAATAATCCAATTGGAAACCTTTATCAAAGAATCTTTCATTAAAAAAGTAGCTATCTTTTTTGATTTAGAAAAGGCTTACAGTACAACATGACAACAGAGTATAATAAAAACCTAAAGGCTTGAATTAAAGGGCAGACTACTTATCCTGATAAAAGATTTTCTATCTGATAGAAGTTTTAAAATAAGAATTGGTCCAGCCCTATCAGATACAAAAATACAGAAAAAAAAAGAGGTTCCACAACAATGCGTTTTATCAGTTACGCTCTTCAACATAAAAATCAATAATATTGTAAATTGTCAAAACAATGAAATAAATGATTCCTTATATGTCGATGGCCTTGTAATCTGCAATAGATAAAAAAAATATTCATACTTCAGAACACCAAATACAGATATGCATTAACAAACTAACATCATAAACTATAGAAAATGGCTTAAAATTTTCAACAACCAAAACTAAATGTGTTAATTTCTGTAATCATAGGAAAATTCACAAAGATCCTACTTTCAACCTAAAAGGAACAAAAATCGAAATAGCTGACCAACCAATTTCTGGGACTTATTTTTGACGAAAAACTCTCCTTCATCTCTCACTTAAAATATTTAAAATGTTTCAAAACCCTGCAACTATTAACAGTTATAGTAAATACTGAGTGGGGATCAGACTACTCATCATTCCTAAAATTATATAGAACCCTGATAAAAGCCAAACTAGACTATGGAAGCTTTATATATGGTTTAACCAGAAAGTTATCTTAAAACTCTGGACCCCATCCATCACACAGGATTAAGACTTACTTCGGGGGCATTCAAAACCTCCCTGGTAGGAAGCTTATATGCTGGAGCATATGAACCCTCACTAAAATTGAGACGTGAAAAAATTAGACTTGCAATATTATTTAAAACTCAAATCAAACCCCAAAAATTCTGCCTATCAATGCACTTTCAATCCCAACTACACACATTTATTTAAAGAAAAGAAAAAAAATGCAATTAAACCCTTTGGTCTTTACATAGAAAAAAAAACCCATAAAACCACTTACAGACAACTCAATGGATCAAATCAGCATCCACAGAGAAAATTTCATAAAACTTCCACCCTGGCTGTTAAATCCACCTAAAGTCATACTAGACCTGAAAATATATACTAAATCCAATACTCATCCGTCAGACTATAGAGAAAAACTAAACAACATTATGGATTCTTACCCAAATTGGACACATTTACACGGATGGTTCCAAAGATCGAAACAAAGTGGGATGTGCCACTATTTCAGAAAACACTATTCAGCAGAAAAAGTTACCAAATAACTCCTCCATCTATAGTGCAGAAATAGTCATAAACTTGTCTCTAGAAAACTCCAAGAAATTCATATTTATAGACTCATTATCAGTACTAGAATCAGTAAAATAATCAAAAATTAAACAATCATTTACTAATCAAACTGTTACAAAAGATCCATTCTATCACGCAACACAAAACTTTCTTGTTCTGTTCGATTTCTAGTTGCTATGGTTCCAAATAAGTGACATAAACGGCCCATATATGGACTACAAACCTTCAATAAACAATTGTATAACAAAGAAATGGCAAGAAAACTGGAACAATTGCAAAACAACAAACTCTTCCAAATTCTGCCTATACTTAAAAAAAAAAAAAAAAAAAAACCTACTAAGTCCCAGAAAATCACGTAAAGAAGTGGTCGTCTTATCACATATCCGGATAGGGCACACACATAACTCACTTCTATATACTAAAAAGTGAAGAACCTCCCAAATGTATACCATGTCACGAACCTTATACAGTGAAACGCGTTTAACTTGACTGCTATGACCTCACACAAATTCGTCAGCACTACTACAAGACCACAAACTTTAAAAAAAAAAAAAAAAAAACTCTTCAAAAAAGAAAACCCCAAAACTATTCTAAATTTCCTAAAAAAAAGTAAATCTTTACCATAAAATATAAATAGCATCAAATAACAAACTATACCAAAACATTACTTGAACGAAAATCAACCCCAAAAGCATCTAAAAATTTAAATTTTAAATACAGCATTAAACGACCCAAAGAAGGTCGATATGCTGGTTAAACAAACTAACAAATAAATAATGTAGTTATGTAAATGTCTATGAATTGGCAAGGTACAACTTTTGATCAGCTCAATTGTTTTGTTAGCATCGATTTTCATAATACTTTTTAGAATAAGTTATTTACTAGACAATACATGTCGGTATTGTGCTGCTATGGAACCGACTGGATTAGAACTAGGCACACCCAGGTTGTCAGTTTGTGTTTACTTTTCCTTTGAGTTGTGATGAGAACCAACATTTTTTTTTTTTTTTTCATGGTGATAATTTAATTAAAAAATGCCGTTTTGTTTTGGATTCAAACTCTGCAAAAAATTATTTTTTGCATTTGCAAGAAATGATTACAGTTAGGAAAATAGTTTTCCACAATTCCAGCTTTGTATTCTAAATGAATAACATTTACTGTGAAATTATTAATGTGTTTTTTTTTTTTTTTTTTTTTTTTTTTAATTATTTTCAGGTTGACAAATTAGAGCAATCTGAAGCTGTGAGAAGCGAAGAGGAGCAAAAGGCTGAAGAAAGACCATTAGTCATTGGTGATTATTTTACATTTTGTTTATATACTTCAAGTTGCATGGGAAAGTAAAACTCAATATTGATAATGCAAAAAAAATGGGATTGCTTTGTAATTGTTACTTTTTTTTTTTTCAACACAAAAAAACATTTCAGATCTATTCAGTCAATTTCCATACTTTATGCTTTTGATTGCTGAATTACCCACATTGTCTTCAGCCAATATTTTTGGATCCTCTTCCACGTCTGCTAAGTAAAATATGAAAGGCCAAGGAGCAGATTTAGGAAACTTATTTGAATTTGAGGAAAATATAAAAATAGTTTGCCCGTGTGCCACAGAAAAATAATTTGTTTAGAGGAATTTAATTCTAATATTTTGCTTATCATCGTAACATTTCAGCTAATGTAACCTCTGACCTATTTAGATACATCTTTTCGAAGTTTGGGAACTCTTATGGAATTTTAAACAAACTCTTTATATCAGGTATGTCAAACTAAGGATTCTCTGAGGGCCGTGGAATTCATTTTTTATAAGCACTGCAAATGACTAATTGGAGTCATTTAATAAAAACGAATGTTGAATAATTTCATTATCGATTTCAAAGTGTTAAAAATTCCAAAGAAGAAAGAGCAAAAACTATAACAATAAAAGAGGAAACAAGTTGATCATCAGAACAAAAGTTGTGAAAAGTGAGTTTAGTAGAAAGACAATAAAGAGAAAGTTGTTTACCAAGGCACAGAAAGGAAAGCTGAGATGTGGTGGTGATTGGGACAAAAGATGAGAGGTTGATATATTTAGAGCTAGTTTACGGACATTTTAGAAGTGGGAATGAATTTTGCAACAGTTTATGATGGATAGTTTATGAACTGTCTTGAGTTTGCGACATTTTGGAACAGTTGAACGTAAATTGTGACGAACAGGCATCAACTGAGGAACATGTCCTCAACAGATGTAGATGTGGATTTTAGCACTTGGATGTTTCCCCCGCGATAGTATCACTCACTCGCACAGAGCCCAACAGAATGCATTGAAGTTTCATTTTTTATACTTGTGAACATGTGCTCACCTCCTCGACAGTCAGCAATATGATGACGATAACACGGCCAGAAAAGGTGAAAGAGAAGAGCACAGAAACAGTGTTGGGAAAGGTTCACGTTTGACATGCTTACTTTACATAATCCACAGTTTTATATTGACATTTTTTCTTTTTTTAGTCAGATGCAATAGTAATCAAAAATAATACAAATTATCAAAATAAAAAAAAAATCTTATTTTCCAAATGTTGAAATTTTCTTTCTTTTTTCTTGCAGGTGATACGCAGTTAATGTTGACTGCCGGACCAATGTCTATGGGCATGACAGCCCCTGCTGCTCAGACTTATGTTGCTCCCAACATGGCGGGAATGCCTACTCACATGGGTACTCCCGGCGGTTATGGTTATGGCATGTAAACTATAAACTGCTCACCTACCCAGCCAACCGAATGGAATACACCATTGATGGATAGGTAGGGGAGGAGGAAGGGGGAGGGATGATGAGCTGGCAACTTCCGCTGCCACTGTGAGCCTTACGCTACGGCAAGAGATTAATGGCATCATCATGGAATGCCAATTTTTTGTGGGACTAACTTGTTTACAAACATTGCTGGGAACAAATTGATGGGATTTTTTTTTTTTTTTTTTTTTTTGACCAGCAAAGTGAATCCTACAAAAACAATTTTATCAACACACATATACGACGACACAGACATTTGCAGAAGGGCCAAAAGAATAAACTTAAAATGTATCAACATTTAATTGCTAATAAGATTGATCTTTGAAAAAAACAAAAAAGAGTGCATGTGTTTTGATGAATGTAAATCATTGTTTAGAATGGTAGATGAGTATAAAAGAGGTTAAAGAAAAAAAATAGCTACTCTTCTGCGATAAATTCTTTTCGTGTTATGTATGATGTATGGTGAACCCCCACCCATCCACCCAAAAAATAAGAAAAAACTAGTTCTATAGACTTTTTATGAGTGACTATATTGTCTTGTAAGAATTTAAAGAAATAAAAAAGACAGCCCTATTTACAAGTAGATGGTGAAAATAAAAAGAAAATTGACAAGAAGCACGTTCTTCTTGGCCTTAACTGTTTTTGGTGGAGGTGACATTATTTCCCCTCTCCTTTTTGTTCTACCCCCCCCCCCTCTTTCCCTATCTTCTCCATTCTGGGAAGGAATTTAAAAAAAAATTTATGTTTCTAAAAGATCATACGTTCTTGTTCGTTACTTGTTTGCTATCCTATTAACAGCTCATGTCACTTAAGATTTGTATTGATTAAATCATCTTCTTGCTAACCAGCTTGTACAAAAATATCGGCTAATTAAATCTATATTGGAGTACACATGAACAGGAAAACCTTTTTTGTTAAACTCTGAAAGGTTTTGTACATTAGTTTATATCTTAATATTATTTAAAAAATTGTGAGGGGGTGCTTTCAAATTTCAAATACACTTTTCAATTAATAATTTAGCTATTGTAGACGTTTTTGGCTCTAGAAAGATAGTGTATTTGGCTCTTTAGAAAGAGAAATTATAAAGCATGAAAAATTTTATGGGAAATTGTTTACTTGTTTAAATATTTAGATTTTTGCATGTTTTAAACTTATATAAACTTACATACACACAAATCTTGAAAAAAAACACAAAAAAACAGCATTTTTCTTTACAATGTAAATATGATTGCCTGTAAGTATTAAGCTTAACTGGATTCTTTTTTGGAAGCTTCTAGTCACATTGTTTAGAATAAATTATTTGATATGTGAAAGTATTTAGCCAATAAAGTCCGTACAGATTTCTATCTTTATTAGAATAAGGTATAAAAAAATTTAGTTTACAAAAAAAAAAAAAAGAGGGAAAGTGACATTCATTCATATATTCTTTCCCACTTTTTTTTTTTTTGGCAAAAGAATTTCTGTTTAACTATTTCCCGTTCATGTTTGGTCCTCTTGGCAAAAAAAAAAAAATAATCATTGTTAGTTCCAGACCAAAAACCAAAAAAAAAAGAAAAATGAAAGCTAATTTAGTTTCGTTCATCGGCAGAGTGTACGGCCATATGCAGCCTAAATTTTTAACACCTGTGTATCACAGTCTTTTCTTTCCTCCATTGATTTAGCACAGAGCCACACACAATGCCACATACATCACTGTACTCTCTCTCACACACACACACACACACCATAAAAAAAAACATGTATTCTCTTGATTAGCAAACTGCTAAATGCACGAGAATCCTTGTATGTATGATTTACAAATGTTTATCAGATTGTCCGCAGCTGGTAACATTAAAATAAAATCTAAAAAATAAATGTGTAATAATTTGTTATTTCCATTGTGATTATGGTTCTATCTTATACGGGGACGTGTGATATCTTAACCCTTATTTTGGCTTCTCTGATTTTCTTCAGAGATTTCCATATCTTAAATGTTTAGATCATTAAAAAAAAAAAAGCGTCAAATAGTGAAAATAAAAAGGAGTTGATATTTCATTTGTTTTGCAGACATAAAACTCACTTGTGTCAGCACTTTTTTTTTTTTTTTCATTGGCATTTCTTGATGACGACAACATAGAATCATAGATTTCTCTCCTTCAATTAAAATAATTCAATGCCATAGTTTTTGTTCCAATATGAGATGTAATTCTATCCACGTTTATAAATAAATAAGCAAACATTAAAATGCGTCTTGTCTTTCCTCTTTTCTTTCATTTTCCTTTCCTTCCTTACAAAAAATGTGACTTAAATCAAATGTTTACCCACGTAAACTTTGTTTCTTTTAAAATAACTTAACCTTCAAATGCAAAGTATTTACAATTTTTTCAAATTTATCAGTTTGAAAAAAATCAGCTTTAAAAAAAACAAATTACATTCCAATGAGAAAACAAAAATGAATTAGATTTTTTTTTTTTTTTTTTTTTTAATATTTATTCAGAAATATAAAATTATATCTAAACGTTTGCAAAAAAAATAAATAAATCTAACAAAATTACTTATTCCTGAAACTTGGTGCGTAAACATTGTTAGTATAAGTTTTCAATTCTAAAATAAATTGCATTCTTATTTTGTTAATCTCTTTGAACATTTCCTTTTTCGATCTATTTTCATTTCAACTATTGAAATTAATGAAACAAAAATATTTAAAAAGAAACTACTATTAATACAATATTAATAAATCAAATTCTGTTTTATTTCACTTATTCGTCTTGGATGTTAATTGCATAACATTTTCGCCAATGTAACCTCCGACCTTCTTCAGATGTGTCATTTCGAATTCAGGAATCCGCATGGAATTTCAAATGGAACCCCAAGTATAGCATGCTCTCATTCTATCAATCATGGCCGGGTAGAAGTCTGAAGTAATTTATAATTATATTTTTAGTATCTGTCGCCTGCATTGAAGATGGAACCTTCAACGTCCAGAAGGCTGTCACTTAGAAGTGATTTGTACCTAGTGCTTTTATCCATTATGCCATACACACATGCTGAATAAATCAAAGTATCAATACTTATTTAAAAACTTTCAAAACAGATAAAATTTTGCTAAATACATCATCTGATAGTTCTTAGAATTTTTTTGTACGATATAAAAAAAAAAAAATCCTGTTTTAGAGATATTTTAGAATCCTTTATATAAAAAAAAAAATGGTGTGATTTTATTCTAGTCGATCCACTCTTTCAAAGCAATTTTAAATGTCCGACCTATTTCCATGACTTTTATGATATTTTTTTCTCCCAAAATCATTTCAAATGTTAATTGCATTCAAGATTTATTAAAATATTTAAAAAATTAATTTTTTTAAAATTAATATAAACATTTGGGATTTTTGTTTTTTAATTTACAACTAATTTTATATTTTTCCCTTAAGAATAAAAAAAAATAAATAAATAAAAATAAAAAAACTAATTGAAGATTAGTATAAAAACTAACTTTAGTGATAATATCAACATATTTCATAATAAAAAAAAAAATGAAAAATAAAAAAAACTAATTGAAGATTAGTATAAAAACTAACTTTAGTGATAATATCAACATATTTCATAATTAAAAAAAAAAAAAAAATGGCAAAGTATTTTTTAACAAATTTAATAAATGGAAAGAAATGAAGAGAAAAAAAACTTGTATCGGCAAACTTTATTTTGAAGATTTTATGTTCTTTTTAATGTGATGTGATACAGCAACTTTGCAGGTCGAGGGTTCTGTTCTATCCCTACCCACCCACAATTCTGAACAGGCTTCTCATCAAACATGGCACCTATTTTTAAACTCTTTTTCGGAAGGAAGTTCCATGAAGATATGGTGGGAAGGATGTTTTCCTAATTTTGTTGGTGGAAATTCACAATTCTACTTTTCTGATCATGTTCGACTTGTACAAAAGTGTAACTTTACGCTTAGTGCCATTTTTTTTTTTTTTTTTTTTTTTTTTTTTTTTTTTTTTTTTTTTTAGGTTAAAATTCTGCAATGTACCGATAAACTTCAATCACAATAAACATAACTGACAAACTTTGTGTAAAATAAAATTAATTGAAATTACTTTTTTCTTTTCTCTTTTTTTTCTTCATAGTTTTTTGGGGAAGAATTAATAAACAAATATTCACATGCAGACAAGGTAGTTTCCCTTTACCGAGCTAGAAAATTTGATCCTTGTTCAGAATTCCCTCTACATTAAAAAGCGAAAATAATGATGTATGTACCATAATGAAACAAAATATACTATTTTGGAGAACTTTTTATATACTCCCTAAATTATAATATCTACGATTTGCAAACAGAGGTCATCTCTACATTTCTTTTTGAGTGAGTTTTTTAAAAAAAAAAAAAACCTGGTTTCCAGTGTTTGTTTGTCTTTCTCATATAAATAAAGCGAAACTGAATCAAATAAAACCAGCTCACTGGATTTGTGGCCGGCACATCTTGAAGGCAATTAGCTTTTATCACTGGGGAATGCCCTTCATATCAGACAATTGCTACTCATTAAGACACTGCCAGAGCTCCCCCCCCCAAGAGGGGAGCTGGTTTTCCCCAACAATGGCAGGTAGAAAGCTGAAAGCTTAATTGGCTAACAGTCAAACTTAAGTGTGTGATTTCGTTTTTGCGCCTGCATGAACTCGTTCACTTAACTTTCACTTTCTGCATGTCAACTTTT
This sequence comes from Euprymna scolopes, assembly GCF_053919585.1. Taxonomy (NCBI): domain Eukaryota; kingdom Metazoa; phylum Mollusca; class Cephalopoda; order Sepiida; family Sepiolidae; genus Euprymna; species Euprymna scolopes. The sequence goes on from NC_136512.1 coordinate 66,480,822, forward strand.
TTTATCGTTAAATTTGAACGCTTTCCACTTCCTGTCGCATCATAGCGCAGTGGTAAAATCCCACGTTTCCTTCACTTTCTTTTCTGCCTTCGCATCAAGGCTTCAGGTTCGAGCCTGCCCGCGTACTAACTTTTTTTTTTTTCTCGTTCTCTTCCTCCTTCGCTGTTCGAATATTCCTGCCTTACTACCACTTTTTTTTTTTTTCTTCCACACACATCTACAAATACCCAGGCTAACCCACTAGTCTAATATGTAAAAAAGCAAAATGGGCACACGTGTTCGTGTATGTCTACAAAAGGCTTTTTGTGTCGGGGGTTCTCGCATCGGTTAGATTCTGGGAGAAGTTTGCTTATACCTCCTAGATCATAATATCTCACATTCGCAAACGGATATTGTCTGGGTTTTTTTCTTCTTCATACTAAAACAATTACTATTTATTTGGATACTGCCAGAGTGCTCCCTTTTTTGCCTAGCTGCTTTTCCGCCACATTAAAAATGACCTGCGTGGGAGGTTTAAAAGCAACATCATTTCTGCAAGTCATCTTTTTGATTGACTACGTTTCTTTACACTTTCGGTCGCATCATGGCGTAGTGGTAAGATATCAGGTTTTCTTTCTTTCTTTTCTGCCATCACGGGTTCAAGCCTGCCTGCCTACTACCACTTTTTTTTTTTACACCTCCAAACACCTGGGCACCCAGGCTAGTCTTAAAAAAAAATAAAACATGATTTTTAGAATATTTTTGTCACTGGTACATACATAATTAGATTTTTTTTTTTTTAATTTCTCACAGCCTGCTAGGATCCATAAGAAGCCATAATTCACGCATGCGTTGAGTATTATTGCCACATCTGAGCTGGTACACCAACCACGAGTCTCACCCTTTTGGATAGAATGTTAAAAAAAAATTAAAATTAACCTAATAGGTTCCCACACTGTCAACTCCAGCCCCATCACTATAATGTTGTATCCCTGTGCTTGTTTTATGAGTACTTCCATGAATGTGCTCTGAACTTTCTACACTTGTACCCTCTCCACATAAGCACCTCATACCGACAAAATCTCACCCCTTCTTTGTAGAGATCCCTAAATGCTGGAAAGAATCATTTCCCTTTGAAATTCTTTTCATTTTCCTGACCATACCAACATGTACAAATTTAAATGTCATATGAACAAACCTCTTCTTGCTCAACTTCTAATGCAGATTCTCTCCCTCGAAATATGACCTCTGTCACAGTAGCTCTTTAAATAAAGCGTATTTCCACTTAACTGTAAGGCGAAAAAAAATATAACTAGATTTTCGCCAGTTAAAACCTGGCAAAAGTTATAGCACATTGATTTAGAATGAGTGAATTATGCCCAATTGATAATTGAATGAATGTAATCAAATTTGTGCTTATTTTTGCATTAAATACTAATTCCTAACTGTACATCAAACAGATACCATAATACTTTGTTTGCCGCACTTTATTATAAGTTTGGTTCTTGTTTAGAATTACACTTGCTTTAAAAAACAAAAAGAAAAATCTGTACGTATCTATCATGAAATGAAGATGTCATATTTGAAAATTTATGTAAATTGATCAAGTTTTTTTTTGGGGGGGGGGTTATGACAAGCTGGATGGCACATGTGGTACGTACCATTTTTTTTAGGATGCATTAAAATTCAAGAGTGGACAACTATTGAACTGCCGTGATTTATTTCTACATGAAATCATCAATGGCTGTCAAAAATAATTAATCGCTGAAAATTGTAAAATTTTATTTTCTTGAATAAAAAAAAAAAAAAATACTTGATAAAGTTACATAATTTTGGGAATATAACATCTTTGTTCAGTGACGAGTATGTACACCATAAAGAGTTTTTTTTTTTTTTTTTTTTTTTTTTTTTTTTTTGAATAAAGTGTAAATATAAATATTCCCCCAATGTTCCATACAAGATTTGGGCCAGATCAGCCCAGTACTTATAAGAAAAAGTTGAACAGAAATCTAGGCAATTAAAGTTAGATACAAAGATTCTAGATATAAACCTAATATTCAGAGCCATGAAACTTTTAGACCAAATGTTTAACTCCAATTTGAATTTCTGACATTTTATAAAGGTCTGATTCTTACCTAAAATCTTTTATCAGTGATAATTTATCTTACTACAAGATGTATTTGTGACTCATTGGCTACCAACCACTGTGATATATCCGTGAAGACACTTGTTGGTTCTTGTCCAGAATTCCCCCATATTAAAAAAAAATTAAGAAAAATTTTTATGACGTGTACCCATGATGAAAGAAATATATTTGAAAAATCATGTAAATTTTGAAAGAAAATCATTTTTAAGTGATTAATGCAAGTTTGTATGCATTACATCATCCTGCAAGTTTGGATTAATTTTCTACTATCTCGCTTTTTGTTTTTTTATATTTTTCAAAATGGCAGGCAAAACGGTCACTTACAGGTTTTTCTTTATTTTTTGTTAAAATAAGGGGATTTTGGACAAGAACCCATTCTTTTGACAACTAAAAATAGTAAATGTCTTTACTTCAATATTATCTTTGCATACCTTACTTTGTAAAATTTATAAAAGTACACTTTGAAGATAAATAAATTTCAAATTGAATCTTGTACATTTATTTTTAAAGCCTATAGTAAAAACATTTTGTTTAACAATTTTCATGCCTTGGATGAAATGCTTTTCTAACTTGTAAATATTATGAGGAATTATTTGGAGTTAAAATCTACTGAGAAATACACATTTTGTATTGAGAAATACAAACTTTAATCCTTCAGGACCTGGTTGAAATAGTTTGTTCAGTCATAAATAAATGAATATAAAGGCAAAAATAAAGTGGGAATTGATTCAAACACGCCTTGTACATATTAGTTCAGTATCTGGGTAGATGCCAGATACCTCCAGATTGCAACTGTCCATTGCTTACATTCAGTATGTTGCTATTTAAAATTAACAAATATTTTTTTTAACCATCTACATCTTAATTCAGGTCATAAAAGGTTAATAATGAAAACATTAGCATACTTATCCAATATGGCCCAAATGAGACGACCATATTGAATAATTTATTCTTTACCTAATGTTTACATATTTAAGGTGTATTTCCTCAATAGATTTTATTTCTCAATATAGATTTTTACTCTAAATGATTTCTCTTATAATAATATTTAACTAAAAATGTTCATTTTCTACATAATTTTAAGTGATATATGATGAAAACATGGCTGTGGCTGAAATATTTAGATTCCTGAAAGTCTAGAGTCCAATTCTTAAATTAAAGAATTTCCTCTAACACCACAGCCTTCATGATGCTAATAAAAGAAACTCCAAATACCATCACCTTCGACTTTTGTTAGCTCCATTTCCTCTTAACTGATTGTAATTACCCCCACCCCAACATTTGATATTATTAGTAGATCTGAACTTTAATTTTAAAAATACTTTGTTCACAATGTTCTTGTTGAGCATTATTCATTCGTTTTGCTAATAATGCTGTAATAACTGAAAGGAAAACTTTGATAATTGCCAATAGTGAAATGTTTCTTAAGATCTATATTCACTGTGTCCACTCATTTATTCTTAATAAGATATTAATCATTTAACTCATTAATTAACTAATTTCTCTCTCATGTGTTAGCTAAGTCTCTGTCCTTAACAAGATAGTTAAGAGAATACTAGTTTCTCTCTCATGTGTAAACATTTTTCTCTAAAAATAAACGTAAACTAAAACTTCAAATGAACGTCTTAGTCTCCATTTCTGTACATGTATAAAGAAAATTGTAGAAATAAAAACGTTACACTGTTTGGTGCCCAGGAGATTGAACACTGGTAGTCGGGTTTCTATTAAGCTTGGTTTGCCTTGAAGTGATTTAACTATCCTTTCCCTTTTTATGATTAACTCTTTACATCAAGTGGCTTTATCCCTTGTTTGGGAAACTTCTATTTAAAATGTTAAAAGAATAAAAAAAATTGTTATACGTTATCAAAGTTGAATTAGACCTTAATGAATGAAATCACAAAACAATATTTATTCTCGCCATTAAAAACGTTTTTCAGTGGCCATTGCAATGAATGCATTAGGCAGCAATTGCTCCCACTTGTTGTCTGATCCACTTAGTTCTGCAATGAAGGAATCCTCTTTCCGAAACAAAAACCACAAATCCAATTTATAAACAATTTTTCTTTTTTAATCCTCCAAGTGGCACTCACTTTTCCAAGATTGAATGGCAAACTTGCACATCTTTGCCTGACCAGACCAAAACACATAAGTCCCATTGACATAGTCCTTCAGGCAAGCCAAGAAACCCAACCTGCCTGGAGGGACATACTGGCTGAACTGCCCGGTAGCTCTCAGGAAAATCAAATATTCTACTCCAACTTCTATTCTTACTTCGAAAGGAGGGCTCTAACTGCCTCCTCTTTCCATCTCTTGGAATCTTTCCACCCACTATCTGATGCTGGACTATTGCTGAACTATTTAAGGTTGGCCACCCAAGAAAACATCTAGATGGTTTCTACTCATAGGGGTTAATCTGGAGCCCAACTAGGAAAATCACTTTTCCCCACAAAGACTAACCTCAGCTGTGACTTTCTATTAAATGAGACATTTACTTTTTCAAAGAAAATATTTCTTAGGTGGCTGGACACTGGCCAGAGATGCTTTTAGTTCTCTCTTCTTCATCTCACTCATCCTTTAGCCAAGCATTTCTCGCTACAAGATCTGCCATTCACACACACACCACCAAAACATGGGCTGCACGCGTTTACAAGGTTTCTAAGAGTCCTTTTTGTGTATACATAACACTCCAGAGAGCTTCATCACATGTTTGGAAACAGAATCCTGACACTTATCAGTCTTGGGCCAAAAGCTGTTAAGAGTTAGTTTAATTCATTTCTGAAATTGCCTTTTCTCCACTGTTGACTGTGGTATATTGCTGGTCATGTGCAGTTCTAGGAGGTCCACCCTCCCAGGCTTCGCCTTCTCTCTTTGAGAAAGGGTTAGTTTATTGCTGATCGCCTGAGGTTCCTCTACCAGAGAGTACCAATAAGGCTACCCAGGCATTTTTTCAGGCCAGAATGCTTTTCCTCTGGGATGCAGGCTCTTCAATCCCACTTTTCAACCCTTGTGTCACATCTTCCGACTGCGGGAGGGATATAAATAACATCAAGAGTGTTGACGTTACATCAGCTGAAACGCGAGAATAACATCCAAGATGAAGACAGTTATTTGATTAATTCAAATAAAATCCAACGCATCAAACAAATTTTTTTTGTTTTTTTATTCAAGATTTAAAAAATTTTTGAATTGAAGGAATTGGCTGTTCATTTTTAAGAATAAATTACCAAAGAAGATAACTATCTGACTAATCAATATTTTAGTCAAAGATGTAAATTTTAGCCAGAGTAGCTCAAATGATATTTAGAACAAGTCTTCTTTTTTTTTTTTTTTTTTTTCTGTAGTTACTTGGGATTGTTACTATAGGAATCATCGACTTCGGTGCAAAATGAGTTTTGAAAATTTTCATTTATTTACAAGATTTCTGACTCTGCATCTGTCCAAAGAGGATTTCCAACCTCAAACTGAACTCTGTCTATAGTTTTTCGTATCGATCACTTTCTTTCCACACATGGCACAGATACCTGCAAAGAATGGAGACAAAAGATTAAATGAATGCATTACTTTTGATTATAAGTAGAATTGTGGAGTCTGTAGTCCAAGCACTTTGCTCAGACTTGTACTCCTTATTTCAAGGATTATAAAATAATTTAAGTCGCCTTAGGTTAACATTACGAGAGTGAATTGAACAGGAGTTTGATTCATATTTCACATTAAAACGTAAAGAATTTTACAAGCAAGGCATTTATTTATAAGCTCGTTGATAAATGGAATTGAGATAATCAAAGTTTTTATTTTTTAGATGAAATTTTAAATTGGCAAAAACTTTTGCACCAACCCAATATATTCACAAGATAATTGTTCGACCTATTTTTTTTTTTTTTTATTCAGCAAATTTTTATATGGACCCTCAAAATACAATTATTTCATTTTAGTCAAGATTGTTTACTCTTTTTGATTTTCGGTTTCTGCTGTCCATTTGGCTTGATTATTAGACATGGTCAAGCGGACAAGAAAGCCATTCTTAAAATGAGGAAAAAGAGGGGCAAAGTCTTTCATGTTATCCGAGAGGAAGATAATCATTAATCAGAAGGAACCATATCTTACTTGTCACTATCATCTCATATGTCAAAAAGATTAGACAATCTTGAGTTTAACTTGTGGATCCCCTTAAAACTTCTGTGGATCTCAGTCGGGAATCCCTACTATAAATAGACAAGATCTCTTGAATTAATTTTCATTTTATAGAGTGTAAAATTTCTTACCTTTCTTATAGGCACAAGCTAAAAAGATAAGAAAAAAAAATTATTTCAAATAAAATACAATAATATTTTTTAAAATACAAATCCAGCAATATTGAAAACGGATATATACATACGCCTATAAAATTGATGGGTTTTTTTCTCGCTCATGAATATTAAAGCCTACTTTTTCTATCTGAAAATTTTTAAAACAAACTATTTGATATACTCAGTCATGGATATGCGAGCAGCTGCCTGAAGGTTAACTTATTTGCATATTCCTTTGAAAACGAACGTTATTTAATTATTTATTCATTTTTTTTATGATTTCTTATTAGAGGATTGGTTCTATTTCACTAATACGCTGTATTCTATTTATGCATAGTTTCTACATTCTGCATATTTGTGTAGAATTTAAAAGATGAAATCATTCTAGCACACAGAAATATTTATATATATCTCTATTACATAAAAGGAACTTTGTGAGTTCATTCCCCAAAGATTTCGCAATGGCTGGGCCGATTTTTATGAAATTTCATTCAAATGTACTTTATGTTTCTGGCAGTGTTCTTAGATAAGCTTTGTATTGGAATGTCTTCTGTAAGTATCGATAACCGAAAAAAATCCGATAAAAGAAGCACAATTTAACCATGATACTTAACTTTTTCATTTTAAACTTAAATTCAAGCCGTTATATATATAAAAATAATTTTATAAAATCAACATTGTATGGTAATGAAACTTCTCAAATGCACTTGATGTTAAGGCATTAACTATAGTCAAAATCGCCTGTTCCTTCTTTCATCAGATTTTTCCAATTATCAATACTTATAGAAGGCATTCCGATACAAAAACTAAGAACACTGCCAGGCTCATAATGAACATTTTGTGTGAAATTTCTAAAAAAAAAAATCAGCCCAGCTGTTTAGGAGTCCATAGAGAATGAACACATTCTCACACACAACATCCTTTTATATAAGAGTAGAGATATATATAATGCAGTCCCCCTCCCCATCCCTGCTCCATGTTAAGAATAGCATTAGAAATGTTACCATTTCAACAGCGATTCTTGACAAAAAGTGTGGGTGGGGGGTCACATTACAAGTTCACAGGAGAGTTAATTAAAAATCAGTTTTATCATATTTTGCTTTTGAAAAGATCGGAAATACTCAGAAAGCAGGAGGCAATAAGTCGGTCTGTCATTTAACCAAGAAATGATGAATAGTAGCTCGGTAAAATATGATAAAACTGATTTTTATTTCTAATTAAAATTCTACTCGATAATTTCACCTGTGCCCAATGCTATCTAAGCACTGACATTTCGTTTTCAAGGAAATACCATTTTTTATGTTTGTTTATAATTGTATAATTATAACACATACACAAGAAAAGAAAACATGTAAATTCGAGAATAAAAAAAACAAAAGACAGATTTAATATTGAGAGTCAGGCAAAAAAGAATCTGTACTCATCGTATACAGTTGAACATCAGTTTTATATGCTGGCATGTGTTAGACAGCTTTAAGAAATTGATTTCCAAGCTAATCTACCTATTTTATTTATCCCTCTTTTTCTCAAGTCCATTTATATCATTTCCTTTCATCTTTTCTTTGGCCTTCCCTTGTGAACTAAACTTGCTACCTCAACTGCTCTATATCTACTAACTCAAGAACTCTATTTACTCTTCCTCTGAGTGCATCAGATTTGAGCCTCAAATTACACATTCTCATATCACTTCTCTCCATGCAACACATGTCCTCAACCCTCACTGGCCATGTTTCACTTCTATACATCATCACACTGCATACACATTCCCGATAAACTCTTTCTTCTGTCATCAGTGGTAATGCTCTGCTGATTAGCAAAGACAAAAGTTCTCTGAAATAACTCCATCTACTCCTAACTTGCGCAATCACACTAATACCTACTCCACCCTGTGCTTCACAGGTAATTCTTCTCCCTTTGTCAGAAATATTGCTCATGGAATATGAGGACTAAAGAACAAAATAAGGGAAGTAAGAATTACAAAGCTACCAAAAACAAAATGTCTCCACTTTAACAGTTTTCTTAACCGGAATAAGTATTTTCAGGAAAAAAAAAAAGTGAAGTGAAATAAGAGGGATAAATAAAGACCTGGCCAGAGATGGATTAGTTTGGAAATGAATTTCTAAAAGCCGTCCAATGCACGTCAACATGTAAAACGGACGTTAAATTGAATATGATGATTAAAAAAAATAAAATTTTTATACACTTTTTAATGCCAAACAAGGGGCATTGCTATGTAAGGGGTTTACTACTTGGGGTCATGTCTACAGGAGATTATGTGGGGAGTTGAGCAGCAAGATGTCTGTCAATATTACATTGAAATTTCTACATTTAAGTACGGTCATGGAAGCAGAGATAGAATTCCAAAGCGTAGCAGTTCGAGGGAAGAAACTATTAGAGTAGAAAGCTTTCCGGCATCTACGGACCTCAACAATGAAAGGGTGGGATTTTGCTTCTTGTCAGATTAGTCGGAGATATCTTTGTCAATACTGCTTACAATGATAATTTCTTTTTCAATTATATTTACCCCCCCACCACACACACACAAAATAAAGCCTGTTTCCACTGAGGCATAAGGGATTATTGTGACTTAGAGGTTAGGTTTTTAGGGAGTTGTGCAGCGAAATACAGGGTGTTCCAGAAGTCTTGGACAAATTTCAAGACTTTATATCTGCTGAACTATATATGTAAAATGAAAAATGACATGATTTTAAAGCTAAATTTATCAAGTTCAGCTTTAATATTAATGATTATATATATATATATATATATATACTTAGGGGATTAGAACAAGAGTCCAAAGAGCAGAGTATATTTTAAGGTATTAGTAAATTCATTAATACAATTAAAATAAAAGAAAAGAAAACAGTGCTCGTTGTCATGTAGATATATAATAAGCTCGATAGGCATATATATCCTAGAGCTATTTTAATATATAGTAAGATGATTGATAATTTAAAATTAAAAATCAGTTTCATAAGGAAGAACAAAATTACTATTCATAAGCTACATTTACCAACCAAATGAATGCTTTGACGATGATACTTACGACTTTCAGAAGGCGAACCATTAAAATATACATCTTCCTTTTTTAAAGAAAAATGCTAGGATTATTTTTGGTGTCTTTTAAAAAAAATCCCACCCAATATGTTTGCTGATGAGGAGACTTTGTTTCAAAAAACTATGTGAAAAAAATATTGTCCAAGACTTATTGTCTATCTCAATAAAACACCGTTTCCGAAACGATCGTAAAAATTATTGATATTATTTGTTCTTCCTTACGAAAATGATTTTTAATTTTTGATTTTAATTTTAAATTATCAATCATCTTACTCAATAGTGAGTTATAAAAATATTTGGCAATTGAGCTACACAGAATATTCCGCATTTCATCTTACTCAATATATATATATATATATATATATATATATATATATACTTATATATATATATATATACACTTTGGGGATTAGAACAAGAGTCTAAAGAGCAGAGTATATTTTAATATATTAGTAAATTCATTAATACAATTAAATTAAAATAAAAGAAAACAGTGCTCGTGGTAATGTAGATATATAATAAGCTCGATAGGCATATATATCCTAGAGCTATTTTAATATTGAGTAAGATGGTTGATAATTTGTAATTAAAATAAAAAATCGGTTTCATAAGGAAGAACAAATAAAATCAGTAATTCTACGATCATTTCGGAAACAATGTTTTTATTGTGATAGACATTGAGTCTTGGACAATAATTTTATCAGATAATTTTTTGAAACAAAGTCTCCTCATCTTACCTTTCAACCAGATTTTATTTTATTTTCATTTTATATTACTTTGTTTATCAAAAGTAACTATTTTCCTTTATATTAAATATTTTCCGGATACATCTGCCTTACAAAACAAATGCTAGGTTTATTTTTGGGGTCTTTAGAAAAAAAACACCCAATATTTTTGCTGATGAGGAGACTGTTTCAAAAAACTATATGATTAAATTATTGTCCAAGACTCATTGTCTATCACAATAAAAACATTGTTTTCGAAAAGATCGTACCATTACTAATTTTGTTTGTTCTTCCTTATGAAACCGATTTTTAATTCTAATTAAAAATTAGCAATCATCTTAATATATATATATATATATATACACTGGCATGCTTTTTATATCCTTAATAGTTTTTTTGAGATATTTAATGTCCAAATGTGTTCACGATTTGTGGCACACCCTGTATTTGTTCACGATAAATCATAACGTGAGTCGATGTTTATACATAAACAGATTAAGAAATCGTTTAACCTTGACAATAATGTGATCCTTTCTGGTGCACAGATGATTTACATATTCGACATTTCTCGAATGTACTGTATGGATTAAATCTGTTCTTCTTCGATGTGAGGGCTTTATTTTCATTGATTAAGCGACCACCACTTTCTAACAAAAGAAAAAAAAAGGCAGACATTAACAATAGAACACAAAAATTGAAAGTTTTGTGTTTGTCTAGATTTTCCTCCATATTTAAAAAAAGAAACAAAAATAAGGAAAAATTTCTATGATGTACATACTTTTAACAAAACAAAAATATTATATTCCAAAAATCACATTTTGATCAAGTAGTTTCATTTATAAATAAGAAAATCAACGAGTATACCTCTATAAGGCCACCATTCGCGCATGTATGAAGTATTGTTGTCATATTTGGGCTGGTGCATCTCTCGCTCCTAGACAAGGTTCAAAAGACAGTCGCCAATCTGATAGGTCCTGAACTGTCATCTAAACTTCAACCTCTGTCCCATCGACAAAATCTTGCATCCCTCTGCCTTTTCTACAAGTACTTTAACGGTGAATGCTCTGACGAACTGCAAGCACTTGTTCCACCTCGACAAACCCGACAAGCAGCTACATCCCACCCCATTCACAGTAGAGATCCCTAGATGTAAGAGAGCCTTCTACTCCAGTAGTTTCTTCCCCAGGACAGCTAGACTTTGGAATTCCCTTCCGGGTCCCTGCTTCCCCAACTATTCTGCAAAGGAAAGTCAGGGTCCAGTGTGGAGTTGGAGGCAAACCGTCTGGCAAGCATGTTAGCTTTCTCAGTTGCAGAGCAAACAACCTCATAATTGTTGGATAGTGGGGGAATTGTTGATTGCACATTATTTACTACACTTTTGTAGATTTTCCAGAAGTCAATGGTTTCTAATTTCGGTGCTTCGATTTTTTGGTGGTTTCAGTAAATTCTCTCTTAGCTGTCGCTATTTCTTTCTTACAGTTACTTCTGGCTTCTATATACTTCTGTCTGTTTTAACTGGACTTATTTCGGTTAAATTTGCGGTACGCATGCTGCCTTTGCACTATGGCAGCTGCACAAGTAGAAGTAAACCATTCGGGAGAGTAAGGCTTGCTATAGAATTTGCACGTGGGAACATGTGCTTCAATTGCTGTTTTGAACCATTCAGTGGTCTCATTTGCGCAATGTTCAGCAGGAAGTGAAAAAATATTTTGCCATAGAGCGTCCCTGATGAGATCCTGATGGCTTCCTAGTCAGTCTTTTTATATCTCGTTTTGAGCAGTGGCTCTTCAGTTTTGGCTCTAGAGTTTAGGGCGATTTCAACCATTACCACTGCATGATCAGCATTCTCTAGAGGGCTGTGGGCATTAGTTACACAGTCATCGGGAACTGTGGTCAGAAACAGATCTAGAAGTGATGCGTGTTGTTCCTGCTGGTCTGGGAAACGGGTTGGAAACGTAACCATCTGTGATAGGGAATGAGATATAGAGAAGTTATGTGTTGTGGTACCAGCTGTGTCTGTGTAAATAGAAAATCCAAGCTAGTAGCTGTGGTGGACATTGAAGTCACTAAATACATGTACTTGTGCGCTAGTTTCGAGGGAAAGTGCTGTATCTATGCTGTCAGAGACTTTGTTTATTAGGGTACAGTCCTGGATCGAGGAAGAGCGGTAGAGAAAATAAAAGTAGCTGATGTTATGTTGCATGTTAAGTCTAAAGCACATAAAGGCTTGATTGTCTGATTCTAGTTTAGTTTCTCTAGTCAAGGGGAGGGGGTTTCGAATGTAGACTCCAAGCCTATGCATATGTCTGTCAGAGTCCTTACCACAGAATGGGAGATATTCAGGCATGTTAAAGTAATTATATATATATATACACAAGAGAGGGAGAGAGAGATAAATAAGCAAAGTTCAAAGGATTGCTTTACATACTTTATAATTTAATAGTTAAATGAAGGGCTCTATTCAAAATTCTGTATAGGTTCCTGAATTCAAAGATTTCCAAGAGGTTACATTGACTAAAACGTTATGAAAATGACAACCAAGATGAGAAGAGTAATTTGAATAATCCAAATAATCAATGCTCAGCTCAAAAGTGTCAAAATATAAAATACCTGTTGTATTTCGTGCACCTGTTTTCCATGGATCTGGTGTAATAACCTTTCCAAGTTTTATCTGACCTGAAAATAATAAATAACATTTTTTTTTATTTAACAAAGTAAAAATGGCGCTGGTCAAGATACAGTCGACAAATCAATTTTTTTTTAAATATGTTGTTTTAAGCAAAAACAACAGTACTTACATAATTGTCATGTCGAAAATAGTAATATATCCAAAAATTACGGAAATTTATCAAGTAGAAAATTATTTATAGTCAAGAGTAATTGTAAATTCCATCGAATTACTACATCGGAGGAGTTGGCTCCAGGAATAAGACATCAATTGCCTATACTGATTGATGAAGAATTGGATCTACATCATAGGATGGAGAATTTGCTCGTGTTGTTCGACAACCTCAAGAAATTGAATTACATCTTGGACATGGACCTGGGAAGAGATGCCTATATAACTCTGGAGGGGTTAGTAGGAGTGGACCTTCTATACTTCATAGGACCCTTACGGATGGTAAAATGCATGGAGGGTAGAGCCTGACTCTCTCAGTGAGAAGTGATATCCTTTGATGATCCAAGGAACTCTATGTTTCCTCATCAAATAAAATCAACCAAAACTTTCAAAGTATCGGATTATGGTGAGGTCATGACATCTGTTAAGTGCTAAACCTCTGTTGTTAACAGCATTCGTGATGCGTGTTCCTCTTATTCAGATCTTTATAAAAAAATTTTGGAGGACTTGAATGAATATACAGCATAGAGTCTTTGGGTCTTTCAGAAAAGGAAACATTGACTACGATATGCAGAAGGTAGAAAGGTTCATGAGAAACAGAGTTTAAGGAAGGGCGGTACTGGGTTCAGTTAACATGGCACACTGACAAATTGGTTCAGGCGAATTCTAATTACCAAGTAGCCATCATAGAGTTGTATGAATTCTAATTCTAATTACCAAGTAGCCGTCTAATTCTAATTACCAAGTAGCCGTCATAGAGTTGTATGAATTCTAACTACCAAGTAGCCGTCTAATTCTAATTACTAAGTAGCCATCATAGAGTTGTATTAATTCTAATTCTAATTACCAAGTAGCCGTCTAATTCTAATTACCAAGTAGCTGTCATAGAGTTGTATGAATTCTAACTACCAAGTAGCCGTCTAATTCTAATTACCAAGTAGCCGTCATAGAGTTGTATGAATTCTAATTCTAATTACCAAGTAGCCGTCTAATTCTAATTACCAAGTAGCCGTCATAGAGTTGTATGAATTCTAACTACCAAGTAGCCGTCTAATTCTAATTACCAAGTAGCCGTCATAGAGTTGTATGAATTCTAATTCTAATTACCAAATAGCCGTCTAATTCTAATTACCAAGTAGCCGTCAGAGTTGTACACAATTTGGAAGGAAAGGGTCTATATAAGAAGTATTTAGGGGTGTTTGCTAAACAAGAAGCAGAGTACATTATTGAACCCTTTTGTTGCCCACGTAGCCAATATACATGCGTGGATCCCTCATCGTCCAGTGTAAAAGAACGAGACTGTTGCAACTAATAAAATACAACCAGTCTTCAACTGTTCCTTGAAGGTCAATTGAGGAGTATCCTTTAATGAAGCAGCATACCCAGGAGTAAATTTACCAGGAGATATACTGAACTTGACCCTACTCTTTCAGACCAACAGGTATACATCAGAGAAACATCAGGAAGGCGTTTCTGATGATTAGGTTGTCGAAGGAGTCCGACAAAAATAAGTTTTGCTTCTTTTTAAAGCAAGATGATCGTCTAGTATGTTATCGATATACAACCATTATCTTCAGGTTTAATGCAAGCCCTTTTATTTTAAACTGTATTTGAAAATTTCATGCATCTAAGTTTCCAGTAGATGAATGTACCAGACTGTTGAGTTCACATTTTTATGTTGACAATCTGGTTAGTACCAACAACTCTGAAAGTGAGTTGAAGAAAACTATATTGCAAAGCAAGAGAGAGATTCGAAGGGTGAGTTCGATCTTCGATCCTGTAATACTAACTGTACGAAGCTGCAAGAATTAATGAAAGAGTACAAGACTTGTACAACTAGTTGTTCATGAGAAAATGTTTTCGGCTACGGATATAACCCAAGGTCTGATTGTATCAGTCTCACACAGCGTCCTTGTGACTCTAGCTTAGGAACGAAACGTCACATCTTATCAGCTGCGTCCAGCGTGTTTGACCCGTTATTATTGTGTCTCCCAACCACCATTTAGAGTTGAATATTGGTGGGAGAAATGTGGAAGGCTGATATTGATTGGGATGAACTCATTCCAAGTTGGAAATTATTGGTTTGTCAATGCTCTATTCATTATTCTTCAAAAGAAAAGTGCTCCACAGAGATGCTGTGCCGACTTATATTTGCAGATGCCTAAAAAAGGTATACGGTTTTGCTGTTTATGCAGTTCAAAAGAGTAAATCTTTCGATTTTTGCTAAAGTAAAGGTGGCACTCTCAAAGCCTAAATCCCTGCCAACACTTGAGCTGTTAGCAGCCTTTTTGGCAATTAAATGTCTGGGCAATATCTTAAAGGTCTATCAAGGAGTGAAATCTGGGAAATTGCATCTAGCTGTAGATGCACAAATAGTTCTTGCTTAATGACTAAACAAACGAGCAACAAAAGCATTTTCACAAAGAACCGCCTCAAGGACGTGACACAAATGGAGGAAGCAATACTTGCAACTTATAACTTCCATATCGGATATAAATAGGCACCTTCCAGTCAAAATCCTGCGGATCTAATGACCCGAGGATTGAGGATGTCTAAATTTAAGGAGAATTTCTCCTTTTGGTATTCTGGACCAAGCTGGTTATCTGATGAATCTGTTTGTTGGCCTCATAGTTCACTTGATTGCCTTAATGCAGACAATCAGCAGATAATTTGTACCAACCTGTTCTAAACCTATCCTCCCCTTCAACAGATTTTCCTGTTTCAACAAACTTCTATGTGTGGTTTCCCGGTTATTGGAATTATAAATAAATCAAAAGCTAAATAAGTGGATTATAAACAGGTTGCTTCCAACTATTTGTTTAGGATGATGCAGCAGCAAACATTCCCCTTTGAGCTGAAGTTCCTGCATGATCCTTACAGCAACCCCGTCCCAAGCCGCGTGAGTCAGCTAAACCTGTTCCTGGATGAATCTGGTGCAGGTTCCAGTAAAATGTAATTCTGCAGTATGAAGTTTTGAACCCTGTATTGTTCCGGAAGAATCATCCTTTGACTGATAGGATTGCGAGGGATCAACACAAGACAAGACGGCTAAACACTAAGAAGTGCCAGCTACTCTTAGTAGGACCATAATGTCTGAGTTTTGGATGCTCCAAGGCAGACAAGCCTTGAAAGGAGCCCTGAAATTACATTTGCCAGAAATTTAACTCGGTAGCTTTCATGTATCCTAAGATGACGGATCTTCCTAAACATAGAGCAAATCTAGTGAGACCCCCTTCTACATACGGGAATCGACTACATTGGACACTTGTGGGTTCACAACCTGAATCAACAATCAAAGGTTTACATTCTGGTATTTACGTGTCTAGAAATCAGAGCAGTACATCTGGAACCGATCAAAGACATGACAGTTCATGCTTTTCTGCTGGCCTTTATTAGGTTTTCCCACTATGTGGAGCTTACTGTCTCACATAGCAACAATGTAAAATCATTTGTTGCCGGAACTATCATGCTACATCATGCCCTTACTTCTTCGTAATTTGAAAATAAATTTGGTTACTATAATATAAATCATGTTAGAATTCCTCTTCATTTGGCCTGGTATGGAGGAATTTGGGAGCGAATTATAAAGACTTTGAAGGGCTGCCTCTACAAAACCATTGGAACATCCATTTATAGCCAATCAGAGCTGTGGACAGCAATCTCAGATGTCCAACATGCAGTGAACAGTAGATGTTTGACATATGTCAATTCAGGCAGCTCGGGCCTGGAGGTAATTACACCCAATCACTTTCTCCACCCAGATCAAAACCCTGGACATTTTTCAGGTTGGAGATCCCGATAATTAGCGAGGATGAACTGCCTTCTAGACAGATATTGTTGAATTCTTTGAGAAATCGTGATGAGCTGTTCAAGATGTTCAAACGGATATGGCATGACTCTCTCTTCGAGAACGCAAGCAAGATCTGTATCAGTCGGTATCCAATAAGGTACATATAGGAGATATTGTTACTATAGAGCTTCTCAACAAATCTAGACTTTTTTGGGCATTGGGAAGAGTAGAAGAGTCGTTCCCAGGAGATGATGGAATGGTGCACTCTGCACAGATATGTCAAGGTGATGGGAGTGTGAGAACATATGTGTTTAAGCATCTGTATCCACTGGAGCTGCCTGCAGTACATGAATCCGAAATGGATGGTCCTGAACCTAGTTATGAAAACTGGGAAGCGAATGTGGGGATTTCTTGGTCGAATACCAGTTTAGAGAGATCCGTTTTGGAACAGGAGAATAAGGAGGTCTGGATATGCCACAGATGCAATCAACTAGATGATGGATTGACCATGATCTGTTGCGACCGCTGTGAAAACTGATTCCATTTTAGATGCGTTGAGATCAGTGCGGCCTGAACAGATGAAGAGGAGTGGTTTTACAGTAGTTGCTCCAACCTACAAGAATGATATCAATATATGCTACAAGAACTTGTCCGAAATCAACAAGTAGTTGATTTTATTTTCGTTGAGTGAGAGAGCGTCAGAAAAAGTGATTCACGACACTTACCTGCGACCGTCTGGAAGAGATGAAGCAAAGAAAATGTTTGTGAGAATGTTGATTCTTTTTATGCTTGGGGTAGCCATTACGTTCGAATTGTTTGATTGGATAACTTGGGTATGAAAAGTCACATGAATGGACTGAAGGGGCGGTTAATCATTCTGAAGTTGTGATCGGTGGAGATTGTTTTTTCTAACATTATCAGACCAACAAGGTTATACTTTTTTTGGTGGAAAATGCACTGGAGTGGAGGACTATCCGAAGATTTACCTTTAAGAAATGATTATGGGGAGGTTGAACATGCCTTTCGGAATAAACACCCCTAATCTCCCCATGTTAAGAATGGCTTTTGGAATAAACACACTTTTCAGGTTGGATAACCAGTGCATAATGACAGTCTTCGGGTGGTCCACCAGTGTACTTTCACTTTTTTTTTTTTTTTTTTTTTTTTTACTTACGGTAAACATTGTTGCAAACTTTTGACAACCGATGCTACAGTTGACAATTTCCACAGGTGAAAGTGCAGAATAGTTATAAAACGCCCTCCTCTCCCCATGTTAAGAATGGCTTCCTAAATAATAACGTTAATTTATTCAACGGTACAATAAGTATATAAGTACCGGATTCGCTTTCTTCGTCACTTCAAAAAACAAGTTTTCACAAAACTGTTAGGATAAAAACAAAAACAAAACAAAAAAAACAACATTATATATATATATATATATATATATATATATATATATATATATATATATAATGGGGGTCTCCATACAAACAGGTTAGCGATTATTTCAGCATATGTACACATTTCAAACATGTTTTTAAGATTACAAACATGATACTAAATAGATTTTAATTTGAATGGGTTCACATTCAATGATATTTAACAAAATCAACCAGATAAAACAATATTTATCGCTTGTATACAATTTTTCATCGTATTACGTTCAGACCTCTCAACTGTGGTTTAACTCAGCTTTTAATTAATTGGGACCATTTTATTTTCCTGGATTAGGTTTTCGTTGAAAATAACAAACATGATTGTCTTCGACGAAGAAATTAATATTGTAAGGATGGACATTTTAATCGAACGAAAATTAAAAATAGATTTTAATTACGTTTTGTTCCTCGGTTTTATAGTTTGTACAGAGATTAACAAAAAACAAACACTAATTTTTTAATTTTTAAAATTACTGCGCTAATAATTCTAATTATTCTAATACGACCCTCATACCGCAATTTAAAAATTGCAAAATGACAGGAGGTATTTGAAGAAAATCCTATTAGCGAAATGATGATAAATAAATAAACTTACATTTTTCACATACCATTTTCTGTTTTCGTTTTTAAAGGAAATTAATTCGCACGATTTTATAAACAAAAAAAACGAAACACTTTTTGTAGTTTCTTTTCTGGTTTTAATTAGAGAATGATAAACAAGGGCAGATAACTTTGGATAGAAAAAAGCAATCTTTATGTGCGCTAACTTCCTTACGATGACAGAGTTTGAACATTAGGCCCGATTTAATGTGAGAGAAAGTATAATTACCACCAAAAGGTGCACTCTGTATTAAACAAAAAAGAAGAATTGCTTCAATCTTTCAGGTGTTCTCCTTCATTGACTGAGGACAGAAGAGATGAAGTGTATTATCAAAACAAATACTATACTTTAGGTACCTTAGGCATTACCAAATAAATGTGAAAAAAAAAAATACGCATGATTCCCGATTCCGTGACGTGAGATTTGTGTTAACTATACGAACCTTCGGGTCAAGATGTGCCTAAGTTTTTTGTTCACCGTTAATTTTACTGTATTTTTTAACATGAATAAAAGATTTAATATCTCAAAGTGTAGTATCTGTTCTTCAGATGCTGCACTTCAATTTCTTGTTCTCTGTCAGTGGAGGAGAAATCCTTCACGACTTAGACAATTTTTATTTTTGTTCCTTTTCTCCACATTAAAAAACGACCCTGGTGTCTAACTCTGTCCCGTGGGGAGGCATTGTAAATAGGAACTATACGAAAAGCAGAAGCGACTTAATGATTTTTTAAAACTTTTGTTTATCTTCTTCAAACTGCAATTAATAATTAATCTCTGTTATATATATATATATTTTTAGATTTACACAGTTTAATGATTAATAATATTGGTATTTTTTTAGATTAGCTCCACCTCCACCTCCACAATTTTCTTTTAAATGACAACTTTTATAGGTTTTCGACTATGCTGAATACGGAAATCGCATTGAAATTTTGCAGAAATAAGTAGTTATCGAGATGTAAAGTTGTTTTATGCATTGTATTATTTGGCGACCATCTTTATTACGCGCATGGCGCGCGTACTCGCGTAAAAAATATGGTCGCCAAAGAATAAAATGCATAATACAACTTTTATATCTCGAAAACTATTTATTTCTGCAAAATTTCAATGCGATTTCCGTATTCAATATAGTCGAAAATCTATCCAAGTCGTCACTCAAAAGAAAATTGTTGAGGTGGAGGTGGACCTAACCTAAAAATTTACCATAATATTATAAACATTTGTAGGCTAATGTGCATTTCAGCGACGTAAATTATTTCACAGACAAAAATTTATAAAAATTATTTATTTTTATATAAAACACATTATTAGATCCTAGGGCCGAAATAAAACCTGAAAAAATTTAATTTTTATTATTTTTCAACATTTTTTATTAGACTAAAAATGTACAACAACGGAGACCGCCATCTTGTTTGGAAATTTTGGCCTTTCTAAGGATTGCCAGATAGGCCAAATTTGACCTTTTTTACGCTCTTGCATCGACCATGGTTCCACGCAAGAGCGTAAAAAAAAGGCCAAATTTGGCAAGCCTTAAAAAGGCCAAAATTTCAAAACAAGATGGCGGCCTCCATTGTTGTACATTTAATCTAATAAAAAATATTGAAAAAATAATAAAAATGAAATTTTTTTCGGGTTTTATTTCAGCTCTAGGGTCTAATAATGTGTTTTATATAAATTAAATAATTTTTATAACTTTTTGTCTGTCAAATAATTTACGCCGCTGAAATGCACATTAGCCAAGGCAAATGTGTAGTTTAGCAGCGTAAATTATTTGACAGACAAAAATTATATAAACTATTTATTTTTTATACAAAACACATTATTAGACCCTACAGCTGAAATAAAACCCGAAAAACTTTAATTTTTATTATTTTTTCAATATTTTTTATTAGGCTAAATGTAACACGATGAAAATGCGAGACAAAAATCGTGTTTAGATTATCGATGCTTTAAAAATAACGTTCGTATGTAGTGACGTCTTTGAAGCCGTAGACATACTCATGTTTTAAAAATCTAGCAAAAATCAAATAATCCTCAAATTTTCGATATTTATTCATTATTAAATAAACTTACATAATAAAAGTAAGTTTCGTTAAATATAATAGAGGAAATTTTTTTTAGGTGTTCTACCCCCTATATTTCATGTTACCAAAACTAAACAAAAAATATGATGTAGGTCGATAAAAATTTCAACATTTAAAAATGCTGAAAATATCAAATAATTAAAAAAAATAGTTATATATAAAATCCCATTATTTATTTCACTTACCTTAAAGTTGTAAAAAGAATTGGACATAAAATCAATATTATCGTTTAAAAAAAAAACACTTTTTCTTGATAATTTTTGTTTCTATATAATTATTTGAATTACAACAAAAAAAACCCAGAAATCTAAAAAATAATTATTTAAAAAAAAACTTTAAATGATATTAAATTCAAATATTATGTGATGTGAAGTTTAAACAAAGATATTTTTATAACAGGTTTCCAATATTAAAAATATATTTCAATATATGATTCTTGAGATAATAAAAATTGTAAATCCAAAATCAACCTAAAAAAATCGTTTGATTTTATTCTTTAAAATGATAGAGGGTGATCTTTATTTTATGGCGCTTTTTCCCCCCAAAAGTATGGAGGCCTGTAAGCAACATTATCTTTAGATACATAAGTGTCAACAGAAAACGTTAAAATTAATTTTATTAACTCTCGTCTGTGTAGTTTTTAGTTAATAATAAAGACAACGAAAAGAAGTCTCATAAACAAACTTTATTTGTTATTTCCGTTAGTAGAGTGTACATGCGCACCAGGGAGAAACGGGTTAGTAGGTTGAAGTGTTCTTGTGTAAAGATAGAATTAATATCATGTCGGCTGGTTGAAGAAGAGAACAGTTCAGTTCTGTTTACACGTGTTTATAGCTAGTAGTCGCCGGAATGAAGGAAACCGATTAACAGAAAAAGAAAGGGTAAAGTCTTCTTCAGTGTGTTGACGTGTTGTCGTCCGTGAGTCTGAGTTTTATGTTCTTTAGCATGACAAAGAATGTTCGTTTGGTTAATCCTATAGAATGATAAAGTTCGTGTGGGTACAGTATGTGGAAATAAATCGTAGGGGATGTCCTTTTCTCTTCCCTGCAACCTCTTTCTCATAGAAGAGATGTTGCGAGTTTGTCTCTGCTTTATCGTTATTTTCATGGCAAGTGCTCGGCTGAGCTCCAATCTATGATCCCCCCCCTCGCCAGACTTTCACAAGAAACACCTGTCTAGCAGAAAACACTATCACTAATTCCCCCCACTCTTTATCTGTGCCTAAACCTAAACGTAGATTCCATGAACAAAGCTTCTTTCTTAGAACTGCACGCCTGTGGAATTGTCTTCCGTTTTCCTGCTTTCCAGCTGACTACAATGTGGTTGTCTTCAAGTCTAATGTAAACAAGTTTTTGATGAACCGTTCCATATAAGTTAACAAATTTACCAAATTTCCATTATTAACGATTACTATATTGTCCAATTTCTACTGTACACTCTTTAACCCTTATCCTCGAGTGGCCTCTTGGTCTTGATAGGTGGTGATGCCTATGTAAAAAAAAAAAAAAGTTAGAAGAGAGCCATAGCTAGCTCGTAGTACCCACGTTCAACCGTTCAGGCGATGTGTGCTTCTGGGCAAAGCAACGAGAAAGAGGATTAAAGGTTTGTGATTTCGCCTTTTCTATATTCGGTCACGTGATTGAGAGCTGGTCTCACTTCCCACAAATATGTAAAATATTATACGTATGAATACAATTTAAATTTTCTAAAATAAACTTGGAGGATATTTTTTTTAATTAACTTCATATTGTTTTCCTGGCAGTTCCCTATAAAATTGAAATCATGAGCTTTTTATATATGCTTTTAGAGGAAATAATTTTTTTTTGCACTGAATACACTTGTGCTAGGATGCATTTGGTGATATTTATAAATAAGGTGGCCCTATAGAATAAATAGGGTCATCCTACTTAAAAATATCCCCAAAGCTTTTTTAGAAAATTTAAATTATATTCATAGATATAAAATGTGACATTGTGGTGACTGCAATGATTCTAGCCAAGAGTGGGAGGAAGAATCCAAACAATATAACAAAGAAAATTATCAGTTTGATCTTTGCTAAAAGGCCAAGAAGTCTTTTAACAATAATTTTCTAGGTCATATTATTTGTATTCTTCAGACTACTGTTCTCATCTTGAGTGTTATTTTCACAACGTTTTGGTTAATGTAACCTCCGACTTTCTTCAGGCATATCTTGTCAAACTCTGGAATCTTTCTGAATCTTCAACCTCCAGAAGAGGATAAACTACTTTGTAAAATTCAGTTGCAAGTTACATTCTTCTAAAGATTTAAGGTTCAAGCCTCAGTGTGGGCGACACTCAAAATACAATTGCGAATTACTTGGGACTTCTACCCAGTCATGGCTGATGGAATGAGAGCCTGCTACCTCTGTAGATTTTTTAAATGAAGGCTTCTGTTCAAAATTTTTTGCAGAGTCCCAAGTTCAACAGAAAGATTCCATGAATTGACAAGATATGCCTGTAGAAGTTCTGAAATATTGTGTGAATAACACTCAAGATGATCTTGAACGTCATCCACCTCTCTAACATGATCGTCTCCTTTAACGCGCTGATTCTCCTTTTTTCTTGTCTTTTTCTTTACCGATAATATCATTTCGCATGCGTTTGCATACGCATACCCACACCCTGTTACATTTTAGCGTTGAACAAGACACACCTGAAGACGTTGGAGATTACATCGGCCGAAACGTGAGAATACCACTCAAGATGAGAACAGCAGTTCAAAGAATACGAATAATCAATTCTCATCTCAAAAATTCAGAAACATGATTTTCTGTGTTGTGGATTAATCTGTATTTTTTTATGCAATAAATTTTATTCACATTAAATGTCCTTGTGTTTTAAAAGAAAATTTCAGATTTTATATGTCTGGGGCCATCATATTTTTCTAAATGCTTCAGATCTTCCCATCAACTGTCACTAACTGACCTTTTTATATGGAATATTTCTTTGCCTACATGTTTAGGTGGTCACCACTTATCAAGGTCCGGAAGCCACTCAGGGATAAGGGTTATTGTAAGTATATTACGTTAGTGTGGAGATTTAATGAAGTGTTTACTTAAGAGGGCGGTTCATTAGGAATTTGTTAACGTTGGACTTGAAGACATCCAAGTTGTAGTCAGGTGGGAAGCAGGCAGACGGAACAGAGTTCCACAGGCGTGCAGTTCTAAGAAAGAAGCTTTGTTCATGGAATCCACGTTTTGATTTAGGCACAGATAAAGAGTGGGGAAAATTTTTCACAGTGGATTCAGCTAGACGGGTGTTTTTCGTGAAAGATTGGTGAGGCGGGGCCAGAGATTGGAGTTCAGACGAGCACCTGCCATGGAAATAATGATAAAACAAGGATAGGCTCTCAACGTCTCTTCTGTGGGAGAGAGGTTGCAGGGTAGAGAAAAGGGTATCCCCCACTAAGCCACAAAGTCTATTTTGTACTCTGTCAAGGCAGGATAGGCTGTTTTTAGCAGCTCCTGTCCAGATGTGGCAGCAGTACTCCATCCTTGGACGTACTTGACTTTTATATAGATAGAGAATTGCATCAGTAGTGAGATATCTTCTGGAGCGGTAGAAGGATCCCATCATTTTCCCAACGTTCCTGGCAACAGATTTGATGTACGTGTTCCATTTCAGATCAGGAGTAAAGGTCAAACCCAGAAGCTTGTCAAAACATGGAGCCTCTCCCAGACGAGAGCCATCCATTTCAATTAATGCCAGATGGGGATCAGAGCGTTGATGATGTAAAGATAGAAGCTTGGTTTTGGATGCATTAAAAGTAACCAGCCACCTCTTCCCCCATTGCACCACGTGCTCAAGATCAGAGGAGAGAGACAATTAATGAATATAAGAATAAAGTATAATGCATGGACTTTTATTTAAAATTCAATATTGGGGCCTTCATTCGCCACCAACTTTTCAAGTTGACCTGGAATCGCATAACCTATTTCATATCATAATCGCATAACCTATTTCATATCAACTCTTGCGGAATTCTAGTCATAACCTCATATATTCACTCCTCAAGTTCTTCTAAATTTCTTAGTTTGGTTGAGTAGACTTGCTCTTTCACCCAACTCCAGAGAAAAAAGTCGCAAGGCGTTAAATCAGGACCTCTAGCCAGTCATTCATGCAAACCGTGATGGCACATTCATCTTCAAGGGAATTGAGTATTTAGCTATTAATGAACAACAATAGCAAAGTGTAGAGGTACTTCACTATGTTGAGAGATGAATTTGGACCAATTATTAGTGCTTGGGACAATATTGAAGATTTGAATTTTATGCAAGATGGAGCTTTTCCAAACTTTGCTGAGTTACAGCCTGCCTTCAACTGTCTCAAACTGGCAACTGTTCTCAAATGTTGCAAACTCAAAACTGTCCTCAAATGTCCCTGCATCTCATAAACTGTTATGTTAGGAGTCACGTGCATCCATGGGAGTTGCTTTCCTTTGTTTAATGGTGTAAATGTAAATTCTCGCACCAAACGTAAATAAACGAGACTCAGGATGTCAGCCATCTTGGTCTCAATGATTATTCGTCTTGTCCTGTTTTTATTGACAAAAAATATAACAAAACATGGTGTCAGAACTTCAACTGTCCCAAACTGGCAACTGTTCTCAAATGTTGCAAACTCAAAACTGTCCTCAAATGTCCCTGCATCTAGTAAACTGCCACAAAACTCACGCTCCTTGCACTCTCGCAATCAGCTCCTCGGGGAATAAACGACATCTAAGGATATCTAAACGATAGACACATGCTGGAAACATCAAAAATCGAACACTTGTATAAAAATAGCGACAAATGCATTTTTATAAAAATATATATAATTCATTTAACAGTTAACCAGTAGAAAATATATTTAGTCGACCCATTGCATATAGCGCACAACCCTCAACTATTTTAAAACAATCAAATTATATTTTATTTCTCTCTTTCAATGAAGAAAGAGAGAGAAAGGGAGTGAACGAGAAAAATAGAGAAAGAAAGAGAGAGTGAGAGAGAACAAGAGAGAGAAATATGCGTTTCATACAATGCTTTGTTTTTCAACTTCAGATATCCGCATGCAAGTCTGGCCTTTCTTGAATGATTTTGACACTGCTAAAAGTTTCATAACACCTGTCATTCAAACCCAACAGACATGCTCTAACGTTCTCAAACCCATAAAACACCTGCATGAAACGTTTTTAACTTCATCACAAAGTCAGGCACAAGGTTAGTAGCTAGATATAAGGGTTATTAATGTAGAAGCCCCCCAGCTCCATTATAAGGGGCTAGCCATTGTGCCACACCTCGAAAAAGGGGGAACTCTCAAATGAATAGCAATTGTCTGATATGAAGGGGTTTCCCCTCATTAATCAAAGGTAATTGCTTTCAAGAGGTTCTGGCATGAAAGGCCGGGAAGCTGTCTTCGCTTTCGCTTCAGTTTTGCTTTTATATGAAAAACACCAACAAACACGCGAGAGGATGGAATAGCGTGAATTTTATAAAAGTCAATCAAAATAAATCTAGAGATAACGTTTCTTCACAAATTGTAGATATTATAATCTAGGGAATATATAAAAAGTTTTCAAACATAGACCCCCCCCCCGAGAACCCCAGTGAAAAAACCCTTCATTAGACATACAAAAACATGCACAGCCGTTTTGCCTTTTATATATGTAGATGGAGCTTTTCCACACTTTGCTGAGTCACAACCTGCCTTTAACTGTCCCAAACTGGCAACTGTTCTCAAATGTTGCAAACTCAAACCTGTCGTCAAATGATCTACTCTACCAAACCAAGAAATTTAGAAGAACTTGAAAAGTGAATGTGTGAAGTTATGACTAGCATTCCGCGAGAGTTTCTTGTGGGGCAGGGACTCGAAACAGAATTCCAAAGTCTAGTAGTTCGAAAGAAGAAACTATTTGAATAGAAGGTTTTCTGGCATCTAAGGATCTCTACAGTGTAGGGGTGAGATTTTGCTACTTGTTGGGTTAATTAGGGGTATTTATATTGAGGAGGTACAAGGGCTTGGAGTTCGTCGGAGCATCTTCCATTAAAATTTTTTTTTTTTTTTTTTACACAGTGATCACCACTTATCAAGGCCCGGAAGCCACTCAGGGATAAGGGTTATTGCAAGTACATTAAGTTAGTTAGGAAATTTGATGAAGTGTTTACTTAAGGGGGCGGTTCATTAGGAATTTGTTAACATTGGACTTGAAGAAATCCAAATTGTAGTCCGGAGGGAAGCAGGCAGACGGAACAGAGTTCCACAGGCGTGCCGTTCTAAGAAAGAAGCTTTGTTCATGGAATCCGCGTTTTGATTTAGGCACAGATATAGAGTGGGGGAAATTTTTCACAGTGGATTCAGCTAGACGGGTGTTTCTCATGAAAGATTGGCGAGGGGGGACCAGAGATTGGAGTTCAGACGAGCATCTGCCATGGAAATACCGATAAATACTTGTCAAATAGGCGTAGGGATGCAACACATGGGAGAGTTCATCAATTACCATAAATGAACATATTTGTTACCATATGCAGATGGTAGTAAATGTCCTTTAAAGTCTATATTCATTGTTGGAATGGCTTTTATGAGTATTCCTTTGCCACTGGTCATGAATGTTGGTTTCAAATATTGCCAAGATATACAAGACATGTAATTCTGATATGATAGACATATAGAAAGCCAACGTCAATGGGAGGAAATGATGTATTAGCAGAGCAAAAGTATAGAAAATGAAATAAGTAAAAAGATGCAGAGCTCTTTCTGAACTCTCATGACAGAAAGACACTCCACATAAATTGCAATTTTCTGAATAGTCAGCTGGGAGTAGCTCCAGCACCCAGCCGAGATTGAACTCACGACATGAGTTTGTAGTGTAATTCAATTCTTGTTGGTAGCTAAATACTTGATTCTTCGCAAGGGCTATCAAGGGTATTTTTTATTGTGACGCCATCACTAGACAGGGTGCCTACCACGGCTTAAGAGAGTCCCATCTACCCTCGATAGAAGGATAGACCGCACCAGTTTCTCAACCTGGTATTTTACCTTGCGGTACATACAGCACTTCGCCTTCCCAAATGGTCACCCATCTGATACTGGCCAGGCTCAACATTACTTAACTTCAGTGATCTGGTGAGAATTGGTGTGTCAACATGATTGTGCTGTATGTTTGTTAACATGATTGTGCCGTATATGGGAGTAGCTAATAGGGCAGAAGTAGTCAGTTTTTATTAATCAGATGTGACGGTTACTAAAACAAAAGACCGGATATAGGATTTCTGATTTTGAGTCAATAAATTTAGGAGTCAGAGTTGATTTTACAGACGGTTGTCAGTTTGCTTTAGTTGACAACAGTTTGCGGCTCGGAGCAAATCAGGCAAACCTTTTAGCAGATGAGGAGATGAACTGATCAGCTGATTGACAGTGATGGCCTCGACAAATCTCAATTGTGTTTTAGTCGATTCATTAAAACTTCAACTCAGATGTAGGCGATAGCATTTAGAGGGTCGCTTTCCACGATGCTATCACATACACACGCAGATTACAACTGATCTGTTCTCAATGTGTTGGAGTTTTGTGTTTTTTTATATCTTGATACTTGTAAATTATTGCTTGTTACCTTAGCAATCACCAATGTGGGAGACAATGCTACAGCCAAAATGAGAAGAAGAGATGAAGACGAATAGGAAATCATGGCACACAACAGTATTAGAGTGGCAGTTGTCGAGAGGGGGACGCATATGGCTTCACTGCTTTTTTACTGCGTAACATTGGAAGATCTGAATCAATAACAACAGCACTATTAACTGTTGAGCCATTATGTTGAACGAAGATGGTGGTAGTAAAATACCCAAATGGAACTGTATTTGACATTAAAAAAAATGGCTCAACATTTAAAATATGCATTCTTTTTTCACTAAACACATAGAATAATATGACATGATGGGACCAGAAGGAGAAAGAAGCAACTTTAGACGGCTATTATACAATCTGACATAATAGAGTGTGTAAATATCTCCACTGGAGTATCTGTAAAATGCCGAATATCTATTGTAGCAGCAAGTTCTGGGAACATTTACAAGAAAAACAACTGGAAATAAATCATACACTATTTACTGACTATTCAATTCCTACAGTTACATACCTAGAAAACAGAACTATTAAACCTGACATAGTAATATGGGACAAGAAGGAGAAAGAAAGAAGCAACCTTAGTAGAAGTCAGTGTCCCAATAATGTTGGGTTCAACTGAGCTGAGAGAGAAAAGATGACGAAATACCAAGATCTTATGTACGACATGAAAAGAAACTGGAATCTTAGGAAGATCTCCATTATTCCAGTAAATTATAGGATCAATTAAACTCACAAAAAAGAATTTCAAAAACTATCTGGCAAGTATACCTGGTGAACCAAATGCAAGAGAGGTTCAAACAATTGCACTTAGAGGGATGGTTAGAATCTTAAAAGGATCTCTCAGTTGGAATGTATGAGACAGTGCGTGAATGTCGGTCATCCGTTCGGATGCTTCATCCCAGCCAGAACAAAATAGGAAAATTTAAAAAAAGGGAGAGATGACTAATCATCACCGTTAAATGTGTCCCTTTTTAGTTTCTAATTTTTTTCACACAACTTGAGATAAAGTGTCAATCTATATAATTACAAAACTCCAATGACTTTGTAACGGGTGTTGACTTCCGGTTGCGCATGCGTACATAAACAAATAATCAACGCGACAATAAAAACGTATTGTTTTACTGTGTACGTTTTTAGCGTCCCAATTGTTTTATTTTCGCATTTAAATTATCCAAATAAACAATTGGTAATACTCTCTGCATTTTTTTTTACATTGTTCATTTCCATATTACGTTTAAGTTATTTTAACTTACAAATAAATCTACTTTAACCCGTTGACAACCATAAGAGCACTTTACAACGGCGATTTACCCACCGCCTTAATTTTTTAAAAATTTATTCTCCATTTTTAATACACCTTTCTTACAAACATTCATACATTTTCTTCTAGACTACCAACATAAATAAATAACCCCGAAAATGTTTTTTCTAATTTGCGTTACAAATAAATAATTAATGTGACAATAAAATGTATTGTTATACTGTGTACGTTTTCAGTGTCCCAATTGTTTTTTTTTTGTGTTTAAATTAAAAATATATCAAAATTTGAATTTAATTTTAAGTATTATGGTATCTATTCAGTGCACATTTACCTATAAATATGGCAAACCACTTATAATTCAATGACTAAGTTTTTTTTTTTTTTCAAAAATAAACAATTATAAACAGAACGACTCATAGAAATCTATCTATATTCTTTTTTTATTTTAATATACTTTCATAGAAATGTTTCTGTGATGTCACAAAAACAAGTGTCACGCTCATACGTCAGGTCTCCATAGCTAATATAACATACAGGCCCAACGAGTCACGGGTAGTCTAGTTAATACTAAAGACTGTATTTTTTGTGTACATTAATATTTTCAATTAATAAGTATATCCATAAGTTTTTCTGTTACTTTATTTTCAGCTGCCATAGTTTACACATATCCAAATATAAATTCATGATTCAAACTGTTTCCATACAGTCTTTACTTTGAAAATATATTTTAAAAGTTTACATAAAAAAATAGTCTTCACTTTTAAATCATTTTTTTTTTTAAATATCTTATAATAAAATATATTTTTTGATATTAAAATTAAAAAGATTTTTCATGAAAACTTTAAAAAAACATCCCAATGCAAAGAATAAAAGATATGTTTTTATTGCAAGAAATATTTAAAAGTGAAGACTTTTTTTCATGTAAAACTTTAAAGAATATATTTTTTTATATCTATATAAAACCATTCTCGAAAAAAAAAAAAAATAAATAAAAAGTAAAGACTCGTTATTTTTTATTCAGAGTTTTAAAATTAAACTGGAATTATGTAAGTATAAATTAGAACGGATTTTCCTCATCATACACTGGCAAGACTTGGCAGGTCTTCTATTAAACAGAAAGGGGAAATCAAAAAGAAACAGTTCTTTTTTAAATATCCAACATTTTTTTGTGACTGTTGTAGTGGACATCGTTGAATTAGGTCTATCACATTGAAAAAATAACATTTGTAGATGAACAACAAATACAGAAACAATGCTCATTAACTGCGTAACTTACAAATCGTGTGAATTTATTATGGGCAACTGGTACAAAATACAAGTTAGAAGTAAATTATTTTTAACATGTTCATTCTGCTTGGCATCCCAGATACAAGAGAGAGAGAGAGAGAGAGAGAGAGAGAGAAAGGAAGTCGATATCGCCACCTATAAGCTGAAACATGCAACTGCTGGAAATAAGTATGAAGGTCAGAGGTTACGGACAGAATGCACAACACCCTCAAGTTTGAGACAAACTTGAGGGTGTTGTGCATTCTGTCCGTGTGTGCACTGCATTCGAGCTAAGTTGGATAGTAGTTTGACAACACGTCTTTATGCTGTTTTTGAAATTTTTAGATAAAGATTGATATGTATTGCTAGTAGGGAAACCTGACGTTGCCTGGGATTGAATGAGGATCAACAACTATTTCACCCTTCCATACTTTTATTTAAATCGGTGAAATTTCTCATTTTTCAATCAAATTAATTGATTACCTGCTCTAGTCGGGTACCCACCTTAGTGTACGGCGAGGAAGTCTCACATGCCTTCCCTTAGTGACTCCATAATACATTGTCATGTATCTTGCACTGTAGAGAACTTACTGTTGATTTCATAAAATTATTTTTATATAATGGCTTTAACTAAAGTTTAAAATACAAAAGTAAAGTATCATGGTTCAATTGTGCTCTAAACAAAAATATTAATTTTGAACACACCCCTGTCTTATTAAAGAACATACTGTGGATTTTATATACTGGGCCTTTCTGCTTGTGCGCTGATAAAACTTCTCAAATGCCCTTGTGATGTTAGGAAAGTGTTAACTTTGGTAAATTTCAGACATCCTTCTTTAATCAAATTTTTTTCGATTATTGACTTTCGATACTTATCAGAGGCATTCCGATACAAAACCTATCTAAGAACACTCCCAGGCACATAAAGTACATTTGTGTGAAATTAAAAAAAAAAAAAAAAAAAAAAATTGGCCCAACCGTTTCTGAATTCATAGGGAATGAACTCATACACACACACACACACACACACACACAGAAAGTGTCTTTTATATATATAAGTAGAGATAGAGATTTGGATCGTTCTTTACATATTATCAATCTCCATCTCAAAAGTTCAGGAACATAAAATTTGTGTGGATCGGAATTAATACACACATGGAAATGACTCAATACTCTTTTCATTTCATAAAAATACATCACAGATTTTAAATTCTAACAACCCTGGTTTGCCGGCAAAAAAAAAAAAAAAAAAAAAAAATTTTCACCATTCACCAAGAAGAGCCATTGACAGGATATACAGAAGGTCAGAGGTTACGTTGTCCAAAACGTTGCGAGAATAACACTCAAGATGAAAACAGTAATTTGAACAATCAAAATAATACATTTTTGTGTGTGTCTGGTTGACTGTCTTATATAAATGAGGAGTCAACCATTTTTAGCAATGAAAAACATCCAGTTAGTGAATAGATAATCCAGAGAATACAAGGTTCTCTTATAATTTGGTTTGGTTGTTTTTGTTTTACGGCATATCAACCCTTTTCAAGTCATTTAATACCAAATCCAGTTATTTTGGAAACAGTTTTCATGCTTCAAGTTCTTTATATCTTTGAATATTTGCAGAGTTTGGTTTGGTTGTCTTACGGCATATCAACTCTTTTGGGGTTATTCAATGTCGAATCCAGTTATTTTGGAAATAGTATTCATGTTGCATTCAGTTATTTTGTAGAACTTTTTTTTATTCTTCAAACTCTTTGTATCTTCAATCTCTGGTTTGTAGTGTTTGGTTTGGTTGTTTTATAGCGGATTTTATCATTTTTGTTCCCTGCCCTGCAGAACATGAATGAGTTTTGCAATGGGAAAGGGAAAAGGGTGACAGTATTAATGTTTGGTATATTTTAAGTGAGGAAACCAGTCAGGATTGGTTTGTAGGTTGTTTTTGTTTTACGGCATATCAACCCTTTTCAGGTTATTTAATGCCGAATCCAAAGATTCGGAAGAAAAATTTATTAATAGAATATATTTGTTGTTTTCAAGTCGGTTTCTATTTAACCCATAGTTGGGACCATAACAGATACTACCACTCTGGGTCAGAGTGGACCTGGGAGCAATGGCAATTAAAGGGTTGCTCCACACTCCCCAAAGGCCGCAAGCTGGGGCCTCACCACTGGATATAGTTTAAAGTTATATCCAGGACCAACCAGTCAGGAAATGGGCAGAGATAGAAAGAGAAAGAGGAAATGAGAAGAAGGAAAAGGGGGAAAAAGGTGGGTTGTTTTTTTTTTTTTTTGCTTTTGGAGAATATAATTAAGTTTTGCAAAAGAAAAACAAAAAGCATCAATGTTAGCTGCATTTCGTCTCAGGAATCCAATATCTTTAGACAGTCTGATCTGGTGGCACCAGGGTTCTCTCATGAATTTGGTCAGGTAAAATTTAAAAGTATTTTAATTGAAGAGTGGAAATATAAAACATTTTACGAAACGAAATCATTGGAATGTGGAGAATTTAGAAAATAAATATTTTCATGTTTACTTCATTGATAAGTCGGGAGAACAATCTTGTGATTGATCGTCCATGGTCTGTTTGAATTTGATATCAATCATGTAGTTTGGATCACTACTTTAACAAAAAGATTTTTCCTTGCTAAAAAAAAGTCAGGATTCAACTTTTTCTGTATTATAAAAAGCAGAATTCCACTAAGAAGTGGAGAACTACAATACCTGAATAATGGAAGCTATTAGAAACGACAACAAATAACACCATTATTTGCTCTGGGATAGTACAATCCCTGAATAATGGAAGCCATGTGTAATATTTAGTTGTAGTTTGTTTGGCTGAAACCACAGAAATACATTGGACAATTTGAATACTTCTGTGCACGAATTTTTTTATGGAAATCGTTTTAGACAAAGCATGAAGCCATTTGATATAAGGAGCTAAAAATACTTCAAAGTCAAAAACGAGCCAACTGTTAGCGTGAGATTGATAAATTCCGACCCAGAAAATAGCATTTCTTCTTTTGTCAGAAACCTCATTCATGGAATGTGAGGACTAAAGTGGCTTAGCTAGATAGTACATTGTAGCAGTTATACGACAACAATCAATTTCTTTTGTATATACACACAATCTCATAGGCCCCCAATATATAACACTTTGAAGGGTAATTTCTTCAGTGGTCAATCGTATGCTGTTTCTTAGCTGGTCCATCTTTTCTTCTCTTTCCCAGAGTTGGTTCCCAAAGAAGCAACTGGTTTACCATCCCCCCCCCCATTCCCACAATGGACTACAAATTTCTTACTCTCAATACCCATGTTATGCTTCTTAGTTTATCATATAGCTCCTTGCGTAAACCTGTGTTCTGTGTGCACAGGCCGTGATCATCCACTCGTTGTCTTTATCTTTGAATTTGATACTTGATTTTGATTGGTGTCAATAATGTGGTCTTAGCCGCTGCTGTGACAAAAGGATTTTTCTTCCAAACAAAATCTAAACTCAACTCCAAAACAAGTAACAATGTTTCATTTTGTGAAATTACAATGATACTTAGAAAAAAAGAAAGGAGGAAAGGAATAAAAAAAAAAAACGTGACATCTTTGCCAAGGTCTCCACAGCCGGACAGGAAGTTTGGAACATTGAAATTAAGCAAAGTCAACCCAACCGATACTATAACTTGTAAAAATGGCGACGCAAAAAAACTGACCCCTCCTTGGAAAAAAAAATGCCCAATTCAGGGTGAAGATTTGTCGTCTGAAGGGTCGAGCTTTAAAACAATACCGATCTCGTGAAGATCCGTTGCCTCTGTCGAAAGTTTTTGCGAGACATGCAAACACACATTTTGTCCTTTATATATATATATACAGAAGATTAGTGCAAATGACAATGAAGCATAATTTCTCCCCGCCTTCACTATTTTCGACAGATGTACAATGGAATGAAAATATCCAATATTCGTGTTCTTAACATAAAAAGTTTTTTAGATCAATTTTACTACAGTAGAAGCATCTGTTTGAAAAATTTGAAAATTCTTTAAAAAAAAAAAAAAAAAAAAAAAAAAAAAAAAAAAAAAAAAAAAAAAAAAAAAAAAGTAGATGACACAATGCAGGATTTTTTTAAAAAATAAATTAATTCTTTTTTAATTTAACTTGTCATGTAACAACGTGGTGCACCCTTATGATAACATAGCGTGTATGTGCGCGTGTGAGAAAATCTATAGCAACCGTAAGATAGCTGGCTAGTGCAAATATTAGACCCAGCAGCTGTCTTAGCGCATATGCAAATTAAGCAAGTGTGCACGTGCTGACATCATAAGAGAAAAAAGAAAAGGGCAGTACATGGTCAAGCAAGAGAAGAAAAGTGCAAGAAAAGATGAATGTGTGAAGTCAGGGCAAGAAAGCACTGGCTAATGGCGGGGACAG
Organism: Euprymna scolopes; assembly: GCF_053919585.1. Taxonomy (NCBI): domain Eukaryota; kingdom Metazoa; phylum Mollusca; class Cephalopoda; order Sepiida; family Sepiolidae; genus Euprymna; species Euprymna scolopes. Next base: position 66,516,329 of record NC_136512.1, read on the forward strand.
AGACTTTAAAAAAGCACATGTGTGTGCAAAAAGACATAGGAAAGATAATGAAATGCGTTGTTTTGAAAGAATCACAGATAAATGCATTTCATTTGCACTTTTAAACAAATTATTTCTTTCCTGTATTATTTGTTTGTTCCTTTGCGATGGTACCAGACAACAGGTGGGTCCGAAAGGTTTGATATGTGACGGTACAGTTAAAAGGTAATGGTCACGTTACATCCAGTTCCATGAGCCTTTCTCAGAGTGATAGACAATTTTTTTTTTTTTTTTTTTACATTGTTAGGATCTCACAGTGTAGCTGAAGAAACTGTTTTTTAACGTGCAATAGCCATAGTGAGATGCGCTAGTATGCATGTATAAATATAAAGATCAATTTTACTACAGTAAATTGGAAAATCTATTAAGAAACCAGATAATATGATGCAGGATTTTTTTTTTTTTTTTTTTCAAATCCAATTTTTTGCCTCTATGCTTCTACTGTAGTAAAACTGATCTCAATATTTGTACACTCGTACCAGCACATCTAACTACGAATATCGCACACTAAAACAGTTTCTTCAGCAAGATCAGAAGAAATCATCGATCTTCGACAATGCTGGAAGATCTCAACGATGGAAAAAAAAAAAAAAATTGTATCATCCCGAGAAGAGCCCATGAAGCAAAAATTTATTTGAAAACAACCCTGCATTGTGTTATCTAGTTTCTTAACAGATTTTTAAATTTCTTTAAATTCAAAAAAAGAGAAAATATCCTTCTGTAAGTTGATACTTGGAATTTTATTAACAAAAGTTTACAAACAAAAAATCTGGCCAAATAAAATAAAATAAAGAAATGTAAGGAATTTGAACAACTGTCTTTCAGAAATTAAAAAAATTTTTTTTTTTTTTTTTAAATAATGCCATGTTGATCAAGAAAAAAAAACAAAAAAACTCCAAACGAACGCTAAAAAATGTGGAGATGGAGACAAGTTGTCCAAAATGGGGTGGATGGGGGGGAATAAATCAAACTTTCTTTTTCTCTAATCAAGATGAATTAAATTAATTTAAAAATTCTTGTTTCAAATATTCTTTTTTCTTTAAAAAAAGGTTAAATCAGATTTAGTCAACAAAAGCAAATGCTCAGTTTGTATATAAAAAAATAAAAGAAAAGAATATTAAAATATATGGTAAAACTATCGTCCTGCTAATTCACAAAAAAACAAAAAAAGAAAGTTTTTTTTTTGTTTTTTATGTGTAAACAACCTAAAAAAAAGTAGGTAATAAGAATCTTACTTCCTACCCCTAAATATTTTAAACGTTCAGGTGGGGGATAACTTTCTCATGAAAGTAATGTAAAATTATCACCCACTCCCAGACCAGATAGTGCTTTAATGCACATGTAATCATTTTAATTATTAATCATGTCCATTTTCTTTATTTCTTGAAGACCAATTTTGTTTGTATGTGTGTTTGTGTTTGGTAGAAAGCAAGTTTTTGTCAAAACAAACAAAAACAATGCTGTTAACAACAGTCCTTAAAAATACTATTCTGATGGTCTGAAAGAGGATAATCATATTATGTCAAATATTATATCTAAAATTAACTTGACTTCACTGTATCCCTGACAACACCGGGTAGGAATGGCTAGTTATAAATAAAGTCCTGTATAATTGGTTTTTATTTTCTCAGTTTTACTATTTTATTGTTTTATTATAAGAAATTAGTAGACACCGTAGCCTAGAAAGAAAATGGCTGCCAAGTTCTTATAATGTGTCCAACAAATCTTGTAAATAATGTTTATGACAATAAAATAATAATATAATATTCCGACTTGTCATGAAGCTGTCTGACAATTTCAAAAAGATTGACAAACATCAGTTAATAGCCAATTCTTGGCGGTGTGAAATTTGTAATTTACCAATGAGCATCAAACTGTTATTCACACTCAATTCATAGTTGGAGATGGAAATGTTCAAAAGAGGGATTTTGTCATTCAATATGGAAAAAAAAAAAAACTCTCGAGCGAAGCAAACTTTCTTTATGAACAATTATATGCAGAGTAAGGAGTTCTTTCAACCTCAGGTTTTACATAAAACTCAAATTTGGCGGCCATTTTTGTTCTAAGCTAATATAGCTACAAATTACTAAAATTAGGTACACAAGGACTTTTTATTACCTTATTTTTTGAAAACTTTATTGTATGAGGTCAAATGAGTATAGTTTTGGATTCAGCATACACGCACATACACGAGGAAAAAAACCCAAAAATAGATCTTGAAAATAGTATGGATCCGTGCAATATCCAACCTCTCATTTTTTATATGCTTTTGCACATTCAGTATACAAGACATCAGTTATTTCATATCCTGAAGAAGGATGCTGTTGGGATTCACTTGACAAGTAAAAAAAATAAAGAAAACTAAAAGACCGAGTTCACAGCCGTAAGGTTATTCAGTCAGTAAATTATTCAGCAAATTTAGTGAGTACTCATAGAAGATGGGGTTTTTAAAGATCACACACATTTGGAATGGCCACTGTGCAGCTTTTGGTGATAATTGAAAGGAAAAGAAAGACAATAGACTCCATAGTTTCCATTTTCTTCAATTATTATAATTTGTCTATTAGTTTTTGATCTCTATAAGGGAGGATGTTAGAAAACCAGCAAGTTCACCGTGTGTCTCTCCCACCCCACACTTTTAAAGATAACCAAAAACCAAAAGAAAGTTTTGATAGTTTTTGGATTCTGAAAGAGGGAAGGGAAAATAATGAAAAAAGAGGGAGGGAGATAGAAAAGAGAGGAAAAGGGGGAGGGGACAAAAAGAAAAGGAGGGGAAGGGGACAGAGAGAAAGGAGGAGGACACAAAGAGAGACGAGGAGGGGGAGACAGAGAAGGGGGAAAGGAGAGCAAGAAAGAGAGGGAATTAACACAATTTATACATCTGGGAATTATTCCATCAATGGCCACCAGTTGTCCAATACAATTTTTAAAACAAAAAATTATTTTTCATTACATTTTAAAATCATAATCAGTTTATTTTCAAGATAATTATGCTCACATTGTGTATGTGTGTCTATATATATATATATATATATATATATATATATATATATATATATATATATATGTGTGTGTGTATGTATATATATATATATATATATATATATATATATATATATATATATTAAATTTACAAGATCTTTATGTCCCATTATGTCAAACAGCAGAATCCCACAGCATTGTTAAAAAAAAAACCAAAAAAAAAAAACCGCCATTATTTTATAAAATACAGTTACATTCACACTTATCACATGTGTACCTACCTCAGACATTAGAAAGGGAAAAGGAGAGAGAAAAGAAAAGATGGGAAACACAGAATTTAAAAACGAAGCACCAATTTCACATTCATTCACAAATCAATTGAGATTTCATTAAAAAGTGGGGCTGCCAAACATGATCATACTGGCATTTTAAAAACGGATATATATATATATATATATATATATATATATATAAAATTTCCTTTTTTTTTAAATTTATTTCCACATTGTTTCTTATCCTGTTGAATTACTTGGTTTTGTTATTGAATTATTTGTCGTCATTACATTCAGTTCCCACCTGTAAAAAATAAAGAAAAAACATGAAAAGATTTATTAATAAATATATATTTTAAATTGAAATACGTATGAAATACGTTTGAAATCTGAATTTCAATGCAATAAAAAATAAACAAGTACTTGTTTAAAATTAATATATTTCAGAGTTACACTCCTTTGTCAGAATTTTATCACTCCATTTCATCTCTAGACTCTTTCTAAGGCATTTGGAATCAAACATCTAATTTCTTGTCTGATTTTGAGATGCCAAGCTTCTGTGTGGGCAGACAAGACATTGCTGTTATAAAATCTTGATTTACATCTGAAGGTGAATTTTTTGTAAACTTAATGTAATAAAACATTGCCTTTAATTTTGGCATATTCACTTCTTTTATTTGTTGAGTCAAGTGTATTGGACCTGGAGACTTTTTGTTGAGTCCACTTTCTCCTTTAGCCTAGCCCAGAAAAAGAGATCAAGAAAACTAAGGTCTGGTTAAAGAGGAGATTACCTTATATGTCTTCAAGTATAATTAGGGAAACTGCAATTCAACCAATATTGTACTTTCGTAATCAGTTCAAAATCAATTCGTTTGATTAAATGAGAAATATCCAATCATCCTGTGTATCCAGACTTTATGAACATCCATTATAGCGAAAAAAACCCATTTGATCCCTTTTTAAGGCATTTGGAATCAAACGCGTTCAATTTCCACTTCCATATAGCAGTGTGGACAAGACGTTACTGTTATAAAATTTTGATTTTGATCAGAGAAAAAACAAAAAAAACATGCTAATCGATATAAAAGAAACATGTTAATCAATAAAAAAAAAAAAAAAGAAAAAAAAAAGAAATTTCAAAGAGAAAGCATTTTGGTGAACTTACCTAATATCTAAGGGCAAAAGACTTGTATCCAATTTATGTTCTAAAACAGCTAATTCACAAAGCATTTTTAATGTGGGAGCTGAAAGGAAATGACATTAGAATCAAACAAAAACAAAAAAATCATTGATATGTGAATTTTTATAACTTTGTGGAGCAACATTTTTTTTTTTTTAGAACACATAGTAATTGTAGCACTAAAAGTTTACCCTTCAGTGTCCCAAATCAAAGTGCTTGAACTCATTTCTGTGCACCAAATTCACGCAGTCCTGAATTAATGAAAACAATTTTATTTCGGATCAACCAGAGAACTTTCCGAATTTATTTGAAATGGTCTTTCTGGAAACTACCTAAATCCTTTAAGAAGCCAGATTTTCTTTTAAACAGTAGAGACTAAAAAATTCAGATAATGCTAATATACGTTTCGATTTAATCACCACAATCCTCAACTCACGCAATTATACATCGTTACTCGTATACTCACACTTATAAAGTGTGACAGACAGACACTGCCTGTTTGAATCCCTCCATTCTTGTCTGCTCAATCAAAACCAAACCTATTGAATGCATTGAAAAAGATATTTGGTTTAAATAGTTTATATAGTCGTTCAATTATAAGCTAAAAATGTACACCTTTCCCTTAGTCCAACAAACAAAACAAAAAAGATGTTTCAAAGATGAACATTGGTTTTGAAATAGCGAGAAAATTCCTTACATTTAAATGGTTAGCTTGAAATTTGCTGTCAGTACATTTTGGTGATCATCCCATCAGCAAGATTTTTGATTTTAGATAAGATTTTCACTTAGTGGAATTGTAATCAAACCAAAATTATAATAATAAAACTAAGAATGGTGATAATTTTGATGAAAATAAATAAAATAACTGTTTTTTTTAAAAAGCGACAACACTTAATTTCTTTCTTTCTCCTTCTGTTCCTTTCTTTATGAAAAGTTGAAAATGATGTTTTAAATCGGTGAATACCGTTTTATACGAAAAAAAAAAAAAAAAAAAAAATCAGTCATTCTTTTTTTCTTCCCACTGACGCGTACAAAAAATAACTCAGAGTGAGCAAAACAAGCTTCTCTTCCTTTCTCCTCTCTTCTTCACAATATCATGATTATGTTCTGTCGCTTTCGCAAAATAAAAGAAAAAAAAAAGGAAAAAGAAAAAGGAAAAAAGAAAAAAAAGAAAAAACAAAGAGAAAAAGAGAAAAGAGAAAAAAAGAAAAGAGAAAAAAAGAGAAAAAAAGAAAAGAGAAAAAAGAGAAAAAAAGATTAAAAAAGAAAAAGAGAAAAAAAGATTAAAAAAGAAAAAAAGAGAAAGAAAAAAAGAAAGAAAAAAAAGTCCTTTTATGCAGACTTAATTGTGACAGTACCATAATTTGCATATCTCTCTTTTCTTTGTACTGGACGGACTCCAGGTTCGAATGACGATGGTTCTTGTGCACATTCTATTTCGTAACCTCAGTAAAACTAATGGAGTCCTGTTCAGTTCCATTACACTTTACTTTTTCAATGACTAATCAACAGAGAGACCAATCAGAGATACCTAACCCCTAAGAAACAGGATCTCAGGGACATACCCGAAAAAAGGAGATAATGACAACTGCCACGTCTTCCAATCAAATTATCAAAACCTAAAGAAATAAACAAATAAAAGATGGCAAAAAATGAAACACAGCAATTAGCAAGGATGATAAGGAACAAACCATAGTTGAACGCATTTGACGATATTTCATTCTTATTCTTACTGCTCGCCATTACAAAACAATCATGGAATTTTAAAAGAAAGGAATTCAAGAAAATCAAATACCAAAGAAGAAAAGTTCTTTCAACAACATCAACGTTTCAAAGCGCATGAACAATATGAAATTGACACACTTGTCATTTTTATACACATACAGAAACACTGAAAAGCAATAACAAGTACTACTAATCATAAAACATTATATTATTTATTTTGTATAAAACCCCAATATTTTGGAGTCAGAAATAAAATATATTTTAATTATAAAAAGGGTAAATCTCCGATTACTAAAAAGAACGAATACCACAGAAGTAATCTTACCAGAGATTTGGAACTGTACGGTTATCTCACAGATAATGTCTATCAAAACAACCACCACTACCAGTCTATTTATGAACTCTAGTGTCCCCTCAAGCTTCATACCCAACTTATAAGCAGCAAAATCCCACCCTTTACTCTTAAGGTCCCTAGATACCGGAAAGCCTTCTACTCCAATAGTTTCTTCCCTTGAACTGCTAGACTTTGGAATACCCTCCGTTTCCTGCTTCCTTGACTGTACTAACTGCAAAAGTTTAAATGTAATGTGAACAGACATCACACTGTTCAACTACCCGCAGTCACCTTTTAGATATGATCCCAAATAGTAGAAGTGTGGACAATGTGCCTTGTTTGAAGTTAAAAAATTCATCACAGTAAAAATCATAGGAAATCAGAAATTTTTCCCAATCAGCCTTCTGTAAGTTCCATTGGGGTATTTGTTTTCTAGCATTGAATTATTATTCTCAAGTGTAATGGGAAAGTGGTCACTTTCATATGAATCTTCTAGTACATTCCATTTGTAATCCAAGGCAAGTGTTGGATCACATAATGTTAAATCAATTGATGTGAATGTACCAGTTCCTGGGTGTAAATAGGTGTGTTTTATCATTAAACAGATATAGGTTTACGTTATTTATTATATTTTCTTTAATTTTTCCCCTTTTGCTTGTTTTTTCATTTCCCCATATCTCATTATGGCTGTTTAAATCTCTCATAAGGGTGCATTGCTTTGGAAGTTGCTGTATTAGTTTGCTCAAATCTGTTTCTGTAATGCTTTCATTGCGGGGGTATGTATAGTGAACCAATGTTTGATAGTTTTGTGAAGTGTTGCTTTTATTGCAGTAACCTGCAGTTTAGTATTAAGTTGTATTTGACTTTGGGGTATGTCATTTCTAATAAGAATTGATGTACCTCCAGAGGCTCTGAGTTCAGTATCGTATATATGGTTATATTGATTGTAGTTTTTAATTTTTATATTGTCATCTGATTTCATAAAGGTTTCTTGGAGACAGACTACTACTGGGAGTAATTTATCGAGTAGAATAGTGAGCTCATTTATGTTTTCCTTTAAACCATGACAATTCCACTGTCATTTGTCATATTTCTATTCGGTATGATTCTGTGCGTCATGCTTTGTATTTTAGTTTGTTATTTGGATGTTTTGGGTTTAGTTATCTTTTTTTAGTTCTCATCTATCTCCATCTCTTTGGATGTAGAAGGTGTGTCTCTTGTTAGTGTGTGTCTCAGCTGAGAAATCTTGCAGAGGTTTTTTTTTATGTTTTGATTTGCTTTGTCTTACATGTCCTTCTCGGCTCTTGGCCTCAATTCAATATAAAAGCAAGGTACGGCCAATGATGGAGTAGGTGTGTCAGAAATTTCGTGAAAAATAGTGAATAATTCCACCCCGTCTTTCCAAACTTATAACTCTTCGAAAAATGTAATTCAAGCCCTAATTTTTTTTTCAATTAAAGAAGCAAGGACCAAGGTTTCATTAAAAAACAAAAACAAAAAAAACAAACATGTTTTTTTTTTTTTTAAAAAGGTTTTAAACTTCGGATTTACAGGTAAATTTCTAAAAAACACTACTTTTTTTGTTTTAAATTTGAATATATTATTTATTGACCTTTTCTCTTCAATTTGTGATATATAAAACTTTGGTGAGTAAATTAATTATTTACTTTTTAATAGACACTTGAAAATGGGGGGGGCGTGAATTAAAAAAAAAAAAATGTTTGTCTAAAATATTATATTCGGTTTATTGGAAAGAGCATAAAATTTCACATTGACCCTGAAAATATCGTAAAAATAGAATCAATAGAAAAACTTTGATAGATTTTTAAAGTTTAAAAATTGAAAAATATTGAGTTCGTAAAATTCATTATTGTTTTTTTTTAAATTAAAAAAATATTTTTATTACTTTTAAAACAACTTTAATAGTTTATTTTGGAAGTATAATCCATAAAGAAAATAAACAACCCACTTTTAAAAGAGAAAGTACAAGTTTTTTTATATTTTATTCGCAGTTTCGTGTTAGAGGTGTCAAAAATTCCTACAAAAATTCTGATACACCTAATGATGGAGTACTGTTGCAACATCTGGGCAGGAGCTACTAGAAGCAACTTATCTTGCCTTGGCAGAGTTCAAAATAGACTTCGTAGCTTAGTGGGGGATGCCCTTTTCTCTTCCCTGCCACTTCTTTCCCACAGAAGAGATGTTGCGAGCCTGTCTCTGCTTTATCGCTATTTTCATGACAAGTGCTCGTCCGAGCTTCAATCTATGGTCCCCCCTTGTCAAACTTTCATAAAAAACACTCGTTTAGCCAAAACCACTATCAATAATTTCCCACACTCTTTACTTGTGCCTAAACCCAAATGTAGATTCCATGAACAAAGCTTCTTTCTTAGAACTGCACACCTGTGGAACTCTCTTCCGTTTGCTTGCTTTCCAGCTTACTACAATTTGATTGTCTTCAAGTCCAACGTAAACAAGTTCTTGAACTATCCACCTAAGTAATCCAATTTACAAAATTTCCACTACTTATGCATACCCATTAACCCTTATCCTCGAATGGCCTCCGGGTCTTGATAAGTAGTGACTCCTTTGTTAAAAAAAAAAAAAAAAGAAAAAAAAAAAAATTATTTTCGTTTTCAATTAATAGTTTCTGTTTATCTTGGTTTTTGGAAGGAGGTTTTGTGTTTCCCTGTTCTGCTTCCATCTTTCCTGATATTGTGTGTTTAATGTCCGCTTTTGTCCTTGTTTGTGACTTCAATCTTTCACGTTGGTTTATTTGTAGTTTTTATTGATCAGATTCTATTTTGCTCTTTGGAACTTGTTTTAGGATTTGGTCACTTGAGTTTTCAAGGATACTAGTATTTGTTTCTTGTTAGTTTCATTTTGGTTTGTTTTTAAAGTTTCAATTAAATTTTCGAGTTCAGAAATTAGTTTATTGAGTAACTCTTGGTAGTTGGTTAAGTTAATTTGACTTGAATCTTTTGTGATGTTGGCATAGGTGTTTATTTTTTGGTAGGAGTCTACTATTTTCCTTGCTTCAGGGAAGGATATATTTTTATATTTTACTTCCACGATTTCTTTTTCCTTTTTGAAGGTTTTGCATATTTTGGAGCATGTTGGATGGTTTTCCAGACAATTTGGGCATTTAGTTTTATTCAGGCATTTGTTTTCCGTGTGGTTGGGTTCTTTTAGACCACATTTTCCACATGTTTTGTGCCCTCTGCAAATTTCTTTATGGTGCCTATATTTTTGACACTTAAAAAACATCCCAGAGGGGCTGGTATATATAGTTCCACTTTTTTGATTGTGTATCCAATTTTGACTTCTTTTGGAATTTTAGGAGTATTAAATGTTAGTATATAAGTTGTTGTAGGTATGGATTGACCATTCCTTTTTATGTTGATTCGGACATGATCAATTACTCCCTGTTTTCTTAGAGCATTTTTGATTTTTTTTGTCGTAGCTAGGGTTAGTTCATGACTTCTTATGTCGCCTTTTGAAGTGTTTAACCTTTTGTGGGCAAAAGTCTTGCAATTATAAATATGGAATTTTCCATTCCTAGGAGGTTTTTTTTTTTTTTTGCATCTTTGTAATTGTCTACTGTAACAAGTAGGTTGCAGTTTTTCATTTTTTTTTTTTTTTTTTTTTTAAACTGTTTTAGAATTGCTTTTTTGGGTCAATACCTTTTCAATTAGAAATGGAGACAGATCGCTGGTCATTTTTCCTTCCAAGGTTTCAATAACTATGGGAAGTTTTCTTTATCAATATGTTCAAGGTTGAATTCTTGCTCACTGTCTGAGCTGATGACATCTGAAACGTCAGAGTGAGTTCTTTTGTTTTTTTCTGGGTTTTTTAATTAGATCCATGTATAGTTGATTATTTTTTCATCTTTCTTGCTCCCACCCTCCTTGGAGCCCAAATGTGCGAGATGTTAAGGGAGAAACCCATTCACCCTTTCATCCCAAGGATACAAAAAAGATATACTCAATCAGTTGAGTTTGTGCCATCACTTCCTGATTCCTTCTTTAGTTTCGTTTTCCCAGTTTAATAGAAACATCAGGTAGGGAACAGTTGTGTGGTTTTATCTCAGCAATTGATTGACCCTTGCCACCACCTTCTAACACTTACTTGGTTTGCCTGTGTTTGTAGTAAGAGTAAGAAGATGTTGTATTATCTTTAGACTTCATTTTTTTTTTGATGTTGTAATTAACATTTGCCACTGTAAGTGTTAGGGCTTGGCATGACTAGTTGATTGATTGGATCGGCCTCCCTTCTAGTTGCGATAAAGGCGGAAGTGGTGTGTTGCAGGGCCACAACTTTTTTTTTTTTTTTTTTTCCTAGTCATGGACTGCTCAACCACCAGGATCGTGTTCCAAGACATTACGGGTGCTACCTACGGTCAACAGGTAGCCCCATTGAGGGACTTTTACTCTCTACAAGGGGGAATCGGCATATTCTGATGCCCCACCGACGGTGACTAATGGAATCTGGTTAATTGGAAAACCTTTTTATGCTTCAAGTTATTTATTTCTTCAAATGCCATTCTTGGATTTTAGTTTGGTTGTTTTTATTACTTCCTTTCCTAATCATAATGCTTGGTTTGGTGTTCTTGTGGTATATTGTTGTTTTCATTCTCGGCGCTGCAGAACATGATTGAGTTTTGCAAAGGAAAAAGGTTGTATTATTGGTTGGAATGTTTTGACTCAAGAAGCCAGTAAGGAAGTGGGAGGGGGGCGAAAAAATTGGGGAGAGGAGGGGAAGGGGGTTTTGGGTTTTGAAGAACATGCCTTAGTAGTGCAAATAATTAAAAGGAAAAACAAAAAAAACAAAGGTGTTAATGTAGATGTATTTTTGTCAGGGAGTCATCTTCCAACAGCCTGATCTGGTTGCACCAGAAAGTGTTTTATAAAGATAAAAGGAAGGTGACAGTTGTCAAGTGGTTAATGACACAAACTGACGACCTGGGTGTTCCAAGTTCGAATCTAGTTCGTTCTACAAAATCACTTTCACTTAGGATGTTAGAAACCTTCATGTGGTCCCTCCCATGATTACTTGTTGCCTTTTTAGAAAGAATTTCAATAAGAAAAATATCCAACAATAAAATGATTCATAAAATGATCATTAAGATGAAATATATTTACCAAAGTCCAACACGTGAAGATCTGAATGGTCATAAAGATCTGTTTCTTCAAATTCACTCTGGTTTTCTTCCATCACAAGCAAAGGGGAAAAAGCGTGGTTGATTGGACTGGGAAAGAAAAAAAAGGAGAGTAAGATGGCAAATATCAGACAAGTACATTTCAAAACCATAACCTAAGAAATTTGAAAACATGAGCAGAAAATGAGAATTTGAAAGAATTTGAAAACATGAATATTATCAAATAAATCCTATCTTACTCGAGAAAGCAATTAAGAATGGCAAACCCAATTTGGCATTTTTTTTTCTTTAACTAGTGGGAGTGCCCGGCATTGCCCATGTGTTTGTAGGTACAAAAGAAAAAAAAAAAAGTTTTTGGTAGGGAGGTAGGCTCGAACCCGAAGCCTTGAGGCTAAGGTGGAAAAAAAAAGTGTGACACCTTTCCGTGACGCTAAGCGGGCAGAGAAGTGAGAATGGTTGAAATTAAACGTTTAAAAAAGCAGGTGGTTAAACGAACGTCAACGTGTGGTTTTCTAGGTCAAACATCACGCCATAGAGAAAATAAAATCACAGTGTGAATTTTGTAGCATAAAAGTTGCTCAAATAAAAGATAGAAATGGCCTTGTTTGGTAAATATTATAATCTAGCGAGTATATAAAAAGTTGTAAGAATGAGTGACCCCCCCCCCCATCCCCCCTAAAAGCCGTTGGCAAACATACAAAAAAAATGTACACACACACACATATTTTCGCTTTTATATTATAGATGGCAACTCAGCATTCACTGTTAAATTGATGACTTTTTGGGTATGCTGAAAACGAATATCACATTTAAATTTAAGGCAGACAAGTAGTTTTCTGGATATTAAGACCTTTAATTCTCTAATGTAATCCATTATGTTTTCACTGGTGGCTATGTTTTTTCGAACTAAACAAGTAATAATGTGTGTGTGTGTTACAAAACAAAACCCCCTCTCCTCCCAATGTTAATGGCAATGACCACGAACATTCATTAAGTAATACATTAAAAAAAAATTGAGAAAACTACGTGTCGGCTCCAAATTTGAATATATTTGCTTTAAGCAAACCTGAAAACCCATAAAAAACGTCATTTTAAAGGCAAGTGTTGAGTTGCACTTAAGGTAAATATCTTATCCCCAATTTCTTTGTTGCGTGGCCTTTTGGTCACTGATCGTTTACTTTAAACATTTGCTTAAAGTAAAGATCAGATGCGATTGGAAGAGGTTGCCTAGAGTGGAATTTGACAAGAGGTGGGTGCACAGCACTAGTTTGTGCATCCGTCGAGGAGCCAAGTTTCAATACGTGTTCCCTCCTTAGGCATGGCATGGGCGGTGCTGGGTCCTACGGAACCCATCCCGCCTAGGTTAGCATTATAAGTTCAGTAAAGTAACTCTTGACTGGTGGTACAAATGAGATCCTGTTCCTGATTTTATTTTTTGGTATTAGAGAACCTCTGAGTCTGCCCAACCCCCCTGCTCCTCATCTTTATTTTCTGATGCCCCCGGTCATCCCCCTACTCAGAGGTCACCTTCCTACCCCCTCCATCCGTTGCTTTATTTTCTCCCACCTCCATTAAGGCGACTTCCCCAAACCCCATTAGGGATGCTCTGCTTGTTTTCGGTTCCCCGGAAAACAGTGGGGGATCTAGCCACATAGAATAGTACAGGGGTGTCTTACTAACAACACATTAGTAGTTTTTTCCTTATTTTTGAAATGAACATTTTCATTAGTTTTTTCCCACTCCACGAACATTTTATGCCAATTAATTCAAGAACTCTTTCTAATGAAATCGAACTTTATTTTCTCACACATACACACACACACACACACAAAAAAAAAAAAAAAAAAAAAAAAAAATGCACACACAACATACAGAAATGAATATACAAATTGTACATAGTTAAATTTTACATTGAACGCTGGGGGTATTAGTTAGATTAGGATCCACAGAGTGATTGAGGTATTTTGGTAAATGTTGCCAGTCAAGAGTAAGACTTCAAAGTCTCATCTGTTACATAGTCAAAAAGACCCTGTACCCTCCCCCTCCCAATTTCTTGTAGGGCCTTGTGCCTAATTTTGTTGAATTGAATTTTTTGTACGTTTTTTATGTTCAATTTTTTCTTTCTCAATAAAATATATAAACAAGATCAAAGTGTAGTATCTGTTCTTCAGATGCTGCACTTCTATTTCTTGTTCTCTTTCAGTGGAGAAGAAATCCTTCACGACTGAGACAATTTTTATTTTTGTACCTTTTCTCCACGTTAAAAAACGACCCTGGTGTATAAACTCTGTCCCGTGGGGAGGCATAGTAAATAGGTACATTAATACTTTCTAAGATTTTCTAAACCACATTTGTAAATAATTTGAAATTATTCAAGTTTAACTATATACATTAATTCATTTCAGCAAAATGTGCTGGCCAGATTTTCCTTTGGATTATGTGTGTTCATTACGGATTATATATGCATATTTTTTTCCCCTACTCCTGAAATCAGGTTCAACGATTACAGCTTTTAAGTTTTCAATGCTTATAGTGTCTACAAAAGCTGCAGATCATTGGATTTTATTTATTCATTATGAATTTGAACTTCTTTTCACCTCCGCAATCAGATTCCACAACTACGAATTCTAATATTTATTTATCTGAAGACTGTTTTCCTTGTCTTCATAGTTGTTATTGTTGTTTCACGTTTCAGCCAACTAATCCTCTGGCCTTCTTCAGGTGGTTGTTAACCACGATGGGATAGGAATGCTGAGTCTTAACTGTATCTTCACTAATTACTGCCTTCCATAGTTGTTGTTGACTCACCATGTTTTAGCCAACTAATCCTCTGGTCTGCTTTGAGTAGGATTGAAATTGCTATCTTTAGACAATGCTTACCTAAAGAAAGACAGAGGAATGGTTGGCCGAAACATGGTGAAACAACAACTATAAAGATGAGGACAAACAGTCCGCAAATAAATATACAAATTACTCATATCAAAGGATGCCAATAAAAAATAATATACAATACAAATTCTAAGTTTTTAATTTTCAAACTGTTCCAGAATTTTGTTACACTATTGAGCTATTTTATTTCTGCTAATGAAAAACGCATAAATTTTTGAAACTCCATGGATTAAGGAATAATTTCTATTGTGTAAACTCTCTTGGAACATTTGATGATTTGATAAATAATATAAATTTATTTTTCTCATCAGTTAATTCCCTCTCTCACCTTTTTCTTTTCTCTTTCCCTCCTCTCTCCTTTTTCTTCACCTTACCTCCATATAACTGCCAGACACTAGGTTTGTTTTTGTATCCTATATTTTTCTTTTTCACTCATTAAGTGTCGCTAGTTTTATTTTTTTTATTTTTAATATCACATGACTGCTCTCCTGATCAGAACTTTTGCAAACTTTCTTGAAAATTCATTAAGGAATTAACTTTTGGAAAAGTAACATCACTTGATGAAATCTCTAATTATCTATCCTCAGTTAGCTGAAACATACACACGATTGTGTAGCGATAACTAAATGTTTATATAAAAATAAGTATTATCTGACTTGAAGTAGTTGCTGGTCTAGCTGCACTGATGAGCTGTGATACAGTGAAGCAGTACTGTGTGTAGATGACATATGTATGGAAAATAGACGTTAAGTATTTTAAAATTCATCCTAACAAATGTTTTTCATGTTACCTTGTTTAAACTTGTTTTTCTTATGTATATGTATTTATTTGTCTGTACTTTTCCTGTCTTATTCGCCCCCCCCCCCTTCACGACTACTATTGAAACGGGCAAAATACTGCTCACCCATGCTACAAAGTAAACTAGCAATAAAAAAAAAAAAAAATGCCGGGAATTATTTTCTTTATTACAGTAGATAAAGTTAAGACTTTATTTAAGCAATATACTTAATATATAATATTACTGCAAGCTTGCTTATATTGAAAATGCTTGCTTCCTGGCTAGCCAATCAAACCATATAGTCAGTCTTATTTTCAATTATATTCGAAATATAATACAGTGACATTAGCAAACAAAGTCACCCATGAAAACGAACCTCCTAAATTAAAACCTTGAATAATTATCTAAACTCAAATGTAAATTAATATTAAGCAGACTTCATAAATTGATAAAAGTTAATTATTGGATTTTAATTATAAGGTGAAGCTCCAATGATTCAAACTCGAGATAGATAATGCCAAAAGCTTCCACCCATTAATATAGGAGGGGAGATTATCATCAAAACTGTCCTGAATTGATAATTTAGCACCGGACTTTACTACTTAGATATCAAGTCACTTGTACCCATTCCCCTCCTCCCCGTTTTTTTTTTTTTTTTTTTTTTTTTTTTTTTTTTTTAAAATGGAGAGTAGATAATACAGTGGATGTATCATCGGCAGCTCCAGTAACTCTCGCTTCTCCTTTTTGGTTCCTAAGTCCTCATTCAAATGAGTGATTTTTCTGACAAAGGGTGAAGAAAAAGCTGCTTTAAAGGTCGGTAATACTTGGTGAACAGTAGTCTGAGATGTCGGAAATTTTCTATCTCTGTGTCTATCCTTGTGGCCATGTCACTAGTAAGGGTGCTGGAGGTAAACGTTTTGTCTGGGCTGACGTTATCTGCCTGATAGTCAGGGACCCGAACCTTGGATTAACCACTAAGGAGGCTGTCCTATCAGCAGCCGCAAAGTACTGGGACTGCTGTATTGCCATTTGGTGAATGGATTCTGGACCATGCAGTAGTCTCTGGTGGGGCCTCTCGGTGCCATACTAGTGGGTAATTGTTACGGCTTTACCTTTTCATGTGCTACAAAAAAAAAAAATTTCCTGTCTTTCTCTCTCTTACTTTCCCTCTCTGTACTGCTCTAACCAAGTAAGCCGACCTGTTCCACAAATCCCAAAACCTCAACATGAAATATCTCCAGAAAAAAAACTCGAATAAACCTAGAACCCCATCTTCCAACATAGACTCCTACTACCTGGTCTCCTTCTCCAACATCAGGGGTCTGCGTTCCAACCTTCCAGAGGTTGAAACACAATTACAGGAGACGAAACCGGACATATTCTTTCTAAGCGAAACTGGAATAGTCCCGACCACTTCCCTAGATGAGTTCATAATTAACAGATACTCTAACTTAACAGCTAAATCTGACCCCCAAGATCGCCATGGGCATGGAATATGTGCCTACATTAAGGATGGCTTCCCATGTGGCAGGGATATCTCTAGAGAAGATCCTAATTTACCCTATATGTGCTTCCGGGTTGCACTTGCTTACACCACTGCATTTATATTTGCCCTCTATCGGCCCCATAACAGCGGAGTTACTATCTTTAAGAGTATATCTGAGAACATAGACCACATCCTGTCTGCACATCTCTCGGCTAACATCCACGTCCATAACATGGAATGGCTGACCCATTCAAATAAGACAGACGATGAGGGGAGGTTTTGTCATGATTTTTCCATTGCTTATGACCTCACTCAGATTGTTCACGAACCCACCCATGTGCCCGATACTACTGGTCAATATGCAAGCCTCCTAGATTTTTTTTTCTCAACTTCCCCTGAGCTATGTTCATGTTCTGTTCATTCTCCTCTAGGATCCTCCGACCACTCCGTCGTATCAGTTAAGATAAAAATGAAATATAATAAGTCCCCAGACGTACCCCTCCACCGTACTGTATACCGATACTCTATGGCTGACTGGGATAGCTTCCGTACATTCATATCTGATTTACCTCTGCATTCCATGTTTAAAAAAGATGCATCCTCTATAGTATCATATCTGACCGAATGGTTAATTGTAGGCATAGACCAATTCATACCATCTAAAAAATTCCAACAAAAACCCAACAGCCAGCCATGGTTCTCCCCAGAATGTGCTGCTGCTATCGCGCACAGAAATCACTTTTTCCATAACTACCAACGTAATAGATGCACTGAGACTAAAGCTGCTTTCAGGAACGCCAGCAACTACTGTAAAAGAGTAATAAAAAATGCAAGAGAGCTATATGCCCAGTCTGTTAAATCCAAAGTAGCTGATCAGCGGCTTCGTTCCCACCAGTTCTGGCAAATAAATAGGATCCTGAACAGAAGTGTGCGTTCTATCCCAACCATTATCAATGGACCAAAGGTCATCTCGTCAGCATCAGACAAGGCCAAACCATTTGCAAAGAACTTTGTAGCTAATTCTACCCTATGCGACGAAGGTAATCAACTCCCCATATTTCCTCCTATAACACAGCACACTCTAGGTAACATACAAATATCTGTGCATGAGGTCGCCAAGCTAATCAAGAACCTTGATTCCAGTAAAGCAACTGGCCCTGACGGCATCCCAATTATAGTGTTAAAAAAGCTTCAACCAGAACTTGCTCCCATACTTACGAAACTGTTTAAGCGTTGCCTTAAGGAGAAGTGCTTTCCAACACCCTGGAAAACCTCATCAGTATGCCCTGTATTTAAGAATTCAGGTGATAAGTCCTCTCCCTCTCAGTACAGACCAATAAGTCTTCTGTGTGTCATGAGTAAGTTGCTGGAATCAATATTAAATAGAGAAATAGTAAACCACCTAAGCAGAAACAATCTTCTTAGTGACACACAATATGGTTTCCGTTCTGTAAGATCTACCGCAGATGTGCTAACGGTTATATCTCACAGGATTAGTGAATCTCTTGACAAAGGCTTCCTTTCCAGGGCAATTGCTCGACATATCAAAGGCCTTCGACGAGGTATGGCATAAGGGCCTACTTCACAAGATTTCCAGCTACGGTATAACTGGAAATGTTTTCTCAATCATTAAATCATTTCTCTCCAATAGGCTCATAAGAGTAGTGGTCGATGGACAAAAATTAGAGGCCTGCAGTATTAATGCTGGAGTCCCTCAAGGGTCAATCCTGGGCCCAACTCTCTTCCTGATCTACATCAATGACCTCCCTAAACACATACTTAAATCATTTGTTGACATCTATGCTGATGACACGATCATCTACGGCAACACATCAAAGGCTGCAAATGACAAAGTTCTCTCTGATTCTCTCTCCTCTGATCTCGAGCGCGTGGTTCAGTGGGGGAAGACGTGGCTGGTTACCTTTAATGCATCTAAAACCAAACTCCTATCTTTACATCATCAACACTCTGATCCCCATCTGGCATCAATTGAAATGGATGGCTCTCATCTAGGAGAAGCCCCATGTTTTGAAAAACTTCTGGGTTTGTCCTTTACTCCTGATCTGAAATGGAACACGTACATCGTCTGTTGCCAAGGTCACTGGAAAATGGTGGGATCCTTCTACCGCTCCAGAAGATATCTCACTACTGATGCAATTCTCTATCTATATAAAAGCCAAGTACGTCCAAGGACGGAATACTGCTGCCATATCTGGCAGGAGCTGCTAAAAATAGCCTATCCTGCCTTGACAGAGTACAAAATAGACTCCGTGGCTTAGTGGGGGATGCCCTTTTCTCTACCCTGCAACCTCTCTCCCACAGAAGGGACGTTGCGAGCCTATCTTTGTTTTATCGTTATTTCCATGGCAGGTGCTCGTCTGAACTCCAATCTCTGGTCCCCCCTCGCCAATCTTTCACGAAAAACACCCGTCTAGCTGAATCCACTGTGAAAAATTTCCCCCACTCTTTATCTGTGCCTAAATCAAAACGTGGATTCCATGAACAAAGCTTCTTTCTTAGAACTGCATGCCTGTGGAACTCTGTTCCGTCTGCCTGCTTCCCACCTGACTACAACTTGGATGTCTTTAAGTCCAACGTTAACAAATTCCTAATGAACTGCCCTCTTAAGTAAACACTTCATTAAATCTCCACACTAACGTACTGTACTTGCAATAACCCTTATCCCTGAGTGGCTTCCGAGCCTTGATAAGTGATGACCACCGTGTAAAAAAATAAAATATATATATATATATATATATATATATACTAGCATTTCAACCCGGCGTTGCCCGGGGTGCTTGGAGAAAAAAAAAAAAAAAAAAGTTGTAGTAGGAAGACAGGCTTGAACTTGTACCGCAAAGGAGGAAAAGAACGGGGTAAAACCTAACGTTTATGCTGTTACGACCCCCGCCAAACCGGAAGCAGCATTTTTTAAAATTAAGGCTAGACAATTAAGGTTAGGAGAGGATAACTTTAAAAAATATCGGCGAAAAAAGTGCCCCCCCCCGTAGAAAAGTGCCTAGTTGAAGGGGAAGATATTAATGTTTTTAGCCAATTTTTCAGTATTTGTCGTATGAAAGGTCGAACTTTAAAACGATACTGATCATGGTAAAATCAGTCACCTCTATTGAAAGTTTAAGGCAGACATGCAAACAGACATACATACATTTATATATTGGTAACTAAAAACTTTCGACCCAAACTGATGAAAAAGCTTGCCCTATCTCTGAATACCCTTTATGTAAAATTTCAAATGTTTAAACCAGAAATTGTCTGAGTAATTTGGAAGAGACCGCAGAGGTCAATTTTTTTTTAACTTTGGGCGTTATTATGACCCCTTAAAATTTATTGTTTTGGGCTCAAATCAAGTGATTATGTTAGATCCATGTCCAAGGAACCTATATCTAAAATATCAAGTGTGTAGACCCAAAATTGTCAGAGGAGTTTGGTAGAGTTCTCAAAGGTCAAATTGTTGAACTTTGACCCCTTAATCGCCAAATTTCTGGCCAAAAACCGATCACATCGATTTTCCCAAATCTCAGTACCCTGAAAAATTGACAGAGTTATTGCATAGGGAAATGTATACAGACACACACACAGACACGTTCACTTTTATAGATAGATAGAAAAAAAAAATATATACGTATAGATAAATATATATGGAAGCAATTTTGTGTTTACTGCACACTTTTTACGCAAATATTATGCAAGTATAAATCATGTAGAATATCTGCATGAATATAATTACACGTAATAGTTGACTAAAGATGATCATTCCATAAGCAAACAGAAAGAACTGATAGGGAATTAATTAAAATGAATGTTTAAAAGAATATGCAAATCAGCTAGATCTTTTGCTAGTGAATGCAATTCTACGACCCATATATAAGAACATTGTATTTTCTTTTTAAATAAATAGAAAAGAGGGTTTTTAATATGAATATCAATACACACACAAGAGAAACAGATTTATAGGAGTATATATATATATATATATATATATATATATATATATATATATATTACCCAAGGCAAGTTAAATCACTTCTACCTACCTGGATAAGTTTTTTGTGTTTTAACTTATTTGAAAGTGTTTTTTTTTTTTTTTTTTTTTTTTACTTTAAAATAAAGGTTGTGTAAAACGTGTCTACTTAAAATAAAAACTAAAATGGTTTTATTCAAGCCATAATTGAACCTCAATAATTACTCAAAAATTAAAAACTAAACAAAATAATGATAGAAACACATCCAATAATTACACTAATTCTGCGAAAATCTAATTTTCTACCAGGAAAGGGGGAAGAGAAGTAGTGGGAGAGAAAAAGGGAGGGGGAAGTAAAAAAAGAGAGGGAAGAAGCACATAAAAACCGTGAATTGTATCAAGAAAGAATTATATAATTATTTTTAAATTGATGACATCATAAAAGATGAATGATAGTTTTTAGCAATTTTATAGACAAACCAGATAACCAGCGATCTGTAAAGATTAATACAGTGTTTAACGGGTTGTCTCAAGAGACTAAACAACAAATTGTCAGCATTCTCCTCCTGAATTAATATCTATTTATATATAAAAGTGTGTGTGTGTTTGCGTGCGAGTTTATTCCTATAGACTCTGAAATGGATAAGCTGATTTTTTTTTTTTTTTATTATTTACAAAAATATATTTTATGTGTATGGAAGTGTTCTTACAAAGGTTTTTTTTTTTTAAATGCTTCCGATAAGCATTTAAAAAAAAATAAAAAAATCGATAATTGAAAAATCTGATTAAAAAAGAAACTGTCAGATTTCAACCAAAGTTGAAATAGTTTAAAATCACAAGTGTATTTGACAAATGTTATCACTGCACAAGCAGAAAGGCCAGGCATATAAAATCAATAGTAGATCCTTTGATAAGATAGGAGCATGTTCAAAATGAATGTTTCTGTTTGAGCACAATTCAATTATGATACTTGACTTCTTGCATTTTAAACAAATTCAAGCAAAATAATTTATAAAATCAACAGTAGGTTCTCTACAGTGCAATGTAGACTACACTGTATTGTGGACTAAATCACTGTGGGGAAGCATATGAAACTTTCTCTCGGTGTAACACAGTGGATTCCTGACTAGAGCAGGCAATCAATTTAATTGGAAAATGGGTGATTTCAGATTTCAACAACAATAAAACTATTGAATGTGTGGAACCTTACTTGATCCTTGTTCAATACCAGGCAACATTGGGTCTCCCTGCTAGTAATTATTATAGTCAAACTCGTTAATAACAGGAATACAATCCCACTTAAGATCTAACTCACTTACCAAATAATAAACTGCATCACACACCATTACCTTTAAATTTTAATACATCCTTGAAACATGGAATCATACAACATCTGTTAACAATTAAATCATTCTAAGCAATACTTAGTTACGATTAAAGTCCATATTAAGATACAGTCATGGCATACTTTCTTCAAAAGGAACACTTCAGCATAATTACTAGTAGGATTTATCAGTGCATTCGTTTTTAACCTGTTTTCATTCTGCAAGTCGTTGATGATTTGAATGTATTTTTAACAGACTCAATGGCAAAAGGTCAATCTATATGAATGAAATCAATAGTACATCTAGAATATGTAACAGTCTTTAAATAAACGATCACATTTTGACTTTTCAACATCCTGATGCTCTCTCTCATATATATATATATAGAGAGAGAGGTAGGTAGGTACACACACAACACATTAAAGTGTATTCTATTCTGAACCGACTGATAATATTTGATTCTAGTTCACTTTTTCTTGTGGATCATTGCAACATGTTAAGAATAAAATTTAATTCAATTCCTTTCAAAAATATTTTGTCAGAGTCTGAATTATTTTCAAATAGCCACCATCTATAAATATAAAAGCGAAAATGTATGTATGCATGTGTGTTCGCTTTTTCTGTGTGTCTACAAAAGGCTTCTTTCAGAGAAGCGGTCAGTCGCCTAACAACTTTTTAAAACTTTTTATATCACATACAAATTGTAATATCTCACACTTAACAACGAAGCTCGCCTGTCTATTTAATTTGCTCGATTTCGGGAAGATAAATATTCAATATTTGTCGCTCGCCGCATGTGGGTTAGTCTTTTTCCTGTATAACATCTTCGAGGAGGGGGGGGAGCGTTCAGCAGTAAATGAATACTATCCCGTAGTCAAAACTTGACTTCATTTAAAACGGGCACCTGCTAAATCCAACTAATTAAATAAATTCAAACGTGTTTCCGTTAGCATCTCGCGGTGGGGCAATCGTTAACATCACACTTTTTTTTTTCACACTTTAATTTACAACTTTGCCTCAACGGTTCGGGGTTGATCCTCATACTTACGTTTTTTTTTTTTAACCCCCCCTCCCCCCCCCCAAAAAAAAAACACCCGGGCAACGCCAGGTACCTCTCACTAGTCCTGAAAGAAAGGAATGTAACTTTGTATAGATCCATACAGAGTTACTTTTCTTTGATAAGACACAAAAAAAAAAAAAATTACAAATACACCTATTTTTTAAATAATTCCATCCAAAATAAAGTTTAGTTTGGTTGTTATATGACATATCAACACTTAGGATTATTTAATGCCAAATCTAGTAATTTTTAAAGAAAAATGTTTATACTTTCAGCTTTTTTTATATACATATTCAAATAATCATTCAGGGCTTGATTTGGTTGTTTTTTGAGGAAATTTTTTTTTATTTTGACTTTGCAGAACATAATTGAGTTTTCATGAAAAGTAAGAAAAAAAAAACAATTACACTAATGTTTGCTACATTTTAAGTCATATCTTCAGACAGCCTTATCTGATAATACCAGGACTTGATTGGAAAAAACAACTAAATATACTACCAGGCAACGCCGGGTAGGTACACTTAGTTTTAAAATAATAATTCCATTCAAAATAATGAAGCTATCATCAAGATAAAACTACATGTATACAAAGCTGTTGTCATTTGTGTGAAAGAAAGTTTCAACAATGAATCATAATTTTAGCCTAAAACAGATGTTACAAGATGTGTGGGTTTGTGATTGGTGGTTGTTACATTTTTTAATTTGAATTTTCTGTTTGTGTTCTACTACTTTGCAAGAGAAACTTGTAATTGAGAATTATTATATGCATATATTTACTAGCAAGGCTACCTGGCGTTGCCCGGAGCAAGAACAACATATTTTTATTAAAATTTCTTTTTACCTCTATTCATCCGTTTTTCTCCTCCTCCCCTTCCTCTCTCTACCCAGCCTATTCCTCTCTCTGTGAACACACACAAATTTCCCTTTATATACATTCCTTGAATTAGATGGCATAAGGGAAGTAACCTCTTCATCAAAATCAGAGTTACTTGCCTTTAATGAAAGGTCTACAACGGATTAACGAAAGGTCTACAAAAACCAACCCTTCTTGACGTCTTGTTAAACTTCCAAAGTTTAAGCTCAGTCGATGTTAGCTTAGAAAAAAACAAAAAAAAAAATCAATTTTACATCTCAACATTTCTATGGTTCCTTTTTTTTTTTCAAAAGCAAATTCTGTATTTACTACTAAACTAACATCATTATATACAAGACGACATTAGTTTCGTAGGTGCTCCGATGAACTACAAGCCATTGTACCCCCTTAATGTAAATATCCCAACAAATAGCAAAATCTCACCCCAACACAGAAATCCCCAGATGTAAGAAAGCCTTCTGATCTAATAGTTTCTTTCCTAGAACTGCTAGACTTTGGAATTCCATTCCAGGTTCCTGCTTTCCTGACTGTACTAACATGCAGAAGTTTGAGTGCAATGTAAACACACATCTTGCTGCTCAACTCCCTACATAGTACCCCCTGTAAATTATTTCCCAGATAGTAGTCCTCTACATCAAAGTGGCACTGTGCCTTATTTGGGATGAAAATGTAAAAAAAAAAAAAAAAAAAAAAAAAAAAATTTTAATACCATTAGTCATTTCAAATGCCATAAGATGGAATCAATTCACATTCAAGAATTTTAATTTTTTATGCAGAAGCCTAAATTTTCACTGTCTTACACATGTTTCGTTGGATAGCGAAAGCTCGCTAAACAACTCTTCAGTGACAAATGGAGGCAGACATACACGAGTCCTACCCCTCTATGTGACCCGATGGGGTACGGAGCAATGATGGAGAACCTTGCTGGTGGGTCGAGAGGCAGCCAATCTCTTGGATGGTCCTTTTGGCACGAATTCAGGAGATTTTGCATTGTTGAATCTAACATGATGGCGATGGTGATGGAAGAAAAGGGTAGATGTGTTCTTAACAGGTGGTCAAATGATTCCCCCACAAGATAGATAGTTGAAAGGTTCAAGTAGAGACCATAAATATATATTTCCCAAAGAGTGAAAATTTGGCACTTATGTTTTGAGGGACCTCTAGAGAACTGAGGCAAGTGATAGCCATCAGATGGTCAGTTAAGTTGTAATTGACCGTGAAGGCCCTTGGGAAAAGCATTCCACACCGGTGATAAATGAAAGACTAAAGAAAAAAAATGTTTATTTCAAGATAGACTAGTTCTCATAAATTGGACTTTAAGGAATATGACATCTGATAGTGAAGCCATCTTTTACCAAAATTCAGTTTTGTTGTGGCTGCTGACGAATTCAAATAAGGAGAGGAAGAAAGGGCTCATAAAAACCAAAATCCTTTTTTTCTCTTTTCTTCAATTTTAAAGGTTGTTTTTTTTATTGCTTTCTTTTTTTTTTATTCTGTGTCAGGGCATTCAGAGGTTGGTGGGAAATACTTAATAACGCCTTGTGTACATACTATCTTTAACATTTAATGCAATAATTATTTTATGCTATGAAAAAAGTTAATCCTTGACTGATTTTTGCTGTTGTTTGGAAAACGCAGTTGTTTGGAAGTGTAGTCTATTTTCAGAGCAGTCCTGTTGACAATTTGGAAACCGGACCCAGATTGGAGACAAGTAAGCGAACCATAGCTACGGGGACCCATCCTACCACTGGACGGAGACAAAGTGATGCCACAGAGATTGGAGTCAGTTGCACCTTTCTTGTAAGCCTGTGCATGTGTTCTAGCCCTGTAGGTGTCACATCTAGCGGAATACTAATCGGCTTCGATGTTGTACGCAGTTCGACTTAGGGAGCGCCTAGTTTTTCTTATTTATTATGGCTGTTTTGTTTTGTTTTTTTATGGATATCTTTTATTTTGGCTTGAACTTTTTTTGTCATTATATGATTTTTTGGTGCTAGTGCACTTATTGATCCGCGCTTTTTTTTTTTTTTTTTTTACATAGGCATCACCACATTATCAAGGCCAAGAGGCCACTCAAGGATAAGGGTTATTTTTAAATAATATTTTCAAGTTTAATTAAAGTTTCACGATACCTGTGTTATTTTTTATTTTTAAATAAAAAAAATAAATATTTCAAGTTGGCTTGAACTTTGCGGATTTTTTCTTATTGTTTTTGTATTCTTTTGTTGTTATTGGGTTTTTTTTTGGTTGGATTTAACAAACAAAATGAAAGCAAAGCAAAAAAAAAAAAAAAAAAAAAAAAAAAAATTGGGAGCTTAAGCACTTATATTACCATTAAATAAATAAAAAAAAAAAAAACTAGGTCACACACGCAAAAATTCTTTCCTTGTAAAAATAATAATTGCGTACAACATTGGAGCCGATGTGTATTTCGCTAAAGGGATAGCACTTGTGTATATCAGCCCAAATGGATATTCCTCAAAAACTGCTAAACAGTTTAATGTATGTAATGAGAAAAAGAAAATGGAGATATGTAAAGTCTGCAAAAACAAGTTAAAAAACTTATGTAATGTTCATAGTTCCCCCCCCCCACTCTAAATAGACTTCAAAACAACGTGGGTAGTTTATGGAATATACAGTTCAAGAGTATATACTTTCTCAATTCTAGATGTGTGTGTGTGTATGTATATATATATATATATATATATATATACACACACACATACACAAGAAAAAAATGATCTGTTAGGACACTCATTGGGCTCAGATTAGATCGTTTAAATCAAGAAAAATGTAGTTCGCTAAGTTAGTTAAATATAAAATTAAAAAGTCAAAATCCAAACTTAATCTATTTTTGCTTGCCTCCATCTGTCTCGAGGTTACCCGTCAGAAATAAGGGTATGGTTTTAAATTGATTGAAATAATAATGATTAAGTGACTTTTTGGAACTAAATTATTGCACAAGCTCATCTTGAGGACACATGTATGTCTATGTAATAATATGCCTTTAGCTAAAGTTGGTGTGGTATAGTAAAAACCTGTGCATTGTTTGATAATATAATTTTAAATTATTTGAAATATTAATGATTAAATGACTTTGAAACTAAATGACTGCATAAGGTCAGTTTGATGTGTCATCTCCTCACAGTATGCTATGTAACATCAAAACCTGATCATGCAGTTGTAATGGTTGAAATCGCCCTAAACTCTAGAGCCAGTGCTCAAAACAAGATATTATAAAAAGACTGACTGGGAAGCCATCAGAGATCTTATCAGATATGCCCCATGGAGAAATATTTTTTCTCTTCTTGCTGAACAGTGCGCAAACGAGACCACTGACTGGTTCAAAACTGCAATCGAAGCCAATGTTCCCATGCGGAAATTTTATAGCAAGCCCCACTCCCTCCAATGGTTTACTTCGACTTGCGCAACTGCCATTGCTCAAAGGCAGCATGCATACCGCAGATTTAACCGACATAAGTCCAGTTCCAACAGACAGAAGTACATAGAAGATAGAAGTAACGTTAAGAAAGAAATAGCGACAGCTAAGAGAAAATTTACGGAAACCACTAAAAACCGCATTGAAGCACAAAAACTAGGAACTTGTGACTTCTGGAAAATCTACAACAGTACAGTGTAGTAAATAATGGGCAATCAACAATTCCCCCACTAACCAACAATCATGAGGTTGTTTGCTCAGCAACCGAAAAGGCTAACATGCTTGCCAGTCGGTTTGCCTCAAACTCCACACTGGACCCTTCCAACCCCCCCACCCTGCCTGAATTTCCTATGCGGACAGACGCCACGCTAGACGTCTGAAAATCACCCCTGCTCAGGTGCATGCTATCATAAAAAACCTTGACACTTCAAAAGCATGTGGACCCGACCTCATCCCAGCTGTGCTATTAAAAAAGTGCTCAGCCGAAGTAGCTCATTCTCTCCAAACTCTTCAACAAATGCCTTAATGAATCTTGCTTTCCGAGCTGTTGGAAAACTGCTTCTGTGGTACCAGTATTCAAGAATTCTGGCGAAAGAACTGACCCAGTAAATTATCGCCCTATTAGCCTCCTCCCACTTTTTGCCAAAATATTTGAGACCCTAATTAACCATGCTCTAGTCCATCAACTTACAGATGCTAAACTTCTGACTGACAAACAATATGGATTTAGACAAGCCCATTCCACAGCAGACATCCTAACTGTAATCTCTGAACGTATATACCATTCACTGGACAAAGCGGGAGAGGGCAGAGCGGTAGCTCTAGATATATCTAAGGCTTTTGACAGGGTATGGCATGAGGGTCTCCTCAGGAAAATTAGATCATACGGTATCACTGGTAGAATACTTAACATAATTAAATCCTTCTTAGATAAGAGAAAAATCCAGGTTGTCCTCGACGGTCGTACATCTAAACAATGATATAAATGCGGGAGTGCCCCACGGGTCTATCCTTGGACCTCTACTGTTCCTCATATTCATAAATGGCCTCCCCGACAAAATTTCCTGAGATGGGTATATATGCTGATGACACCACACTCTATAACAGGCACAACAGGAAAACAAATGAACACATATCTAAAGAAATGGCAGAAACACTAGAGGATGACCTCCAATCTGTAGTGGAATGGGGGGCAAAAATGGATGGTCACGTTCAATGCCGCCAAGACTAAACTAGTTTCATTCAATAATTACAAGAAACCTTCTCTACCACCTATAGCAATGGCCAACGACTCTTTATCTGAGAGTACGTCTTTCAAGCTCCTTGGCCTAACGTTCACAGGAAACAGGAGTTGGAACAATTACATCGAGGGCATTGCCAGGGCCGCTGCAAGGGAGGTGGGTTCTCTCTACCGTGCTAGACAACTACTAACACCCGAAAGTATCCTGTACCTCTATAAGGCAACCATTCGCCCATGTATGGGGTATTGCTGTCATATTTGGGCTGGTGGATCGGCTACTAGTCTCTCGCTCCTTGACAAAGTTCAAAAGAGAGTTGCAAATCTGATAGGCCCTGAACTGGCATCTAAGCTTCAGCCTCTGTCCCATCAACGAAACATTGCATCCCTCTGCCTGTTCTACAAGTATTTTAATGGTGAATGTTCTAACGAACTGCAAGCTCTTGTGCCCCCATGACGTGAGCACCCTCGACAGACCTGACAGGCTGCAAAATTCCACCCCCACACTGTAGAGATCCCTAGATGTAAAAGATCTTTCTACTTCAGTAATTTCTTCCCCAGAACCGCTAGACTTTGGAATTCCATTCCAGGTCCCTGCTTCCCCAACTGTACTGACGTGCTGAAGTTCAAGTGCAACGTGAACCGACATCTTGCTGCCTAAATCCCTACATAGTACCCCAGTAGTTGTTGCCCCTGATAGTAGCCCCCTACACCAAAGTGGCAATGTGCCGTGCCTTGTTTGGGATGAAAATGTAATAAAAAAAAAAAATAAAAAAACAAAAAAACAAAAAGAAAACCCTAATGAAAACTCAGTAGACCCGTTACGAAAGTAAGACAGTTATATTATAAAGTATAGTTAAATTATCAATTGTTACATTAAAATAAAACTTAACGGAAATAACTCCAAACAAGACTTGATGTAAAGAACTAATCATAAAACAAAAGAAAATAAAATCAAATCACTTCAAGATAAACCAAGATCAAGGAAACGTCACCATGATTTGTTCAATTCCTTAGGTTTCAAACAGGCTAGCCAAAAAGTAAACTTTTCAAGGGAAGCAATCAGTTCCAAGGCCGACAATATTAATATTTACTCGGATAGTGAAGAAGTTGAAGAAATGAGGCTTTGCAACAATGCCACAAGTTCTCTTATAATGTAAGTCTATTTGATTTACTTTGTCACAAATAAACAATTCAAATCATAAATTTAATGGAATAAAATCCTTACAATAAAATTCACCATACTTATTCAATGCCTTTCAAATAGTGGTAAAATCTCAACTTATTTCCACCAAAGTGAAACACAAATAAGCCAATCACACAATAGCATTATATAGTTTATCAGACCGCTACTTTAGAAGCTTGTAGAACTTTCTGAAGGTTTCTAGGAAGTTCTACAGAAAAAAATTATACACTATTTCCTTAAATAAAGGAGAGTAGAAAATGGTTGGTTTACTTTCGGCAGCCTCATAACATTTCCTTTAAGTTCTCACATTCTATGAGCAATGTTTGTGAGAAAGGGGGAAGAACTACTGTTTTCTAGGTCAGAAGAACTCCTTAAATCAGTTGGCTTTATGCCTTATCTGGAAGATTTGTGTAGAGAAAAAAAAAATGAAATGAAAATTTTAGTTTAATGGAATAAAATTCCATTAACGAAATTCACCATACTTATGGAATGTATTTTTGTGACTCGATAATCACCTTTGTGATTGACCTACAATAAAACACCACGAGACCAAATACTTAATGCAAATCAGTTAAACTGTATGTGTGTGCGATACACTCATGTAGCGTAAAAAAAGTAACCCCTAACATTATCTGTTGTTAGCTGTCTGATTGTGTCATTCCCCAGCAATTTTCTTCTTGCCTCTGCATTTCCATACTGGAAACAATCCTCAACTATAGCAAAATCAAGATTGTCCATAAACTGTCACAAAATTCACTGCCACTTCTAGCACTGCCCATAAACTAACCCTAAATATATGAGCGATTCATACCATCTAAAAAATTCCAACAAAAACGCAACAGCCAGCCATGGTTCTACCAAGAATGTGCTGCTGCTATCGCACACAGAAATCACTTTTTCCATAGCTACCAACGTAATAGATGCACTGAGACTAAAGCTGCTTTCAGGAATGCCAGCAACCACCGTAAAAGAGTAATAAAAACTGCAAGAGAGCTATAAGTGTGCGTTCTATCCCAACCATTATCAATGGACCTGAGGTCATCGTCAGCATCAGACAAGGCCAAACTATTTGCAAAGAACTTTGCAGCTAATTCTACTCTATGCGACGTATTTGCGATATTTTCTCCTATAACACAGAACACGCTAGGTAACATACAAATATCTGTGCATGAGGTCGCCAAGCTAATCAAGAACCTTGATTCCAGTAAAGCAACTGGCCCTGACGGCATCCCAATTATAGTGTTAAAAAAGCTTCAACCAGAACTTGCTCCCATACTTACGAAACTGTTTAAGTGTTGCCTTAAGGAGAAGTGCTTTCCAACACCCTGGAAAATCTCATCAGTATGCCCTGTATTTAAGAATTCAGGTGATAAATCATCTCCCTCTCAGTACAGACCAATGTCTCCTGTGTGTCATGAGTAAGTTGCTGGAATCAATATTAAATAGAGAAATAGTCGACCATCTCAGCAGAAATAACCTTCTTAGTGACACGCAATATGGTTTCCATTCTGCAAGATCTACCGCAGATGTGCTAACGGTTATATCTCATAGGATTAGTGAATCTCTTGACAAAGGCTTCCTTTCTAGGGTAATTGCTCTTGACATATCAAAGGCCTCCGACAAGGTATGGCCTACTTCACAAGATTTCCAGCTACGGTATAACTGGAAATGTTTTCTCAATCATTAAATCATTTCTCTCCGATAGGCTCATAAGAGTAGTGGTCAATGGACAAAAATTAGAGGCCTGCAGTATTAATGCTGGAGTCCCTCCAGCGTCAATCCTGGGCCCAACTCTCTTGCTGATCTACATCAATGACCTCCCTAAACACATACTTAAATCATTTGTTGACATCTATGCTGATGACACGACCATCTACGGCAACACATCAAAGGCTGTAAATGACAAAGTTCTCTCTGATTCTCTCTCCTCTGATCTCGAGCGCATGGTTCACTGGGGGAAGACGTGGCTGGTTACCTTTAATGCATCTAAAACCAAACTCCTATCTTTACATCATCAACACTCTGATCCCCATCTGGCATCAATTGAAATGGATGGCTCTCGTCTAGGAGAAGCCCCATGTTTCGAAAAACTTCTGGGATTGACCGTTACTCCTGATCTGAAATGGAACACGTACATCAAGTCTGTTGCCAAGGTCACTGGAAAGATGGTGGGATCCTTCTACTGTTCCAGAAGATATCTCACTACTGATGCAATTCTCTATCTATATAAAAGCCAAGTATGCCCAAGGATGGAATACTGTTGCCATATCTGGGCAGGAGCTGCTAAAAAAAACAAAAAACAGTCTATCCTGCCTTGACAGAGTACAAAATAGACTGTGGCTTAGTGGGGGATGCCCTTTTCTCTTCCCTGCAACCTCTCTCCCACAGAAGAGACGTTGCGAGCCTATCTTTGTTTTATCGTAATTTCCATGGCAGGTGCTCGTCTGAGCTCCAATCTCTAGTCCCCCTCGCCAATCTTTCACGAAAAACACCCGTCTAGCTGAAACCACTGTCAAAAGTTTTCCCCACTCTTTATCTGTACCTAAATCAAAACCTAGATTCCATGAACAAAGCTTCTTTCTTAGAACTGCACACCTCTGGAACTGTTCCGTCTGCCTGCTTCCCACCTGACTACAACCTGGATGTCTTCAAGTCAAACGTAAACAAATTCCTGATGAACCGCCCCCTTAAGTAGACACTTTTATTAAATCCCCACACTAACATACTGTACATGCAATAACCCTTATCCCTGAGTGGCTTCCGGGCCTTGATAAGTGGTGATCACCTTGTAAAAAAAAAAAAGATCTCCATGTCCGATCTTGTCCCAGTCACACCTAGATTAACAATCCCATTTCAGCTTTCCTTTCTGTGCCTTGGTAAACAACTTCCTCTTATTGTGTTTCTACTAAGCTCACTTCTCATAGCTTTTGTTCTGATGATCAACTTGTTTCCTCTTTTATTGTTATAGTTTTTCTTTTTTTTTTTCTTTCTAAGACTTTGTGGAGGGGAACGTTAATGGTATCACATTTTAATCAAAACCTAGGAAAAAAAAATAAATAAAAGTGGTAAAATCTTACCTTGTTCCACCAAAGAGAAACACACGCGAGCCAATCACACAACAGCATTGCCGTCTCCTTGGACAAGGTCCTTTACCTTTTACTTTTACCATTGTCCAATGGTTATGAACTGGAAAAAAAAAAATCATTTATATCAATTATATACAAACTTATCTTATTTACATAAATTATCAATTGTTAACTATTCTTCACTTTCAACTAACAATGTGTATCAACCAAAATCTCTAAGCAACTGAAGCTGTAAGGAGACTGTCCCTGATAATATCAGAGTATAATCACAAAGATTTGGATGATTATAATTAGGAGTATAACTCTTATCCTCGAGTGATAAGTGGTGACTACTGTGTAAAACAAAAACAAAAATCAATCAAAAGAATTGTTGTATAAAATATACTTAATCTCATGAATTCTTTCAGTCATAGTTTTTCATCTTGACATGAGAAGGGAACTATGCTCTGCTGATCGTGACTGGATTAATAGTACCAATTCTTTACAATTTAAAACTTCTTTGATGGAATTGATGCTACCAATTTTGATTTGAACAACTACATTTAATCTTCGCAATTGGATAATTTTATTTTCTCGATGATAGTTATTTCTTTTGCCATCTCTGAATAATTTTGAATCTTTCAGTCACGGTTTTTCACCTTGACACAAGAGGAGGACCACTGCTGATCCTGACTGGATTAACCTATTAGGCCCCACTGTTCTATAAATAGGGAATCAAATATTTTCTTTTTTTTTTTTAAATTTATAAAGATAATATATAATAGTACTACTTACTGCATAGTTATTCTGAAGAAAGGATAAAATTCAATTGTATTCATAAACTTCTGAGAGTTCTTGGAACCCTCTTAAAACTTCTTGTGAAATTTGCTAAAATTCTATTTGTTTGATGATGTATGAACTTGTTTAAATGAGCATTGCAATATTACCATTAGTGCAATGTAACTCTTTGTGTGAATGCTTTGCTCCTTACAATAATGTGTAAATTTTATCTTGAATGTATAGCCTCTTGATTTCGAAAATATATCATATGAACCCAGTGTTCAATATTCCACTTTTTCCTTTCATTTTTTTTGTGCATTCTAAACCATTTATCATTTTACAAAGTTTCAACTAAAAATAATAAAAAATTTAGACAACCTGGGACTTAATGGATTAATACTACCATTTTTTTTAATCTGAAAATCTTTATAATTCAAAGTTTCTTTGACTGGATTGATACTACTGATGTTTGTTTTTAGGCAACTACATTTAATATTCGCGATTGCATAATTTTCTTTCCTTCATAAGAATTTCTTTTACCATCCATCTTTTGGATCATTTTTCTATTATAAAAATGACTCCACACTCAAGACAAAATTTTTAAAAATTGGCAGCTGTAAAAAAAAAAAAAAAAAATAAATAAAAAAATAAAAACAAGCATTTATGATGCTTTGCATTTCAAACTCTTCAAAATTGCTTTCTATTATCTAGATAGATACATTTTTAAGTTCTTACCTGGATCAAATCTAAATATATCACGAAAGTGGAGATCATGAGAGCCATTGAAGCCGCCAAAGACGTAAAGAAAGCCTTTATAAACAACTAAAAACAAAAAAGAGAAAATGGATTACAACAGCAAATATTAAATCTATACAATCAAGTTGGTCGGATTTTTCAAGTTAGACCTAAATAGTAATACATCTGGCAAATTTTATTTGATTTTTATTAGCGATTTCTTTCTTTTTATCATACTAAAATGTAATTAACTTTAGTTTCTTTCAGAAAATACTTATTTAAAGAAAAGAAGATTGCCACAATGTAGACCAAGGTTTTCCAACCAGGGTTTCATGGAACTCTAGTGTTCCTTATGAACCTGCCAAGGGTTCCTTCAAAAGATACTGATAAATAGGCAGAAATTATTATGCCTTTACACAAATATGCAAACGCATTCTTTTTTTTTTTCAAACCTAATTTTCTTATATATGTACAGAATTGTGAATAAACTTGAAAAAAAAAAGGATCCAGTTATGTTTTAAGTAGATGTCAGAATTTTTTTTTTTTTAATTGTCAATAAATTTTGAGGAAGAATTTCTATTTTTACCTAAATTGGTTATAAAAAGAAAAATGTTGCTTGTATTGTGAGGGAGGAATAAAGATTGTAAAATAGTTTTTCATGTAAGAGTTCCTGGAGACATCACTATTATTGGAAGAGTTTCAGGAAGGTAAAAAGGGTTGGAAAATGCTGATGTCAACAATTAAAAAATAAATAAATGAATAAAAAATAAAAAACACAAGACAAGAGATAATGGTTTAATGGTTAGAAAGACCAGATGAGTGTAAAATTGTTTTTAATAAATAATACTGTCTGTGTGAGGTCTCTTATGTTATGGTCATGAAGTTGATCAGATCAAAAGTGAAGAACAATACAAAAGTAAGGATGAGTAATATGTGTGAACAAAGTTTGGCAACTTGTGGGGACAGTATGACAGGCATCTGCTGACACTAGATTTGTTAAAGATTGATGTCCACAGGGAAGCAGTTCTGCAACAACATGTCCCATACAGATCGGAAGCCATTACGAGGAAATTTTGTTTGTGTAAATTTCGCCTGATGTTAGGCACACACGAGAAGAGTTATTTTAGCACTTCTACACTATTGGGACGAAATTTCGGAAATCATAAAACTGAATTTCACATGAAAACAATGGTATCTACATATTCCTCGTATTTTTAAGATGATTATATCCAAAAATTACGAAAATCGACAAGATAGAAAATTATTTATTAAAGAAAATGAAAAAATAGAATTTCATGAAAACGATCGTAAAACACAGGAGAATTCAAAAAGGTAATTTTCCGTTTTGGTTTAAAACAAGATGGCTGAAAATTTTCACCTGCTAACACAAACTTGTTTTTTTTAATAATTCCATAATATTCAAGTAATTTCGACTGCATAATTTGGAAGCTACCATTGTAACTTATTAGAATTGACAAAAAACTCAGTTGTAACCATTGTTTTTTATCTGAAAACCACACTTGACTACAAAATCTCGTCCCAATTCTTAGAAGCACCGTAATTTTTTTCATTGTGGTAAAGTATGATAGAAGAGAATAAGCCTGTAAGAAATGGAAGAGATCCTCCCCCTCTATTATACTATGAAGATGATTTTGAACTGTCTAGGCAATAAAGAGTTTGGTTTTTTCCCAGTATTCCCTCCTCCCCATATTAAAAAAAACAAAAAGAAAAGAAAAATCTGTATAATGTATGCACCTGTGACAAAATGAATATATCATATTCCAAAAATCACAATAATTGATTAAGTAATTTTGTTTTTAAATAAAAAATAAAATTTTATGAGTAACCAAAGAATGACCATCCTATTCATCATTTTGAAAAAGTTATAAAAAAAAAAAAAAAGTGTGAAAGAGATAACTCAATAATTCAAACTTAAGATTTTATGTTGTAATGCTTACAAATTCCTATTAATCGCTTAAAAATTACTTTATAAAAATTAAACTACTTAATTGATGCGAATTTTGGAATATGATATCTTCATATTGTCACGAGTACATACATCCTTAAGATTTTTTAAAATTTTGTTTTCAATATAGGGGGAATTCTGGCCAAGAACCAAGAGTTCTTTAGTGATGAGTTGCTGGAGGTGAGAGCAATACTCTTAGGACTTATCTGATTCTTATATCAGGAGTTTGGTACTTTCTGGAATTGTAAAATTATGCAGCCACTTTCTCAACAACAGATTGAATGTAAGTTGTTCATTTTAGATCTGAAGTGAAAGTTCTAGGAGCTTATCAAAACAAGGGATAGATATGTGATCACTTTGCATGTTTCTGTGTATATGTGCATTGCTCACCTTACAAATTGAATAATTGAAACTAAAATTATACTAAGGAATCCAAAACAGTATGAGGTATGTGCAGCTTTGTCTGGTCCTTAAATTTGTTGACAATTTATATGCACAGGTAAACAGTACTAGAAAAACTAAAATATTTTAAAATAAAATCAAACAAATGTTAGTTAAATACTCTTGAATGTATAAAAAGGAAAGAGAGTGAAGTTTCTGACTGCAACAGTTAAGCAATAGTTCTTAGCACGAGTCAAAGAATTGTGAATGTTTAAATTTTCTGCTACTTGTTTGTAATTGTAGTGTTTGAGTTCAGCTATGGAACCAAAGAGACAGCTAAACACTGATTAGATATGGGGGAGAGAGGAGGAAAGAGTAAGAAGGTCGTGGGAG
Organism: Euprymna scolopes; assembly: GCF_053919585.1. Lineage (NCBI taxonomy): Eukaryota > Metazoa > Mollusca > Cephalopoda > Sepiida > Sepiolidae > Euprymna > Euprymna scolopes. The sequence continues at coordinate 66,553,595 of NC_136512.1, forward strand.
ATAGAGAGAGAGAGACAGACAGAATGGTGGGAGAAAGAGAGAGAGACAGAATGGTGGGAGAAAGAGAGAGAGACAGAGTGGTGGGAGAGAGAGAGAGACAGAGTGGTGGGAGAAAGAGAGACACAGAGTGGTGGGAGAAAGAGAGACACAGAGTGGTGGGAGAAAGAGAGACACAGAGTGGTGGGAGAAAGAGAGACACAGAGTGGTGGGAGAAAGAGAGACACAGAGTGGTGGGAGAAAGAGAGACACAGAGTGGTGGGAGAAAGAGAGACACAGAGTGGTGGGAGAAAGAGAGACACAGAGTGGTGGGAGAAAGAGAGACACAGAGTGGTGGGAGAAAGAGAGAGACAGAGTGGTGGGAGAAAGAGAGAGACAGAATGGTGGGAGAAAGAGAGAGACAGAATGGTGGGAGAAAGAGAGAGACAGAATGGTGGGAGAAAGAGAGAGACAGAATGGTGGGAGAAAGAGAGAGACAGAATGGTGGGAGAAAGAGAGAGACAGAATGGTGGGAGAAAGAGAGAGACAGAATGGTGGGAGAAAGAGAGAGACAGAATGGTGGGAGAAAGAGAGAGACAGAATGGTGGGAGAAAGAGAGAGACAGAATGGTGGGAGAAAGAGAGAGACAGAATGGTGGGAGAAAGAGAGAGACAGAATGGTGGGAGAAAGAGAGAGACAGAATGGTGGGAGAAAGAGAGAGACAGAATGGTGGGAGAAAGAGAGAGACAGAATGGTGGGAGAAAGAGAGAGACAGAATGGTGGGAGAAAGAGAGAGACAGAATGGTGGGAGAAAGAGAGAGACAGAATGGTGGGAGAAAGAGAGAGACAGAATGGTGGGAGAAAGAGAGAGACAGAATGGTGGGAGAAAGAGAGAGACAGAATGGTGGGAGAAAGAGAGAGACAGAATGGTGGGAGAAAGAGAGAGACAGAATGGTGGGAGAAAGAGAGAGACAGAATGGTGGGAGAAAGAGAGAGACAGAATGGTGGGAGAAAGAGAGAGACAGAATGGTGGGAGAAAGAGAGAGACAGAATGGTGGGAGAAAGAGAGAGACAGAATGGTGGGAGAAAGAGAGACAGAATGGTGGGAGAAAGAGAGAGACAGAATGGTGGGAGAAAGAGAGAGACAGAATGGTGGGAGAAAGAGAAATATTTCATAATATATATAACAACAAATACTTACTCAAGAAGTAGAAAATGGTCTTTTAATCCATAATAATTAAAAGAAAGAAATGGAACAAAATTTTATGTAAACAAAAAAAATAATTTGTAAACTAACTTACATGCAGAGTGGCTCCGTCTTCCTATGGGGGCCACCCCACTTGTATTTGGTTGCGTCCACGTATTAGTGACAGTGTCAAACATTTGAATTTTGTTACAATATATTTCTCGATTGGTAAACATTTCCCCGGAAACATCACTACGCCCGCCAAATACATACATAATATTTCCTATTGATGTAGCAGAGTGGAAGTCCCTCCAAATAGCAGGGACACCCTAAAAAAAAAAAAAAAAAAATCATTGGATGCAAAACAAGATTGTCAAATATCAGATGTTAATCTAGAAATGTACGAAAATAAAAAAAATCTCAACTATATAATACTAGAATAAAATTGCTCCAGTCAAAAAAAAATTTCAAAGTACGATGGAAATAGATAGTGATTGTGACCTAATCGATCACCATAAATCTAGTATTGTTAAAAAGTGAAAACACTAACCTTTGTAACGATATTGCACCATGTGAAAGAACCAAAATCAAATGCTTGCACTTGATTTGAAAATCTGTCGATCTATAAAAAAAGGAAAAACAATATTAAATATTTTTCCCATTAAAAAAAAAAAAAAAAAAAAAAAAAAAAAAAAAAAGAACATTTTCCCATATAATCTTGAATGGAGCTATGTACAATAATGATAGTATATATGTGTGTGTCACTTAGTGGTTCAACAGAAATATTGCGTAGATAGTAATTTGGTACTACCATTACTGTTGCTTACTATTTTTTTTTTTGTTTATTTTACTTCAGTCGAAGTTCTCAAAAATCAAGGGCCCCGCAGCCTGGGGCTATATGAGATACATAGATATTTGAATGTTCTTTATCTCTCAAACACTGAGTTAGTAAAGAAATTGAGAACATAATTTTCTTCTCCCCAATTAACTATTTTCATATGTTGTAGTATATCTTACGTTTTGGTCTCTTGGTCTTACTGGATTCCAGGAGAAGAATTTATCTAGTCTGGTGGAGTATCCAGCTCGTGCTATTACTTGAGGTAATATCACTTGGAGAAGGTGCACCATTCCTTGTAAAAGCTAATGTGGGTTAGCTGTAGACCGGAGATCTTATTTGGGCTGTGAATATTATGTGATTTTGAATATTTAGTCAGGGTTTACTTCTAGGGAAAAGTGTCCTCGTGCCAGGTTTTTATGACAAACCCCTGGCACGCCAGGATAGAGTAAGCATTCAAGTTCTCAACTTTTTTGCCTGCTTACATGCTGTTGCAAATTCTTATGTCTACATGCATCATGACTAAGGCTGTGACAACAGAATACCCTTTCCATTATTTTGACTCGAGTATATATCAGTTAATATCTTATGTTTTTAGATAGAGTGATGTGATTCTCAATTGATTAACTGTGTCTAACTGTGTCATATATACTCGAGAATCAAAACAATAACAATGAAAAGAATATTCTCTTGTCATAGCCCTAATGATGACACAGCTAAAAATTTCAACCACAAAATTCAAAAGAAATGGTGCTTCTTAAGATAAAGTTGACAAAACCACATAAAGAAAAAAGAAAAAAAAGAAAAAAAAAATCGGTCTAAATCAAAATAGTACTTAATTGTCATGTCGAAAATAGTAACATATCCAAAAATTATAAAAATTCATCGAATAGAACTGCTATTGTATTTTTAGTAAGAAAAAAAAAAAAAAAAAAAAAAAAAAAAAAAAAAGTCTATTCCTATCGGCTAAAACAAAATGTTGCCATTAAAGTAGTGAAAAAGGAGATATGTCCACTGTATTCACATCTAAGGAAAATACCATTTTCCCAAAAAATTACTTTTAACTATAAATAATTTTCTACTTGATGATTTTTCGGATTTTTTAAAATATATTACTATTTTCGACATGACAAATACTGTTTTAAAATCGATCTGTTGACTATCTTAATAAGCATTGGATAAATTAAAAATAAAATAAAGATTCTTTTTCAGGTGAAAAGACAACCAATAAACAAAGCAATGATTTTTAAACTATGCATTAAAGTAGACTATTTCAGCATTAACACATCAAATGTTTTCCAAATGGTCTATTGTGTCTAGTTTATCAGCAGAGACATGGTACTTTACATATCCCCAAACAAAATAATTTAATGGGGTTAAATTGCACAAATAAGATGGACAGTTGACAGGTTTGTTTCATGAAAATATTCGTTCATCAAATGTTTCTTAGTAAATTGATCGTATCGCACGCTGTGTGGCATGTGGCTCAGTTTTGCTGAAACCACACAAGTTGCCAAACGAAGCTGAATTCAAAATAACTGATAGTTGTCAAATCTGTAATTATAGAAAATAGAGTTTTTAATATAAAGTTTGTCCCCTCTATTAAAAAAAAAAAAAAAAAAAAAAAAACATTGTATACTTCAGTTTAAGTTTCATGTTTGATTATTATCAGAAGAAATTATTTGCATTGCAATTCCGGTGTTCCCATCTTTAAAAAAAAATGGGACAGGTGATAACAAAAATAAAATTGTTTGTTTGTTTTGTTATACAGCAAATCAAACACTTTTGGTTATCTATTGCCGGGTCAGTCAATTTGAGAGATGTTATTTATTTTTTTTTTATTTATTTATTTTTTTTGTAGATATAAGTGTGTCAGAAGTTGATGTCGTTATGTTTATATGGAAAGTGTAAATCAAAAAGTTTTTGCTTGTGTAAAGGATATATGTGTATGTAGAAGCAGTGAATTAGATATTAGGTTTGCATTGTAAGAAAATTTAATTATGTATGACAGTGTTCAAAGTGATAGATCTATGTTAATGTTTATATATCGATGTTAAAAAAATATAGGAAAATTAAATTTTGTTCAGTACAAAAAAAAAAAAAAAAAACCTTAGCATATTATCACATAAAATCAAAAGATACATAAAATCTAAACATAGAAACATACTAAGCAGAAAAAGAGTGAAAAATTATAATTGGATTGTGAAAATGGTACGCATCTGTTTTCAAACTTGAAAAAAGTGGGTTGGTGCTGAACCCAAATATTCAAATATGATTAAAAGTTATTGTATAGCTCTTTGACATTGGCGAGGGTGGGGTGGGGGGATAACTGCTCATCAAGATCTGAGGTTGATCAAAAATAAGTGTTAAAGAAATTGTCACTTGAACGATAAATGCCGCCATTAGAGAATTAGAAACAATGGATGGAACAGGCAAAATTTAATTATACAAGAGGACAGCTCAACAAGTATTTGTTAACATTAGACTTGAAGATAATATTGTAGTCGGTTGAGAAGCAGCCTTGCGGTATTTTCGTTTCAAAGATAGGATGTTCACTTTGTTCATGGAAGTTCTGTTTAGTTTTTGGTAGAAAGAGAAAGGAAAAGTTCTTTGCTATGGTTGTTGCTAGGAGAGTTCTTGCCATGTGTGTGGATGGGACAAAGAACTGGAGCTCGGTTAACCCTTTATTGAAGTTCTGAATTTTTTTAGAAGAATATGGATTCTTTCGACAGTTATTGTTGGCATGAAGTTATTGAAGAAAATTTAAGAATATTAGCTGTTCATGCTTTTTATCCAGTACCAGTAAAGGTAATCATTTTCTTTTTCAAACTGATTGAAATTTTCCTCTCTTAAATGAATTCTATAGATCAAATGGATGTGAGGCATCCCAGAATGAGCAACAACCAAAAAACACACTGTCTTAATAGAGATTTTTTTATTATTATTATTATTATTTTTTTTTTTTTTTTTAATATTTTTAACTTCCAGTTTTACTTTTCATGAAAAATCCAATATTTAAGAAATAAAAATTTTTTTGGTGCATCTATATTGAATGAACGAATTAGAATATTGGATTTCAAGTTACACGATAGATAATTGTCATGCCACAAATAGTAACATACCCCAAAATTATGAAAAACGACAAGGTAGAAAAACAATAAAAAAAAGCAATTTGTGAAATAAAGCAAAATCATTATATTATGTTGACTAAAACAAGTGAAGCATAAAAAGGTCCCTCATGAGTACACGTGAGTGAATGAGGCATAATAAAATGACTAAGTTCATTTCAGTGAAAAAAGGTTATATTGTATATATCCATTTTGAACTGAAGACCTCAGAAAAAAAAAATAATTCACTTAATTTGATCGAGTAGTTTTCTTGTTTTTTTTTTACAGCAGAAAAACACGTTTTTATGACAGCACATTAAAGGTGGACATCTTTGAATTTAAAAAAATTTTTGTTTGGATTTTTAGAACACGCCACAGGGAGATAATTTAAAGCGGCAACACTCCCTCCCCATCTTTAATACTAGCTTTTCTTGCTAAAAATCGAACCTTTTGCTTGGTATCATAAATTGTTTTTTCGCTGTAAAAAACTATTTGATGAAATTAAGTTCATTTCATAACCGATATGTACAACTTTTTTTTTTTTTTTCCCGATATTTTCATTTTTTAACATCTGTATTAAACTGTACAAGTACCTAGCTTTGTTTTGATTGTTCATAATCAAAGTGGAAGTAAAGAAAAATGTGTTATTTTCGTTGTTGCACAATATAGAAGGTCTCAAATACATTTAGTTCATTTATGAAAAAAGGAATTATCAAAGATTATTTACCTCTTCTTCATATCCACCAAATATATACATTTTGTTGTTGATAACACAAGCAGAATGGCCATCTCTAGCACCAGGTTTGCTGCCATGGACAGGAGGACATAACCACTTTAATGAATCTGAAGAAGAATTAACAGAAACATTTATCAACCATTTTGTACCACTTTATTGGCAATATAATAACGTACTTTGCGACAATTTTAAAACTTAGTCTGGCAAAGACTAAAGATATTATAAAACATTCTTAAACAATCACCTAAAAGTGATAATCAACAAGTGAAACAATGAAAACTATACTTATCAAATAAAAAGCTAAGAGTGAAAAAAACAAGGCCGATAGCCATTAGTCGCGTGCTCTCATGTAATGAATGAATGCGTGAATGTAGGATTGACATGAAATTCTTAAAGATAAACTAAAATGACCGAAAAATGGGCTGAAATGACTTAAGTAAAAAGTAAATGATTTAGAATGACTTTAATGAACTTAAGGATGAATTGAATGGCCTTAAGAATGACTTGAATGCTTAAAAAATAACTGGAATCCTTCAAAAACAACTTGAATGATCTGGAGAATGACTTAAATGGCTTTGAGACTGACTGGTTGTATAGTGAGTGATCATTTTACATTAAATTAATACAGAAAAGTGATCCCCCACTTTATATCAAAGTTACAAACATAAGTACAGCATGTAGTAAGAACAGATACAGAAAAGCTTAAAAGGCTAAGAACAGCATCTATTAACAACAGACCTTTGATCTTGACCAAAAAGGCCAAGCACAAAAGGTTTACGGACTGACCGACTAACTGACAGAGTGACTTATAGTCGCTTGCACGGGACTAAAAAGAGGAAATAGTTCATTAGCAGAACAAAAGCATAGAAAGTAAAATTTGTAAAAATACAACAGGGGGAGAGAAGACCTTTAGGACTCTAGATACAGGAAGATGCCTAGCAATTGGTGGTCAGTTTCCAAATAGCCAGTTGGGAGTGGCTGATAGAAAAAATATGGAAGTAGTCAGTTTCTATATATTTTTTTTTTATTGGAATTCATTATTGAGACGAGTATTATTTATTAATTGTGGACTATTATTCTCATCTTTATTAGTAGTTGTTTCATGTTTCGGCCAACAATTCCTCTGGCCTTCGTCAAGCCTTGATGAAGGTCAGAGGAATAATTGGCCGAAACATTGTGAAACAATAACTAATAAAAAGGTGAGGATAATAGTCCGCAATAAATAAATAGTCAGTTTCTATTAATCAAGGTGTGATGGTGAATAAGACAAATGGCCTGACACAGAGGTCAATATATTTAGAGTTAATTTAGGGACAGTCTTGAATTGGTGAAAGTTAAGTTTTTCAGTTAAGGATAGTTGATGACTTGGTTGCTTGGAGCAGATCAAGGGAAAGTAGCCTCGACAGACAAATAAGATGTAGGCATTTTAGATTTTTATTTTATTTTTATTTTTAGAGGGTTGCTTTTGCGATCAAGTCATACATACACCGAGAGTACAACTGAGATTTACATTTCAAGACCGGGTTTTCTTTTGTTTTATATTTTTACACTTGGAAGCTAGTGTTTGTACCCTTGGCAATCACTAATGTGAGAGACACTGATACGATGAGATGAAGACAAATAGAAAACCACAGTACACAATAGCATTGAAAGAAAAATATTATGAAATAACGTCAAGGGTGTGAGTTCCATATAGAAACGTTGATTTAATCTAAATAAAATACACATCAAGTGTGCTTGAAAGCCAAATCACAATGTAATGTAAGGAAAATAAACATATTTTACTTGTTTGAAATTTATAAATCCGTTTCGGAGCTAAACTCCATCCTCAGTATGTTGTTTTCTTTCTTTTTTCTTTTCTTCTTTCTTGCCATGTTGTAAAGTTGGAGAAAGAAAAGTTTGTAGACTTTTCTCCAACTTTACAACATGGCAAGAAAGAAGAAAAGAAAAAACAAGAAAACATACTGAGGATGTTCAGCTCTGAAATATATTTGTGATAAATTTCAAACAAGTAAAATATTTGTTGATTTTCCAAATATTACGTTGTGATTTGGCTTTCAAGTGCACTTGATGTGTATTATGTTATTATGAAATAACTTTTATTAAATGACTTTAGTTATAATTGTAGAAGTGTGGTCCTTACGACAACACAAATTGACTTCTGTGGCCCTCGTGGGACAGAGTTTGACATCTTTTGTTGAATATAACTCACTTAAAGAAATTGCTGTAAGCTTCCATCATGGTTTCAAGGGATCTGAACTGAGAGCATGTGACCTTTAGTGCCCTTCGATGGATGCCTAAACATTAGTTTGATCCTGGCAATCAGCTTGTTTTTAGTGTTACAAGCATACAGTTGATGTCTTCCTAAACTGCATTCCACACATAATGGTTCCTGGGATTGAAGTCAAGAGAGTTTAAAAGGGAGGGGGGTGAGACTGGTTGAGACATGGGAGTTCTCAGTCAGCCATTTTTCAGTTTTCCCCGGAGGGTTTGATAGAGCCAAATCTTGCCACACATGTATGGCCTTCCTGAAACCACCTTCTCCATCCAGTACTGTGGACCTTAGACAGTAACTTGATGTAGCCATCTGAATTTAGACAGAGTTACTTTCTGAAGATAGGGGAATGGGACAGGATATAACTTTTGTTGGAAACACACAGAGCATCACAGAATTTGGGTCAAGACCCTAAATTCAGCTTCAACTAGTTTGGTATCTTCTTAAAAAAATAAAAAGAAATTTGAGTTATAGCTCTTTTTAGGTTATCTATCTCCTTTTATACTTTGTAATTGATATTATTTCAGTACTGCATCAATCCAAATTTAGTTTATAATTTTTTTTGTGAGATGAATCAGTTAAAAATCCAGTCATGAATAAGAGTCCCCTTGTATAATTAAAAAATAAATTAGCAAAGATAAATAATCCTCCGTTTGTAGCATCTAACTGAAGCAACATTGTAGGTGTTATAATTCAAATTAGTTTACGTACAAGTGAAATATTAACTAATTTTCAGAAATGAATAGGTTAATATTTATTTTAAAAATATAATTGTTAATCTCTTGTCAACTGAAATGTACCACAATCTAATGTATAAAACTCATTGTGTCTGTCTGGATACATTTTTTTACAAAATGCATCTCCAAGATGCAAGGTCACAGAGCAGCATGTCAAAAGATTGCATTTTTTGTGGATTTGTTTCATTATATATATATATATGTGTGTGTGGGTGTGAAATATATATATATAAGTAACCCTGTCTGTGTGGGAGGCACAGTCTTTACCAAACTATTGTCAATTTTTAGTCTACAAACTTGAAATTTGATATATAGGTTGGTTGTTTTACGGCATATCAACCCTTTTCGGGTTATTTAATGCCGAATCCAAAGATCTTGAAAAATTTTTTAATAGAATATATTTGTTGTTTTCAAATCAGTTTCTATTTAACCCATAGTTGGGACCCTAACAGGTACTACCACTCCGGGGCAGAGTGGACCTGGGAGCAATAGTAATTAAAGGGTGGCTCCACACTCCCCAAAGCCCGCAAGCTGGGGCCTCACCACTGGATATAGTTTAAGGTCATATCCAGGACCGTTTGATATATAGGAGATTTGAACCTGTGGAATACATTTAATTTGATTTTTAGTTAGTAAAAACAGGAACTTGGCAGGCATAAGTTGACTTGAGGTGTTATTTGTACGCGTGTACTAATATACATTAATATGTATAAGTCGGTTCATTTTTAAAGTTTTCTTATTCATCCAACAATAGCTCAAATGGCAGCAACTAGGGCTGGAGCACTAAATATTTTTGATTCTAGCTGATGATACCCAAGTCATATTTTTTAAACTTTTGAAATTGCTATAATATATTGGGTACAATATAAGCAATAGAGAATTTGCTTTATAATAATAAATATGAAACATGCATCAACTAAAATATATTTTATAACCAGGCAATGCCGGGTGCCCTGCTAGTTAAAAATAAAAAAATGCATCAGCATTGAAAGATAAATTGACACTTACTACTATCAAAGCAATAAAGAACATTGCAAGCACCATCTTTGTCATTGCGTCCTCCCCATATGTAGGCACAATCTCCCACAGCAACTGCTGTATGGCCGTAGCGTTGATATGGTATACACTGGCACTGAGCATCATTTGGTGGGGGAATGGGAAGTCGCTTCCAACGCAGAGATACTGGAACAAAATATTCAGTAAAATATGCAAATAAAGTGAGAAAAAATTCCAAACAAATGTTAATGACAATTTTAAAATAGATTCATTTGGTTAAATACAATTCAAGTCACATCTAGAATAACCAGTTCTTGTAACATTTTGTCCTTTTTTTTCTTTTTAAAGGCATGCTAATGAGGCAATTATCGCTCTTCTACAAAGTGTTTTTTTCCCAAAATACAATCTTGTGCAGTCCAGAAGTTATAATCATGATCACCAATTGGCTTCCTGCTATTCTGCAGCTACCATTAACAAATGGTTCGGTGCATCCATTTGCATATATCGTTTTTTTATGTTGTTTTTTGTAAAGTAGGTCTTCATTTTGAGCTGAGGGAACACTTTGAAGTTAAGAGGTGGTGCGAATTACAGTGTCCGTGAAAAGGTGTGCTGTCAATTTTCATTTAGGGAAGGCGCCAATCCTTTCCACAAATTATGAGATATGTTTTGGTCTGCACAAAAAAAAGCTAACAGAATATATTTCTTTTTTTTTTACTCACCTACATCGAGAATGTGAACATCCATCGGCCTTGTGGTCTCGTAGTCCTCTCCAGAACAATATCCCCCAAATGAGAGGATTCGTTCTCCAAAACTATTACAGATGGCCACAGCAGCATGATTGACACGTTTCGGACCGCCTTCCAGATGAATCGTCCACCTCTGCATCCCGTAATATTCGCAAGATTACTTATGTGACAACACTGTTTAAAAATTAAAAAAAAAAAAATAAATAAATAATCATTTGCAAGTTTCATAATAATCATCTTCAATTTAATATCTGTTGTACATGTTGGCATGCATTGGCTGGCTTTAAAAAATTAACTTCCAAACTGTGACAATAAAGAGTAAGACTTACCAGCTGAAAAGAGAACGACATGTCTTGCATTTCATATATGTCCATCTGCCAGAGTAAAAAAAGGGGTTTTCTCTTCAAAATTATAGACTTTTATAGTTGAGACTAATCTGCCTATGTGAAGAACTAATTATCATATATGGAGACCGACTGAGATAAATGATAGAACTGCTGGAAAGTGGGGAGTTGATTTTCAGAGAGCAAAGAGAAGAGCAGTGTAAAATGGTGATGCTGGAAAGCAGTAACATTTTCGTACTCATGCTACACTAGAAAAAAATAGTAAATCTCATTCAATTTGAATATGTAGGTTTAGCATCTTGTTTCATTGGCACATTTAAAGGATAAAGAAAAAACTACTGCTACTACTTCATTTAGCCAATGATAAAGGTGGATGAACAATGAAGTGAAATTCTCTACAAGAGACATATTCTCTCAAAAGACAGGAGAACTTTGGCTACCATATTTTTTTTTTTTTTACTCTTGTTTACTCCAAACAAGGCATATTGACATTTGGGACTTCTATTTGGGACCACGTCTACAGGGGAGAGTGGAAAGTTGAGCAGTGATGATCTACTCTCCGCTCTGTCCCATAGCAAATAATTGAGATTATGGATTTCGGACAACTTAGTTGTGTGAACTTTGTATGTCAAAATTGATGGAAAGTTCATTTTTAGTCATTAGACTGCGATTACATCAGATTTCTTGAATTTCAACTTTTATAAACCTTTTAAGCTTAAGGCTTAAATTTTTGACATTTTCTAGAATCAAAATCATGTAATGGATTTTGAATCAAAATTTGAATAAGAATTTGAGACAATAAGGTGGAACATTTACTAGCTGAAAAGAGAACGAGGTGCTATGCATACTATGCGTGCTCATCTGCCAGAGTAAAAAAGGGTGTTTCTTTTCACAATTGTAGACTTTGATAGTTGGGACTGAACTATTTAGTGTATGTAGACACAAATTGAGATGAAACGCCCGATGGAAAGCAGAGAGTTTTATCTTTATTTTACTCATTTATGAAAAGGAGGGTGGACCTGTAAATTCACCCTTGTCCGTTTGTCAGTCCGCACTTTTCTCAATAACTACACCTTGGAATTTTTGGAAATTTTGCACAAACATTAAACATGATATGAATAAAAAAGTAACAGAACGGATTTTCCGGGAAAATTCTGGTTGCCCCCATAGAAGTGCCTTTCGGGTTAAAATGGCTAAAATTGACACTTTGGTGCTTATTAAAAAAATTGATGCCTTGGATTTTTATAAAACTTTCTGAAAAATTTGTAACTAACTGATTTCTATATAATTTTGTTTGTCTATACTTCACAACAACTCTTGGGGTGCCCCAGGGGCTCTTTTAGAGCTAATAAAAACACTCCATTTTTGGGACTATTTTACCATATTTGTCCCAAATTTTCTGTGTATGTCTATTTAGCAGTTTTGCATGGTGCTGAACTCAAATTTAAATATGTTAAGGCCTAAAACTGAACCGTTTGTTCATTTTCAGCACGATTTGATGTCCCCTGCGGACTTTTTGGGGCTAAATGGGGGGGGGGTGCTGAATTTAGTCATTTTTTTTATGCTTGTTCACTGTGCACTCATGGGGGATCATGCATGCTTCACTTGTTTTTTACGGTTAGACTACAAAAACTAACCTATTTCTCGACAGATCTTAATTTTTCCCTCAAGTCTATCTTTGTGTCTTCCTCTCATGTTTTTCTTTGGCCTTCCCTATGAACTGACCTTGCTTTCTCAACTGTTCTATGTCTGTTAACCCAAGAACGATCATCCATTCTTTAAACATGGCTGTTACCATGAAGCAATCTTTTTCGTAGAAGCAATCAAAGAAAGGAGGAGAGAAAAGAAATTTAAAAAACTGCAACAATTTAAAGGAAGTCAGGATAAAAAAAACAAAAAGAATAGAAACTGGAAATGTTTTAACTGAACCCACACCCAGACTATTCACTCATAGCCTGGGAAAAAGACTGCCCCCTCTCCTGCACTAAACCCCATGCAGTCATCTAGCAAAACAAAAAGACCCCAAAACCCGTCTACAATGGGGAGATAGAAAATTGCAAATTTTAACCTGGGGAAAAGGGAAAATGTTGTTTGACCCACCCATCCTTCACATATATACACATAATAGAGAAGAAGCAGCTCAAATAGGACTGAAAAAAAAAAAATAAATAAAAAAAATAAAATAAAAAGACTTTTTTGTAAAATACAAATATGGCAAGAACATTGAAAATTTCCTTAATGCGTATCGGATCTAAATTTTCGTAATAAAAAAAAAAGGTGGGTGGACTGAATCTGATATTTAGGCTATGATCAAAAGTGCTATTCAAATGTTGAACTTTTTTTTCAGTTCCAGTTGCAATTACAGTGTCATGTGTAAACCTTATAAAATTTTGTTCTGAGAGGACCTCCCAATTTTCGTCAACCCCTCCACCGTCCCTATATTAATTAAATTTCCCTTAAAATATCAATTCAATAACATCGTCCAGGATAGTACAATTAATAAGGTAATGAACGAAGGATCTTTGGGAGATGCAATTGTTATCCTTTTCCAGTTCAGAGAAGCAACTCTAGACTATCAATAATGGCACTCTGGTTAACTACCTTGAATGGCTGTGTCTTGTAAGAGGTCAGAGTCTAATAGAACATGGTTATCAGCATTTTGATATAAATATATGTTGTTTACAAGAAACATGCTTTATTTTGAGTAACTTTGAAAATATCTTGTCTAAGAAACTCATCCTATACTCAGCTTGGGCGGCTTCTAGCTTGTAAGTCGCTTTTTAAATGTGTCGGTAGATTATTACTTCGCAAATCTGACAGGCAGACCATGCGCACTGGATACGAGACAAAGTATGTCTAACTAGAATTTTGGACCCAATGACTGCACAGCACTATTGACTTTCTTTGGCTGACAGGGTCTTTCTTACACTCATCCTGTAGTGTTAGTGGATGATTGGAATACAGTCCTTGATCAAAATATAGATCGAGGAGATAGGAGTACTAATAACCTGAATTTAAAAGCATTTTAGAATTTTATGGTAGTTTGATTTCATCAACAAGTGTATAATTTTTTGTGCTAATGTATTAAAGCAGTATCAATTTAAAAAATGAATTTGGGATGCTAAAAACCACTATTCGCTTTTTTTTATTATATTAATTATAATTATTTAGAAGATAATTTTTCATTTATTTTAAATAAGAATGGAAAACAATTGTTTAACTAATTGAAGTTAAAAAGTGATTATATTCTTACAATGAAAGAAAAGGTCTATCATGGATTCTAGACAATTTTTTTTTTTTTTTTTAAATGGAAATTGCTCCGCACGTGAAACCACTTGATATAAGAAGTTAACAAAAACGAAAAGATATCACAAAGACAGGAGATGCGTTTCAGAGAAGGGAGGACAGAAGGTACCAGAGGATCTTTAAGTGGTTTACAGGTAGGATAAATACAGCCAGTTGAAACTGTAGAACTAATCTTACATTTATTGCTCCCACTTAGAATGTTACTTAAATAAAATAAAGTATGCCTCCAAAGCACTACTAAGAAATGTTAAATAATTTTGAAAGAAAATGCAAAGTAGAAGGAATAGATTGAAATTACAGTGCTTGCTTTCCAAATTATGACTGAAAATCTCAACCCATTGACGAAATTTGCTTTATAAGCCACTTAGTGGTGCATATAGAAATTCAGAAATACTATCATCTTCTGTTAATTTTACATTTATGAAGATTCTCTAAACTTAAAAATTTTTTTTTTTTTACTATAGGAACACAAACAGAATTTTAAAAGTATAGATTAATTAAAATTTTGAATTAAGGTTTGGGGTTATCCAGTCAGAATTTGATTGTCCTATCTGTACCTATATCTATCTATAAAAGTGAACATGTCTGCATCTGTCTGTATCTGTGTGTGTACATTTCCCTATGCAATAACTGTCAATTTTTAGTCTACAGACTCGAAATTTGATATACAGGGTACTGAGATTTGGGAAAATCGATGTGATCGGTTTTCGGCCAGAAATTTGGCTATTAAGGGGTCAAAGTTCAACGATTTGATCTTTGAGAACTCTACCAAACTCCTCCACAAATTTTGGGTCTAAACACTTGAAATTTTAGATATAGGTTACTTGGACATGGATGTAACTTTATAATTTGATTTGAGCCCAAAAAGAATAAATGTTAAGGTCATAATTGGGGTCAAAATTTAAAAAAAATTGAGCTCTGTGGTCTCAATGAAATTACTCAGCCAATTTTTGATCTAAACATTTGAAACTTTATATGAAGTGTATTCAGACATAGGGCAAGCTTTTTAGTCGATCCTTTGCTAAAAATTTGGCTTCCAAGAGATCAAAGTTCAAAAGATTTTACCTTTGCGGTCTTTAGCAAACTATTGAACCAATTTTGGGTTTAAACATTTGAAATTTTACATAACGGGTATCATGCAGCGAGCTTTTTAATCAGTTTTGGGGCGAAAATTAGGCTGGAAAGAGGTCAAAAGTTGAAAGAGTTCACCTTTGCAGACTCTACCAAACTCCTCCACCAATTTTGGGTCTAAACATTTGAAATTTTAGATGTAGGTTACTTGGACATAGGTCAAACATTTTCATTTGATTTGAGCCCAAAACAATAAATGTTAAGGCGTCAAATTAAAAAAAAAAATTGACGTCTGCAGTCTCTACCAACTTTTCTCTATGGTAGTTAAGGTAGTTATAGAAAAGCATTACCGTACATATTCACACCTTTTAATATATACATATGCACATAAAGTTATGAACAGTACATAGGGCCTGAGCAAAGCCGGGTGGAACTGCTAGTATAGGCAATAGTTTTGTCAATATTAACAGTAATTAAAATGATTTAATAAAAAATTATCAAAACATTGTACGTTTTCAAGGACACGCACAAAAATTACTTCTTCATAACTTAATTTGTATATTTTTTTATAATTTGTATTTTTATAGTTTATTTTTTATGCTTTAGTTCTTTAAAAAATTTTCAAACATTTTTATGAGCTACAGCCTTATTGCGTTACTAGCAAAGATACCCGCGTTTCACACAGGACGTTGCTGAACACTCAAGGTACCCTTGCAGTAAGTGAATGTTGTAAGAGCAACTATTTCTTAAGATGTTTAACATTTTTTTTAACTACATCCTGAAATTCAACCATGAACTTTAAAGCAAATCGGTTATAAAGTTGACACTTATATTGTTACACATTGTAATTGTTTCAATGTGAAACAAAGAATCACAATAGTTAACATTTGTTTAATTGGTTGAGGGGATGAGGGTGGGTAATCTTATTCAAATTCACAAAGAACTTAGCCAGCGCCATGGTGGCACCCCAGGATGGTGCAGAATCCCTAGACAGTTGAGTTTATGAAGAGTTGCACTGAATATAACCTTAACCCTACCAGACCTGAGCTACTGAACCTAATTTGCCCCTGTGCCTGGCCTCCTGAGCAAAATTGAAAAATATTTAATGCATTAGTAACACAAAAACACGTAGTCAGAAAAATACCAGTTTAGCAGTAACTTGGTATATAGCATCTTCGGAAATTACCGGTATATCGGTAACTCGGTCTGTTAGGGTTAACCTTTGACCTTGAAAAATGGTGTACACCATCCCTAGATAGGGAACCATCATCATCTCAGATTTGGTCATGATTGGTGTAGTGGTGCTGGTGTACTGGTGTGGGCTGTTGCACACACAGACACACACGAACGCTACTACTTTATATGTATATAGAAGCTGCAAGGCAAGTTGTTAAAATGTCGATTTCATCCCCTAACATTAACTTGGCCTGAAGAAGCTTATCCTAAAAGAACTAACTGAAACATGTATGCAGATATGTAGTCAAACATGTTTGCACAAATTAAAAAAGTCGGTACCGTGCTGAAATAACGTTATTTAGACGCCCATTCTTAACATAGGAAAGGGAGGGTGTTTTGTAACTATTCTGTACTTTCAGCTAACAATTTAATTTAAAAAAGATACCGTAAAACTTAACTTAAACTTGAAAATACCATTTAAAGAAGAAGAAAAAAAGCACATTAAATTATATATATAGCATATGCTATAAAATTTGTGTTACGTAAGTGACGTTCAACAACTTCGACTTCTTACTTATCGTCAATTTAAAAAAAAAAAAAAAAAAAGCTAAATAAAATGCGATCTTGTATATCAACTATTCAATGAATGCACACGTCTCTACTTCGTAAGACATTGGACAATGTCACATTGTCCAATATAACTTATTTTACTGCTTGCGCAGAGTAGCGGATTTTGAAACAAATGCATTTCACAAAAAAAAACAAAAAAAAAAACATTACGTACTTGCCTATCATGTCGAAATTAGTATAAATTCCAAAAATTACGAAAAATGATCCATCCAGTAGATGTGAATGTGCTTGTTAAGATAGAATCGACAGATCGTTTTTTTTTTTTTTTAATATGTCGTTTTAAGAAAACAAAACAAAACAAAAAAAAAACAATATTACATACTTAATTTTTACATCGAAAATACTAACATCCCAAAATTACGAAAATTCATCGAATAGATCAACAGCTATTGTGTTTTTAGTAAAAAAAATGTTGGTCGCCATTATAATGTAATCTAAAATATGCGTTCTGAGTTATGTCTCCTGTATATGAACTGTTCGCCGTACTTTATAACATTCAAGAAAAAATACAATTTTACCCAAGTTTCCATATAAATTACTGTTATCTATAAATAACTTTCTACTCGATAAATTTTCGTAATTTTTGGATATCTTTCTATTTTCGACATGACAATTAAGTACGTAATATTGTTTTTGATTAAAGCAACATATTAAAAAAAAAATCGACCTGTCAACTATCATGAGTACTTCGAATTTCTACAAAAAACCCGGTCCCATTGTCAAATCGGATCGATTGCAGTCACCTCCCCTGAATTTTGAGAACTTTTCCACATAAAAAAAAAAAAAACATAAATCTTAAAAACTATAAATCTTATTTTTACTTTTAATTATTATTATACTGGATCATTTTTCGTAATTTTTGGAATTTATACTAATTTCGACATAATACGCAAGTACGTAATGCTTTCACATGAAACGCGTTTGTTTCAAAACTCACTATTCTGCACAAGCACCCTTATTTTAATTATTAAAAAACAATTCGGTAAATTTAAATGACAAAAAAAAAAAAATAAAATAAAATAATAATAATAATAATAATAATAATAATAATAAAAGTAGAACGGTCCGTGCATAAGTGCACAATAACTAAATCACAACGTTTCGGCTAATGTAATCTGCAACCTTCTTCAATGCATCCGTTTTTTTTGTTTTTTTTTTTTAACTTGGGAATCTTTTAGTTCCAAAGTTCGAAACTATGCACTTGGAAAAAAGTCAGATTACATCGGCCGAAACGCTGTGGCTATAACAACCGAAATGAAAAAAGCCGACCATTTTTAGTTTTCAATTAAAAAAAAAAAAAAAAACTCACCTAGAAAACGACGTCGGAAAAAGTTAAATTAAAAAAAATAAAAGGTGCAAGAGAGAGTGATCCGTGCTGAAATAATAACGTTATTAGTTAAAAAGCCATTCTTAACATGGGGAGGGTGTTTTGTACCTATTCTGTACTTTAACCTTACAATTGAATACAAAAACATATTATAAAACTTTAATTGAACTTGGAACTACGATTTAAAAACTAGCGCGGATCACTCTCTGCATTAGCACCAAATAAAGAGATGACAACGTAAACGTAGGAAGAATTCTTTCTAAGCCTGGAATGCGGCTCGGTTTTTTATTTTTTTTTTTTTTTGCAATAGAAACAGACATACATTTCTCTTTCTGTCCTGTTTTAAACGCATGTATTTTAAAAATAGTTTTATAGCAGTAAAAAGAAAAACGGCCAACTAGAGTTGAGATTTACCTTTTTAAAAGTAAAATTACCTCGAAAAAAAGATTCATCATATGTTGTTGTTGATCAGACTACACGTAACATTTGTTGTTTTTGTTTTAACATATACAAAAATGTCAGTTTGCGAAAGGAAATAAAGATAATGGATACTTTAAAAATAAATTTGACATTTTTATATTTTTAATCCCTAAAGACAACCGATTAGTTTATGTGTGTAAATAATTAAACAAGTTAAAATGTATTTATAAAATAAACTTGTATTTTTTCAAAAAATACTCAATGCTAGGTAGAGCTTGCTTGCTTCATAAATATTTATATCTATATATGCTAAAAAAAAAAAAAAAAAATGTTCCTAAAATAGACCTGGGAGTAAATAAGCAAACATCTAGAAAAATATAAAAAAAAATCTAATTATTTTTAAATTATAGAAAAATGAAAATTAATAAACAGGACTACACGGAAAAAAAAAAAATAAGGGAAGATTTCGAATTTAGGACGAATAAACACAACCAATTATTTGTCGGTATTTTCCCTAAGATAAACAAAAAAATGCTTATTAAGACAATTTCTAATTTTACTTACTTTTCTTTTTACCAACTGGCCTCTATTTGGGCTGTGGAAAATAAACTGATTACGTAAAAACAACAAAATAAATATATAAACAGAGGATCCTCCTATTCGCACGATGACAACAACAAAATCTTTTTTAAAAATCCAATAGCGAAAAAGAAAAGGAAAAGAAGTTAATTTCTGACGTCACAGATCACGTGGCCCACAAAGTGAGCATAACCACGGCCACCCGTGTTTCTCTTCCGAGAAAAGTCCATGGATTTTTTTTTTTTTTTTTTTTTTTTTTTTGTCACTGGGAACAAGGAAGCGACGATATTATCCAACGTCGGAAACTACTGTAGACGGAGTAGAATTAGACACATACCTAGTGTCATCAGAGAGAGCGTACTTTTTTTTTTTTCATATACCAGACCGCTCCCGGCGCTCCGCTCCGATGTCAGGCGTGTCGCGTGTGATGTCTTCCAAGAAATACTATATTTATATATTTATAGTTACCGGCGATTGTGCAGTATAATTGTTATTGTTGTTTTATTTATTTATTTATTTATTATTATTTATTATTATTATTATTGTAGTTGTAGTAGTAGTAGTAGTAGTAGTAGTAGTAGTAATCATCAAATAATTGTGGCTAAACGCAAGAACATTTACTTTTAGGGCCTTTTTGCACGATAGACAACGAAACGAAAAAGTGGTTAATATATATTTAGAGGAAATCTGGGTCAAGAGCCGTGAGTTTCAAGAAAATCGTATTCAAACTTCTATGTTCAATTTAAGAAATTATAATTCATTGAAAGTTGTTTATAAGAGTTAATGTTCATTTGTTTTTATATTGTAATTGGAGTTCAGTGAAAAAGATTGAAATATTTCAATGAATAAAGTTTATACAGATTTGCAGACGATAACGTCAATGAGTTGTGTATGTGTCTGTGTGTTGGTTAATGTTTGTGTGCATGTGAGTGGAGAGAGATATTGCTGAGGAAAGCGAAAGCGCCCATAGTGGGGTGGGGCGCTAGCGACACTGATCTACAGATTCAGGTCAACTGGGTTCCACTGGTTTATTACAGAAAAATGTGGCTTTTAAAGAGTTTGGGTAAGCCCCCAGAAAGACCATTTCAAATAAATTCAGTCAATTTTTTTAACAATCCAGATATACTTTGCCTACATCTGAGTTTTCATATGTCTCCACGGTTTTATACTTTTTGCACATGAACTGGTTTTCTCAATATGTTTAGCTCTGTACCTGATGGCTGTAATGTGAATCTTAATGATGGGTTTAGGTCCCATGAGGAAGATTAAATCTGGACAATATAGGGAGATGTGCACAAACTATGAGACTTTGATGGTATAGCCATGTTGAAAGAATGGATGAGAGTTCATAGGTTAGTACCTGTAGAACAGTTGAGGTAGCAGGCTCAGTTCACATGAGAAACATGGAAGAAAGTTATAAGAATAGAGTTAGGAGAAAGATGGATATAATAAAATGGAAGTGTCTTCAGTTCTAAAAGCCGTTCAACACAAATCAGCATGTAAAATGTATATTAAACCGAAGAAAAAGCTCTACAACTAATACCATAATTCCTTAAGATATGAATGCACTAAGATACAATTTTTTGAAAGTATTATGATATCTATATTTATATTTATGCCCTAACATATGACAATTTTTTTTTTTTTAGATATGATTTCCAAAATTACGCAAAGCAAAAAAAAACTTTGAAATGAAAACCCAAAAGAAATGCAGAATCCAAAAGAAGAAAAAAAGCGTGTGTGTGTGTGTGTGTGTGTGTGTGTGTGCGTGCATCGTAGGCTAGGTTGTCTCAGCTCTCTCTCCCTGCCTCCTCCTCCTAGCTTACCTTCATTAGCCACTCATCCATATCTCCATGATAATTTGGTTACAATTTTATTCTTTATTTTTTTTCACTACTGATGCAATTCTCTATCTATATAAAAGCCAAGTACGTCCAAGGATGGAATACTGTTGCCATATCTGGGCAGGAGCTGCTAAAAATAGCCTATCCTGCCTTGACAGAGTACAAAATAGACTTCGTGGCTTAGTGGTGGATGCCCTTTTCTCTACCCTGCAACCTCTCTCCCACAGAAGAGACGTTGCGAGCCTATCCTTGTTTTATCGTTATTTCCATGGCAAGTGCTCGTCTGAACTCCAATCTCTGGTCCCCCCTCGCCGGTCTTTCACGAAAAACACCCGTCTAGCTGAATCCACTGTCAAAAGTTTCCCCTACTCTTTGTCTGTGCCTAAATCAAAACGCGGATTCCATGGGCAAAGCTTCTTTCTTAGAACTGCACGCCTGTGAAACTCTGTTCCGTCTGCCTGCTTCCCACCGGACTACAACTTGGATGTGTTCAAGTCCGGCGTTAACAAATTCCTAATGAACCGCCCCCTTAAGTAAACACTTCATCAAATCTCCACACTAACGTAATGTACTTGCAATAACCCTTATCCCTGAGTGGCTTCCGGGCCTTGATAAGTGGTGATCACTGTGTAAAAAAAAAAAAAAAGTCATCCTTTCTGTTACATTAAAACCATAAGCATTTAGTGAGTTCATTCAACATTTTTAATTGTGTATAATCTTGCCCCTTTTTAATTATCATATCGTGTGTGTGTGTGTGTGTGTGTGTGTGTGTAGTAGCCTTGTTTCTCCCGTTCCCTCTTCCTTGCATGCATCCTGTATGCTAGCGCTTATGTAGGCGATGAGTACAACTCTATTTTTTTGTTGTTTTTTTTAAACAGTTATTACTATATGTCAATTTCCGTGTCATTATAGTTGCATTTATCTTTCTTTAGTGATTTTTTTTAGTTTTAACGTAATTTGAGCATAATTTGAGCTTGTTTGGGATAAATTTCTCATCCTTGGAACTGATTAATTCTGGGTTTTTTTAGTGCAAATGGGAATAATTATTTTCAGATACAATACACTCTAGAGGAATGTATGTCAGTGATCATCGAACAAATTAAATTCGTAAATCAAGGTATTGCTGTAGTGGACACATGGGAAAGATTTTATCAAGAAACTGCATTCAGGTGGATGATCAGTTATTCATTTTATCTGAATCAGGTGATCCTATTGTTGGCATTGGTTTCCCAAATATCTTTCTAGTTAGAAGTCTTTATAGAAAGACATTGTGTACTTAAAGAAGAGAACATGTGAAGTTACCCATGTCCAAAATGAAAATGTTTCTGTGGAACAAACTGGATTCGAACTTGGCACATCTAGGTTGCTAATCTGTATTGTTAACGACTTAGCCACCATAACCTCTTGGGTGGATAATGAGAACTTTGCAATTGAAAGCAAAGAAATACTGCAGGTTTGGAGGAAATAATAAACAGTTTGTAAAATATAAAATTTGTCAATGTAAAGTGGGAAAATATGTTCTAGCTTATTAATAAAATCCATACAAAAAGCAAATGAATCCTTATGGGAACGCGGACACACAGACACAAATAGAGGATCTTATGGTAAACATGATTATTGCCCTTCAACTCAGGAAACACTATGCCTTGCCACCAGAGGGCGATACAGCTATGTTGACTTCCGTTTTATATTTTTCATCCTTTTTTCACTCAAACTCTGAACAGGTGAAGATGTGACAATAACACACTCTGGTCTAGCATGGCCAGCCCACTTCCTGATCTTGCCATCAGCCTCTCTCCAAAGACAAATGTGTATCCAAGTTAAAATTTCTACACTGAAAACACAAGAGATGTAGGTATCAGGGAATAATAAGCTTATCAACCAAGAGATGCCAACGTGTATACAAGTTAAAATTTCTAAGTTGAAAACACAAGGGATGTAGGTATCAGTAAATAATAAGCTTTTCAACTAAGAGATATCAATGTGTATCCAAGTTTAAATTTCTTCATTGAAAATACAAGAGATGTAGGTATCAGTGAATAAGAAGCTGATAGACCAAGAGATGTCAACGTGCATCCAAGTTTAAATTTCTACGTTGAAAACACAGGGGATGTAGGTATCAGTGAATAAGAAGCTCATCGACCAAGTTTAAATTTCTACATTGAAAACACAAGGGATGTAGGTATCAGTGAATAAGAAGCTTTTCAGCCAAGAGATGTGAACGTGTATCCAAGTTAAAATTTCAAAGTTGGAAACACAAGAGATATAGGTATAGCTTATCAACCAAGAGATGTCATCAACTTAAAAACATCAATGTGGCCTGCGTCTCTAACAAGTCAAGGTAGCTGTTATCTAATTATGAGAAAAATAAATTAAAAAAAATCAAATTAAAAAACAAGCCTAATGGAATACACTTGCTAAGTTTTGAATTTAATAACAAAAAAATAAAAACAATGGTCATATATTGTGATATTTATCTCCCTTCTATGGCAGTAAGATATGGTACAAGATTGGGTATGTGAGATTAATACTCTGGTTTGCAAAAATGCCTGAGCAGCTCCTTTGGTATTTCCCTTGTATAGGCACTTCAGGCGATTAGCCATAAACTAACTCCTCCTCAAAAATTGCGAAGACAATCCTTGGAAGTTGGACTTCCTACAAGAGTTGAACTGTATTGGTTTTTGGGCCTACATTAAGTAGAAGATTTTGAATTGCAGAAACAAACGTTAGTCATGACTTGTTTATGACTAGACTAGGTGACTAGTTATTTAGTTCATGACTTTGCAAGTGTATGAATGACTTCATTAAGTCCCCATTTTATATTTTGTCACTACCATTCCATTTTTTAAATCATAATTAAGTTGTTAATTTCTCAATCTCGTCCCCAAGTAGGTGACAGATTGTTTGATTTGACAGAGATAAAGGTCATCCTTTGAAATTTTCCAAATTTTTCTTCAAAGAAGACTTAAGGTAATAAAATATTGGGAAAATATCTTTTCTCTTTCCACTGAACAGTGCGCAAATGAGACCACTGAATGGTTCAAAGTGGCAATTGAAGTACATGTTCCCATGCGGAAATTCTATAGCAAACCCCACTCTCCCCAATGGTTTACTTCTACTTGTGCAGCTGCCATTGCTACTGCAGATTTAACCAACATAAGTCCAGTACAAACAGACAAAAGTTTATAGTAGTTAGAAGTAATTGTAAGAAATAGCGACCGCTAAGAGAGAATATACAAAAACTACCTCAAAACACATCAAAGCACAGAAATTAGGAACCCATGATTTCTGGAAAATCTACAACAGTGTAGTAAATAATGAGCAATCGACAATTCCTCCACTATTCAACAATCATGAGGTTGCTTGCACGGCAACCAAGAAGGCTAACATGCTTGCCAGTTGGTTTGCTTCAAACTCTACATTGGACCCAGCAAACCACTCCCTCCTTGATTTTCCTTTGCAGACAGATGCCACACTAGAAGATCTGAAAATCACATCTTCTCAGGTACATGATATCATAAAAAACCTAGACACCTCAAAAGCATGTGGATCTGATCTCATCCCAGCTGTACTATTAAAAACTGCTCCATTGAGGTTGCTCCAGTCCTCTCCAAACTTTACAACAAATGTCTAAAATCTTGCTTTCCTGACTGCTGGAAAACTGATTCTGTGGTACCAGTTTACAAGAATTCTGGCAAAAGAACTAACCCATTAAATTATCGCCCCATTAGCCTCCTCTCGCTTTTTGCCAAAATATTTGAGTCTATAATTTACCAAGCTCTAGTCCCTCACCTTACAATTGCTAAACTTCTGACTGACCAAGAATATGGATTTAGGCAAGCCTGTTCTACAGCAGATATCTTAACTGTAATCTCTGAACATATATAACCATACACTGAACAAAGCAGGGGAGGGTAGAACGGTAGCCCTAGATATATCTAAGGTTTAACATGATGGTCTTCTCAGGAAAATCAGATCATACAGTAGACTTCCAATCTGTGGTTGAATGGGGACAAAAATAGATGGTCACATTCAATGCTGCCAAAATTAAGCTTGTTTCCTTCAATAATTACAAGGAACCTTCTGAACCATTAATAACTATGGCTAAGGATACATTACCCGAAAGTACTTCCTTCAAACTCTTTGGCTTAACGTTCACAGGGAATATGAGTTGGAACAAATACAATGAGAGAATTGCCAAGGCCATTACAAGGAAGGTGGGCTCTCTCTTCCGCGCTAGAAAGTTATTTACGCCTGAAAGTATCCTGTACCTCTATAAGGCCACCATTCGCCCATGTATGGAGTATTGTTGTCACATTTGGGTTGGTGTATCCGCTACTAG
The DNA here is from genome assembly GCF_053919585.1 of Euprymna scolopes. Taxonomy (NCBI): domain Eukaryota; kingdom Metazoa; phylum Mollusca; class Cephalopoda; order Sepiida; family Sepiolidae; genus Euprymna; species Euprymna scolopes. The sequence continues at coordinate 66,579,228 of NC_136512.1, forward strand.
TCTCTTGTTCCTAGACAAGGTTCAAAAGAGAGTTGCCAACCTAATAGGTCCTGAACTGTCATCTAGGCTTCAGCCTCTGTCCCATCGACGAAATGTGGCATCCCTCTGCCTGTTCTACAAGTATTTTAATGCTGGATGCTCTGACGAACTACAAGCCCTTGTAGCCCTTCGATGTAAATACCCCCAACAAACCTGACAAGAAGCTAAATCCCACCCCATACACAGTAGAGATCCCTAGATGTAAGAAAGCCTTTTACTCTAATAGTTTCTTCCTCAGAACTGCTAGACTTTGGAACTCCCTTTCAGATTCCTGCTTTCCAAACTGTACTAACATGCAGAAGTTCAAGTGTAATGTGAACAGACATCTTGCTGCTCAACTCCCTACATAACATCCCTGCAATTTATGCCTCCGGTAGTAGCCCCCTACAACAAAGTGCCTAATTTTGTTGTTTGAAAATCTTTTTTTTTTTTTTTTTTTTTACTTAATTGTATTTACAAAATTTTAAAAGCAATAAAATATATAAACAAGATCAAAGTGTAGTATCTGTTCTTCAGATGCTGCACTTCTATTTCTTGTTCTCTTTCGGTGGAGGAGAAATCCTTCACGACTGAGACAATTTTTATTTTTGTACCTTTTCTCCACGTTAAAAAACGACCCTGGTGTCTAACTCTGTCCCGTGGGGAGGCATAGTAAATAGGTACAACAAAGTGGCACTGTACCTTGTTTGGGGTGAAAATGGAATTAAAAAAAAAAACCCAAAAAACCTGTGTCACCTTTATTTTTGACCAGCAAATCTACATTTTACCACAGGTTAGTAAGAAAGAGGAAGGGGTTTTTCTTTACAATTTTTTTTTTTTCATTATACATATTTTCTTATTTTTATTGTGTATATAAATTTTTATCGCCCAAATTACACCCCGCTCTGCTCCCGTAACATATTATACATACGGATTTTAAGTAGGTTTTTCATAGTATGCATTCTTTTGGTGATTGAAGGAGGATATATAGTATGAATTTCGTGTTTCGGTGGAAAATGGTAGATAATGAAACCAGCTAGGTTAGAATAGTTTCTATATACTGGCCTATTTCACAAAGGCAAAGTTAGACACAAGATCGTTTATTAATGTGAGGAACATCCAACTCCCCAAAAAGGGGCACTCTGGATTGGAACAAAAATTTAAATTGCCTCAGTCTAGAAGGATTTCTCCTTCACTGTATGTCAGTAAGTTGAAATTAACAGTTTGCATTTCAATATATGTCTGTACACATTATTCATCCATCCAAACAAAGATTATACTCGTTATAAACCATCCTTGGAGTATGATTATTATTACTTGTTAATTTCAGTGTTATGTGGCTAGTAGTCTAAGAGTTTATTGGTTACATATTTACACACCACAGACAGACAAACACACACACACACACACACACACACACACATCTGTTTTATTTATATAGACTAGAAAGACCTATAGAAATTCCACAGGGGCATCTTTCATATGTAATATATTACTGCTGGAAATTCTGTGGATGTTCAGTCGGAATCGAGACCCCACAATATTATTGTAGCTCTTTTGTTAAAACTGCAGAAGTATTTATCATAGTAATCTGGTTATTACGATTTATCTCCAATATCCATATAGGAGTCTGTGATATATTTCCATTGTATGAACGCCCAGTGTGAACAGAAACCCCATGATATCATTATACCATCTTTAGGTAGAACAGATACTACCCTTGGATCCTAGCCAGAAAACCGAGAATGTATATTTTAGGTTCACGTACGGCCCAAAAGCAAAATCATTTTCTTTTTTATTTTAATTTTTTTTTTACACTGTGTCTTCTGTGACCAGGAGATCCTATTAAAAAGGAGGATAAAAGGTGATAACATAGTACAAACATTCAATTAGCGTATCTATATATTAATTTAATGTTTGTAGTATGTTATCACCTTCTATTCTCATTTTTAATAAATAGGAACTCCTGATTGAATAATTTATAATCTGGAAAGCGTGATTGGCCTTCAGGACAAGATCAAAGTGTAGTATTGATTCTTAAACGCTGGGGATTTATTAGTTAGATTAAGATCCATAGAGTGAATGAGGTATTTTGGTAAATGTTGCCAGTCAAGAGTAAGACTCCAAAGTCTACATTTATTACTTTTTAATCACTTTAGTCACAAAGACCCTGAACCCTTCCCCTCCCCAATTTCTTGTAGGGCCTTGTGCCTAATTTTGTTGTTTGAAAATCTTTTTTTTTTTTTTTTTTTTTTTACTTAATTGTATTTACAAAATTTTAAAAGCAATAAAATATATAAACAAGTTCAAAGTGTAGTATCTGTTCTTCAGATGCTGCACTTCTATTTCTTGTTCTCTTTCGGTGGAGGAGAAATCCTTCACGACCGAGACAATTTTTATTTTTGTACCTTTTCTCCACGTTAAAAAAACGACCCTGGTGTCTAACTCTGTCCCGTGGGGAGGCATAGTAAATAGGTACATATAAGTACATATGTTGTCACTGTTATTCATAACAATATATACATGAAAGTGAATGACATCATAAAGGATGAATGGTAGCTTTTTGACATCATCTAAATATGACATTAATCAGTGCATGGTGAGCAGATAAAAACATACAAACGTCAAATGAAAGCAAGCTTCTCTGCCTAGGCATAATGCATACCATCCTAAGGTCTCTTAGCCAGTGGTATAAATGAGCTCTGCATTTCCTCCATTCTTTTTTGTTTTATTAAGTGATTCTCAGGACCCATATTGGTTTTGTCCCTACCCAGACTTGGCAACTATCTCAGAAGACCCTCCTTCTTTGTCCATAAACTCCTATTCTTTTTACACCCCGATAATCCCCACCCCCTCCTAAAAACTGACTCACTTGTTTTTAGCTGTAGAAAGAGCCTGAAAAACAGTAAGTAGCCTATTTGTCTCCTGATTGCTTTGGAAGAGTTTAATTAAAATATATATTAAAATATATAGGAAAAAAAACTTTAGGAAAACAAATGTTGATTAACTGAGCTTCGGTATTGTTTTGAAGCTCGACCCTTCGGACGACAAATATCGAAAAATTGGCTAAAAACAAAAATTCCTTCACCCTCAACTGGGCACTTTTCTATAAGGAGGAGTCACTTTTTTTGCCGATATTTTCGAAAGACTAGCCTTGATTTAAACATTCGTCACTTCCGGTTTGGCGATGGGCGCAACAGCAAAAACGTCACGTTTTTCTTTTTCGCCTTCGTGGTACTGGTTTGAGCCTACCTGCCTACTACCACTTTTCTTCTTTTTTTTTTTTGCTCAATACACACCTCCAAACACCCGGGCAACGCCAGGCACCCAGGCTAGTAATAAATAGATAGAGGAGAAGTATCCACCCCTACTCAATTTCGCCCACGATTTTTTTTTAACACCAAATATCACTTAGTAGTCTCTTAGCTAGTGGTATAATTAGCTCTGCCCTATCCTCATTCTCTTTTGTTCTATTAGACATCCTCGAAGATTCCCATTTCCTATATTTGTTTTGTCTGCACCTGGACCTGGCAACTATCTCAGAAGACACCCCTCTTTCCCACCCCAACTCCCAGTTCTTTTTACACCCCACCCAATTATCCCACCCCAATCTAGGAACTGACTCGGTGGAAAGATCATCGAAAACATTGAGCAGCTAATTTCTACCTTGATTGATTTGGGATGGTCTAACAAATCATCTAGCATTTTATTCTGTCTTTCTGTAAATATTGGCTGCTTTTTTCGCAGGATCTTCCACCTTCAACTGATGGAATCGAAATTGTATATACATTTTTTGTAAATAAATAACGTCAAAATCTATGGATAACATTAAGTACAATTGTTCATAGTGTGAATGTGTTATTATGGTGATTGGCAGTGCTGGATTAACATAGTAGTAGATGTACCAGCTGCTACAGGCCCTGTGCTTCACAAAGACCCCGAACTTGGTTGAGCAAAAAGATTTTTTTATTCAATTTTTTATAATCTATAAATAAAAATCTATAAAATTTCCTTACTCTAATGCTTAGCTTTTCATTTCCAGACTGACCTCATAATGACTTCACATGACAGAGATATGGGAAGGAAAGTTGTGAGTCATCTTTCCAGAGCAGAGAAAGCTAAAAGAAAAAGAGGGGCATCAGAACAGCAACAGAAATTACTGCAAAAAATGCTTAAACTCATAACTTTTTTTTACTATGTCACCATCTGCTGTTGGCTCAATTATTGATGATGCTACTATGCTGGAACTTCAACAGCCATTTTTTCTTTTTTTTGCATGGAGGTCACCACTCATCAAGGCCCGTAAGCCACTCGGGGATAACGGTTATTGCGTGTACAGTAATCAATGAGATAGTATCATAGTAATCGTTAGTATTGGAGATTTGATAAACTGTCTTACTTAAGGGGGCGGTTCATCAGGAATTTGTTTATGTTGGACTTGAAGACATCCAAGTTGTAGTCAGGTGGGAAACAGGCAAACGGAAGAGAGTTCCACAGGCATGCACTTCTAAGAACAAAGCTTTGTTCATGGAATCTACGTTTTGATTTAGGCACAGATAAATTGGGGAAAATTATTGACAGTGGTTTCAGCTAGACTGGTGTTTATCGTGAAAGATTGGTTAGGGGGACCAGAGATTGGAGCTCAGACGAGCACTTGCCATGGAAACTATGGAGCCATTAAAACATGGAGTCTTGCTCAAGCTCAAGTACTACCGAGTGAGAACAACATGAACCAACCAAGGTGATAGAAACTCAACAGCCTTGCTACTCACCAGCACCTCTCATTCTAGATTTGGCAGCTCAATTTAATGACTTGGGGAAATTGCTTCTAATTTTTACATATGAACAAAAAAAAAGGAAATGGACAGCAAGAGGCAGCTCAGAATATCAACAATGAACAGTGACTTTACCAAATCCAAAAGTTTCTAAGAGGCTGAAGGTTATAATAGATTTTGTAAAAAGCATTACTTTACTCATGTGCATAAAACTACAAATAAAAAGTGGTTTAGGAAGTAGTTATGCTACAGTGAGACCAAAGGGGATCTGTACTGTTTTACCTGCAAACTATAAGCCTCATCAAACACCGAATTGTATGTATTTTATGAAGGTTTCAATTACTAGAAGAATGCACAGTTGCTCATTTAGAAATACGAGTGAAGTTTGATACATAAAGCTGCAGTCCTGTACATTTCTTTTTTTTTTTTTTACTCACGTTCACCCCTAACAAGGCATATCACCACTTGAATGTAAGGGGCTACTATTTTGGACCAGGCCTAGGAAAGATTAACAAAATGTTGGTTTACATTATATTTAAACTTCTGCATATCAGTACAGTCAGGGAAGCAAGTAGGGAATTCCAAAGTCTAGCTGTTCGAAGGAAGAAACTAGAATAGAAAGCTTTCTGACATTTAGGGACCTCAACAGTGAAGGAGTGAGATTTTATTGCTAAGCGGGTTTGTCAAGGATACAAAGCACAAACATCACAGCAGACGCAACTCCGGCACCATAAAAACATGAATAATTATCTTGCAAAACACTGCAACAGTACAACACCTACTAGAATACATTCACAACTTTCTTAGCCTTAAACTGATATAATACATGTATACAAACACCAAACAGACAACTCCCTACAACACATTAAAACACAAATAAAAAGCGAAAATGCCGACTAACGATAAAACCCACCTTTGTCTACAACTACGTCTGCATCACCAGTATAAAAATGACAGCTCTTTCGACAAGTGACTAGATGTGGCGCTGCATGTCAAGCTGTGAACACCACTCCGTCACCAGCCAGCAGCTGTTAATCCCTTGCCAGCGACATTAGCTATTAAAATTACTGCGCCACCGCCACCATCTCACACATGATACCGGACAGCAAGCCTTGAAGACTACCCCTCTTTCACTGCCGCCGCCACCAGATCACCACAACTCACCAGACAGCGAGGTTTGTCCCGCCAATGGCAGAAGCCACCGTCACCAACCCTCCATCAGTGACACCTGCTATTAAGATTACTCCTCTCCCACTGTCGCCGCCAACCCTCTTATGCTATCAGACAACAGCTTTTAAGACTACCCCTCCTTCACCGCACCCCAGACACCACAACACTAAGCCACATTTCTGTCATCACCGCCACAGCATATGTATTCCAGACACCAGAACACATAAGACACGTTTCTGACATCGCCCCCCCCCCCGGCCCAGCCTGACCATAACACCAGATCGTCACCAAGTCATATCAACACCCAACCAACATACCTACCGACGTCTCACCGCCAGAATATCCTGACACACCAAGCAGTTCGTTCCACGATTGTTTTAACTTTAAATAAAAAGGTTTAAACTCAACCTTTTCGTTTGTTCCTTTCTTGCTTTTCCATACGCTCAGTTTTGTAATAAAATAAATGTCACGTGGTATTGCCTTGTTCTACGTCCGCGCAAAGAGGCACAGTTTACTTTTTACTTCTATAGAATTTGCGTGGGTGGATACGACAAATGTACGCGCAACTGAAATGTTCCTTATCCATCCATTTTAATGTCTGTGGTATATCGCTACAAACCTACCAGAGAGAAAGGATTTAATAACTATGAGGACATTTCTAGTTATTCCATAGCTGGAAATCTTGTGAAGTAGACCTTTATGCCAAAAGCCTATCAAAAGCCTTTGATATGTCAAGAGCTATTGCTCTAGAAATGAAGCCCATGTCAAGAGATTCACTAATTCTGTGTAACATTACAGTTAGCACATCAGTTAGGGAATGACTAGTGGTAAATGCACCAGCCCAGATGTGACAAGAATACTCCATGCATGGGTGAATGGTGACTTTGTAGAAGTACAACATACTCTCAGGTGTGAGTAATTTTCTAACCTGGTAGAAGGAACCCACCATCTTTAGCGCAGCCTTTGCAATGTCCTCAATGTATTTGTTCCAGTTCATGTTGCCTATGAATGTTAAGTTGAGGAGTTTGAAGCAAGAGCTCTCAGGTAGGGTGTTATTAATCATGGCTATTGGTGATTTAGAAATGTTAATGGAAAGGAGCTTAGTCTTAGTAGCATTAAATATCCATTTACGGCCTTATTTCACTACGGACTGGAGGTCATTTTCTAATGATCCTGCCATTGCCTTAGATATGTGTACATCCTTTTTTTCCCCCCTCATACCTATTATAGTATGTATCTAAAGAATATGATATAAATGCGGGAGTACCTCAGGGGTCTATCCTTTCCCCTTTATTATTCCTGATATTCATAAATGACCTCCCTGATAAAATTGTTTCAAAGATGGGTATATTTGCTGATGATATCGCTCTCTATAACAGGCACGAGGGGAAAACAAATGAACACATATCTAAGGAAATGACAGAAACACTAGAAGATAACCTCAAATCTTTAGTTGAATGGGGACAAAAATGAACGGTCACATTCAATGCTGCCAAGACTAAGCTTGTTTCCTTTAATAATTACAAGAAACCTTCCCTACCATCAATAGCTATGGCCAAGAACACATTACCCGGAAGTACTTCCTTTAAACTCCTTGGCCTAATGTTTACAGTGAACATGAACTGGAATAGATACATTGAGAGCATTGCCAAGGCTGCTGCAAAGAAGTTGGGCTCTCTCTACCGTGCTTGAAAACTACCTATGCCTGAAAGTATTCTGTACTCCTATAAGACCACCATTCACCCATGTATGGAGTATTGTTGTCACATTTGGGCTCGTGCATCTGCTACTTGTCTCTCACTCCTGGACAGGGTTTAAAAGAGAGTCGCCAACCTGATAGGTCCTGAACTGTCATCTAGGCTTCAGCCTCTGTCCCATCGATGAAATATTGCATCCTTCTGCCTGTTCTACAAGTACTTTAATGGTGAATGCTCTGACGAACTGGTCCTGGATATGACCTTAAACTATATCCAGTGGTGAGGCCCCAGCTTATGGGCTTTGGGGAGTGTGGAGCCACCCTTTAATTGCCATTGCTCCCAGGTCTACTCTGACCCGGAGTGGTAGTACCTGTTAGGGTCCCAACTATAGGTTAAATAGAAACCGACTTGAAAACAACAAATATATTCTATTAAAAAATTTTTTCTTCAAAATCTTTGTATTCGGCATTAAATAACCTGAAAAGGGTTGATATGCCGTAAAATAAAAATGACGAACTACAAGCACTTGTACTCCCTCAATGTGAATACCCTTGACAAACCGACAAGCAGCTAAATCCCATTTGAGTGAAAATTGAATAAAAAAAAATCAACTGCAACTATACCCATCTCAGATACAATGTTATCAAGAAGGTCGTTTATGCATATCAGGAATAATAATGGTTCAAGGATCGACCCCTAAAGCACTCCCACATTAATATTATGCTGTTTGGATGTACATCCACCAAAAACATCATGGATTTCCCTCTTTTCTAAGAAGGATCTAACTATATTTAACATTCATCCAGTAATACTTTATGATTTAATCTTCATTATAAGTTCTTCATGTCAGACTTTGTCAGAGGATTTGGATATATGGAGGTCCCCTCACTATAAGTTAAACAAAATTTTTTTGTTTCGTTTTATTTTTTCTGCCTCACCAAGTTTTTTGTTTTTTTTTGTTAAGTTTTCGCAGTAATTGCCTAAAAAGTAGAATCTCATTTGATTTTAATGCCAATACGTTAAGCATGTCATAATTAAAAAAAAAAGAAAAAAAAACTTTTGACTAACTGCATGTAGTTTTTTCAATAAAATTATCACAGAAAGGAAACTGAAGTGTAGTATCTATTCTCGACTGAGGCAATTTTATTTACCCCCCCCTCCTCCTTGAGAGTGCATGTTTATGGAATGGATGTCATTCACGCTAAACCCTGCTTTTGTGTATAAATTTATATTCATGAAGAGGCAAGTAAATCTGTACTTATTTTTAGATAGTGGGTTAGAGGATTTTCGAGCATTTTGCAGTATAGAAGTCACAACGAAAATGTGACAAAAAAAAATCACAATAAAAAACAAATACATAATAAATGTTTTTATTTACTTGCCTCTCCACGAGAACAGAGTTAAAAACAAGGTTGGTTTTTAATGTGGGGGGAAATCCAGCTCCTCAAAAAGGAGCACTCCAGATAAAACAAAAATAAAAATTGCCTCAGTCTAGAAGGATTTCTCCTCCATTGACTGAGGTCAGAAAAGGTAAAGTGTCGTACCAGAACAGTGCTGCTTACACTTCGCTCCTCGCCGAAAGGCCAAGGAACAAACAAAACGAGGCCGCCGAGATATATTATTAACATAATGTTAATAATATCTCGGCGGCCTCGAACAAAACTAACTTACAGAAAAATCATTATAATTTATGTACCCATCACGAAATGAACATGTCATATTCCAAAAAATGCATAAATTGATCAAGTAATTTTTTTAAATATATATATACAAATTCATTCATTTCTTTTTAAATATTTAGCAATTTAAATAGAAAATTGGGTACTAGTGATCCGTGCTGAAATAATAACGTTATTATTTAAAAAGCCATTCTTAACATGGGGAGGGGAGGGTGTTTTGTAACTATTCTATACTTTAACCTTACAATTGAATAAAAAAAACCCCATAAAACTTTAATTAAACTTGGAAATACGATTTAAAAAATAGCGCGGACACCTAGCGGATCAGTAAGTGCACTAGCACCGAAAATTGTAGCTCTTACAAGGCTGACTTCGATCTCGATAGTTCGAATTGAGTTGCCTATCCTTATTTATTAAACAGGGCGGATCAAAGCATAACGTCATAAAAATTGATTTTCTTACTAAAAAAAAAACACTTGATCAATTCGCGTGATTTTTAGAATGAAATCTTCGTTCCGTAACAGGTATGTACATCATAAAGTTTTTAAGATTTTTTTGTATTTTTGTTTTGATAGTTTTGTTTTTAAATAATTACCCAAATAAATGTTACCAAAGGCAAGAAGATGGGGAGGTATTAAAAAAACAAAAAACAACTAAGGGGCAGATAATTCATATTTTAACTTAACTGAGCATGCGCACACGACGGATTGAAATCGCGGGCTTCTTGAAAAAATCACCTATTAACAATCTATTTTCAATTAGGTAAGTTAAAGTTGGGTTTTTTTTTTTTTTATTAATTTTAGAAATAAATAATTGTTTATATTTATCGCAAAGATAACTTGGATTATGTTTTTGTTGATTTTGTATGTCGTAGTGGAATGGAAACGTACATTTAGTGTTTTTTAAAACATTCCTTTTAAATCGGCATTTGGGCAAATACCGCCCGATTTCTAAAAAAAAAAAAAAGAAAAAAGCATAACAAAAATATATAATCGGAATTTATGTCAATTTACTAATAAAACCAAATTTTTTTTGTGTGTGGTGGTTACTTATTTGATGCGAATTATTTGGAATTTATAAAATTTAAATTGTCAACAATAAAGTAATTTCAGAACTTAAAAATTACATTCAACTAGTCAAAATCTATTTTTGTTTCTCACACACAAAAACTAAGAAACGGTATTCTACTAAAAGAATAAACATTTAAAAAAAATAATAATATTTGTGAAAATGCACTGGGGGACGACCCAATGATTTACCTTTAAGAAGTTGATTACAGTGAGATTGAAAATCCCAACCTCTCCATGTTAAAGAACGGTTTTCGGAATAAACACTTTTGCAGGTTGGACAACCAGTGCACATTGACCATCCCCCAATGCACTTTCACCATAATATTTAACTGAATTTAATAAATGGGATTGTATTCGACTTTTTGAATATTGATGCAGAAGACGAACGGTGCTGAAATAATGACGCTATTATTTGGAAGCCCATTCTTAACCTGAGGATAAAGTGGGAGTTTAAAAAAAAAAAAATTCTGGACTTAACAATTTATTAGTAAAACAAACCCATCTTAAGAATTGGATTTAAGTTGAAAATCCTACCTAAAAAAAAAAAATACTACGGTTCGTATTCCGCATAAGTACCTCAGATTTTCGGGTATTATTATACAAACACCGTGACAGGGTTAGGGTTAATTCGCTGTCACGGTGTTTGTATAAATTTACCGATTTTCGAGCCTCAGCAAAAGTTTAAAAATGGGTTTGTATTGCTATACACATAGATTCGAAAAAGTTGTCAAACAAATATATAACGGTGCTAGTGCACTTACTGATCCGTCGGATCCGATCCGCGCTATTTTTTAAATCGTATTTCCAAGTTTAATTAAAGTTTTATGTTTGTTTGTTTTTTTACTCAGTTGTAACGTTAAAGTATAGAAAAGGTACAGGTACTAGTGCAGAGAGTGATCCAGACGTAAATAATGTTATTATTTAAAAAGCCATTCTTAACATGGGGAGGGGAGGATGTTTTGTACCTATTTTATACTTTAACCTTAAAATTAAATAAAAAAACAAACAAAAAAATATGAAACTTTAATTGAATTTGGAAATACGATTCAAAAAATAGCGCGGATCCGGATCACTCTCACTAGCACCAAGGTACAAAACACCCTCCCCATGTGAAGAATGGCTTTTTAAATAATAACGTTATTATTTCAGCACGGATCACCAAGTGCACTAGTACCTATATAACAAATAAATGTTATCAAAGACAAGATAAATTACATTTTACCTTAATTTTCTAGTGTTTTTATTTAATGTAACATGTTTATTCAGCTCGAAAAAACATAGTGTTTACCGATGCATTGGAAAATGAAAAATGGCATCCGACTCTCTTTCACACGGTAAGTTTGGGAAAAGGAGTTAAAAATAAAAAAAACTAGACAAAATACTGTTAGAAACAATGCTCAATATATGTTACCGTGACATGGGCTGACATATGTTCGGTGGGTTTTTAACAGTATTTTGTATAGTTTTTTTTTTAATTTTTAACTGCTTTTCCCAAACTTACCGTGTGAAAGAAAGAGAGTCGGGTGCCATTTTTAATTTTTCAATACATCGGTAAACACTTTCTTTTTTCGAACTGAATAAACAAGTTACATTAAATAAAAACACTAGAAAATTATCCAGTTAGGTAGAAAAGTAACTTATCTTGCCTTTGATAACATTTATTTGTTATACACTTGTTTTTGACAACTTTTTCGAATCTGTACAGTAATACAAACCCAACAAAACAACTTTAATCGTGTCAGCAGGTGAAAAATTGTCACCATCTTGTTTAAATCAAAATGGAAAATTACCTCCGTTTTGAACTGTCTTACGATCGTTTTTAAATTCTATTATTTTCTTGGTACTAGTACAGTAGCGCACTTATTGATCCATGTTGAAATAGGGTTATTTAGAAATCCATTCTTAACATGGGGAGGATTGATGTTTTGTGCCTATTCTGTACTTTAATTTTACAATTTAATAAAAACATAAAACTTTAATTAAACTTGAAAATACTATTAAAAAAATAGCGCGGATCAATAAGTGCACTGTGCACTGCCACTGCACTAGCAGTATCAGAATTTTGGGGGAATTTTTGACACCCCTAACAGAAAACTGCGATTAAAATGGTGCTAGTGCAGTGGCACTACTGCACTGCCACTGCACTGCAGTACTGCACTAGCACCATTTTCTTTCATAAATAATGTTCTACATTATCGATTTTAGTAATTTTTGGATATAATCATCTTAAAAATACAAGGAATACATAGATACCATTGTTTTCATGTGAAATTCAGTATTACGGTTACCGAAACTTCGTCCCAATAGTGTTGAAGCGCCCACATTATTTTTAGAAATAATTAAAATGTTTAATAAAATCAGGCCATTTGGTACACTTCAGCTGCCATTGAAAAATTTTAAAGTTTGAGTTTGTATTACAATTCACAAAAATGTTATCAAAGGCAAGATAAGTTACTCTTCTACCTATCTGCAAAAGTTTTTACTCACTTTAAAACGTTTATTCGGTTCGAAATCGTACATTGTTTATCAATATACTTTAAAATGTAAGAAGAGAAAAAAAAAAAAAAAGAGAGGGGTGACTTACGTTCGACGAGTCCATCCGTCGGGGGATAAAGGAACCAACATGCGCAAAGCATGACAATGGTATTCGCGTCAAGGGGGTAGGAGGATGGTAGGAGGTAATTAAAACATAAAAGCACGTGTTTAAAAGAGTATTTCTTTCTTGCCACCCTGACGTTTGCCTGCTTGCCTTGGAGTTTCGCCCTTCGGCCCATCCCCCCCCCTCCGTCAGAAAAAGACAAATGGCGATGACATGACCTGACTGTTAAATACGTGAAGTTTGGGAAAACGGATTAAAACTAAAAAAAATAACACAAAATACTGTTAAAAGTCCACCGAGTATATGTCAGCCTATGTCACAGTAACATATTGAGTGGGTTTCTAATAGTATTTTGCATATTTTTTTAGTTTAAGCTCATTTTACCAAACTTTACGTATTTAACAGTCAGCTTGCCACTGTGTCTTTTTTCACATATGTATTATTTTCGAACCGATTAAACGTTTTAAAATGAGTAAAACCATTAAAAACTTTTCCAGATAGGTAGAAGAATAACTGATCTTACCTTTGATAACATTTATTTGTTATTTTTTTCTTATTTATTTTTTATTTTTTAACCACTTTTTCGTAATTCAGTAGATTGTAATGAAAACCCCGATGGTATCTACATTTTATGTCAATGTCGCGATTAGTTATTCTCTTTGGTATTTTGGGTTTGTGTACGCATAGATTCGAAAAAGTTGTCAAAAAACAAATATATAACAAATGTTATCAAAGGCAAGATAAGTTACTTTTCTACCAAACTGGATATGTTTTTATTTAATGTAACTTGTTTATTCAGCTCGAAAAACCTAGTGTTTACCGATGTATTGGAAAATTTAAAATGGCACCCAAGTCCCAACTCTCTCTTTCACACGGTAAGTTTGGGAAAAAGAGTTAAAAATAAAAAAATATGCCAAATACTGTTAAAAACCCACCGAATATATGTCAGCCTTTGTTAGAGTAACATATATTGAGCGAGTATCTAACAGTATTTTGTCTAGTTTTTTTTTATTTATAGCTCCTTTTCCCAAACTTACCGTGTCCAGACACCATTTTAAATTTTCCAATACATCGGTAAACACTGTATGTTTTTCGAGCTGAATAAACATGTTACATTAATTAAAAACATTAGAAAATTATCCAGTTAGAGAGAAAAGTAACTAATCTTGCTTTTGATAACATTTACTTGTTATATATTTGTTTTTTGACAAATTTTTCGAATCTGTGTACAGTAATATAAACCCGGTACTTTTTATATTAGGTCTACCTCCACAATTTTCTTTAAACTAGTGTTGTGCCGATGAATCGGAATCGGTTAAATCGGTAATTTTCGGGGAATCGGAATCGGCATCGGAATCGGAAAAATTTGTGTATAATTTCCGATTCCAAAATCGATTCTTTGAATATTTTTCAAAAATTAATTTTCAATTGCTTGTACCGATTATAAATATTTATTTCTTTTAAACTATTAGTAAAACTAAACTCTATAGATCTACGTACTCGTTATAGAATGAAGTTCTCATAACAAAATCACGTAGTTTCATTAAATAGTTTTTGTTTTACGCTCCCTTGACTAATTATCGCAGTTTTTTTAGGAAGATTCCGAATTTCCCAAATCGTTTTTACGGCATAAAATAAAAACTATTTGATGAAATTACGTGATTTTTTTATGAGAACTTCATTCCATAACGAGTACGTAGAATATATATATTTTTTTTATTTTTCGTTTTTTAACATAGTGTAAACTGCACAAGCACCCTTTTTTAATACGTGAAGACAGTTTAGAGCTTCATCCTAGATCTAAAAATAATTTGGTTTTTAGTGGGTTTACAAATATCGTCTAAAAGTAGAATTTCAATGAGGGGGGCCTTTTAAATGTAAATATAATTTCTTTTTCAATCTGAAAAATTTCTAAATGTTTTCTCTTTATCTATTTTATCCAGACTTTGATAAATTCATTGTGAGATATTCATGTATATTTTTAACTTTTCCGAAACCCGAGAAAAATGCGACGGTGTCAGACAATGTGGCTCCAGGAAAATAAAATAAAACTCTATTCGTTTGAAATCTTTTCATATTAAACTCCTTGAGAAATTTGGCAAGTGGGTGTGAAAAAGTATTGTTGTCGAAACCAACGGCATCGAAGGGGTTAATTACCCCATAATACTTTCAACTCAACTTTTGAGTGAGATTGGCGGGCTTCAGACGGCATTGGCGCCGTCGTAGCAATCCTTAAGTATAAACATAAACAATACCGGCAGAATCAAAGAAAATCACACTGGAAGCATATTTCAAATTAAATCAAAGGCCAAGCCTTTTCACAATTTTGCCCATTCCTTGTTGGTCCCCCCGATTTATCGGAGAGGGACTATAGTTTTCAGTGGCGTTCGTCCGTTTGTTCGTCCGTTCGTCCGGATGATTCCCGGATAACCGTCCATTACTTTTTTCTGAAATTTTGCCACAAGTTGTACTCCAATACGTAGATGTGCACACCATCGAGTTTTTTTTTAAGAAAACTCTCGTTGCTCCCCCAGGGGCTGAAAAGGGGTCAAAAATGCCCAAAATGGCAAAAATGACACTTTTGGCCCCATAACTTTTTTCCCGTCCATTAGATTTTACTGAAACTTGTCCAAAATGTGAAAGCAATTGTTGCAAATGTAAATTCAGTATCACTGACCCTGGCAAAACTCTGGTTTGCGCCCCCCGGGAACTTTTAGGGCTAAAAACCACCCCTTTTTTAGGCTCTTTTTTTCATATTTGTCTAAAATGTGATTATGTATCTCTATTTAGTGTTTTTTTTATGGTGCTGAACTCAAATTTACATGTCTTAAGGCCTGAAACATAGCCGTTTGTCCATTTTTACAAGTAATCAGCTCCCCCATGGGGGCAAAAGAGGTAAAAAAAAATACCTCAAAATGACTCTAAATAGACAAAATTGACATATTTTTCAGAATAACTTTTCATCCATTCATTAGATTTTTCTGAAACTTGGCAAAACCATGGGCATACCTGATATACACCTGATGGAAGTATCACTGACCCTGGGAAAAATCAGAGTCACAAGCCCTGGAGGTTTTAGGGCTAATATTGGGTGTGGAGCAAAAGTTGAACTTAGTCATTTTTCTGAAAACTTTTGAAAATTTTTTTTTCACTCAAAATTGTTTTTTTATCAGTTATGTATCACTTTTTTTATCACTTTATTCGATCCCCCCTCCTCACATAGAGGGGGACCATGCATGCACGGCTTGTTATATTTGTCAATACCGATTGCCGAGTGAGGGAGCAGCAAACATACCGACAAAACCCAACACTTTTATATTCTACTTTTCATTTAATTAGCAATAATGTTTGATATTATTTTTCTGGGCAAAATATTTCTTTAATTTTAGACAATTCTTTCGCTACTTTGAAAATAAACTGCATTCTTCTAAAGGTTACCTAGCGAATTTTCGCAAAGTTTCAATTTTTGTTTTGTTTATTTTACGCATATAAAATAAGTTTAGATCTTCTTTAGTTTTACTAATAGTTTAAAAGAAAGAAATATTTATAATCGGTACAAACAATTGAAAATGAACTTTTGAAAAATATTAAAAGAATCGATTTGGGAATCGGAAATTAGGCACAAATTTTTCCGATTCCAATACCGATTCCGATACCCCCAAAATTACCGATTTATCCGATTCCCGATTCCGATTAATTGACACAACACTAAAATAAATGAAAGATAAACAAATACCACATTATATTCTACTTTGTATTTAATTAGTAATAATGCTTGATATTATTTTTCTTGATAAAATATTTCTTTAATTTAAAACAATTTTTTCGATACTTTGAAAATAAACTGCAAATTTACTTCGAGAATATTCTCGAAATTTCATTAGGGACCTCCATCTTTCACCACAGATTTATCATTCAACTTAAAAAAAAAAACAGTTTTCTTTGATGTGCAATAAAAAAACTTATAGGAGTCGGAGTACACGAGGGAAGTCGTATTACGTACTATCACTTAGGAAGAAAGTGTAGTATCTGTGCTGATGCTACATTTCATCTATTTTCTCCCTGTTCAATGAAGGAGAAATCCTACTAAACTCAGGCAATTGTAATTTTTTGTTCTTATCAAAAGTGCCCCTTTTGGGGGAGCTGGATATTCTCCAGATTAAAAAAAACGACCTTGCGTCTAACTTTGCCCTAGCGGGGTGCAAGTAAATAGGAACCTTTAGATAAACAATCCTTCTAAACTGAGGCAATTGTAAGTTTTTGTTCCTATCAAAAGTGCCCCTTTTTGGGGAGCTGGATATTCCCCAGATTAAAAACCGACCTATGTCTAACTTTGCTCTAGCGGGGTGTAAGTAAATAGGAACCTTTAGATAAACAAAACTGAGACAATTTTAATTTCTGTAGCAGAGGTTAGCAATCCTGCCTGACAAGAAATAGACGAAAGGTGTGAAAAGGCTTAGCCTTGAATTGAATGTCATGTTTACGTGTGACTTTCTTTCATTGTTCCGGTCGGGTATCATATACTTAGGGAAACATATCAAAAATTAAAAAATATCAAATGCAATGATTATGTTTTTCAATGGTGGAATTCAAATAAATATGAATTTCCCATCCTGGCATCCTTAACCAGGAAATATTTATCAGCACCCCCATCTTCTGTTGAAAGTGAACGATTATTTAGTATTGGAGGTAATATTTATTCACCAAGTAGAAATCGTCTGAAAGGCGAAACTGGAGAAATGTTAATGTTTTTACATTATAATTTAAGAATTTTAGGACTTAAATATGAGTAACAACTTGATACTTAAGTATATTACATAACTAAATTATTATCTTGTAATCATTGTAATTAACCAAATTCTTTTTTAATTTTAAGGGTTCTTTAAAACGAAATAAAATCGATTTTTATAATTTATGCTTCGTACTACTGTTCTCATATTGAGTGCTCCTATTTACTTGCCCCCCCCCCCCCCGAAAGTAAAGTTAGACACAAAGTCGTTTTTAAATGTGGGGAATATCCAGCTCCCAAAAGGGGCACTTTTGATCGGAACAAGAACCGGGCTCAAATTAATTTTCAATCGATATTTGCCCTTTTTTTCCTAGCTGGCGAAAATGGCCCTTTTTCCTAAATTTCTAAATTTAATATAAAATGATCCCCCGTTTCCCAGCCATTCGAATCGTTTTAAAGCAGTTAACTAATTTTTTTACCATTGACTCACAACCCAATCGGCAAAATCATAAAAGCACAAATAATCGCTTTTTTTTGTATTATCACGAACTGAAGGTTAGTAGTAGGAAGGGTCCGTGTCTTTTATAAAATGGAGAATCGAACTTTTCTTTTCGCAACAAAAAGTTATAATTGCGATGGGCGAAAAATGAAAACGGAATAAAAACACCGATAATTTCACGAGAATACATTATTTACATCTACGTACCGTTTTACACGTAACTATTTAAAAATGAAATAAAAAGATTGCCTATAAACACTCATGATTATAATATATATATATATATATATATATAAAACGATTAGGAATTTAAAATAGACGGTCAGTTTCACAAATAAATATAACGTAACATGAGCTGTAGTGTGTTACCAATTTTAAATTATGTGCGCTTATTGGGGATAGGGTGTCTACTTTTTAAGCGATTACACATGGTTTTACAACGTTGCAAACCGAACTTAATTTAGTGGGAAACACTTTAGTTAATATCCATAAAGAATTAGGATGGCCAGAAATGATGATCATTTTACGTTAAATTTATATTCGAAACTGATCTTACACTCTAAATTCTAAATGATCGCTTTTCTTTCCGCCAATTAAAAAAATGTTCTAACACGTAATCTATAAAAGTAATATTTCATTTTGGAATAGGGATTTAGCTGCGAGAGAAAGCACAGAAAGCTCACGCAATCTCACGTTAAAAATGGTTTTCATAATAGTAATATTATTATTTAGAAATTCGTTCGTAACAATGAGATGTGGCTTTGCTAAGTGGCGTTGTTAAATATATTGTTCTTACATCGTTTTCTTATTTTGCCTACCAATCTTCGAATATTTTCTACTATTCATGTAAGTAGCATGTTATACAGTAAATACGAACTGGTACAATATAGCTTTGTTTTAAAATCAAAATAAATGTTTTGTTGTGTTACAATTTTTAATCAATTACAAGGCAAACATTTGAGATAAAATATACGCGGACATTAACCAGGGGTTTATGTAATAATTTGAAAATTTACGAAAAAACAAACAAAAAAAATCTCTAATTAAATATGTATAAATTTTACAAGAATCGGAATCGGAATCGGATCGGAATCGGAAATTTTGATCGGAATCGGAATCGGGAAAAATTTTGGCATCGTCCCATCACTACTTTAAACTGACGACTTTTATGCTAAATAAGAAAATCTCATTTAAATTCTGCAGAGACAAGTAGTTTTCGAGATATAAAGACCAGTATTATGAACTGTAATTCACTGGCCGCTATGTTTGTATGCACGAACGATAAAAAAAAGATCTACTTCTCTGTGACCGACATTGGCACCTAGCGGAAACAAATCCACTTTTTTCTTTTTTTTTTTTCACAACCGAGAAATTAATAATGTGCATGCGTGTAAAACAAAACTAAACTTTTTTTTTTTCACTTCCTTGCGTAATTTCATGTTAAGAACGACTTTCGGAATAACCCCCCCCCCCCCAATCTCACTATGTTAAAAGCGGATTCCGGAATAGACCCCTCCTCCCAACCTCCCCATGTTAAGAACGGCTTTCGGAATAAACACCTCATTTGGAGGGGGTGAAAAAAAATATTTGCCCCAAATTTAACTATGATATTCGTTCTCAGCATACCTAAAAAAAAAATTGGGTAATGTCGGTTGCAGAAAAGTAGATTTGTTTTACCATTATTTTATATATTGTTTATTCACCCTAAACAAGGTGCTACTAAGTCATAAGGGGCTATTAATAGGGACCATATTTGCCGGGATACTATGTAGGAAGTTAGGCAGCGAGGTATCTGTTCACATTATACTTCTGCATGTCAGTACAGTCTTGCGGTTTGAGGGAAGAAGCTATTTAAGTAGGTTTTACGGCATCTAGGGATTTCTACAGTGTAGGGGTGGGATTTTGCTGCTTGTCTGATTTGACGGGAGTATTTACTTGAGGGGGTACTTACTACTGCTTTGAGTTTATCCGAGCACTTACCATTAAAGTACTTGTAAAACAGGCACTGGGATTCTACATTTCGGCGATAGAACAGAGGTTGGAGTTTGGCCGACACTGCAGGATCTATTAGGTTGGAGTTTGGCCGACACTACAAGATCTATTAGGTTGGAGTTTGGCCGACACTGCAAGGTCTATTAGGTTGGAGTTTGGCTAACAGTGCAGAATCTATTAGGTTGGTGACTTTTTTTTTTTTTTTTTTTTTTTACCTTATCTAGAAGGGAGAAAGTAGTGGCAGATGCACCAGCCCATATGTAACAACATTGCATGCATGGGTGAATAGTGGCTTTGTAGAGATACAGGATACTCTCATTGCTTAGTAACCTTCTAACATCGTAGAGAGAGTTCACCTTGGCGATTAAGTCAATGTATTTGCAAAATAGACAAAGAATAATAAGGAACTTCAATTTGATTTTATTGTTGTACAACATTTATTTCCTTATTCTTTTGTTACCACTATGACGTTTCTCACATGATCGTTTTCTCATATGTCATCCAACCATGCTTCTCACATGATCGTTTTAAAGTTTAATTTTTCCTATACCGGTGACGTCATTTCGCTTTTTTGTTTTTATATATATATATATATATATATATATATATATATATATATATATATTTGAGAGTCCCCACTTATCAAGGCCCGAAGACCACTCGAGGATAAAGGTTAATGACTGTAAGATGGTAGTGTAGTAATCGTTAATGGTGTAAATTAAGTAGATTTTGATTATTAATGGGGACGACTTTTACAGAGTAAAAACTAGGTACGGGCAAAATGAATGGCGATGCTCAAAATGTATAAACATTTTGACCCCTCCCTTTACTTAAAAATTCACCAAAAATCAGGAAATCAACTAATTTTAATGAAATTTTCAGTATTTATCAAATAATGAGCGCGGAATATAATGAACTAATTGTCTAAGCGAAACGTAGTGATTTTGCCACTCCTACACTGTTGAGACGAAATTCTAGAAATCGTAATACTAAATTTCACATGAAAACCATGGTATCTACATATTCCACACATTTTTTAAGATGATTATATCCAAAAATTACGAAAATCGATAAGGTAGACAATTATTTATTAAAGAAAATAAAAAATAGAATTTAATGAAAACAATCGTAAGATACAGGAGAGTTCAACACGGAAGTAGTTTTCCGTTTTGATTTAAACAAGATGGTCACAATTTTTCACCTGCTAACACGATTAAAGTTTGTTTTTTTTAATAATTCCATAATATTCAGTTAATTTCGACTGCATAATTTGGAAGCTACCATTGTAACTTATTAGAATTGATAAAAAAAATTAGTTGAAGCCATTGTTTTTTCATCTGAAAACTCCCATTTATCGAGGTCAATATTTTGTCCTAATTTCTAATGTAGAAGCGCCGTTATTTTTGATCCAGCATAAATAAGGGGGAAATAACTCTGTTCAAATTATTGAGGTCAAATTCAGCCTTATAATGAATGCATTTAGTACTAGAATCGCTAAAAATCATAACTTTATTTTCTTAGTTAAAAAAACGAAAACTTCTTGATCAATTTATGTCTTTTTTCGAATATGGCATCTTCGTTGTGGTGAGATACATCACAAACATTTTTCTGTATTTTTTTTTTTTTTTTTTTTTAAATGAGTGTAATTCTAAAAAAATAAGCACCAAATAAAACCACTTAATTATTTTACATGAAGTTTGGTGTACGATATTTTCTTTCCATCAGGGGTATGTACATCACACAATTTTTTAAATTTATTTTTGTTTTTCATATACCTAATTATCTTCCTCTTAGATAATCTCAAAGCCCCCTCCCCATCACAATGTTAAGAATGATTTTCTTGCTCACTAAACGATGTCTAATTATCCAGCGAATATTGTCTCATACAAATAAATGTACAGAACAACTTAATATGCAGTCATCATCATCATGTTGAGAATTTTTCTCAAATTCTTTGTTTCTTTTTTTCTTTTTACTCATACGAAGAAATAAGTGCATTAGACCAAATCCAGAACATTAAGTCAGGCATTTTGCTTAAGAAATAGTTCATCCATATATAAAAAAGAAATCATCTTCCCTAAAATTAAATCTTTATTTCATAAATACATGATACAGAACAGGGATACAAGAATGTAAGGCAAGTTGGTTTGGCAGGGAAGCTTTAGCTATAGAAAAAAAATGATTGAATTTAGGAGTTCCATCTTGTTCTGACATTTCATAGCAAGGGACAAGCAAATGTTTTTTAGCGTCTAGTTTCCTTTCCATGGCATCTATTCAGGAACTGTTTGTATTTCATCATATCTTATTGCAATAGAAATTAACCCATCGCATGGCGGTGCTGTTTGCCTCCTTAAGGCCTTGGTTTGAGCAATGAGGACCCAATCGGCAGTTTTCCCTAAGGTGGTGCATCGTTTGTATCTCTCCACATGGACATAAAGGTGAGGTGTCTAGGCCCCACTTGTGGAGATTGTCTTTTCTCTTGCCTACTTTGGCTCTGGCTCTATTTAGTTTTTTTCCAGTGTTTCTGGCTCTATTTAGTTTTTTCAGTGTTTCTGGCTCTATTTAGTTTTTTCAGTGTTTCTTTTGGGTCTGGTAGGGCTTCATTTTTATTCCTGCTGTTATAATCTCGCCATCGTACCATCCTATAGGAGGCAGATTGCCAGAGATCGATTTCCTCTATATTGATGAAGCTACTGCGAGATTTTAGTGTTTGTCTCACTGATTGGGGGCCAAACAGTGAGTTCCTGTGGTCGTTAAGTTGTTTGTACCGTTCTATTCTGGTGATGACTTCTCGCCTGATATGTGGTGGTGGAATACCAGTTAGGCAGTATAGTTGGTCTTAGGGCACCAGTTATGGTCCGATGTACCTTGTTCAGCTCTACATCAATTTTATGGGCATGGCATGATCTTGCCCATACTGGGGCACAATACTCCGCTGTGGAATGGCACAGTGCGAGAGCTGTTTGCCTCAGTGTTTTGGGGTCGACACCCCAATTGCTGGTGGTAAGCTTACTGAGAAGGCTGTTTCGTGATGACAGCTTGCCTTTAAATTTGGTAATGTGTTTTCTAAAAGAGAGAGTTCTGTCCAGAGTTACCCCCAGGTAGACTGGGAAAGGTTCATGTGTAAGCATGTTGTCATTCCACATGACTCTTAGTCTCCGATTTGCTTGGTGATTATTAAGATGAAAGGCGCAAACCTGGGTCTTGTTTGGGTTTGCATTTAAGTACCACTTTTTGTAGTACCTAGAGAGAATGGCTAGGGCATCAGAGAGTCTTTCTTCTATGATGTCAAAACTATTTGTCTGGGTGGCGATGCATAGGTCATCAGCCTGTATATATCTTTATATATTTGGGTATTGTGGTTGGTCGTTAGTGTAGATATTAAATAGGGTTGGAGCAAAAACTGAACCTTGTGAGAGGCCATTGTTTTAGATAAACCATCTACTCTTTTTTTCCATCCATCTCAACATGGAAATGCCGATTACTAAGTAGACATTCAATTATGCTCACCAATGCTGAGTTTTGTATCATTTGGGATACTTTTAGTATGAGTGCCCTATGGTTGACAGTGTCATAGGCTGCTGTAAGGTCTACAAACACAGTGCCTGTTATTTTTTTGGTCTCAAATCTATCCTCAATGAATTGGGTCAGGTTTAAAATCTGGCTACAACATGATCGACCTGGTCTAAAGCCAGCTTGGTAAGCTGAGAGTTGTTCTTTGGCTGTTTCCGTTATTCTGGCAAGTATCATGTGCTCATATAGTTTATAGAGAATGCACAGTAGGGAGATAGGTCGGTAGCTCTTAGGTGATGTGGGGTCTTTTCTAGGTTTTAGAATGGCTACTACTCTTGCCTTTTTCCAGATTTTAGGGAGTTTGAGGGATGACGCACAATTATTTATTAGGGCTAGTAACCACTTTCTTACAGTTGTTCCAAAGTGTGTTACCATCTCTGTGGTTATTCCATCAAGGCCCGATGCCTTTCCGTTTTTTAGTTGAGATATTGCTGCGGTTATTTCGGCTTCTGAGAATGGTTCCAGATGGGCATTGCTGTTTTGCATGATGTGGCTAAGTTCGGCTTTCATTCTCTTTTTCTGTCCTCTTTCTTTTTGTTGCGGTTTGCCATTCAGTAGCAGCTGATAGGCTACTTGGTTGGGTGTCACGGCTGCAATTCGGGACTGAGGAGTTTTTTCTGAGTTTAACTTTTTTATTGTCATCCAGGCTTTTTTGCTATTGTGTGTCATTTCGATGTTACTTATGACTTCTTGCCAGCGCTCTTTGTTCACTACTGATGGAAACAAGCAAATTCTCTCCGAGCTCTAACATGTTTTCAGCAAATGGGTGTTCATTATAAGCTTGGATATATTCCTCATACTGTGTTTTATTTGGTTCCGTGAAACCAAGGATGTACGTTTTCCTGCACCCTCTTGGAATGTTTTTCCTGACTACTTTCAAATCAGGGATTATAAGTTGTTGTATTCATCTGGTAGTGGGACGATGGTGTTGATGGCTTGTTCTACGTCAGAGGTATAGCCTTCCCAGTTGGCCTTACGGAAATTGAATCGTGGCCTAATCTGGGGTTTCTGTGGCCTAATGATAGGTCTTATATCAATAAATATGGGTTGGTGTTGGGTTTTTGGCACTGGGCTTCCCACAGTTTTTTTCTAGATTTCCATAGTTCTTTGATGAAATAAATGCTAGATCAGGGTTATATCCCCGTCTCCAACGGGCACTTTGGAAGGATTTGGGATCCTTTGCATCGTGGAGAAGTTTGGGTTCATTTGCAGCAGCCCATGCCTCTACTGCTTCCCCATCACTGTTTGTCTCATTGTATCCCCAAGTGGTGCTATGGTTGTTAAAGTCACCAATGTATAGGCTCGCGTTGTTGGAACTCTTACATGTTAGCGGCCATGAAAAGGGGGTTGCTGGTGGCTTATACACGGATGTGATGTTGAGGTGTTCCATGCCCACCTGAAGTATCTCAAGGCCTCCTTCTGAGAAGTCAGTACTGGTTTTGATTATTGACTTGTCTCGTGCGAAGATCGCGCTTCCATATACTGTACTTGGGTGGTGGATAATAAGGTGCATCCCTGGTATTTTGGGGAGCACTCTGTCTTTATGTGTCTCTTGGAGGCATATAATATCAGCATCGAGGCTGGCTATGATTTCTGATTTAGATGCAGATATTCCTTCAGCATTTGAGATGAGAATTCTGAATTTCTTCATGGTTACTTCCAGTGGCCGAGGGTTAATCCTTTTACCACCTCTGGTAATGGGTATATTTCTATGCGTGGTGTAGCAATCAGTCTCCGAAGATTAACAGGGGCACCACGTGAAGGTTTGCTACTTGCCCCCAGCACCAAACTAGGCAGAAATTAGGAAAGCTGGGTATGTGGAGAAGTGTTTGTCTTGCCCAATGTATTTCTACGCAGCTATGATATGTCTGGTTTTTTTTTTGGTTTTTTTTTTTTAATCCAACCAAATATGAAACTGATTACTACACAAAAGATTGTATATAAATACAAAAGAAAGTCGGTCTCAGTCATATAACTGCTTCAATTTTCTTGGGATTAAAAAAAAAAAAAAAAAATGTAGACTCTAAAAAACATAAGGACACCCAGTGTTAAAATTTCCTACCCCAACAACTCTTGAAGTTAAAAAAATGAAAAATTTCTCAAATTGTATCTTGTTACCATTCATTCTAGATAACATTATAAAGCGAGCTGGATGATTTCGTAAGTTTTTCAAAAACCGAACCTGCTACCTCAACTGTTCTACATGGACTCTCATCCTCTATGACGTCATAATTAAAATCCCAAACTTTAAAATATTTTTACAAAAGTTGAAAAGTAATTTCATTAATTATTGAATCCGGCTTGTGATGTTTATTCTTGACCCCCAAATCAAGAGAATAGAGCATTCGTGTAACAACCTGGTTCCTGTTGATTACTGTGTAATGCTGGTTCTTTGCAGTTCTAGGAGGTTTACACTCCCAGGCTTTGCCTTCTCTCTTTGATAAGGGGTTAGTTTAATGCTAACCGTCTGAGACGTTCTTACCAGGGAATGCCGATGGGGCTGCACAGGCATTTTTCGCAGGTCAAAGTGCCCCTCCTTGTAGGCACTGTCTTCTTAATTTTACTTTCCGATCTTGGTGTCTAAGTTCTTGCAGTGGGAATGAACTAAAAACCTTAATTACTTGGGGGAAAAAATGTTTTAATACATTATATTGGTTTTGTTTTAAAGAAAAAAAAATAATTATTCATCATATCCAGTTTAACATCCGTTTTACATGCCGGCACATGTTGAATCGCTTTTAGAAATTGATTTCCAAACTAACCTATTTCTGACCAGGTCTTTATTTATACCTCTTTCCCTTCAAATCCATCCTTATCACTATCTCCCATGTTTTCCTTGGCTTTCCTCTCTCTTAACCTTCATTATCTTTGTTGTATTATTAATCGCATGTGGAGTTAAAAAAAAAAAAATTGAAAATAAACACAGGATGAAGTTTTAATTGCAACATTGAATCATTTTTTTTTTTTTTTTCATGAAAATTGATTCGGTTAAGGCATGAAGCCACTTGATGTAAGACAAAGAAAAAGGGTACTTGTGCAGAATAGACACCGTGCTGAAATAATAATGTTATTTAGAAACGTATTATCATAGGGAGGACATTTTGTAACTATTGTGTAAAAATTTAATTTAACTTGAAAATGCTATCTAAAAAAATAGCATATTCTGTAATCTGCGTAAGTTCCCACCCCTCCCCAAATATTACTTTAATAAGGTCCACTTTCTATTTTCTTTTTCTGATAATAAGGAGAAACAAATGAAAAGAATCAAGGAGGAAGGGGTCCAAACATTCATAGCTAAAATTTTACAAAATATAGTATTTCATTCGTTTTGTTCATTTTTTATTATAATAAGGACAAGGTAAAAATTGCAATTATTGCTCATTGAATATTCGGGTTTGTATTACTGTACACATAGATTCAAAAAAGTTGTCAAAAAACAAATATATAACAAATAAATGTTATCAAAGGCAAGATAAGTTACTTTTCTACCAAACTGGATATATTTTTCGTGTTTTTATTCAATGTAACTTGTTTATTCAGCTCGAAAACCATACAGTGTTTACCGATGTATTGGAACATTCAAGATGGCGTCTGATTCTCTCTTTAACACGGTAAGTTTGGGAAAAGGTGTTATAAATAAAAGAAACGGTTAAAATACTGTTAAAAACTCGCTCAATATATGTTACCGTGACATAGGTTGACATATATTCGGCGGGTTTTTAATAGTATTTTGTATAGTTTTTTATTTATAACACCTTTTCCCAAACTTACGGTGTTAAAGAGGGTGTGAGACGCCATCTTGGATTTTCCAATACATCGGTAAACACTGTATTTTGAGCTGAATAAACATGTAACATTGAATAAAAACACAAGAAATATATCCAGTTTGGTAGAAAAGTAACTTATCTTGCCTTTGATAACATTTATTTGTTATATATTTGTTTTTTTGACAACTTTTTCGAATCTGTGTACAGTAATACAAACCCGAATATTCTTTATACCGTGAAATTTTAATATTTTGATTTATTTATGAAATTTTTTTTTTATAATTACTTTGTTAAATTAATCAACCTGATTAATAAATACAATTTTTGGGTTTCCCTGATTATATCTTTTCATTTTTCATAGTTTTTTGTTAAGCCTTGGAATACTTTTTGTCACGTTCTGGCCATAATTAAATACTTACAGATGTACAAGGTAAAATGAAACCTGAACAAAACGATACAAAAAGTTTCGTTTTGTTTTCGTGCAAAAAAATGAGAATAAATTAGTAAATATTTTGAACGAAACGAATCCAGTTCTGCAAAATTTCACTATAGATAGGTAAATTTTGAGACGTTATTTTAAGATGACAGGCAAAATCAATTCACAAGCAGTAAATAATTCCCCCATTAGCAGACAAATTATTTACGACAAAGCAAATGCCCGCCTATCTCTTGGTGTCCTACTGGCAATTTCAATTAGAGAAAAAAATTTGGGTCAATTTTTCTGATTTTTATTTCCAAAAAGCATGGAAAGCACAACTGGCTATGCCTTTGCATCAGCAATGCATTTTAACATATAATTAACTTTCTCTCATTACTGTATCTCTGTTTGCTGAGAACCTAGCAGACAGGGTTAAATTAAAAGTTTGTCCGCAAAGAATGTGTCTTAGTTAATCACACTGTGTGACTGACAAGAGTTTGCATGGGAAGTTGAGTCTCTCACTTTGACTGTGTTTGGGTTCTTGCTTATGTAGTTAATATTCAACAGGTGCTCGGCTCCCAGAGCAATTAATTCTTTCTGATTGGCTGATGTCTGATTTTGGTAACTAATCAAAATTAAGTATTGTCAATTTTTAGATTCTTTCCAACTCCCCCCCCCCAAAAAAAAAAAAACTTAAAAAATATGACTTTTACAATTTTTGTTTTTTTTTTGTGGAGAGGGGGGGGATGCAAACGAATATGACATTTAAAACGGTGCACAGAAATAGTTTTCATAAGATGAAGAAATTACTTTCTCAAAAAATGGGGATCACTTTTCTCTATAAATGAGCACCCACATTCTGGCCACCTAGTGATAGTACCGTAAACAAGTAGTTTACTGAATATTAAGTAATGTAATTATGTTTTCAGTGGTAGCTATTTGTGTATACACAAACTCGCATAGTTTTTTATGCAAATTTTAATGCAGTATTCGTTTTCATACCTGAAAACCTATAAAAGTCATTTTATAAAAATGATTGTTGAAATGGAAAATAAGTAAACATTTACAGGAATTACATTGTTTAGTATCTGGAAAACTACTTGTTTGCTCCAAATTCAAAGGCGATATTCATTTTCAGCATGCTCAAAAACCTATAAAAGTTGTCTTTTTAAAGTGGACTGTTATCAATAATTTCCCCCATTCTTTATCTGTGCCTAAACCTAAACATAGATTCCATGAACAAAGCTTCGTTGTTAAAACTGCACACCTGTGGAACTCTCTTCCGTTTGCCTGCTTTCCAGCTGACTACAGTTTGATCGTCTTCAAGTTCAACGTAAACAAATTCTTGATGAGTCGTCCCCTTAAGTAATCTAATTTACCAAATTTTCACTATTAACGATTGCTTTGATATTGTCCCATTGATTACTGTACAATCATTAACCCATATCCTCGAGTGGCCTCTGAGCCTTGATAAGTGGTAACTCTTTTGTAGGGAAAAAAAAAAGTGGGAAGTAAAAAATTTATTTAAAAAAAAAGCTTTCAGACAGCCCCCCCCCCAAAAAAAAATTATCACTGGTTGGCCAGAATGTGGGTGTTCATTTTACACTAAATTTATATAGAAAAGTGGTCCCCACTTTTTGAAAAAGTAATTTCCTTATATCATGAAAACTATTTCTGTGCGCCACTTTTAAATGTTATATTCGTTAATTTTCATCTTATTTGTAGTTATCGTTTATGGATGAAAATAGTAGTCTGAATAATCCAAAATATCAATCGTCATCTAAAAAAAAAAATTCTTTACCTCATTTCACCATAATTAATTATGTTTCTGATTTTTTAAGATGGGGATTGATAATTCATATTATTTAAATCATTCAAACTACTGTTCTCATCTTGGGTGTTATTCTGATAACGTTTCGTACAATGTAACCTCTGACTTACTTCAGGGGTATTTTATCAAACTGGGAGGGGGATGATTCGTGTGGAATTTTGATGGAAACCCTCTATTTAATCTATGTCCGAGTTTGACGAGATGTACTTAAAGGAGGTTAGAGGTTGTACGAAACGTGAAAATAACATTCGATGAGAACAGTAGTCCGAATAATTCAAATAATATAAATTATCAATCCTCATCTCAAGAATTCAGAAACATGTAAAGAAACAATTCTGTTAACTTGGTTGATTTTATTTATTTCCTAATTGCATTTTCATGCCATTATAATATTCTCTTTCCAGCGATACCTTTGGACATCAAAGATGGGGAGGCGACGGCCCATCCCGGAATTACAGAAGGTAAAAAACATGGATGGTTCACCAGTACTGATGGCCACTAAAACAGAATCATCAAAGAAAAAAACTATACTAGAACAACGGCGACCAAACTCCAATCGAATGGTGACGAGAGCCAGGGGAAAACGTCTACTTTCAAATAGTTCTTCTGGAATAATAAACGATGCAGCAAAGCCTACCGATGAAGGACTTCAGAAAACATCTTGCGTTATCACCCCAAAAATGTTCTTCAGTAAAAGCTGTGAGAAAGGGACAGGGAAATCAAGAAAACCGGCCCCAAATGAGCAGAGTTCCATACCTCCAGTGAAGAAAAGCAAAAAGAGTACAGTTATCAGTGAAAATAAAACCGCAGCATCAAAACCGACTCTTCCACGAGCGACTAGAATAAAAAATAAGGGTCATATGACAGCCGAGGAGGTCATCAACGAACTCACAAATAATAAATCTCCAAGGAAACGCGTCTTGTTGCCTCTGAATAAAAAAGTTTCTGTTGACAAAGTCAACTTGGACAAAGATGTCGACAATTCAATCGAAAAATTTAGAATGGCAAGGAATAGTAAACAGAAAATGCGTTTATCACTTGCTGATATCGTAATGGAAATATTTCCTGATAGCCCCGAAGAAAAGTCTGCGGATCATGAAACTATTTCCAGTAATGCTTCCCGGAAAAAAAGTTCAACTACAAAGCTTCCGTCTACTAAAAAGGATCAACAAAAGAAAGTAAGTAGCATTTTTCTAAATTCCCCTTTTTATTTATCAAATATATATATAATTATTTTTTTTTACTATAATAATTATTAAATACCTACAGACACTAGTGTTTCATCCTTTCTGGAATCTTCAGTGCAGGGTGTCACGATTAATACCAGTTAAACGATTCGAACCCCGCATCACGAGACATCTCTGGCTCGATTTAGCGAAGACCTAATCCATTCGGCTACCATTAACCGCGTGAAATAACGTCGAATTTAAACATTTTTAATTTTAAATGTTCATTTACGTCAGTCAGAGAGTGATTTAATCGTTATACGATGATCTGTGCGTAAGAGCTAAATTGACCGACTTTAATTCAACTGAAAGTGCTCAACGATAAGAAACGAATTTCTTAAAGGGGCTGTCATATTCATATATTCTCACTTTATATATATATATATAGTGAGAATCTGTGAGGCCATTTCTCAACCTATATACTCAACAAATTTTTGATCTATAGATTTGAAAGTTGGTAAAATATTCAGTTGAAAACTTTTTAATTGGTTTCCATCCAGAAAAAGGGGGGTGCTAAGGTGTCAAAGTTAGCAAATTGGTACTTGGGAAGGGGGAGGGGGGTCAGATTTTTATCTATTTGTCAGCTATTTCATGATTGCGTATACACGGTCAAGAAACATGACAATTTTATGTTAAGAATAAGATTTTTTGAAAAACACTTAGTAAATGACGTGAGAAGCTGGTCTAATGGTTATCGTACTGGACTCAATGTCTTTAGGGTTTAGTTTCGATATCAGCTTGAGTATTTTTTTTTTTACTTACATGAAGTGAAGTGTTCAAAAAAAAAAAACAATATTTGCGTACACATGCCTCAGTCCATATTAATTAAAATATGACATTTATGCATATTTTACGACCAGGCAATGATGGTTGGCCTGCTAGTATATCTTCTATACATATAAAAGACAAAACGGGCGCACACGTTTTTATATATCCAGCAAAGGCTTTTTTTGCCCGGGTTCTCGGGGGGGGGGGAGTACTATATTTTAGAACTTTTTAATTTATTTTAGATTGTAATATGTACGATTTGCGAACGGAGATCGTCTATATCTTAGAGCGACTTTTTCAAAATTCACGCTATTTTGTTCTGTCGCATGTTTTTTTTTTTTTTTATTACATAGGCATCACCACTTATCAAGACCCAGTGACCACTTGAGGATAAGGTACAGTAGTCAATTGGACAATATAGTAATCGTTAGTAATGGAAATTCGGTAAATTTGTTAATTTAAGTAGAACGGCTCATCAAGAACTTGTTTACGTTAGACTTGAAGACAACCATATTGTAGTCAGCTGGAAAGCAGGAAACAGAAGACAATTCCATAGGCGTACAGTTCTAAGAAAGAAGCTTTGTTCATGGAATCTACGTTTTAGGTTTAGGCACAGATAAAGAGTGGGGAGAATTATTGATAGTGTTTTCAGCTAGACAAGTGTTTCTTGTGAAAGTTTGGTGAAGGGAGACCATAGATTTAAGCCCAGTCAAGCACTTGCCATGAAAATAACGATAAAGCAGAGACAAACTTGCAACATCTCTTCTGTGAGATAGAGGTTGCTGGTTTTCGTATAAATAAAGCGAAAGCCATCGATGCAAAGGTGCCGGGACGTCTTAGAAGCAATTAGCTTTGATCAATGTGGGGAAAACTCTTCATATCAGACAATTGCTATTCATTTGAGAGTTCCCACTTTTTCGGAAGAGCTTGGTTTTCCCAACATCGTGGGGAAACAAATCGGCGGAAAGCTTTCAACCAACCTTCATTTCTGCACCTGTGTGAACTCAAGTCCATTTTGATGGACATCTTTAAATTTGAACGCTTTTCACTTTCTATGTCTTCTTAGTGTGGCGGGAAGATGTCATTTTTTCTTTCACTTTCTTTTCCACCTTCGCATCATGGGTTCGAACCTGCCTGCCTATTAACACTTTTTTTTTCTCTCAACACACACCTCCAAACATCTGGGCAACGCCGGGCACCCCTGCTAGTCTATATATATATATAAAAGCGAAAATGTGTGTATGTATATTCGCTTTTTCTGTATATCCAAGACAGGCTTTTTTCAAAGAAGTGGTCGGTTGGCTCGCAACTTCTTAAAACTTTTTATATCACATATAAATAGAGTTAACAACGGAGCTCGCCTGTTTATTTAATTTGCTCGACTTCGGGAAGATAAATATTCAACAGTTTTCGCTCGCTGCGTGTGGATTAGGCTTTATCCTATAATAAAAGCGACACTAATTCTGGCTGTATTTTTCCGGTGGCGATCGCTGGAAATGTCCGAAAGCAATCAGCTTTGATCAATGTGGAAATATTTTCCTTATATCAAACAATTGCTATTCAAATTGGACACGTGGAGCCCCCCCCCCCCCTCAACACACATCTTGGGAAAATAAAAATAAAAACCCCGCAGTCAAAGTTGACCTCATTAAAACGTGCACCTAAAAAGTGTTCTTGCAGTAAATGAAAAACCCCGCAGTCAAAGTTGACCTCAGTAAGTCATTAAAACGTGCACCTGCCAAATCTAAGTAATTAAATAAATTCAAACGTGTTTCCGTTTGTATGTCGCGGTGCCTCAATAGTTAACGTCGCACGTTTTTTTTTTTTTTTTTTTTTTCACACTTTGCCTCAAGGGTTTGGGTTCGATCCTCATACTCTCCTACCAAAACTTTTTTTTACCCCCCATCCCCCCCCCCCCGTTTTGATTTACCTCCAAACACCCGGGTACACCCCCCCCCCCCATTAGTCTATTACATAAAAGGCAAAATGTTTGTGTTTGTATGTCTTGGAAAAACTTCGACAGATGTGTGACAAAATCGTTAATGTTTTAAAGCTTGGTCTCTTGGACAACAAATATCGAAAAGTTGGCCAAAGATATTAATTCCTTCACCCTCAACTAGGCAATTTTCTATAAGGAGGGGTTGTTTTTTGTCGACATTTTCGCAAGTCATTGACTCCGTTGGATTCACTACCCTCGACTACCAGTTTCGCGATGGATGCATCAGCTAAGGCGTTCGGTTTTATTTTTCACCTTCTTTTTCTCCTTCGTGTTATGGGCTTGAGCCTGCCTGCACTACAACTTTTTTTCACACCTCTCCCCATCCGGGTTGTCTACTGTTGTTTTGATCCCCCACCCACACCTCCCCACACCCCCGCTACTACCACTTTATACAACTTTTTTCTTTTTTTAATACCTCTCTCCACCCTTGGGGTTCCTTACTACACCACCTCTCCACACCCGGGCAACGCTGGGTACCCCCGCTAGTCTAATATATTAAAGACAAAATGTGTGTGTATGTTGGTATGTCTTGCAAAAACTTCCAAAAGATGTATCAGAATGTGACAAAAGCAGTCTTGTTTTAAAGCGCGGTCTCTCTGATGACAAATATCGAAAAATTGACCAAAAGCATTAATTCTTTCACCCTCAACTGGACAGTTTTCTACAAGGAGGGGTTTGTTTGTTTTTTTTGTCAACATTTTCGCAAGTCATTGTCTCCGTTGGATTAACTACCCTTAATTCGAATGTTCGCGACTAATGTTTTCGTGATGGGCGCATCAGCTAAGACGTTAGGTTTTTTTCACCTTCTTTTCCTTCTTTGCGTTATGGGTTTGAGCCTGCCTGTCTACTACCACTTATCTTTTCTTTTTAAACACTTCTCTACCTCCGGGCTGCCTACCAGGGCTCCTTACTAGACCACCTCTCCACACCCGGGCAACACTGGGTACCTCCGCTAGTATATATATATAAAAGTTCATAGGGCCTAAGCAAAACTGGGCTGAACTGCTAGTATAAAACAAATGGCATTTTGCATTTTACCTTTCAGTTTTACAATCAGTACTAGAAAGCTTCTTTTTTTTTTTTTTCTTTTAATTCCATATGTCATAACATCCTCATACTATATGTCACACAAAAGCTATGTCATTATGTTTCATCAACATAAATACATTATTTTGTTGAAAAGCAAGCCTATTTTAAGTGCATTCACTAACCTTAATTTATCGGTTCACCATCATTTTCCTTTTTTATTAAGTTGTAATATCCCTTCTTTTTTTTTTAATAATTTGTTGTCTCGGTCCCTTTCTTTTCAGGTAGTAACATTATTATAGTAAACATAAATCTTGCTTACTTGCCATAAGTATATTTTTATACTACTACTAAGCTCTATTCATGTAGTGAATACTGAAAATATGTCATAATGAGGGAGTAAATATGAAATAAAAAAAATTCAGGCAAAATGGAAAATTAGCTTATGGAATAATGGATAAGCAAGATAACATGCTAGTAAAAATGACACAAATACATCATTAAAGCTGAACCAAGATATTTTAGTCAATTTGTTCAACTATATTCATTTGTTAAACTTTAATAAACCTCATTTTACCAAGTGAATATGTTTGAAAAAAAAAAGTATATATATATATATATATATATATTTCACACTGTTCTGATCCTGACTTGGTTCCAATTGAAATGCATGGTTCTTGTCTTGAGAAAGCACCCTGCTTTGATAAACTTCTGGAACTGACCTTAACTGATCTGAAATGAAAGAATTTCGTCAGATCCGTTGCCAAAGACACTATAAAAATGGTTGGATCATACTACCGCTCCAGAAAGTATCGCACTCCCGACGCAATCCTCTACCTTTACAAATATGTCCTAAGATGGAATACTGTTGCTGCATCTGGGGAGGAGTAGCTAAGAGTACCCTTTTGGCCCTGACAGGGTTCAAAACCGGTTTCCAGATCTAATGGCAGGCTCTATGGACAAATTTATCTTTAGTTGACCTTTGACAACTAAATATTTTGGTTTATTAGCCAAACCCACATGATTTTTAGAATATGACATCTTCGTTCTGTACATCATAAAGATTTTTCTGTATATTTTTAAATAAGTGATTCTAAATATACAACAAATTTTATGTTGATACTTGAAAGTATAAACATTGTTTTCTTCAAATGTTTTTTTAAACAGCCTTTGTTAAAAAAAGAGTACATTGTTCTATTAAACTTTTATTGTTTAAATAATTTAACTTTGTTTTATTTAAAAAAAAAAGTTGAAAGATTTTTCACTCAATAGTGAGTTTTGGGGGATTGTCTGTGAGAGAAATGTAATCGGCAAAAGATAAGCGTTTCATTATTTCTAGTCACCACTTTGAAAAATCAAATGCGACTGTTTCACTCGCAATGTGGAGCCCTGAATGGGCAAAGCCCTCTTCTTCATTCTATTTCTTCTTTCTCACAGATAGAGTCCATCTCTGTTCTCTAGTTATTTTCATGGCAAGTTTTGACTGAGCTTCAATCTATGGTTGATTCTCGCAAAACATTCTCGACAAATACTTGTCTAGCTACAGCAACTGTTAATAATTTCCCTAACTCTCTATCAGTACCTTGAAACTAAACAAAAAATTTTGTGAATAAAGTTTCTTTTTTAAAACTGTCTCTAGAACACAATACCCTGGGTTTGCTTCCCGGTTGACTATAACATGGTCGTTTTCAAATCTAAGTTCTTGTTGAGCCGTCCTCTAAGTGTGTCAGAAACTTTGTGAAAAATATTGAATAATTCGACCCCCCCCTGTCTTTCCAAGCTTATAACTACTTGAAAAATGTAATTCAAACCCGAATTTTTGTTTTCAATTAAAGGAGCAAGGACCAAGGTTTCATTTAAAAAAAAAAAAAGGTTTTAAACTTCGGGCTTTACAGGTAAATTTCTAAAAAAACTACTTTTGTTTCTTTGTTTTAAATTTGAATATATTATTTATTGATCTTTTATCTTCAATTTGTGATATATAAAACTTTGGTGAGTAAATTATTTACTTTTTAATAGACATTTTAAAATGGGGGCGGCGTGAATTCTAAAAAAAAGTTTGTCTAAAATATTATATTCGGTTTATTTGAAAGAGCATAAGATTTCACATTGACCCTGAAAATATTGTAAAAATAGAATCAATAGAAAAATTTTGATAGATTTTTAAAGTTTAAAAATTGAAAAATACTGAACTCATAAAATTTAATTAATTTCATTACAGTTTTTAAAAAAATAATATTTCTATTACTTTTTATACAACTTTAATAGTTTATTTTGGAAGTATAATCCATAAAGAAAATAAACAACCCACTTTTAAAAGAGAAATTACGAGTTTTTTTATATTTTATTCGCAGTTTCGTGTTAGGGGTGTCAAAAATTCCTACAAAAATTCTGATACACATAGGCGTCCTCTTAAATAATCAGGCGCTGTTTTATAATTTGTCATTGTGCTGAGAAAGACAACTCTCGTTTACTAAGAGATTTGTTCATTTTTTTTGCATCTCATAATTTAGGACACTCAAACCAACAATACTTTTTATTAAATTAAAACAATTAAACAACTAAACAAATTAAACAATTAAACAAATTTTTAAAAATTGTTGCAGCTTTTTTATTATTATTATTAAAAAAAAAAGCTGCAACAATTTTTTTTTTATGTAACAAAGTTGATAACATTAATAATAGAAAATGTAGTCTTTACGCGACTATTAAGAGAATCGTTTCTGTTTTCATATCAGAGTTTACGATGTTAAAACCAACGAACCAACAATGTTTTCATTAGTTGAAACCATTTAAAAAAAGAAGCTGCGGCAACTTTTTTCTACATTTTTTATGACTATTTTTGTTTTTAATTAAAAAGTAAATGTTATGGTAAGGTCTTTAACATTGCGAAAATGTGACGATAGGAAATTATAATTTTTTCAAACAAAACTCTTGAATAAAACAGGGATGAAAATATGAAAAAAAAAAAAAAAAAAAGGCTGCAGGTATATATATATATATATATTATTATTATTATTATTATTTTTTACTGAAAAAAGATTATAATATTAATAAGCTTTAATGATTTGTTTTGTGTTTTTATTCATACTAGCATGTTACTACTTATCCACTATTCCACCAATATATGTTCAGTGTAGCTTGGTCGCCATATATATTTTATAAATTACTATATATATATATATATATATATATATATATATATATATATATATGTGTGTGTGTGTGTACGTATATATGCATGTATACAGATATGTATTTATATATATATATGTATGTATAATCTTTATCTGTGCCTGAATCGAAGCGTGGATTCCATGAACAAAGCTTCTTTCTTGGAACTGCACGCCTGTGGGGCTCTGTTCCGTCTGCCTGCTTCCCACCTGACTACAACCTGGATGTCTTCAGGTCCAGCGTTGGCAGGTTCCTAATGAACCGTCCCCTTAAGTAAACACTTCATCAAATCTCCACACTAACGTACTGTACTTGAAATAACCCTTATCCCTAAGTGGCTTCCGGGCCTTGATAAGTGGTGACCACTGTGTAAAAAAAAAAATAAAAAAAATGTTGAACTGCATGAAAAATATGAAATACACATTGAAGATAATCCAGTAAATGTTTATGAGCAAGATATTAGTTGCATGACAAGTTAACAGCAAACCAGTGCATAAAAGGAGGGAAGGGAGAAGTTTTATTGTGTTCATGTTTATACCTATAACTCAGGGTTTCCCACCTCCAATCATTGGTAATTAACAAGGATCAATAATTCAATTATAACGCATGCACCTCCTGATACACATTATTATTATTATTATTATTATTATTATTATATACAACTTATATTAGATTTGAAAATGACCATGTTGTAATCAACTGGGAAGCAACCCCATGGTATTGTTCGAGAAACAGGTGCATCAGAGGATATCTACTTTTATTATATTAATAGTTTTTTTAATTTTTAATGTTTTTTTTTTTTTTTTAATTAAATGGTCACTATTTATCAAAGCCAGATGCCACTCAATCTGATGCAATAATTGTTAAGACCAGGTTCAAATACTTGTAGGCACCATTCCAGAAAGGAGGAACGGTTTTCTTCATTGTGGTGATGGAGGAAAGTTTTATAAAAAAAATTATCACTCTTATATAAGAAAAGCAAAATTAAAAATATAAAGCACTAATTCCAATTTTGATCAAAATTGATTCTGATTTTGATTCTAGAAAATGTCTAAAATTTAAGTGTTATGCCCCCCCCTCCTTTTTTCCTCCTTAAAATGAATCGCCACTTATCAAGGCTAGATCCCATTCGAGGATAAGAGTTAATGAGACTGAATAACCTTTGAAGACGACTAAGCTGCAAATTTTTTTTTTTTTACTAATGAGTTGTCACTTATCAAAGCTAAAAAGCCACTTGAGGATAAAGATTAATTTAGTTTTTTGTCATGTTATTTCAATGATTTTGTTTCTTTCTTAATAAAAATATTTTATTTTTTTTAATTTAATTCACCCCCATATTGTTGCTTAGACATTAGGGCCTACTGTGAATTAGAGGTCATATTTATTGGGCCATCCTAAATATAGGAAGAGGTTTGTTCATATTACATTTAAAATTTCTGCATATTGATACAGTCAAAGAGAACCTTTCTACTAGTATGTGTTCTTGCTTATTCACTATTCCATAAACTAATTTTTCATTTGTATGTTCCAAACTTCATTTTAAAATCAATAGAAACTTTTTGGTACTTGTATAGTTTAATCAAGACATTAAAAAATAAAAATATCGGAAATATGTTATATTGTATGTATCCGTTTTGGACTAAAGTTCTCCGAAAAAAAATTTAACTTAATTTGATTGAGTAGTTTTTTTATACAGTGGACGAACACGTTTTTATGATGGCGCACTGAAGGTAGCCATGTTTGGATTTTTAGAACACTCCATGGAGAGATAACCCAATCTAAAGTGCGACACCCCTCTCCCTATCTTAAATCATAGCTTTTCTTCTTAAAAATTGAAACATGGTACTTTTTGATCGGTATCATAAATTGTTTTTTTTTTGTTTTTGTTTTTTTTTCGCTGTAAAAAAAATCTACTTGATCAAATTAAGTGAAATTTTTTTTTTTTTGAGAATTTCATTCCATAACGAATATGTATAATATAACTTTTTTTTCTTGGTATTTTCATTTTTTTTTTTTTTTTTTTTTTTTTTTTTTTGTCTTGATTAAACTGTACAAGTACTAACTTTTTTTTTTAGTTGGGTGGGGGTTAAGGGTCGTCCTATTTTTAGAGGAGGTGGTGGCTCCCCTCAGAAATTAATAAAACATAGTTCGATTCTTGTCCAGAATTCCCCTTACATTAAAAACACAAAAATAAAGAAAAATCTGTATGATGTACATGTGACAAAATGAAAATATCATTCCGAAAATCATGTAAATTGATCAGATAGTTTTTTTTTTTTTAAATATCATTTGTAAGCAACAAATAGGAATTAATAGGCATTACAACATTAATCTAGTAAGTATGAATTATTGTTGAGTTATCTCCCTCGGCAGATGCTGATGGCCCTAGTCCAAATTTGTGTTCGTAGAACGTCATCTGTGGACCATTTCTCACCAATATTAATGATTGCACATAATAATTGAATTGGGGAAAAATAAAAAAATGAGACTTACTTCAAGCAAAGTCCCCCAACAATTGCTGCGGGCCTGTCAGACTAAGCGGAGAAGACTCAGATTAACCCCTCTTTTGAACTTTTATAATAAAAATATGTTTACAAAACAAGGGGTTTACCACTTAGTCTGACAATCCGCAGCAACCGTTGGGGACTTTGCTTGAAGAAAGCCTGTTTTTTTTTTTGTTTTTTTTTGCCAGAAGAAAGCTCCCTTTGTTTTTTGAAATTGTCTTCAAAATGGCCGATGAAACAGTCACTGCTTGGATACTCATAAAATTTGATTTTCTTATTTAAAAATAAGACTACTTGATCACTTTAATAATCCAAATGATGCAAAAATTTAAAAACAAAAACACAGGCGTGGAATACTTGAAATCATTAATGTTTTTAAAGTCTTGATGAGCGAATTGAAATTAAATGCTTGAATCAAACATAGCTCATTACAGAAATTGTTCTGTAGTTTTTCTTCCTATAGATATACAAACGAACATTCATATATATTGTATAAATGTTTCAAGGATATGAATTCTCATTTTATATATATTTATATATATCTACTATCATATAACAGGAACTTTTTTCGTTGTGAGTTCGTTCCCTATGGACTTGAAAATGGCTGGATCGATTTTTATGAAATTTTACACAAAGGTACTTATGTCTCTGGCAGTGTTCTTAGATAGACTGTATTAGAATGCCTTTGATAAGTATCAATAATAGAAAAAATCTAATGAAAGAAGGAAGAGGTGATTTTGACCAAAGTGAACACCTTACACAGCCTAACATTACAAGTGCATTTGAGAAGTTTTATTACCACACAAGCTGAAAGGCCGGATATAAATCAACAATAAGTTCTTTGATATAACAGGAGCGGATTCCAAATGAATGTTTCTGTTTCAAGCAAAATTAAACCATGATACCTGACTTTTTCATTTTGAACTTTAATTCAAACCATTATATATAAAAAGAAATTTTATAAAATGAATAGGTTCTTTACATTACACTGTAAACTACAATGTATTGTGGACTAAGTCACTAGGAGGAAGCTTAATCAATCAATTTGATTGAAAAATGATCAATTTCACCAATGTCGCTGACTAAATATATAGGAGTATAAAACATTCATTGATTATCATTCTATCTCAGTTAAGATTGTGGCAAATATTTAATAGAATTCACTTTAAGAGTCTGCATCTGTCATTATTCCGCTTTTGGCTGTCTACATTTTCCCTCTTTCATACACATAATTATCTACTAAAATAATAAAAGCTCCCTTAATCATTCTATGAAAATCAAACGTGGGGTGGGGTGGGGGGAATAACTCTCAAAGCTTAAATAAATAAAGCTTACTTCTGTTTCTGAACACAGCTGATGTTTGGATATAATAATTAAAAATAAATTAACTTTAAATAATATTTATAAATAGAACAATACTATTACAACAAACACTAACATGGAGATAATTATCAGAATTGATTTTCTTTAATGTAATAATCAAATGAGGTTACTTCTTTAATGTAGATTTACTTTGAATACATAGTATATATAGAAATTATGCTGGAATAAAAGTGTATAAAAACTGATGCTGATGCTATTCTCTATCCATATAAGAGCCAGGTACGTCCAAGGATGGAATACTGTTGCCACATCTGGGCAGGAGCTGCTAGAAAGGACTTGTCCTGCCTTGATAGAGTTCAAAATAGACTTCGTAGCCTCGTAGGAGATGTTCTTTTCTCCTCCTTGCAACCTCTATCTCACAGAAGAGATGTTGCGAGTTTGTCTCTGATGTATCGTTATTTTCATGGAAAGTGTTCAACTGAGCTTCAATCTATGGTCCCCCCTCGCCAAACTTTCACAAGAAACACTCGTCTAGCTGTAAACACTATCAATAATTTCCCCCACTCTTTATCTGTGCCTAAACCTAAACGTAGATTCCATGATCAAAGCTTCTTTCTTAGAACTGCACGCCTGTGGAATTGTCTTCCGTTTTCCTGCTTTCCGGCTGACTACAATATGGTTGTGTTCAAGTCTAAAGTAAATAAGTTCTTGATGAGCCGTTCCATATAAGTTATCAAATTTACCAAATTTTCATTACTAATGATTACTATATTGACCAATTTCTACTGTACACTCTTTAACCCTTATCCTTGAGTGGCCTCTGGGCCTTGATAATGTGGTGATGCCTTTGTAAAAAAAAAAAAACAAAAAAAAAACCATTTTCAGTATGAAAATTAATTTGTGAAATGATGTACCTTTTGTACATATTAATCAAATTAACAAACAGGAATACAACATTGTAATACATATATGAATATATATATATATATATATATATATATATATATATATGTGTGTGTGTGTGTATGTATAAGACTAAATTTTAAAAAAATTTCTTTCATTCTAGGCTTCCAGCGACGAATGGGATCATTCCTTATTGCTTCTGACGGATGATTTTAACAGTTCTGGAAATATTTATGATTTTGAAGAGTTTCAGATTGATGCAAA
Organism: Euprymna scolopes; assembly: GCF_053919585.1. Taxonomy (NCBI): domain Eukaryota; kingdom Metazoa; phylum Mollusca; class Cephalopoda; order Sepiida; family Sepiolidae; genus Euprymna; species Euprymna scolopes. Next base: position 66,622,232 of record NC_136512.1, read on the forward strand.
AAGTTCTACCAAGAAATCTTCCTTGAAGAAATCTGACAAGAAACAATCTATCAAAAAGACTGCCGCTATGAAGGCGGTTTTCAATGGGAAAATAAAACTAAGCAAAGAACAGACATCTCAAAAAAAGAATAAAAAGACAAACAATAAAACTACAAAGACAAAAAGCGTTAAAGTTGTTAAGAAAAAGGTGAGTGCTGCAGTCCCAGTTGGTAAACCTGCAGTTGAACCTCGAGTATCTGTAGAAAGTCAACAAAGTCCGGATAACATCGTTTGCCTTTCCGTATCTGACGACCCGTTTCAAACGCCAACTGTTCAAGTTTTGAAAGAAGCTACAAGCAATACGGAGCTCGAAAAATTAAAAGCTACAAAACATATTGAAAATAAGATAGCTTCCAAAGTGAATCCAGGGTTGCTTTCTCCAGATTGGCCGCATTTACCCGATTTGCCGTCACAGAAGTTTGTAAAATTAAAGCGGGCTGTGATGGAAGGACCGACTGCTGCTGATAACCTTTCTGAAAACAAACCAAGGTCGATGCTGATAAAAACGTCTTCGGCATTTAACCAGAGTGTGTTGGATATGTCATCTGTAGATGGCAATTCCAGCACAGAAAATTTGAAGCCGGCAAAAGTGTATTGTAAATTGTCAGAAAAAACATTAGCTGCCGACCATCGACCCATTGATCTTTTTACTTACCCCAAACCCTTGCCAGTTAAAAAACCTACCACCAAAGTGAAGAAAAGCAGTAAATCTATTAATCCTGTTAAGGAAACGCCGAGCAACTTTCAGGATTTTATGTACCCCGGAAGCATAGAACGTTTTGTGAACAAACCAATCGTATATGATACCTTTAAGTCACCTCCTACGCAAATGCTGCCCAAATATTTACACGCTGCGACTTCGACTCCGATCACAGCAGAAAGCAACTGTTGGCTTTTACCAAAATCGTTAGATAAGGAATCGGCATCTATTTCTCCAGTAAAAGACTTTCAATCGCCTTCTTCCATGCGGACGTATGAGCATAAATCCAGACGGAGCAGTTCCGCTTTCCTCTCCATCACTAAAAATGTGGAAATTTTTGCCGATGGTAAGTTGCTCTCTTTGCTGTTTTAATTTTTTTTTTTAATGCTTATCCAACAGATAAAAAAAATATATAAAAGGCAGTTGTGTGTATGTTCAACTAAACATCGAAAACTACTAAACAAACAGCCATAAAGTTGGTACATTTCTTTGACTCAAAACTCGTAATGATTTCATCAATGAGTTTGGTTTTTAAGCCATTTCATGTACTAATGGGAAGTAACTAATTTTTTTTTTATTAGGAGTTACTTCCTTTATGCCAACTCATTCTTTGAAAGAATCTATATAAATGAGAATTGTATGTGTGTATGTCCAAAGAGAAAAATGAGCCAGGTAGAAAAGAAAAAGTAAAGTGATGAGAGAAGATAGAAAGACAGATAGAGAGAGCTAATCCTGCAAGTAATAAATAAATATCCAAAGAAACATGTTATTTTTTTTTTATGAAATATATATATAATGAACAACAATTTTGCTATTTTCCAAAGTCAAAGGTTTTATTCAAGTTACCAATTATTTTTCCCAAATAAAAAAAAAAAACGGTAAATTTTACAGATCTGTTTGTTTATGGGAACACTCAATAATTGTATTCCAACCTTGGCTGTTTTCTTCCATGGACTTGTAAAAAAAAAAAAAAAAGTGTTTAAAGAGAAAAAAATGCATAACAATGTAATATGGAAAATTCAGGAAGAAGCAAAGAAAACTTATGTCAACTTGCATTCTGTAGGCAACCATTTTGTTTTAGCATATATACTTTACATCTTCAGTTTTATCAAAATAAATTTTAATCCACCTGATGACAGAAATGAAACCAATTGAGCTACGACCTTTGTGAATCATTTTCTTTTCTCCCTCTGTGTACTTAAAACTAAATAGAACTTCCACAAGAAAATTTCTTTTTTTGAGAATTATTTGTGGAACACAATATCATGGAGCTGCTTTCCAGATTACTATTAGTCTTCAAGTTTAATATAAACAAATTCTTTTAAAAAGCTGCCCTCTTAAATAATCAAACTCTGCCAGATGTTGTTTCACTGCCCCCCCCCCAACACTAACCCTTATCCTTGAGTGGTCTTTGGGACTTGATAAGCAGTGACTAGTTAGTATATTAATTTCCACACTCACCCAACCCAAAAATGTTTGAAAATTCACAATCTCTTCAGCAATGCAATTGTATTTGGTAAAAGATAAACTTAATTGTATGCCTGACTTGGCCACCAAGTTTCAGTTGTAAATATCCAACAGTCTTTGTTTTATTGCCATTAAATGATATGTTGCAAATGTACAACTGTTGCAAGTGGGTGTTGACTGATTTTAGTATATGATGGCTCTTTTCACTTCAGGCATAGTCTGGGTCTCGATTATCATCGAGATGACATTGGGAGTAAAAATGGAGTGTGGGGTAAACCTGGCTGGTTGAGATAAAGACCTGGCTATCTGGTTTGACAGTTAAACATTTGACTCTTTAGCCGTCCCCATAAGTAATCAAATTCTACCCAATTTACACTATTAACGATTACTATACTATCACCTTATATTCATTAATCCTTATCCTCAAATGGCTTTCAGGCCTTGATAAGTGGTGACTCCCAAGTAAAAGAATAAATAAAGTAGATGACGGTATCAGGGCTCTTCGAATATCTTTATCTTTAGTTGGCCTTTGACAACTAAATATTTTTGTTTACTAGCCAAATAGAAAAGTTACTAGCCAAACCCATATGATTTTTAGAATATGACATCTTCGTTCTTTGACGAGTGTGTGCATCATAAAGATTTTTCTGTGTGTGTTTTTTTATGAGTGTAATTCTAAATATACAACAAATTTTATGTTAATACTTGAAAGTATGAATATCTAATTTCTTCAGATATTTTTTTAAACAGCTTTTGTTAAAAAAAAAAAAAAGATTATATTGTTCTATTAAACTTTTATTGTTTAAATAATTTAACTTTGTTCGTTTTATTAAAAAAAAAAAAAAAAGTGGGAAAGATATTTTTCACTCAGTAGTGAGCTTTGAAAGAAATACAATCGCCAAAAGTGTTTCATTATTTCTAGTCACCACTTTGAAAAATCACTCGCAAATGCAACTGTTTCACTCGCAATGTAGAGCCCTGGGTATATACAATTCAGTAGAAAGTGCCTTCCACATGCAGTATTCTGATTGGATTACATACTAATCACTCCGTGCAGACTAATAAACCTGCTCAAATGAAAATAATCTGAATGCACGTTTGCATATAGGTTTCACATTGTCCGATTATTCAGTATTGTTGTTCATCTTTCTGACAATGTGCAGCTATGCATGGAGTAATTATATTATAACGTTTGAGATTGAATGTTATCCAAACCAAACGGAATGATTACTGGTTGTGGTGTTCAAAAGCCCCCAGTAAGAGGATAACCAATTTATATGCCAGAAGTGTAATACAATAGATGTGGATAACTTGGATGGCAAAGCTGTTTATGTTGTCGAGATGTTTTTGTTAGGTTCGTGTTACCAGTGGAGCACCAGGTGGAGCAGGTGCTAACGTGATTGGAGTAAATTCAGGGAACATCAACCATTACTAACCAGCAGTGTTGCCGCTGTGAATCAAGGAAATAGTAAATCAGTCTATTTTTTTTTTTTTTTTTTTTTTTTTTTTTTTTTTATACATTTTCTTTCTTTGAAGATTGTAACACTGGGTATGGTGCAGCCAAACCAGCTGCCAACATTGTCCTGCTTTTTATTGAAACCAACCAAGAGCTCTTTTTAATATCCTCGCTGTTCCCTTAAGTGCAATTGTCTGGATCTCTTTTGCGCTTGGTTCACCAGGAAGTTAGGTAGAACTTCAGGTTCTTCTCCATAAGCCCTGTAGCACCTATAATAACTGATATGATCGATATCTTCCTAAGATTCCTGTTTCTTTTCATATCATACATGATACCTTGATATTTGGTCTGTTTCTCCCTTTCAGCTCTGTTCAGACCTCCATCATTAGGGACACTCACTTCAACCAAGGTTGCAACTCTCTCTGACTTATTCCATGTGTATGCAATGTGTTGTGATGTATGAAAGTGAAATCTGGCCAGTTAGGGTTGAGGGTATACGTTGCATGGATAGGAATGATATACGAATATGTCATGTGAATCTAAAAGACAAGTTTAGTCCTGATGACCTCAGAATAAAATTAAATCTTGATAGTATGGAAAGATGTGTGAAAAACAGAAGACTTTGATGATATATCCATTTTGAAAGAATGTATGAGAGTTCTTGGGTTAGTAGATGTAGAACAGTTGAGGTAGCAGGTTCAGTTTTCAGAGAAAAAACATGAGAGGAAATGATAAAAAAAATTTGAGAGGTGAATAAAACCTTTGTTGGAGATAGGTTAGTTTGGAAGTCAATTCCTTTAGAGCTGTCAAACAGATGCCAGCTTGTAAAATGGGCATTAAATAAAATATGATACTGATGACATTAAATGCATTTTTTCTTTTAATATTTAAAAAAAAATTTCATGCTACTTAAATCATCTATTATATAAAGTAAAGTCGGTCTATTTATCATTTCTTTGTTATCAATAGTTTTCTTCTTACGAAATCACTATTAGATTTTGATTTGTCAGCTTTTCTTGTGAATCGTTGCAGCAATTTGTTGAGAAGAATAAAATGTAATTCGATTTCATTTTTCGCAGAAAATACCTTGCTCAGGTCCCTATTTCCTTATCCTCTTTTATTTCTTTGTGTGCCTAAAACCAAACAGAATTTCCATGAATAAAGTTTCTTTTGCTAAATTGTTGTAACATGTTAAGAACAAAATGTAATTCGATTTAATTTTTTTTCCAGAAAATACTTTGGTCATTTCAAAATTGCTATCATTTTTTTTTTTTTTTTTGCTTCTTTAAAATGTGGGGGAGGGAGTTGTAACTCTGTATTTTTTGATATGTATTTATTTCCCTTTGATTGGAGAAAAATAATATTAAAAAAAAAAAAAAAAAAGAACAGCAATGCAAATTGCAAGTTAATTGGGCAATGTTGGGTAGATACAAAGCCATGTATTTAAAAAAAAAAATTTTCTTATCCAGATGTGCTTTTTTTTTTTCTCTTTTTTTTTTTTTATTTTTTTTTATTTTTTATTTTTTTATTCATTTTACAAAGGAATCACCACTTATCAAGATCCAGAGGCCACTCCAGGATTAGGGTTAATGAAGGTGTGGTAGTCAATGGGACAATATTGTAGTCATCGTTAGTAGTGGAAATTTGGTAAATTGGATTACTTAAGGGAAACGGCTCATACAGAACTTGTTAACATTGGGCTTGAAGATGACCATATTGTAGTCAATTGGAAAGCAGCCAAACGGAAAGGAGTTCCACAGGCGTGCAGTTCTAAGAAAGAAGCTTTGTTCATGGAATCTACACAGGTAAAAGGGTGGGGGAAATTATTGATAGTGGTTTCAACTAGACGAGTGATTTTTGTGAAAGTTTGACAAGAGGAGACTATAGATTGGAGCTCAGACGAGCACTTGCCATGAAAATAATGATAGAGCAGAGACAGGCTCGCACCATTTCTTCAGTTGGAAAGAGGTTGCAGGGAAGAGAAAGGGCATCTCCTACGAGGCTACAAAGTCTATTTTGAACTCTGTCAAGGCAGGATAAGATGCTTCTAGCAACTTCTGCCCAGATATGGCAACAGTACTCCATCCTTGGACATATTTGGCTCTTATACAGGTAGAGAATTGCATCGGCAGCGAGATATCTACTGGAGCAGTAGAATGATCCAACTATTATTCCAGTAGTATTGGCAACAAATTTGATGTACGTATTGCTGAACAGTGGTAAAACAAAGATTGTTGACCATTCATGAGTCTAACGGTAGAAAAATCCGATATGAGATTGAAGTTTATATATATATATAGTTGGATTGCAGAAAAGATTGTGAATTTTATTAACGATTTCACAGGAGGTGTTTTTGTATTTATGCATAAATATTATTGTCAGAAATCTGTACATTTCTCTTTGTATGTATGTTTTTTTTTTTTTTAATTTTTATTCTTAATTAATCCCTTATTAATGCTTTTTTATTTATTTATTTTTTTTTTTTAGAGCCAAAAGAAAATTTGATGAAAGAGGACACAAAGAAATTGAAAACCAAGAAGAAAGATGGTCATTTAAAAAAAGCAGTAAGCATTATTTTATTTTTATTTTTTACTTAACAAGCAATCTTTAAACAAAAAATTCGCAATAATAACATGCAATAAAAAATGAACGTAAAATCTTTAAATTAAAATTTCCACTTCAAAGTTCCTATGATTTTACAGTTCTTATATCAGTAACACTTCTTTGACATTTCTCATTTCGCTAACACTTTTTGTACTGAAGCCAAAATCCATGTTAATGTCTTTTTTCTCATTTCTTGGAATCTCTCTCTGGTAATAGAAAAATGATCCAAAAAGAAATAACTATTGTAGAAAAAAATATTGCGAATATTAAATGTAGTTGTTGCAAGCAAAAATTAGAAGTATCAATCAGTGGAGAGAAACTTTGAATCATAAAAAAAACTTCAATTAAAGAATGGTAGTATTAATCCAGTCAAAATCAGCAGTGGCTCTCATGTCAAGACGAAAAGAAAAACTATTGAGTGAAAAATTTAAAAAGATTCAATTTATTTTCTACTAGCCTGGGTGCCTGGCATTGCCCTGGTGTTTGGAGGTGTGTGTTGAGCAAAAAAACAAAAAAAAAAGTTTTAGTAGGCAGGCAGGCATGCTTGAACTTGTGACGCGAAGGCAGAAAAGAAAGTGAAGGTGTGTGTAAGGGTGTTGGTTGAACAACAAAAAAAAAAAGAAGAAAAATTGCAAGCACAAAAAAAAAAAGAAGAAAAATTGCAAGCACAAAAAAAAAAAAAAAAAACCCGTTAAGTCGCGTCGAAATGACCTTCAACAGTTGCGTATGTGACAAAAGTCACATGTTAGGAGATGTGTGCTTTTGATCATGGTGTAACGGAACTGACAGGTCAAGAGGTCAGAAGATTAGATTGAAGAGTTTGAGTTTGGTCACGAAAGTGAGCAGACATCCTTCAGAGCTAGGAAGTGGGGCTGGAAGAAACAAGCATGGACTTAGTCATTTCTTTTTTTTTTTTTTTGCATGATGCAAAACTCAAATTTACATATGTTAAGGCCTAAAACTGCACTGTTTGTTCATTTTCACCAGGATTTGACGTCCCCTGGGGGCTAATTGGGGGGGGGGGCTGAACTTAGTCTTTTTTTTTTATGCCTCATTTACTGTGCATTCACAGGGGATCATGCATGCTTCATTTGTTTTTGTTTTGTTTTTTTTTTCAACTACAAATAAAACTGAAATCTGTAGATCACTCTCCTTAAATGTATTTTTACATTTGTGAAAATATATGCATAAGGGTATGTTTTACTGTCCACATTCCTTCAAAAAAGTGGTCAAAAATCAAATACATAACAAATGTTATCAAAAGCAAGATAAGTTACTCTTCTACCTACCTGGACATTTTTTTTTAGTAGTTTTGCTCTCTTTAAAACATTTAACCATTTAATGAGAGCAAGAAAAATTGCTGCGCACTTGGCTTGTAAAAATCAAAATTTTTAAAATGATTTAAAACAAAACAAAATTATACAAAATACTGTTAGAAATCCACCCTAAATGTGGGTTTTTATGGTAATCCAAAAAGTGATAATAAAAAGGACCAACTCTATCGCTAAATATTTAGAGATTAAGAAAAAAGAAAAAGGAATCTGAACAGAATCAGTAATTGTATTGGAATCGGTAAAAATATACAATGCCAATATACAAATCAAATTTTATTCATTACTAGCCATGATGTCCGGTGTTGCCCGGGTGTTTGGAGGTAGGTGTTGAGCAAAAAAAACAAAAAACAAAGGTAGGGTAGGCAGGCAGGCTCGAACCCGCAACATGATTGCGGAAAAGAAAGTGAAAGAAAACCTAATGTCTTACCGCTATTTCATAATGCGACCGGAAGTTCGGAACGTTAAAATCAGACAAAAATCAATCAAACCGATAAAAATTGCTCGCAAAAAAATCGACCCCTCTTTAAAGAAAACGTTGAGGGTGAAGAAATTAATGTTTTTGTCCAATTTTTTTATATTTGTCATCTGAGACGTTAAGCTTCAAAATGATACCGATCTCGTGAAAATCCGTCATCTTTGTCGAAAGTTTTAGTCAGACATACAAACATAAATACATACAAACATACATTTAAACAGACAGGTGAGATTTATATTATAGATTTAATCCGATAGTTCCCAAAAATGTCTCTTCCTTTTGTACCGTCATTTTTGTGTTCATCCAATTACATCTTAAAAATTTCTCTATTTCTTAAAATTTCTCTTCAGAAATTTTTTTTGGTGTGTGGTTTTCATTTTTGTATTCATCCAATTGCAACTTAAAAATTTCTATTCCATTTCTTTAATTTTCTCTTCTATGGTAAATTAGCAACATTTTCTAAAAAAAAAAATCTATGACTCTATTAACAAAAAAAAAAAAATGTTCAATAATTTTTTTTTTTTTTTTTAATTCTCCATCTTGACAAATAATTTGTCAGATTGAAAAAGAAACGTATTTTAAAAGAGTTTTTTTGTTTTGTTTTTCAGAACAAAAAGTTTGACGAATGGGCCAGTAAACTGAGTAACGAGTTTGACGAAATTGAAAACTTCGAGTTGAGCATTGAAAATTGAAGTATAACCTTCATTCATAAATTTTATATGTTAATAACTTGTATCATGATAAAGTTTTTAATAGAATGTTAGACCATATTTATATTTGAACATATTCTGGCACAAAGGAAAAAAAATTGTATATACACTTTTTTTTTTTTTTTCCTAGCAATTGCTAGATTTTCTGAGGTTGGAAATGCCTTGAGGTGATCAGTTTACTTTACTAAATTTATCTGAAAAATTTTTGTTTCTTTATTCTCTTTGCTTATTTCAACTGTCAGTAATTTAGGTGCTTATTCAACTTGTCACTTATGGGAACAATCTATATATATAAAAGGCAGATGCGGCGCGCACATTTTTGTATGTCTTGAAAAGGCTTTTTTCGCTGTTGGGGTTGGGGGGGGGGCTACTATCGCTTAGAAGTGTTAATATACCCCCTAGATAATAGTATCTAGGATGTTTTTTATAGAAGTTTTAACATTGTTTGTTTTTATAATATTCAAACAGGGTTATTACTTCGCTTTGTAATCATTTACCCTCCACACACACGTGCCTCTAAAAACCCGGGCAACGCCGGGTTACCCCCGCTAGTTAAAAGTAAAAAAAAGATTTTTCAAATGCACCAATCACAGAACGAAGATGAAATATTCTAAAAATCACGCAACTTTCTCAAGTAGTTTATTTTGATTCAAATCAAATTTTACTTTCGTGTCGATCAGAAGGAAAAAAGCGACTATAGCAGAATCAAGGGCAGACAACCAACTTTTATTTCAATTTTTTTTTGGTGGGGGGGTATAATGTCAGAAAAAACATCAGAAACGTAAGATTTAAAACCAAGCCATAATTTAACATGTATTTATTTCATTTTTATTTATTTTTTATTCATTTTTTAAAAAAATTTTTTTTTTTTTTTTTTTTTTTTAAGAAAATAAAATTTTCAAATTATGAAAACATTAGTTTAGAAGGGTTATTTTATAAAAGTTAAAAACAAAATTTGAAGAATATTAAAATGGCTTCGGCCTTCACTGATCGGTAAAAAAACGGCAAATTTGTTTTTTTGAAGCAAAACAAAAAAAAAACAAAAAAAACTACTTGATCAATTTTTGGAATGTACCATCTTCATTCCGTGACAAGTAGGTACACGATATTCTCCGGATATTGAGCACCTATTTATGACTATATTCCAGTTTAGCTGAATTTCTTTTATGCTACCTCAGTCTAGAAAGATTTGTTTTTAGTCTGTTGCAACAAAAACAAACTAAATAATTTTTAGTTTTAATATCCGCCAAAGAAGAAAACAAAAACAAAAGAACGTTCATGCCCAACCGATCCATAAAAAAATCGATGTCGGTAAAAATAAATTAACTATGTTATCAATATGAATCAAATTTAAATAATTAACTTAAATAGAACACTTAAAATAATTCTCTCACTAAAACCAATAACTAATACACCGCTATTTAATAATGCAAATGACGTCACCTCTTTAATCTTATATTTTGCAATAATCATAGTATATATAGGAATGAATAATATGAGAGAGTAATGGATTTTTGTATAAATCAACTTCTGAACAAACAATCAAACAAACAGATAGGAATACGAATTTATATATATATATAGGTAAGTATTCCTTATATTTATGGTTTTTCTTTTATCTTTAAAATACTAACATGGAGAAGCTCTTTTGCTATTTGCATAAATTCTAAATGAATAGCAATCTGTGTTTCTGAAAGTCGATGAGGATTATTTCCCAATTTTTTTTTTTTTTTTTAATTAAATTTCAAAACTTCCAAATTATGTATTAGAAGCTGGTGTGACATCAATATGTGAATGATTGCCGTTATGCTAAAGTATATGATGCAAGAATTTTCAAACCCAAAACTTATATTAGTAGTCATTTTTTTTTTTTTTTTTTAACTTCATCATTAAAAAGAAAACTAGACCATCAATCCTGTCTAGTTTGTTGACATTTTGGATTTCAAGGCTTGTTTTATTTTTAAAACTAATAAAAACAAGGAAACTTTGAACAAATATAAGTTGATAAAAGTAAGCAATGGTCAATTTTCTAAAAAACTTACAAAAGTTTTTTATTGCATTTCCCAACCTCTTGCTCCTTTTTCCTTCTTTCTCCCCTTTCTCCTCTCCCTTCTGTTTTTCCTCTTCTCTCTCATTGCTTTTTGTTTTTCCTCTTCTCTCTCACTGCTTTTCGTTTTTCCTCTTCTCTGTTTTTCTCTTCTCTCCCTTTCTGTTTTTCTCTTCTCTCTGTTTCTCTCGCTCTGTTTTTCCTCTTTGCTCTCTCTGTTTTTCTTCTATCAATATTTTCTACTTTTTTTCTTTCTCTCTCTCATTCATTCATTAAAACTTACTCTTTCATGCTGTTTCCATTTGTATATATTTTTTTTTAAATCAAAAGAAAAACAAATTAACTCCCTCATAACATAACTATATTATTTTGTAAACAAATAAACCTAAATCATTTTCATTCTATATCTTTTTAATTCTCCGTTAAAATATCATGTCACAAAACATAGCCTTTTTAAATGCTTTATTTCTTAATTGTAAATATCACCACAAAATTAACATGGTCGACAAAAAGTCTAAAAAAAAATGTGTATAAATCCTTTTCAAACGCAATAAAAGTTTTTCAGTGAACTTTACTTTTGTTTTCCCTTTTCACATAACATTTTTATTTCTTACGTCATTAACATTGTGTCGTGCATTCATTGTACTGGTCGTAATTGTCACGTTAAAATTGTGATCCAGTCAGCCCTTGCAATACAGGAATTCTCCCTTCAAAAAAACAAGTCCAGTTCATGAACAAATAATGCCTATTTTCTTGAATATTATAAGTGGTATATGCTTTCCCAAGGCTGAATGGCACACTTGCAGGACGAGATGTTTGCCTGACCAAGTCAAAATAAATCCCTTCAATATAGTCCTTTAGCTAAAATAACAGTAGGCTACACGAGTGGAGAGAGGTGTTTTAAAAAAGAAAAAAAAAAAAAAGTGGCTCGAATTCGTAACACGAAAGAGGAAAGGAAGGTGAAATAAACCAACATCTTTGCTGATGCATCCATCGCGTTGGAATTAAGGGTAGTCAATCGGAAGGAGATGATGATTTGTGAAAATGTAGACGGAAAAAAACGACCCCTTCCTTGTAAGAAAACTGCCCAGTTGAGGATGAAAGAATTAATGTTTTGGGCCAATGTTTAGATATTTGTCGTCCAAGAGACCGAGCTTTAAAATGATACTGATTTTGTCAAGTTCCTGTTGGAAGTTTTTGCTAGACATACAAACATGCACACACACACACATTTGGCCTTTTATATAATAGACGTATACAGTAGAACACAGGGATACGACATTAATCCATTCTGGGATTGGTGAAATTGCTGTATGTAGGGCCTAAGCACATATTAAAAATTAGTAACAAAATACAGTACAGTATATAGTACACATATAATCAAATAACATCATAAGGTTACGCAAATACCGTAACCAGGGGCAGTAAAATATTGTATATTCCACATCGTAACCTGAAAAAAAAAACAAAAAAAAAAAAACAAAAAAAAAAAAAACATATCCTGTGGTTCTACTGTATATATAAATGTTTAAATTTTTGATTAGAGGATCTCCATCTGCACAACACGATTGCTAACATGTGCAGAGAAATGTTTAGTTTTGTTGTGGATGTATCCTATCTTACCGTCCGTGTAGAAGGTAGTATAGTAGAGCTGCAAGTCTACCTCAAAAGAGCGCAGTTGGGTTACCCAGAACTCCAGCCTGGGGACGAAATGTTCAGATTGTGGGACAAGTTCAACTTTCTCCATAATGACACAAATTTGGCAGTTTCCTTCATTGTATTTAAATTGTTACATGAAACTAGAAGAATTGATTTTTTTTTTTTTTTTTTTTCCTTTGTAAAGTTTTTCAGGGTGCTCACACATAATGGCTTTAAAAAGAAAATAGAATATCATAATTTCTCCAATGTGTAGGGGGAAAAAAAAACAAATCCAAATTATTTGAAGATATTCTTTTTATTTCAAAAAAGAAAAAAACAACATGCGAATAGACTTTAAGCCAATCTTGTTTGAAGCTTAACAGAAAATAGCAACAATTATTTGCTCAGGTTTTTTTTTTTTTTTTTTTTTTTTTTTTTTGAACAAAATATCTGGTTCAGTTGATGACATTTAAAAATATGACAAAAAATAAAAAAAAAGTGAAAATAAGCAAGAAGAGTTAATTTCAAATTATGTATATAAAGTTGCTCTACAAAATAATTGTGACCTTTTTAATCTATTTGATTGTTAAGCCTCTTTTGGGATTCTTCCTTTGAGAATTGTCTTCATAATTCAAACCTTAAAAAATATTGCACTATGCAGATATATTAAAACTTTGGCAGGGCGAGACTTTGTCAGCCAACTTTCTAACCCTTTCCTTACCTAATTAGGCTTCTGAAGGGCTTCCGTTTTTTTTTGCTAGACTATTTGGAAATCCAGGAGATTTAACATTGCTAGTGGCATCTCTTTCAGGTTTGGTTTATATCGAAATGATTCTGCCTTCCTCTACGTTTTTATTATTAAGATTAGTTCCTTATATAAAGTGGCTTCATGTGGGTTTTTTTTTTTTTTTTTTTTTTTTAAATCAAAGTTTCATAAAAATGAAAATCGTTTCAATTTTTCTGTGAACCACCAAAGAGCCAGCAATTTTTAAAGACCAAAGCATATACATGCCATGTTTCTTTTTAGTCTAAGGAGACTCCCAAATAGATCTCGAGCTTACTTTCGGCAGCCTCATAGCTCTTACTTCCTTCATTTTAGTCCTTTCCTTTAGTCCTCATATTCCATAAGTAATGATTCTGACAAAGAGGAAAGAATTGCTGTTTTCTGAGTCAGAATCGATTCTATCTAACAGTTATCGTTGGCAAGTACATTGAAGTACATTTTTTTAGCTCTTACGATAAGTGGATTCATGCTTTATCTGGAGCAATTTTTATAGAAAAAAAGAAAACAATCTGTGGTTATAAACAATATACCAATATGTTGCTTCCCTTCGGCGTATAATTCTTCCTTTTGCAAAATAGGTGGCTGTTTTGTAAAGGAAGGTGTTTGTTTCAATGTGAGTTGAGGAAAAGTAATTAGATATCGCACAGAAGGCAGTTTTTACTACCAATATACCAGCTAGCTAGTGTCATAATAAACTAACAGATGAAACCCGTGTGTGACAGTTACATGATGATGATCTACATCTGTTAGTGGGAAATACATGAATTATTTTCATGTGAAGTCATGACGCATCTGGCCACAATCTAATTCGTATTTCAATTGTCCTAACTTTTATAGACGTGTAGCAGTTACACGATAAAATACATTTTCTCGTAGATGTGCAGGCAATCCCTTGCATAATAAGTTGTGATTTGGTTGGCGAAAACAGGCACCACCAAGCTCGCTCATTTATACACAGGTGATTAGCGCATGTGCACATAAACACAACTGATTTCCGCCCAAAGATAAATGCACACCAAAAACAAAAATTCAAGTGGAGATGCGAATCTAACAGGATACCATATTGCTTATTTCATTCCCAACCAGGAATTATTTTCTGTAGAGAATGAAAGTAAAATAGAATATGCATCTAGTAAAACAATAATATTGAAGATTTTGAAATTACTTGAATCCCCAACCTAATAGGCCCCACAGTGTCAACAAAACTCTAACCTCCGTCAACAAAATGTATCCCTGTGACTTATTTTACAAGTATTTTAATGGAAAGTGCTCTGATGAACTCTAAGTGCTTATATCTCCTTCAACATAAAAAAAACCCCAACTAACCCTATAAGCAGCAAAATCCCACCTCATACACTAGAGATCCATCGACTACTCAAATAGTTCCTTCCCTCGAATTGCTAGACTTTAGAATTCCCTTATGTGTCCCTGTTTCCCTGACTGTACTGAGATGCAAAATGTCAACTCTGCTGCTCAACTCCCTACATAGTCTCCTTGCAAATTTTGTCCCAAATAGTAGTTCCTTACATCCAAATGGCATTGTCTTGTTTGGAGTGAAAAAAAAAATTGTTTTGCATGTAAAACAGGGTGTGATGAACTATTTTTTGCTGAAATCAGTTTTTCGAGTGTTGAAAGACTGATAATGTCATGACATTGTGAAGAAAAATCTGTTATTTGTATCAATAGTTTCTTTACTCCACACCTTATCAAGTATCCCTTATATTTAGATTGATTGCATAATATTTTGATTGCAATACACTGAAAGAAAGGGGAGGCAACTCATGAGTTTCTTCCCTTTCCCCATTTTTAGAAACCATCTATTTTAACTAATTAATGTCCATTTTTATTTAATCAATTACCCAAAAATCTTTTGTAAATACAATATTATATTTGAACAAAACTATTTTCAAAGATTTACTCGACTTCAAAAGATAGAACATTCATTTATACTGCATATAAAAGTATGGGTTCGTTATAAGAACAAGTCACCAAGATAATTTGGATAGAATAATGAAATTAATTGTATCCTTCCATTCTAGATTTTCACAGTATTTTGAAAACTGAGACATCAGTGTTGCCAATTTACATCAGACAGTAGATGTAAGACACTCCAAACTTATGACTAACTATAGATACCTCTTAAAATTACAGATGTTACTGAAATATGGTTAGTTCTCCTCCAGGTTATAAAAAGAGATCATAGATTAATGGCAGTCCAGTTTTAACGTTTCAAATTCTATTATTCACGATACAAATGTATTTGTAATTCATTTCAAGTAGTAATTTTCAAAGACAGGAAAATGAGGAAGTAAGGAAATCCTGCACCCATTAGTTTACATCAGGAACTTGGTATAATATTTGAAAAACACACCAATCTTTATGACTAACGATTAGTGTTGGAAAGATTAATCAGACTCAGGAAAAAAAAAAAAAAAATCAGAACTTTTGGCGGTATTAGAATTGGTATCAGAATCAGAAAAATGTGTACCTATTTTCCGATTCCAAAAGTGATTCTTTTAATTGGCTTATTAATTTGATTTTGTTTAAAACAAAATGTTCTACTGATGATAGTAACAAAAAAAAAATAATTTTTGTTTTTGTTTTTTCTAACATTGAGAAAATATCTGCACATTTAATGTTTTTATGGTAATTGTGAAAAAATAACTTTATAAAGCTCTACATATTGAACTATAAAGAATCAGAATCAGGAATAATATTGGAATCTTCCTATCACTACTAACAATCGATATCTCTGAAAAATAAAAATAAAAAGTAAATAAATACAGATGTTGCTAAAATATAGATAGTTAATCATTCTTCTGGTCCTAAAAAACAGAACCATGGGTGCTAATCAGTTAAATTGATTTAAAAGGAACATTTTTGACAAACATCTCTAATCTGTATGCAATTTAGCAAATAAACCATCTGAAAATTTTTCAACACTAACGCTTCACAAAAAAGGGTGAAAATAGGAGAATGAAGTTACGTGACTTTTTTTACATTTAATGGCGGAAATTATTTTAAACAAAAGATATCTTAACTCCACATCATTTTCATTTAAAAATTTTTTCAATAATCTTGCCATTTTCGATAAACACTAAACTAAACAGCATTGCTATAGACTAAAGACATTAAAAAATAAAATAACTATAGACTATTTACATGTGCATAAAATGTTGCTAATAAACCTTACATGAAAGTTATAAAGCTCAGGTTTCAATAAAATTAAGAATAAAGAAAATTTAAAAAAAAGAAAAATATGGGGAATGAAGTTATATAATTCTAAAAATTAACAATTTTTAAACAAAATCAGGATAGCTCAGCTCTATAAAATAACATTTTGAATAAAAACTAAGGAATTAGTAGATAAGCATGTAAACAAACTAGTCTTTCGAACCACCGATTATCACGGCTGACAGAAGAATCCTTCCCATATGTTCAAAGTTTAAACCCTTTAGGCTGGCATTTTTAGGCAACATGAAGTGGAATAAATACATAGAAGATACTGTCAAGTCTGCTGCAAAGAAGGTAGACTCCTACCAGGTTAGAAAAATTCTCACACTTACCAGTGCCCTATAAAGCTACTATTCATCCATGGATGGAGTTAGTGTTAACAACTCTGGGTTGGCGCTCCAAACACTGGACTTCTCCTTAGGATTTGTTTTTTATTTTTTATCCTGTGTAATCTAATAAGTTACGCAATGAGTCTGCTAAGTTCCAGCTCCTGTTGCATCGTTGTAGTGTTGCATCCCTAGCAGCAACATCCTGCCCCATTCACTGTAGACGTCACTGGATGCTGGCAGTTTTTGTACTTTTTCTACTAGGATAACTTGCTTTCCTTGGACTGTATCAACACGCAGAAATTCAAATATGATGTTAGCAATCATCTTGCTGTCCAACTCCCCATCCAGGTTGCCCCCTCTCCTATAAATAAGGAGAGTAGAAAGTGGATTTTGGATTTACTCTCATCAGCTTCGTAACTCTCATGTCCCTTATTTTGTCTTTTAGTTCTTACATTCCATGAGTGATGTTTCTGACAAAGAGGGAAGAATTGCTGTATTTTGGGTCAGAATCTATTCCAGCTACCATTGTCAAATTTTTGAACTTGTAGTTTTTTAAGCTCCTTACATCAAATCACTTCATGCCTTGTGTGGAGTGATTTCCATATAAAAAATAAATGTGCCTTCTCCCACAATAGCACCTTCTGCTTCAGTAAACATGCCTTGTTTAGAGGTCATAAAAAATAAATAAAAACATACCAACACATCTTTAAAGCCAACCAATATTTCTGTTTAGTTTTGTTTAGTTGTGTTTAATGGCGTATCAACCATTTTCAGGTTATTTAATGCCGAATCCACTAATTTTTGAAAAAGATTTTATGCTTCCAAGTTCTTTATATCTTCAAATATTTATTCATGGTATTTGGGTTTGTAGAGGAAAATTGTTGTTTTTGGCTTTCCAGAACATGATTGAGTTTTGCAATGGAAAATAAAATAAAAACAATAACATCAATGTTTGGTCCATTTCAGGAAAGCCTGTATCTTCAGATAGTCTGATCTTTCAATTGAAACTTTTTAGAGATGTCTTTGTGTGTGTTTTTTAAACTAAACTGTTTACATGCTTTTCCATTAATTCCATAGACTAATCATTCTATTTTGCCTGAAATTTCATTTAGTATTTTAAACTTCCTAAACAAAAGCACTAAGCTAAATAGTATTGCCATAGACTAAAGCTGACATATAATTAAGACAGATTTCATGCTTTGTTTTTTCTGCATCAGCAAAAATTTGGATTTTGAAATGGCTTTTTAGGCCCCCTCCCCATATCGTAGATGCCTAAAGATAAATAAATATATGCAATTGTTTATGTCGAGTATTTACTGCATTCTTTTTGGATTTATTCATTTATTTTTGTTCTTAACAATCGTTTCAGCAGATAAAGGAATCGGTACTTTTCAATTTTATTCCAGTAATTATTGGAAAAGAAAAAATTTGTGAGAGAAAAAAAAATGTCAAACCATTTGAGTGTGAGTTAACTGTGTGAAGTGAATAACGATACAGATTGATGACCAAGTTATGCCGTGTTTGAATGTAGTAGGTCTCATAAGACAACTTTTTTTAATAGATGTTGGCAACCTTCATGTGGTCCCTCGTGTAATACTTGGTGAAACATACAATTGAGGAGCGCTTGTGAATTTGATATTTTCCCTAGACACTTCTTTCTTTGAGAGAAGCCAGTTCAATCCGCCTAGGGTGAATACCGCTGGATACTGGGTCCCTTGTGTAAGTACCTAATTTGAAAAAGAATCTGGGAAACAAATGCCAACAGCAGAATCAAACTGGTCAAAACTTTGTACAATGCCAATTCATACAGATTTTATTTTACATTTTTTTTTATCGTTCATGTGTTACAGAACAAAATTTGGAGAAGTTGATTGCTATTAAGATACCCGAGAATGGCAGACATTTAAATTCTTTTTTTTTAATTTTTTTTTTTATGTTAACTTTAAAAAAAAAAAAAAAAAAAAAATGGAAAGAATATTTCAAATAATAAAAGGAGCAAGTGGATTTATCAGGAGTTGAATCAAGAAAATATCTGTTTTCAGACTGCATATGAGTGTGTGGATGGTGAATAGATAGGGTGGATGGGAAAATGGCTAAGGTGGAGTGCTAAATGGTCAAGGCAGAGGATGGAGGGCAAATGACTGGGACAGAGGACAAAAAAAACTAGGTTGGAGAGTAAATGGCCACGGTGGAGGACGAATAGTTGGCACAAAGGGGAAATAGGCAGATAGCTAGGTTGAAGGGCGAATGGACAGGATAGAGAACTGAATGTTCAAAACAGAGGGCAAATAGTCCTGATAGAGAAAAATAGACAAGGTAGAGGACAAATGGTTGGAGCAGAGAGTGAAGGGGAAATAGCCATGGCAAAGAGCAAATAGCCGGCGTGAAGGATAAATAGCTGGGATGAAGAGCAAATAGCTAGGTTGGAGGGTAAATGGCCAAGGTTGAGCAAATAGCAAGGGTGGAGGGCAAATGGACAGGGTGGAGGATGAGGAAAGAAGAATGCAAAGAATAGGAAGGTTTAATGAAGTTTTCTATTTTCTTTTTTATGGGAAATAACTGTACATTGATTATTTTAGAAATTATTTTGAGATTCAGTTAAAATTCAAGCTATGGTAGGGATGGTATTTCAACTAGTATTAAAATGATGAAAATATTTCATCCTAGAACTTCAGGAAAGCAATCAAAATTCTCAAATCAACAGAAATTAAAAAATATATATATATCTTGTTTTAAATCTCCAAATGATACAATCTTTTTTAGATGTTAAAACTAAATATTTTGTTATAATTTAAAAAAAAAAAAAAAAAAAAATTTTTTTAAATTATTACATTAATATTTGATTGAGCAAAAAATTTTTTTTAAAAATTCTGCACTGAATCATTTGTATATAAATGGATGTCAAATCGATTACCTTATTGAATCATCTGCAAAAGTAATGGTGGTGGGGGAGGGAGATTGCAGATGAGGGTTAAGATCAATTGAGGTCTGCACAACACCATGTCGTGTCCTCTCCATCACAACTACATTTCCCAAAGACAAAACAAAATAGTCATTTTGGCTGTGACTTTGATTGCATCTCTTACGTTGGGATTTTATTCCTCCATCAGATGAGTAACGTACCAAGACTAAAGAGTTCAATCTATCTAATCATTATCAAGCATACAAAGATTTTAAAAAAGTTGGACCTAAGTAGCATTTAAACTGACATATTAAACTTTGATTCTGACTAGTCATACCAGTAGAAATAAGCACACAAACACCTCATCAAAGCTGATCTAAGATATTTCTGTCGATTCATTTGACCATATTCAGTTTTTATTAATATGATCAAACTTATTTCTACTAACATGTTTTTGCCTTATCTACTTCTTCATAAAATTATATATATATATATATATGGTCCGAATTGCATGTTGTATCCACGTGTATTCCTTTTTAATATATTTAAATATGTATGAATAAAAAATCAATACGAAAAATATATAAATGTTTATATCTTTTCTGCATTTATTTTCTGTGTGTTGACGTGTAGGAATACAAAAAGTCTTTTGACAAAAAAAACAAAAAAACACCAAGAATGTTTCCTTGAAAAGCACAATTTTCGACCGATCCTTCGATCTTCCTCAGTGTGAATGATCGAAGGATTGGTTGAGAATTATGTGCTTTTCAAGGAAACATTCTTGTTTGTTTTGTTTAAAAGACTTTTTGTATTCCTACACGTCAACACACAGGAAATAAATACAGAAAAGATATAAACATGCATATATTTTTTGTATTGATTTTTTTATTCATACATATTTAAATATATATATATATATATAAAATGAAATACTGAAATGCTGTAAGATTACAGATTGTATGATACTGTAAACCTAAAATCCAAATAAATTTTAGTATCAATATTTATAAGACGATCCCAAGCAGATAAAGAAAGCTCAATATTTTCAATTTATGTGCTAATAAACAAAATTTATAATTACCCATATCCATTTTGCTAATAACATTTCCTTTGATGAGATGTGCCATTCAATGAAAATCCATGGATTAAGAAAAAAAAACACTTTAAAAATTATTCGTACTCCTTTTTCAAACAATAAATTTTGTTGCAATTCTACATGATTTAATTCAAGATCTCCATATATACACACACACACACACACACACACACCATATATTTTGGCATATAAAACAAATCTTAAAGTTAAAAAATCATCTTTAAAAACCAATATTTCATAAGATACCGGGTGTTGCAATCTCTAGACTAGGCTAAACAAATATGGTTTTGTGATTTAGCAGTTGTATTATACAACTGATATATGATAAAATTTTATTCAATTTTGTACCTCGTCGTTGTATCTAAAAAAAAAAAAAAAAAAAAAAAAAAAAAAATTTTAAGTTTCTTTAAATAAAAAAAAAAATTTTTCTTGAAAAAAATTGGGGGGAAAAAAAAACTTTTAGAAATTAACTTTCCTTTAAGCACCATTGAAAATACATGCACAATTTTTCGACACAATCGTTTTCATAATCAACATTTGTTTTGCACGCTGGCACTTATTGAAAGGCTTTAAAAAAACTAATGTAAATATATTTATTCTTCTAAAACATAACTTTTCACATCAATAACATTTTCCTATCTAAACAAATACAATCATAATGATCAACTATCTGCAAAATTTACCAATATTTTACAGGAAGCCAATAACATAACACATTTTCATGATGTCTTTCCATGTTTTCCTTGATTTTCCTTCCTGCTACCTCAACTGTTCTACATCTAACCCAAGAACTCTCATCCATTCTTTCAGTGTGGCCAAACCAACAAAGTCTACTCTTCAGCACACATCTCTTTATACTACCCAAACTTAATCTTCCTCTAAAGGCATTAAAAATCACTAATCTTGTCTTTAAGACTCACATTACACATCCATCGTATTATTCTTATATCATTTCTCTCCATGCAACGCATGTCCTCAACTCTTACTGGCAAGGTTTAACTTCCATCAATGCCTACATTGTCTCGAAAGACAAAGGATACCCTCTGTAGGGGCAGCTGCGCATGTAATTATGAGGCAAGTGTTGCGCAATCCCAACCACACCTTTCCTGAATTGACATTGAGTCCAGTCGCAAGGAGAAATCCAGGACGACTGGAAACAATGCTGAGATAAGCAGAAAGCACAGACAACACCTGGAAATCCCAAATAGTCATCCATTTAGTACTGACGAGGTTCAACGTTGCTTAACTTTGGTGATCCAGCAAGAACCAATATACCAACATGATCATACCATATAACTTCTATACATCATCACATTGCATACACACGTCGGATAGACTCTTCCCATAGTTGACAGTGGTAACAAAAACAAATTTACATATGTAATTAATTTAATCTTCCTCTAAGGTTATCAGACTCGATTTTATTATTTTATTTTCTGGCATTTTGACACTTTTACGGATTATTTAATGGCAAATCCAGTAATTTTAAGAAAATGGTTATATGCTACAAATTCTTCATATCTTCAAATATTTATTCATGCAGTTTGGTTTGGTTGTTTTGTAGCTGAAAATTGTTTCTGTTTTTGACTTTGCAGAACATCAAGTTTTGCAAGAGGTTATCAGAAGTCTTTAAGACAGAATATAAAACATTCACCTTTGTCTGATGAAGGAAAGGTTTCCCGAAATATTACAATACAGATCCTTCATCTAAACATGCAAATGCAAAAAAACACAATACATGTAAATATAGATTAAAATCTATCTCTTTCTCTATTTTTTTTTTATATAGGGGTTACAACTTATCAAGGCCCAGAAGCCACTTGAGGATAAGGGTTAAAGAGTGTACAGTATCGGAATCATAGTAATCATTAGTACTGGAAATTCGGTAAATTTGTTAACTTAAGTGGAACGGCTCATCAAGAACTTGTTTGCATTGGACTTGAAGACGACCATATTGTAGTTAGCTGGAAAGCAGGCAAACAGAAGAGAGTTCCACGGGCATGCTGTTCTAAGAAAGAAACTTTGTTCATGGAATCTACGTTTACGTTTAGGCACAAATAAATAGTAGGGGAATTTATTAATAGTGTTTTCAGCTAGACAAGTGTTTCTCGTGAAAGTTTGGCGAGGGGGGACCATAGATTGGTCCTTGAACCCATTTGTGATTAATTACATAGAATTCTGTCTTTTGGATTCCTTCAAAACATCTTCCATGAATGGAATGTCTTTGGATTTTTGCATTTGGATTCTCAATTTTTAACAAAAGTTTGGATTTTACCGTCTTTGGATTTTCTACTCTTCATTGATTTGAACATCCATTCACATGAAATTATTTTTCATTTTTTTCCCCACTCCTTCTGCTTCATTGTTTTTTTATTTTTACACTAATATAATCTACTTCATACTTGCGGTTTCATTAAATACTTACTTTACAAGCAAAATCTTATTCTGCATTTTAATAACTCCTCTCCTCTGATGAGAAGGAACGTATTTCTTTCAAAACTCTGGATTAAGGACAATCCATTCTATTTGTTTCCTTTCCGAAAAATAAACGTGTTGTTAACTCTTGCTAAAGCGTTCTTCAACATATTTTATTAAATTCTTGTACTTATATATATATACCCACACACACGCACAAATATATATATATTGTATTAATAAAAGGTGAGTCTACATAGTTTATTCCACCATCTTATTTGCATTGTATAAATTTAAATTTTCTTTAGAATATAAAATATTATTCAAGAATAAATTTGCAGAAACATTAAAAAAAAAAAACAAACTTTAAAGAATATTTAAGTTTATATTCGTTGGAATCTGCTCAGCACCAAATTGTTTCATCTCCATCAAAACTACAATTAACTACACACTATATATATAAAGTATTAATTATAGCAAAAAAAAATTTTTGTCATATATTTCTATCAAAAAACATGTGAACTATTTTCCATTTTCTGATAGAAAAAAATATCCCAACGTAAGTAACAATTGTTCAAAGCTCAAACAGCAAAATGAAACTAATTTAAAATGAATTCATTTTTCTTTTTTTTTTTTATATAAATAAAATAATCAAGATAGTACAAACTTTTGAAAATACTATTTTAAAAAATTTGGATTCGGAAGGTCATTACTAATAGTATTAATATAAACTTTTTTGAAATCTACTTTTATTAACAACTTTTATACAATATATTTTAAAATAGGAAAAGTTTCACAAAAAAAAAATTAATACAGACAATAAATCTGCTTCTAACAGAATTTTGCTTTAACAAAAACTAAGCAAAAAAAAAAAAAAAAAAAAAAAAAAAAGTAGAACAAATTTTGGTTAATATTTTTAACTTTGGGAAATCCTAAAAGAAATGCTGCTTGAATACAACTAAATGTATGAAACTATTAACAAAAAAAAAACAAAAAACAATAAGTTATAATAATTTTAATCAATTAAGTAAAATGCTGAAAAATATATTGTCATGTTCAATTTTTTTTTAATGTAGCTTATATATAAATGATACAAGACAGAAAGCAAATAACTCTGTACTGTCATAAGAGAAATAACCCTTGTCCTATAATATTTTACAAAATTTTTATTTAGGAGCAAGAGTTATCTCCCTTATAGCATAATATGTCTTGGCCATTTATCAACCACATTTTATGAATCCACCCTGTTTTTCTTAAAAAAAAAAAAATAAAATAAAAAAACTGAATAATATAATGGTTTTTACCCATAAATAAGGTTTTTTGAAATTGTAGAGTGGCTTTTTTTTTTTTTTGTTAGAATTCTCCCAAAGTTAAATGCGAAACATCACTATTGGTGACATGAATTATTTTAAAAGCAATGCAGTGAGGAAGTTAATCAAAGACTATTTATTTATAGTTTATCTATTAAGTTGTGATGGAATCGCATTAACAAAAATAACAAAAAACAAAATAGTAGGAAATATAAGTTTGAAGCTGCTATAGATATAAGTTGTGAGTACAGTGGTTAGTCACATTAGACATTACTGTAACGTTACTTACTATGTATTTCACTTCTGGAACTGACAACTTTACTCATCAACAATATTTACGGTAACTTTACAGGTTTATAATTCCTATAATATATTATTATATATATATGCAAATCCATCAAAAATGACCAAATGAAAATAATTTTATTTTGACTGATTCCTTGATATTTCCTATAAAATAATTTATGTCACTAATAGTAACATTAACTAGTTAATATTAAACCAAATTTAAGATATCGACCATACTAATAGAGTTAAAAAAAAAAAAAAAAGAAAAAATTTGATGCTTGTGCAGTTGAAATACACAAATGAAAACCGCATTCGAAATAAAACCTCTTTGATGTATTTATGTATTAGGAAAAAATAAGGATTTGTTTAAAAATCCACAGAGGTATGAAAAATTGTCAAAAAAGAAAAATATATATATATATATATATATATATATATATCATATAGTTATCAAAGGCAAGATAAGTTACTTTTCTACCTAACTGATTAAGTGTTTAGTGTTTTTATTTAATGTGAAATGTTTATTCTGTTCAAAAAACAAGTGCTATGTTAAAACAAGAAAAAATGACTGCAATGTCACTTTACATTTTTGTAGTCTTGACAATGACTTCAAAATAAAAAAATAAAAACAAAATGATGATAGAAACCCACCATATAAATGTCACGGTAACATTTATTGGGTGGGTTTCACCACTATTTTGTTTAATTTCTTATTTTGAAGTCATTGTTAAGACTACAAAAATGTAAAGTGACATCGCAGTCATTTTTTCCTTGTTCTCAGGTAGTGCTGAGCACTACTTGTTTTTTGAACAGAATAAACATTTTACATTAAAAAAAAAAACAAAAAACACTAAAAACTTATTCAGTTACATAGAAAAGTAACTTACCTTGCTATTTGATAACATTTATTTATTATATAATTCTTTTTTTGACAACTTTTTTGTACCTCTTTGGATTGTAAAACAAACCCCAAAATAACTATCTTCATAAAAAATTATGAAAAATTATCGACAATTTTAAATAAAAGTATAACTCAAACTTATATATTTCATGAGCCATCATGGCTCATTATGAAGAGTTACATAAAATAGGGGAGGTAAGTCTTCTAAGAGATTGTACTCCCAGATAATGTGAAAGCTCACCTGTCTCTTTTCTCCCCTATGCAGAGGAGGGGGAGAAATAAACTGATTTATCTCCCCTGTTTTTTACATAACTTTTCAAAATTACTGCAAACTACAATAAAATTGATTTGTACTTTTAATTACGTTTCTACTCGATAACTTTTCATAATTTTTGGTGGGGATACTTATTTTTGCCTTATATGTACGTACATCAAAACCTTTTTATTCGCAACAGGATTTTTATCTGTACTTTCAGCAGTAGAAGCACCAAAAATTAAATAAAACAAGGAAAGAGAACTGAAATTCTACATACTCTTTTTTTTTCTTTTTTTTTTTTTTAAATGAAACCATTTTTAGAAACAAAAAATTGAACACTTTAAAATCTAAAAATGAAAAGGGGGGGGGACTGAGATTCTATATTAATTTGTTTTTATAATCATGCCATTTTTAGAAGCAAAAGATTTAACACTGTAAAATAGAAGCAAAAGATTGAACGCTATGAAAAAAAAAAAAAAAAAAAATCAAACAAGGGGAGAAAACTGAGATTCTAGATAATTTTTTTTAAATGACTATTTTTAGAAGCAAAAGATTTAAAACTGTAAAATAGAAGCAAAAGATTGAACGCTATGAAAAAAAAAAAAAAAAAAAAAAAATGAAACAAGGGGAGAAAACTGAGATTCTAGATAATTTTTTTTAAATGACTATTTTTAGGAGCAAAAGCTTTTTAACACTTTAAAAAAAGCAAGGCAAATGAGAGAGGCTTCTTTAGGAAATATAGAACTTTAGGCATAAAAAAATAATAGCAGAATAAAATACTGCAGTTCATTTAAATAATCTCCGTATTGCTCATCAACATCGAGTTGTGGCAAAGACAACAAAAAACAAAACGTTCCTATTCTCTTGTCATCTCTATTTTGAACAAAGGCAATACGAAGGGTCTTATCGAAATCTTAGATTCTTATAAATAAATTCAGTAACACATTAAATTTGTATTCATTTTTCAGTCTTCAAGAAAAGCAGTATTAGTGGTGGAGGCCAGGGCACCATAGGTACTCGTGCAACCAGGGGCCCCATCTTGACTCACGTCATCCTGGTTGTTGGGTTGATCAAGCAACACATTCGCAACAAATGGCTGGAAAGAAAAAAGAAATATTTTGACAAAATTAAAAGATTGGGTGCTTATGCAGTATAATGGAATTTTGAGCAAATGCATTTCAGATAAAAAAAAAAACAAAAAAAACCTATCATGTACATATGCGTCATGTTGAAATTAATATAAATTACAAAAAAAAAAAAAATGGTCCAATAGACGATGTGCTAGATCTATTTTTCACCGAAAACATTTTCTATTTTTTTCAATGATAGATTTCAAAGAAAGCAAGGGAGATAAGTCAGTTTTTATACTCAACTGGTTGCACAACTCATTCTTGGCTTTCGGCCAAGATCAAAGTATAGCATCTGTTCTTCAGATGTTGCACTTCAATTTCTTGTTCTCTTTTAGTGGAGGAGAAATCTTTCACGACTGTGACAATTTAAAATTTTTGTTCCTTTTCTCCATATGTAAAAAACAACCTTGGTATCTAACTCTGTCCTGTGGGGAGGCATTGTAAATAGGAATTATTATGATAGAACTTGATAATTCGATAAATTCTATTTTTATTTTTCTACTGGATCATTTTTCGTGATTTTTGGAAATCATCCCTTTTTATATTAAAAGAAAAAAAGCAAATGCAAGTACTCTAGCTATTTAAGTGGAAATCTTATTAGATTAAAAAAGAGCAGAATCTGCTACAAAGTAATATCCTTGTTAATTGTTTGCTGCTTTAAAAGTTGCTCAGATTAACAAAACTTTATTATAACTTTAATAACTACATATAGTGCCAGAGATCTGTGAGACAGGCATTTCTGGCACTATGTACATAGAGTAAAAAAAGGAGGGGGGGGGATCCAGTGCATAATTTCTGGAAACATGTATAAGGGTTTAGCTTAATTGAATGGCAGAACAAACTAGCATATGAAGGTGTTGCTTATTATCCTAATATATTACAATGAAGGCAAAAAAGAAAATCAACTTGATTTTATTATAAAGGCTATTGTAAAAACATTTTTACATACAGTATAATCACGTTGACACACTAGTTCTTGTTAGATCATTAAAGTTAAGCAATGTTGAGTCTGGCCAGTATCAGATGGGTGACTATTTGGGAATACTGGGTGTAGTATGTATTGTTGAATAGCATTCTGGGCAACACCAGAATTATTGCTAGGTGTGCACACATGCAAATATTGTTGACAAGTCTTCAAAACAAGAAATGTCATCAGAAATCATAAACATTAGAAGGAATGTACAAAGGACTTGGAATTCAACATTTTTCAGCTGACAGAGTTTTTCGAAAATATAAAAAAAACACTTGGAATGCGGCTTTGATTGACAGTTGTGAGATGTGTTGGTAAACAAATGGAATTCAAAAAAAGACAGAAGAAAAAAAGACAGCGGAGGAAGCTGACCTGTGTCATCAGTCGTAAACAAGCCACTTGCCACTGAACATCTCCCTCTCTCTATAGCATACTGTGAAAGTATTTTGGAGAGAATAAATTGTGACTTTGGGTTTGTATTACTATACACATAGATTCAAAAAAGTTGTCAAAAAGCAAATATATAACAAATAAATGTTATCAAAGGCAAGATAAGTTACTTTTCTACCTAGCTGGATATGTTTTTAGTGTTTTTATTTAATGTAACATGTTTATTCAGCTCGAAAAACATACAGTGTTTACCGATGTATTGGAAAATTTAAAATGGCGCCCAACTCTCTCTTGAACACGGTAAGTTTGGAAAAAAGAGTTAAAAATAAAAAAATACTATACAAAATACTGTTAGAAACTCGCTCAATATGTTATCGTGACATAGGCTGACATATGTTCGGTGGGTTTCTTATAGTATTTTGTATAGTTTCTTATTTTTAACTCCTTTTCCCAAACTTACCGTGTTCAAGAGAGAGTTTGACCATTTTAAATTGTCCAATACATCAGTAAACACTGTGTTTTTCGAGCTGAATAAACATGTTATGTTAAATAAAAACACTAAAATGTATCCAGTTTGGTAAAAAAGTAACTTATCTTGCCTTTGATAACATTTATTTGTTATATATTTGTTTTTTTGACAACTTTTTCGAATCTATGTGTACAGTAATACAAACCCGTCACTTTTATACACCCAAAATTGTCAGTGTCTGTGATATATATTCACCACATATTTTGGCACACGATTTATGAAGTAAATAGATGATTCGGTAAAAACAATACAACCACAGCATAATGCGACAGTATTTAGGTGTGTAGATAAGTATAATATCTCTGGGAGTTAAATGATTCTGCCTTGCACAATTCCAGGTCACTATTGGGCAAAGCGTAGAACCTGTTAACCTCTCTCTGATATTCCAGAGGGTTACCATACAGGAGATAGATGAAACTTCTCAGCTATGAGAAGGAAACTCTGATAAAAAACCAAATTTGATAAACAGCATCTGTTAGCCCTGTAAGGCAATCTTTTAGTGACAGTGTCACCAACAAAACAACCGTTTCCAACTTGTCAGGAACCAGCACGGAAGTAGTAAGGCTCTGAAAACCGTCATGAGAATGTCTGTGTCAGTGCACAATCTGGTCTAACCAGAGACAGAGGAACAATTTCCTATATGAAAATTGAAATATTTCAGCTTTAAATTTAATCCATAGTCAATACACACTATTTAAGCAAGATTCCCTCAACTTGTATTTCTAAAACCTTAAATTTTAGACATTTTCTAGAATCATGTAATGAATTTTGATAAAAATTAGAGTAAGGATTCTAGATATGAGGTCTATGAATTATAAAACAAACCCAAAAAAGCATCTTCATAAAAAATTATGAAGAATTATCGACAAGTTTAATTAAAAGTATAAATCCAACTTATATTTTTCATGAGCCATCATGGCTCATTATGAAGAGTTACATAAAATAGGAGAGGTAAGTCTCCTACGAGATTGTACTCCTAGATGATGTGAAAGCCCACCCCCTCTATTTTCCTCCATATTAACATGAAAAGGAGGGGGAGAAATAACAGACTGATTTATCTCCCCTTGATTTTAATTTTACTAAGGGGACATGGAAGTTGTGCAAAATTGTTCATTTTCTTTTCTTTAATCTTTTGAGATGAGGTTTCATAATTTTCAGTATTCATTTTTTTGCGGACTGTTATCCTTATCTTCATAGTTGTTGTTTCACCACGTTTCGGCCAACTCATCCTCTGTCCTTTTTCAAGTGATTAATCATGATGGGATAGGAATGCCGAGTCTTGTAACTGTATCCCCAGTAATTACTGTCTTCCATAGTTGTTGTCTTCGAGGCACATGGCACAGTGGATAGAGGTGTTGAGTCTCAATGGTTTCAGGTGAGCATTGTCTAAAGATAGAGGTTTCAATCCTACCAAAGCAGGCCAGAGGATTAGTTGGCCAAAACGTGATGAGACAACAACTATGGAAAGCAGTAAATACTAGGGATACAGTTACAAGACTCAACATTCCTATCCCATTGCAGCCAATCACCTGAAGAAGGTCAGAGGATGAGGTGGACAAAACGTGGTGAAAACAACAACTATGATCAATAGTCCGCAAAAGAATGAATAAAAAAAAAAATGAATTTTACTTGTTCTGAAATGAATATTCTAGTTTATATAGATATATGTCAAAACATTGTTAATTCACGACCTGCACAGCAGCAGCTGAATAGCGTAGTGGTTAGAAGCCTTGACACTCGCTTGAGTGATCGGCCTCCGCGAATAAAAATAGTTTGTCTCTAAGTTTTATTAAGAAGCAGAAATTTATATAAGAACGAAAACATGTAATCCTATCCTAAGGAAATGAAACAAAACTTCTTTTGTGTAATAATTTATTATTTTTTTTTTTATTAATTACTGCAGTACTTGGTTTCAATTATTTCACGTATCACCGTAATAAAAAAAAATAAAACCAGAATAAAATAAACCCAAAAACAAATAAAAGTAAGACTCCAAAAACAAATGAAGGTTTATCGTTTCATTTCAATACTAAAAAAAAAAAATAAATAAAAAGGGGTAAAAAACAATAAAATTGTTTGAACTAAATAATAAAAATAACTAAGAAAAATAGAGAAAAAAAAAACAGGAAATGTTATACGTAATTATCACAAGGTGTAATCCTGTTCAAATGTTAGAACTTCACCTCCACTCCCAAAAGTGATCTGTTACATGAGGGCAAACGTGAAACCTGTAAGTTCCGATGTAAACCCGATATCCACTGCTCCACCACGATGGCATCGGAATAACGCCATGTTGTTTTTATATTTAAATCAAATAATGGAGAGGCGGTACTAAAATGAGGTCAAGCCGTGATGATGATGTAATATTTCTGTCCGTCTTTCTCTCTCTCTCTGCCATTACGATGATTTTATCTCTATCTCTCTCTCTTTCTGTCCGTCTCTTTCTCTCTTGTTTTGGTACAGTATTTGAATGTAAACAAAACAGATATGTCTCGCTCTGACTGTCTATCTATCTCTCTCCCTCTAGCACATTTAGAGAGAGAGAGAGGGAGAGAGAAAAGGAGAAAGGATAGAGAGAAGGAGAGAGGGATAGAGAGAGAGAGTGAAGCAAATATATCTGTGCTGTTCAGTAATCGGTTTATTTAGTGTAAAATGCTGGCCTCCTGTATCCGTAGACATCATGTTGGATAATGGCTTGTGCATTTGTTTTAGTTTACAGAATTGTAATCTGGAATAAGGGATCATTCTGATGTAAGCCAATAAGAATAGCAGGAATCTTGTTAGGCAGAATTTAATATTTTATGAATCTACGGACGGGAAGTTAACATTTGGGTTATTAGTTTATGAATCAATTATGAAGGGTATAACCACAATATCCATACCATGTGTATAAATCCCTGCGGTGTTTATGGGGATCAGTAGGAGGACTTCATAAATAGGGGGGAAAAATCGTAACTACTTCCTCTGTAGGTTAATGCGATAATGCTAGTGTAGCTCCTTGGAAGGAATCTAGGATTTTATTTGAACACCTGGATGTGTTAAAAAAGTCTTTATAAAGTTACATACATAAGAAATTTGTATGTGGCATCTGTTGTTATAAACCTACAGTATTTTGGTCCAGAGGGGAAAAACTGCGACGTTCTAATTATAAATAGGGACAAGCAAACATTTTTCCATACATACAGTTTTGTTGGCTATTAATCTCCCTCTTTTCTGACTTATGTCAACTTTGACAGTGGGAAGCAAAAAAGGAAAAAAAATAAATGTGTCTACTTTATGCAGAAAAAATAAAACCAGCACACAAGTATTAAGGCTATCATGAGAATGTTCGTGTCAGTATAAAAAAAAAAACAAAAAGAAAACAGCTCTCTCTCTCTCTCTCTCTCATATATATGAAGTGCCTTCAATAAGTTTCCAGACTTTTTTCATATGGGCAATGGGCACTTTTATTGATAGTACACAGATAAGACTCTAGTCCCCTTTGAAGTAATCTCCTCCAGATGCAATGCACTTTTTGTACCATTCCAACAACTTTTGGAAAGTCTCATGGAAGTCGTCTTGTGTGGTTGGTTGGTTGGTTGTTTTTGTTTTACGGCATATCAACCCTTTTTCAGGTTATTTAATGCCGAATCTGGTGATTTTGAAGAAAATTTTTTTTAATAGAATATATTTATTTTTTGCAAGTCAGTTTCTATTTAACCCATAGTTGGGACCCTAACAGGTACTACCACTCTGGGTCAGAGTGGACCTGGGAGCAATGGCAATTAAAGGGTAGCTCCACACTCCCCAGAGCCCGCAAGCTGGGGCCTCACCATCGGATATAGTTTAAGGTCATATCCAGGACCTCTTCTTGTGTGAGCGTCTCAATGACCCTTGTCACAGCCTCTTTCATCTTCTCAATTGTCTCATAATGACAACCTCTAAGGTTTTCCTTGAGCTTAGGGAATAATCAAAAGTGAAAGGGAGCAAGGCCTGGACTATAAGGAAGGTGAGAAAAGGTCTTTAAACTTATTTAAGGCACCTCACACCTTGCTGGACGTTTGTTCTGGCACGCACCCTTTATTGTGATCTTGTCCAACTGAGGACGCTGCCCTTAAACAAGTGAATTCATATCACGAAAATAAGAATCAAGACGAGACAAACGCTTGAAGACAAGAAGAGTTTGATTCACCTTGTTGTTGTTCTAAATCAATGATCAGTCGGGTGAAGTGGAGGTTAGACAGAGAGAGGTTGATAATTACTGATTAATCATATCTTATCCGGACATCTCTAAAACAAGTTCACAAGTGTGTGCTTCCATGCATACTGACGATTAATCTCCCTTGCTCTCTCTCTGGGTCATGTGACATCATACATTTTGAGCACACAGGAGGTCAAGCTCAGCTGAGTACATTGAGCTGACCCAGATTGAATATCATTTCCTGTTATTCTCAACTAACAAAATTATACTCATTCAATATTTAGCAAGGTAATAGGACGAACGGTTGAAAACAAGAAAAGGTTTATTTGCCTTGTTATTCCAATTCACTAACCGGTGAGGTGGGATAATCGTTAGACAAAGAAAGAGATTGATAATTACTGAATAATCATATCTTATCTGGACGTCTAAAACCACGGGTTCATAGATATGTGCTTCCAAGCACACTATCTCTTTATAACATGAGATATCATATCCAATCCAAGCACACAGGATGTCGAGCTGACATCAGAATACTCTAAGCTGACCCTGATTGAACCTTCTTTCTTGTTATTCTCAACTAAAACAAACTAGACTTGCCCAATATTTAACACGTCCATGAACAAATTTTTTTTTATCCATTTTAAGTTGATTTAAAAAAATAAAAATAACCAACCTTGCTTTGTTCTTTTCCTTTAGTGTCAGTCGTCAAATGCTGAAAACAAAAAAAAATTGTCAATACCAATTAGAAAAGAATTATAAAAGATTTTAATACAATTTTATTCAATTTGAAAATTGTGTGTATATATATATATTACTATTTTATCTGCTTAGTTACACATGTTTCGGTTACCAAATCGTATCAACGATCCAATAATTTCAGACTTTACAGAAAAGGAAAGTTTGATGATGCTATTGGATCATTGATATGATTCAGTAACCAAAACATGTGTAACTAAGCAGATAAAACGGTAATAAAAATATATATTTGCTCTGCAATAGTATTGAGCACTCTCTTCGGGTTTTTACTAATTACCATTTTTGCTACGTATATATATATATATATTTATTGCATTACAAATAAGTGCATATATATATCTATAATATAAAGCTGAATGTGTGTGTGTGTGTGTGTGTCTGGTCACGAATAGGCTCCTATATGGTTGACTATTTTAAAAAACTGATTACATATAATGATAGAAGATGTATCAAGACACAGGAATGGGTATGTTTGATCTGGCAGAACAGTGGTTCATTAAAATTGTGGGGGTCTGCGTTCGCGCCTGGTCCACAAAGTATGAAAATAAAAAAAAATAAAAAAAAAAGTTTACAAGGGTTTTTGATATAGATGTACATAAGAATACTTTGATAAGTATGTTCTAACTTAAATAGGGATGGTATAATAAAATTGTGGGGTCTGAGTTTGTGCCTGGCCGCCATAGAATGGAAATAGGCACAAACTTTAATAAAGACTTTTCATATCTATCGGCATAAGTATACTTTGATAATTATGTTTCAGTTTGAAGAAATATGGTATAATAAAATTATGGGGTGTTCGTTTGTACCTGACCTCCATAGAATGGAAATATGTCACAAAGTTTAAGAAGGTTTTTTAATAAAGATCCACAGAATATTGTGATAAGTGTTTCAGTGTGAACAGGTATGGTATAATAAATTATGGGGTTTATCTATTTTATTTTTACTTTCATCATATTTTGCTTTGGTTTTGAAGTTCAACCCAAATTTACAACCCTTCCTTTTCATAACCTATCATACTTTCATAAATCCGAGTCCATTTTCTGTAGGCTGTTTTTGAACCCAGTTAACGACGGGTACTTTTGCTAGTATATATATATATATATATATATATATGTGCTTATGTGTAATGTAATAAATCCAATATTGCATAAATGAAGCAGAATTCTGACAGTTTGCTTTCAAAATCGACAAATTCTGGTCAGAAGAAAAAAAAGGTCACAATTGATTAATTGATTTTTCGGCTGAGCAGGTGTCAAATTATCACCACTAAAGGCAAAAACAAGTTCGACTCCCTGATGAGTCCAAAACAATGAATTTTCATATTAAAAGACAAAATATTTTTTATGAAATTAAATTTCCAACATCAAACTTAAAAGCTCAAACTTCACTGATTATTGGATTTGTTAGTCAAGTGAATAAAATGATGGTTTAGTTTGATTGGTTTAGTGGGATATCAATCTTTATGGGTCCTATTGGGCAAGGTCAAAAAAAAAAAAAATTGAAAGTAGGGTATGATCACCTTGGAGGATTTTTACTACTAAGGATGGGGGCAGGGTCATTCATTCACCTTATTAGCTAAGAGGCTAAAAGTTGAAAAGAGGAACAGTTATCCAAAAAATTGGGTTTTTTATGTGGGTGATTTCCAATTGTCCTCAAAGGGGCATAGATAGGACAAAAATAGATTTCATTGGAAGAAAATGCAGAGTAGGGACAGAATAAAAGCAAAAAAAAAATTGGTTAGTAAGACCCTTCCAATCTTTTCTAAATAATTAAATAATTCCCTGTTTTTCAGTTTGTACATAACTGAAAACAAGCAGGTCAATCTTTAAATGGAGGTAGGATTTAAGCAGGAGAAAAAAAAAGGGGGAGATGGAGTTTGGAGCTTGGGTGGTGTCCTTTGAAGATAAATGCAGTTTGGGCAAGGTCAAATAATAATAAAATTGAAAGTAGGGTGTGATCATCTTGGAGGATTTCTATTACTAAGGGAGGAGGTGGGGTAACTCATTCACATGACTAGCTAAGAGGTTAAACAGATTCTCATCTGAAAGCCACAGTTTATGGATCATTTCATCATTTCATGCTAATGTTTGTTTATTTCATATCAGAGTTGTGTTATGCTTGACACCATATGATCAAACTTCCTAATGTTTCTAATATACCCAATAAGGATTTTTAAATTTTGACAGTTAAAACGGATTATTTAAGGCAGGACAGCAACATTAACCTTTTTAATGTGCATGAAATTGAACTTTAAATTGAAATTAAAAAAAAAAAAAAACACAAAAAAAAATATAAAAAAACGTAAGCCATCATTTAAAGAGGTAATAACTTTTACAAATGGAGAAATCAAATTCTAGGTAGTCAACACCAAGTCAGATATATTCCCCATTTCTTGGGTTGTTTCTCTTCCCTTCGTAAAATGTTTCTCCCACAGCAAACATTACAACTATGCAATCCACTACATGTTTAAATTGGCAACTCGATCGAATTTAACATTGTAACTATGTGGCTGATTTTCCCATGAAAGGACAGCAGTAGACACACGGTCTCAGAGGCTGTAAGTTCAGAGCTGAAAAATAGGTAGCAAATAGTGTTGGGACATTAATCGGAATCGGAAAAATCAGAACTTTTTGGAGTATCGGGAATCAGAATCGGAAAAATGTGTGCATTTTCCGGTGCCAAAAACGATTGATTTATCTTTTCCCATTTGATTTTGGTTTTAAAAAAAAAAAAAATCTTCCACTGGTTGTTGTAATAATAAAATAGTAAATATTTATTGATTTAAACTCCCAGTAAAAGTAAAATCGTTAGATGACCCCCGACAAGTGTACTTTTACATTTGAGAAAATATATGATGTGTTTTTTTTATGGTAATTGGGACAATATAACCATTTTATAGTTAAATATTTAGAAATTTATGAAGAATCGAAATCGGAAATTTAGTACGGAATCAGGAAAAAATATTGGAATCATCCCATCAGTAGCAGCAAAGCAACCCTATTAAACCTCTACTTTTAATCTTTCTGGTTAGCCATGGGATCAATAACGTCTTCTTTTTATTTAAAAATTAATGCATTCATACATTTTTCATTGTCACTTTATTACTTTATATTTAATATTTTAACGAGACAGATGTATTCATTTTTATCAATCTAAAATCCATGTTTTTCTGTTATTCTTGTTGTTTACATATTTATATATTTTCATGGATCAATTACGGTTTAAAGATCTCAACAGAAGCGGGGAAACAAGATTGGTTTTTAATGTAGAGTTACTCGCTTGAAACCAGGTTGTGATTTTATTATGCATGAAAATTTCCTCGGTCTAGAAAGATTCCCTTCAACCAAAAAATAATGAAAATATGAAGATGTAAAATAATTACCCCCTTGTTTTGTTTAAATAGTTTCATCAAAAAGTTTTGTACAAAAAAAAACAAAAAAAAAAAACAATGAAAATTATGAACGCAGAATGAATTTTGAGGAAAAAACAATCAAATATTGTTTGTAGAATTACAGAATTAATATTAGTAAATGAATGTAACCGGTTTCAGTGGTCAACTGAAAGAAAAACTGGACATTTAGTATTTCTGGTCAAGAGTAAATATGTCTGGGGTACTGGTTGTCAAGAGGAGTTTTATTCAGAGAGATTTAAGACTTTTTTCATATTAGGCACTTTATTGATAGTACACATATAAAACTCTAGTTCCCTTTGGAGTAATCTCCTCCAGCTGCAATGCACTTGTTGTACCATTCCAACAACTTCTGCCTCATATAAGTCCTCTTGTGTGAGCGTGCCAATGACCCTTGTCATAGCCTCTTTCATTTGTCTTATAATGACAGCCTCAGCTTGACAGCTTAGGGAAAAATCCAAAGTCACAGGAAGCAAGGTCTGGACTATAGGGAGGGTGAGAAAAAATGTCTTTAAACTTATTTAAGGCATCTCACACCTTGCTAGACGTTTGCTCTGGTACACATCCTTTATTGTGATCTTGTCCAAGCGAGGACGCTGCCCTTAAACAACTTCATATCATGAAAATAAGGACCAAAACGAGACAAACGATTGGAGACAAGAAGAGTTTTATTCAGTTTGTTGGTAACTAGTAGGGTAAAGTGGAGGTTAGACAGAGAGAGACTGATAATTACTGAATAATCATATCTTATCCAAACATCTTAATCAATCAGAGAGATTGCTGAGAATAAGAGCATTAACAACTCAGCATTGGACAGAGACGACTGCCACTGGGGCCGACACAACTAAACAATTATCAACGGACAACATTTGAGGTCTCTAACCACACACACACGCCACAACCATGTTATATCTACAACTTGTCTTGAATTGTTTTTATTGTAGTGTGACCGCTCAGATAATTATCAGGTTACATAGGAATGAATCCTGGTATAAGTTATTATAATTAAATGTTGATGGAAAAGAATTAAAAAAAAAACATTTGCAAAAACAGATGCGGGTATTAATAAATACTAGTGAAAATTCCAGTGCTTTCTACATCAATCTGTATAATTGTTATGTTGAGCCTTTTGGTTATGATCACAGCATAGCATCTGTTTTATGTTGTGGCAGGCAATGCCAAAGGTCTGAACGATTATTATTATTATTATTGATTTGTTAACTGTTATGTAGAAAAAGACATGCAGAGAGAATGTTTTAAAAGAAAGGAATGTTTAGCTAAAATATATTAAAAATTTAACGGAAGAATTTTAACTTGGATAAAATATTACAGAGATATTTATGTAATAAAATAGAACAAAAAACAATGGAATTGACTTGGTAACAAAGAAAGAGTAGGTTTTGATATATAGACTAGAGATACAAAGAAGCAGAACGAGGGAATCGTTCATGAGAGGAGGTTTACTTTGTCAGTCATGGAAGCATTCGACTGAGCTAACGAAGAGACAATGAACTGCACGCCTGTGGAACTCTGTTCTGCCTGCTTCCCACCTGACTACAACTTGGATGTCTTCAAGTCCAACGTTAACAAATTCCTAATGAACCGCCCCCTTAAGTAAACACTTCATCAAATCTCCAAACTAACGTAATGTACTTGCAATAACCCTTATCCCTGAGTGGCTTCCGGGCCTTGATAAGTGGTGACCACTGTGTAAAAAAAAAAAAATGTAAGGCCTAAAGCGAGAGAAAGCATTATAACTGAGGGAAACACCTAACCATGAAAATAAGAATAAATGAGGAAAAACAAAAAGGAATTCTGTTACTACTTCACAGTGAAATATTGTCTTGCAGTGTCCAGGAGATGAAGGGAGCCACAACCTAAGGTTAATAGTTCATTAAACGCCCATTGTGTGCTCATGTGTCATGTTTGTTGAACCCGTCCCGAACTAATGACTTATCTTGTCCATCTTACGTGAACTCTTGTTTGAATATGTGTAACCATGCACACTCACATCCACAACGAAATATTTCTAACCACTAGACGATATACGAGCATCGGTTTCATACACACATATATTTATATAGACTAGACGTACATGAACACATGCATAGACTCATTATATATACACCCGATAATACAACATAATTTACTGTTAATAATAATAATCTTCCTCTGCTCACAAGTCATTAAAAAGAAAGGCTGAAGATTATTATATATTTTTGCAATATCAACACATTACCAAATAGCTTTTAAGGAGACAATCTGGTGTGTCCGGAGTCAAGTTAGGATTGCTGTCTGAGCTGATATATGATGCGAAACCCAAATATGGCAATGAGGGAAGTGCATTACTGAAGATCTCCTTTGAGGCAGCTGAAGAATGTATTGCATGGTTT
This sequence comes from Euprymna scolopes, assembly GCF_053919585.1. Taxonomy (NCBI): domain Eukaryota; kingdom Metazoa; phylum Mollusca; class Cephalopoda; order Sepiida; family Sepiolidae; genus Euprymna; species Euprymna scolopes. The sequence continues at coordinate 66,661,974 of NC_136512.1, forward strand.
ACCTTTGAAATAATAAACGCCTTTCAAGGTCAATACTATTAAGAGAAAAATACTGGTGTTGCTTCTTTCCCATCTCCCTCAAATCAGTTGAAATATGCAGCTAATTAGTTGCTCCATCAAGTTGACCTGGATTCAGTTATGAATTAAGGCATGTACTAGATTGTTTTGTTTAATCCTGCTATCAAACCATGTATGGATCACATTGCTGTCATATTTGAATTTCTGTTCCATTTTACGGTTCTTGATAACGTGGAGAAACGTATCTGTAATTTGTTTGTTTGTTTCTTTCTTATTCTTTGCAACTTCTCTCTCACAGATGTGATGTTGCTAGTCTCAGTCTTTTCTATAAATACTTTTATGGCATGTGTTCTTCAGAATCGTCTGATCTATTCCCTGCTTCCTTTGTTCCAGCTCATTTGGCTTGTTGATCTCGTGGTCTCCGTCAATTCACTGTTTTGATATCTCACTGTAATACACCTTCCTATTCCAGAAGCATCTTTCCAAGAACTTAAAGCTTGTGGAACTCTCTTCCTGATGACTGTTTTCCTCCTACCTATTGACCTTAGTTTGGAAAATACTAAGGTCAATAGGCATCTCCTGCCACTTGTTTTCTATATATTCATTGATTTTTCTTTTTAGGTCTGTGTGTGGTATTTTAATTTTTTTTCATTTGGTGGTTTGTGGCTTCTTTAGCCAGTTTATCTGCCCTTTCATTTCCTGGGATGCCGACATGGCTTGGTATCCAGACTATTATAATTTTTTAATTGTTTTTTTTCGGTTATTTCATTGGATTCTTGTATAATTTCTGTGATAAAAGGGTGTTTAGATTTTTCTTCAAGGGCCATGATACAGAATAGGGAGTCTGTATATATTATGAATTTTTGTTCGTTGATGTCTTTGATGTGTTTGAGAGCTATTTTGATTGCCTGCAGCTCGGCTGTATATATTGAAGCCTCGTTGGGCAGTCGTATTTGATATTGATTTTATCCATCTGTGCATGCTGCACTTGTTCCATTTATAATTTTAGACCCATCCGTGTATATTTCTATGTATTCTGCGTATTTTTCTCTTAGTTCTCCGAAGTTGCTTCTGTTTGTTATATTATTTGTAATGTTTTTCTTGTAAGCAGTAAATGTTAGGTCGGTTTTTGGTTTGTGTTTTTGTCCATGGTGGTCTGTCGTTTATTTTTTGAGTAATTATATTGTCAGGGTTTTCATTGATTTGATGTATTATTTCTTTAATTCTGTGTCCAAAGGAGGGTATACTTTTTGGTTTCCCTGAATAAAAGTTTGTACATTGTGGGTTGAAGGTAGTTTTGTATGTTGGGTTTTCGGGGTTGCTTTGTAGTTTTGTTGCATATTGTAACGCTAGTTTTTCCCATCTTAAATGCAGGGGTAGTTCTTGGGCTTCTACGTGAAGGCTTTCCATTGGAGAAGTTCGGTAGGCTCCCAGGCTAAGTCTTAAACTTTGATTCTGTATTGTTAGTAGTTTGTTTTTGTAGGATTTGTAAGTAGAGCTGTATATGGCACAACCATAGTCCAGTTTGGATCTGATATGTGAGCGATATATTTTGAGCATTGTAGCTTGATCTGCTCTCCAGTCTAGTTTTGATACTATTTTTAAGATATTTATTGCTTTTAAGCATTTTTGTTTTAATTTGTTAATGTGCTCCTTGAAGTTTAGTTTATTATCAAAATTGATCCCTAAAAATTTGGTATGTTGTACTACTGGTATTAGTTGCCCATCTAATTTGAGCTGTGAGTCAAGGTGGTATTTTTGTTTCTTACAAAAGTGGATACATGTGGTTTTGCTTTTGGACATTTTGAATCCATTTTGGTTAACCCAAAGATCTATTTTGTTAAGGCAATTTTGCATTTGTCTTTTGATAGTTGGCATATTTGGTGATGAGCAAGTTATTGAAAAGTCATCAACAAATGTTTTTTCGAATCCCATGTTAACATTTTCGATTATACCATTGATTTTAATTAGAAAAAGGGTGGCAGATAGTACACTACCCTGTGGTACCCCTGTTTCTTGTGTGTATTGATCTGATATTATATTTCCTAAGCATACTTTATATGTTCTGTGGGATAGGAATTCTGGGATAAATTTTGCTAGATTTCCTCTGATTCCCATATTATGAATATCTTTCAAGATTCCGTACCTCCATGTGGTGCCATACGATATCAAAAAAGATTGAGACCACGTGATGGTTTCTTATTAGACCATTACGAATATATGTTTCTAGTCGAATAAGTTGGTCGTTTGAACCTTTATTTTGTCTTTGGTGTGTAGAGATGAGGTTATTTTTTTCTAAATGCCACATTAGTCTTGTATTGACCATCCTTTCTGTTGTTTTGCATATACAGCTTGTTAGGGCGATGGGACGATAATTGGTAGGGTTGGAGTGATCTTTTCCTGTTTTAGGAATTGGGATGATATTGGATTCGAGCCAGTGTTTTGGAAAATTGTAAATCCACCATATTTTGTTAATTATCTGTAAGAGAATGTTGAGAGATGTGTCTGGCATGTGTTTTAGAAATTGATAGTGAATGTCGTCTGGACCGGTAGCTGTATCTTTACTTTTATGAATTGCATTTTTTAGTTCTGTTATAGTTAAAGAGGTGTTATAGTATTCTTTGTTATTGGATGTGAAGTTGAGTTTTTCTTTTTCTGCATTGTTTTTATATTTTTGGAATTTGGAGGAGTAGTGGTTGGATGAAGAGTTTTGGCTGAATTCATTTGTGATTATGTTTGCTATTTCTTTTTTGTCTATAATTTGTCTACCATTTGGTGTACTTATATTATTTATTGGTGTTCATAGTTTTTTTCCAGTTATTTTTCTTATTTCCCATGTTTTTTTGATGGCGTGTTGTTCAATATGGAAATATAGTTTTGCCAGGTTTCTTTTGCTTTTTTTATAGTATAGCGCGCTTTTGCTCGTGCTTGTAGGTATTTTTGGAGGTTGGTTTTGTAGGATGTTTGAAGTGTTTTAGCATTTTTTTCCTGTTGGTTATTGCTTCTTTACATTCTGTTGTAACCCATGGTGTTGATTTTGGGTGTGGTTTAGTGGAAGATTTTGGGATTGTCTTGATTGCTATTTCGTTTAGCATATTGGTGAAAGCTAACATAGGATCTGGTTTGTTAACTATTTCTTGGTTAATTAAGTTTGTACAAAGTTTGCTAAATTCAGTCCAGATAGCTTTATAGATTTGCCATTTTGGTTTTGTTTCTTCTGTTGCAGGTTCTTGGGTTTTGAGAAAAATTGGGAAGTGATTGCTGCTGCACTGGTCGTTATGTACCTCCCATTGGAAATCCATAAATATTGTGGGGAGCATAGTGTTAGGTCAATAGCTGATGTCGTTCCTGTGCTTGGGTGAAGGTATGTGTGTGTTTTGTCGTTAAATATAGCTATTTCGGGTGATTCCAGTAATGATTCAATGATTTTCCCAGTTTGGTTAATATTCTCACATCCCCACATTTTGTTATGGGCGTTGAAGCCCCCCATTAATATAAAAGGTGTGGGGAGTTGTGTTATCAGATCTTCCATTGTTTGGAGTTGTAATTTTAGTTGTAATTTTATATGTTTTATATGTTTTTTTATTATAATTGAGGTGCCACCTATTGGTCGATTATCTGTTTGTGATCTATTTGTTTGGTTGTAAATGTGGTATCCTTTGAAGTTGATGGTGCCTGTTTCTTTTAGAAGAGTTTCCTGTAGGCCAATTATGTTGGGGTTATATTGTGCTATTATTTGTTTGATTTCTTTGTCGTTTGGTTTTATGCCTCTGCAGTTACACTGTACGATGTTTTTATTCATTTGCATAAATAAGTTCTTTCTTTTTTTTTCTGTTTGGTTTTTGTTTAGGTTTTTATATCTAGTATTGTGTGGTTTTTGTTTTGTGTTTACTTGAACTGCTTGGTTCCTCAGTCTCCGTTTTCTCCTCCTGGTCAGTTCTGTTTTTGGAGCTAGATTTATTTCTGTGACTCGATTTCAATCAATTCATATTATTTTCATTTTCGATTAATATTATTTCTGTTTTTTGTTTGTTTTGGTTTTTGGAAAGAGGATTTGTGTTTTCCCGTTCTGTTTCCATCTTTCCAGATATTGTGTGTTTATTTTCTTTCTGCTTTTGTCTTTGTTTGTGATTTGGATCTTTCATGGTTTATTTGTGGTTTTTGTTGTTCAGGTTCTTTTTTGTTCTTTGGGACTTGTTTTAGATCATTTGACCGAGTTTTAGAATATACTGGTATTTGTTTTTTGTTGTTTTCGTTAGTTTTTAAAGTTTCAATTAGATTTTTGAGTTCGGAGATTAGCTTAAGTAGGTCTTGGTAGTGGGTTTGGTTTGTTTGGTTTGAAATTTTTGGGATGTCTGCGTAAGTGTTTATTTTCTCTCGAGAGCTTGCTATTTTCCTTGCTTCAGGAAAGGATACATTTTGTTTGTATTTTATTTCAGCTATTTATTTTTATTTTTTGAAGATTTTGCATATTTTAGAGTATGCTGGGTGTTTTTCTTAGCAATTTGGGCATTTTGTTTCGTTGGGGCATTCACTTTCAGTGTGGTTAGGTCCTTATAAGCCACATTTTCCACATATTTTCTGTCCTTTGCATGTTTCTCTGTTATGTCCATATTTATGACACTTGAAACATCTTAGAGGGACTGGTATATATTGTTCTACTTTTTCTATTGTATATCTGATTTTTATTTCTTTGGGAATTTTTGGTGTATTGAATGTTAGTATGTAGGTTTTTGTAGGTATGGTTTTTATGTTTATTCGAACATGATTGATTACTCCCTGTTTTCTTAGGGCATTTTCTATTGCTGCTGTAGCCAAGGTTAATTCATGGCTTTTTATGACACCTTTTGATGTGTTTAATCTTTCATGGGCATAACTTTTGCATTTATAGATATGGAATTTTTCCATTTCTAAGATGTTTTTTGCATCTTTATAGTTGTCTACTGTGATAAGTAGATTGCCATTTTTCATTTTTTGGGCTGTTTTTGGGTTGCTATTTTGAGACAGAATTTTTTCAATTAAGAAAGGAGACAGATCGCTGATCTTTTTTCCTTCTAAGGTTTTGATTACTATGAATCTTGGATATTTTTCTTTATCAATTATTTCATAGTTATATTCTTGCTCACTGTCTGAGCTGGTTACGTCAGAGTGGGTTCTTTTCGATTTTGTTTTATTTTTTTGGTTTCTGGGTTTTTTGTTTGGGTTTATTATATCCATGGAAGTTTGTTTAGATTTTTATCTCTTTTGCTCCCCACCCTCCTCGGAGCCTGAAACTGGGAGATGTAAGGGGGGGGGACCCATTCGCAGGGATACAAAGAAGGTATACTCAATTGGTTGAGTTTGTTCCATCATTTCCCGTTTCCTTCTTTAGTTTCTTCTTTCCCAGTTTGATAGAAACGTTGGTTAGGGAGCAGTTGTGTGATTTCGTCTCATCAATTGATTGACCCTTGTATCGCCTTCTAACACTTATCTAGTTTATCTATGTTTGTAGTAATAAGATGTTGTATTATCTTTAGATTAAATTTGTTTATTTATTTTTTTTTTAAATGTTATAATTGACATTTTCAGTGTAAGTGTTAGGGCTTGACATGACTAGCCGATTGATCGGATTGGGCCTCTCCGACTGCCCATCTAGCCTAGTACAAGGCCAAAGTAGAGTGTTGCAACTGATACCTTTATTTTCCCTAGGCATCAATTGCTCAGCCACCAGGATCCTTTTCCTAGGCATCACGGGTTGCCACCCACGGCCAACAGGTAGCTCCCTTGAGGGACTTTTACCCTCTGCAGGGGGCAGTCGGCGTATTCTAATGCCCCACTGACAGGGTCGATCAGATTTTGAAGAACAATTTTTTAATAGAATATATATATTTTTTTTTTTTTTTCTCTATTTAACCCATAGTTGGGACCCTAACAGATACTACCACTCCGGGTCAGAGTGGACCTGGGAGCAATGGCAATTAAAGGGTGGCTCCACACTCCCCAAAGCTCGCAAACTGGGGCCTCGCCGTCGGATATAGTTTAAGATCATATCCAGGACTGGGAAGTAGGGAAGGAAAAAGAAAGGAGGGGGGGAAGGGGAAGGGGGCTGTTGTTTTTGTAGAACATAATTAAGTTTTACAAAAGAGCATAGAAAACAAAAACAGAAATCGATGTAGGTGCATATCGTCTCAGGAAGCCAATAGACAGCCTGATCTGGTAGCACCAGTATTTTCATTGAAATCAGTGAAATAAAATCGATTAATTAGATGGTGCAGTTGGAAATCCATCGTTGTGCACTAGGAGGAAGCTCACATGCTTCCCCATGGTGATGGTTGTTTTTGTTTTATGGCATATCAACCCTTTTCAGGTTATTTAATGCCGAATCCAGTGATTTTGAAGAGTATATTTGTTTGTTTTTTTTAAGTCGGTTTCTATTTAACCCATAGTTGGGACCCTAACAGGTACTATCAGTCCGGGTCAAAGTGGAACTGGGAACAATGGCAATTAAACAGTGGCTCCACACTCCTCAAAGCCCGCAAGCTGGGGCATCACCATCAGATATAGTTTAAGGTCATATCCAGGACCTCCCCATGGTGGCTTATGGTACTCTACATTGCACCGTAGAGAACCTACTGTTGATTTTATTAAATTATTTTTGAATGACCTGAATTAAAGTTTAAAATGCAAAAGTATCATGGTGGTATTGTGCTCTAAACAGAAACATTAATTTGGAATGCGCCCCTATCTTATCAAAGAACCTACTGTTGATTTTAAATGCTATGCCCTTCTGCTTGTACAGTGATGAAACCTCTCAAATACACTTGAGATGTTAGGCTGTAGAAGTGCGCTAACTTTTGTCAAAATCGTACCGTTCCTTCTACAATAGGATTTTTTTTTTTTGATTATCGATTTTCAATACTTATCAGAGGCATTCTGATACAAAACCTATGTAAGAACGCTCTGAGAAAACAAAGTACATTTGTGTGAAATTTCATAAATTCGGCCCAGCCATTTTGGAGTCCATAGGGAACAAACTCACACACACGCACAGATAAAGTGCTTTTTATATATAAGCAGAGATTTATCATCATATGCAGTTTAACATCTGTTTTACATGTTTTACACGAGTTCGATGATTTTTAGGAATATACTTCCACACTAGAGTTTTCTTCACTCAAACTGCTACTCTTTGGAATTTCCTCCCTCTTTTCAGCTTCCCTGATTGCACTAATCCGCAGAAGTTTAAATGTAATGTGAACAGACATCTTGTCACTCGACCAACTCCCAACAGTCCCCTGTTAGACAAGATTCCAAATAGTAGCCTCTTATGTCCAAGTAGCAATGTGCCGTTTGGAATGAAAAGGAGTAAAAATAAAAAATAAATGGTTATTATTTAAACTACATAATCTGGAATGTGACTAATTTTCTGTGGAAGTCATTTCCTTTAGTGAAGCAAGATTTTTTATAGTCTGGATGCCCCCCCCCCGACACCAACACAGTGAGTTGATGAGAACAAATACTTTTATCGAGACACCGTCTCTAGATAATTGCCTATCAAGTGTTTCACTTATCTTTGCATCTGACAAATTGACATTTCATTCTGTCTAGTCAGATATTTACAGAACTTATCTTTGTTCCAACCATATTTGATAGAAATAAACTTCAGCCTTTGTTTAACTCACCTACCAAGTTTCAGTTATGAATATCCAACATTTTTTCATCACAATTCAATGATATGTTTCAAATGTGCATCTCCATACTGCAAGTATACATAGATACAAGTGATTTAGCTGTGATGGCCCTCCTCACTTTATTATATACATATATCACATTGACACACCAGTGTCTTGTCAGATCACCAAAATTAAGCAATGTTGAGCCTGGCTATTACCAAATGGGTAATCATTTGCGCATTCTAAGCGCTGTATGTGCTCTCTGCTTATCTCAGCATCGTTTCGAGTCATTCTGAACCTCCACTTGTCACTGATATTTCATAATGCCATCTCAAGAGAGGTGTGGTTGGAGATTGTGCAACCCTTACCACAAAAATTCCACACAGGCACCACTGAAAGTGGACATCCATAGTCTGCCAAGATTGAAGGAAGCTACCATATATATATATATATATATATATATATACACACACATGATCTTTAATCAGCTGACTGTTATTCTCTCTTCTTTTGTTCTATTTTGTATATAGGAGTGATACAAACAGCACTAGCGATTCATTACTGGAAGCTAAAGTGGATGCTTGCCAATAATAGAGTAAAAATAGCACAACAAATCAGAATATGTAGAATAACAAACAACCTGTGTAGATTGTGTCTGAATGAGAAATTTGAAATTTAAACCTATTAAACTGTAGAAGTGATAAAGCAAACAACTGTATACACAGAATAAACTTTACTTTAAGATAACAATACACAAGAAAAATAAATTATTAAATAATAAACTAAATTAAAGCAACACCTAAAAATAGAAAAAAAAAACTCCAAGCATGCATGTGTTAAAATAAGATAACCTATTAATTCGACAAATTAAAAAAAAAAAAAAGAAAAAAAGTGCTTCACTCCTGTACAAAATAGAAAATCCAAAACTACAAATCAAACAGTGACAAAGTTGATATTTTCTTGATCGGCGTTGCACTGGATGAATAATATCTAAAGTTTAGAAAAAATTATTCATTCATTGATTGTAAACTGGCACAAATTTCGTCAAGAGAAGGGAAAGTTTGTTTTCGAGCTACGTGCCAAATGGAAGTAACTGATTCTTTTCAAGGGGTTATTTCCCTTATGCCAACTCATTCATTGAGTAATTTATAGAAGTGTTTGCGTGTGTGTTTGTGTATGTGCAGAAAAAGGAATGGGTTGAATAGAGAGGAAAGAGAGGGTTGGGAGACAAAAAGGGGTAAACGGGGGAGGGTGAAAGAGAGAAGTTTTAATAGAAATATGTTATACTTTTGCCCCAGGCAACGCCGGGTAGCTCTGCTAGTAGTAAATAAAAATGATAATGTGTATGTCATTAAGTTACGAGAAACATGAGAAAGGAGTGGAGCAGACACCTTTGTTATTATATATGATGCTTCAAACTAGATCACTCCTTTACTCCTCTCAAAAACATCTGCTACCTCCCTCTCCTCATCCAAGGGGTGAAGACTGGTACATTAAAAAGCTAGTAATAATACCTTACCTGGTATGCAGCTGCATCATCTGAGTCAGTGGGGGCTCGCTTAAAATACCAAAATAAAAGGAGAACGATTAAGCTTTGTGAGAGAAGAACTAAGAGGAAAAATGAGCAGAAACCCGAGAAAAACATGCAACCATATTTGCATAATGTATGCATGCGAAACACCAAAACAGACGAAGAGTAGGAGGGCCTGCGGGCAGCATTCCATTTGCGCAAAGCGATGTGCATCAATTAACTCAATATTAACAGAAAACCAAAAAAAGAAGAAAAAAAAAACACACAAGAACCAAGAGGACACCAAAAAATAGGCTGGCACCAGGGGGGAAAATTCTTTATACAAAACAGAAGAAAAAAAGAGAAAGAGTAATAAGTATCTTGTCGAGCCAGGAAAATAAAATATTTATACAAAAATGACAAAAAAAAAAAAAATTTATTTTCAGTCCAAAAACAATTGTAATGTACACAACTAAAAAAAAAAAAATATGCCATCCATAAAATTAAAACATACCTCTCATAAAATTATTTACAGAAAATGTCATCCATAAAATTAAAATATACCCCTCATAAAATTATTTACAGAAAAAGAATGCCAGTCATAAAATTTACAAAAAATACCTCTCATAATATTATTTACAAAAAAAATGTCATCCATAAATTTATTTACATAAAGAATGCCCGCCATAAAAATATAAAAATAACACCCATAAATTATTTTACAAACAAGTAACCTGAAGTTATAGGTACAATCTCCCATTTGAAAACTCAAATATTTCAGATTTGCATTAAATTTGATCTATAATAATTAGTATGGCTATGACAACAGCATATTCTTTTCATTATTTTGAATCTCGAGTATATATCTGACAAAGTTAATCAACTGAGAACCACATCACTCTATACAAAAACATATAAGATATCAACGGATACACACTCGAGAGTCAAAACAATGAAAAGAATATGCTGTTGTCCTAGCTCTACTCATTAGATACCAATTAAGAAAAATTCCCTAAATTTCAATTTTTTTCTGAAGACTAATTGAATTTTACACATTTTTTCAAGAATTAAAATGAATTTAAATCAAAAATTGAAATAAGGATTAGTTGGTTGGTTGGTTGGTTGTTTTTGTTTTACGGCATATCAACCCTTTTCAGGTTATTTAATGCCGAATCTAGTTATTTTGAGGAACGATTTTTAATGGAGTATTTTTTTTTTATGTCAGTTTCTATTTAACCCATAGTTGGGACCCTAACAGGTACTACCACTCCGGGTCAGAGTGGACCTGGGAGCAATGGCAATTAAAGGGTGGCTCCACACTCCCCAAAGCCCGCAAGGTGGGGCCTCACCATCGGATATAGTTTTAGGTCATATCCAGGACCTAAGGATTAGTAGTATTATAACTTGATTTGAATTTTTGTAGGAGAACATAAATATGATGCAAAACTTCTGTTCTAGAAATTAATTTTACCCATTCTGGGATGGGTATTCTGGGTTTTTTTATAAGACAAAATCTGTTTGAGCTGAGTGGTGCTTTAAAAGATGTCAAATTCTAGTTAAAAAAAAAAAAAAAAAAAAAAAAAATTGATCTCTAAAAATTAATATTTATAATATACTGAGTTAAGAACCCAACATTGTCCGAGATGCTGTAGTCATTTGTTTTTACTTTTTATTTCTTTTCACATTTTTTTAAATCTAAGCCAGATAACTCTTTCTATTATCTCTTTTGTTGAGTTTTATTTTTAGGTGATTATTTAATAATAATAATAATAATAATAAAAAACACTAAAAAAATTATTTATACAATAATAGATAATAATATTCCTAGTAGTAGCAAATCATAGTTTAACTGATTATTCTGGTTGCCTTTTGAATTAAATAGTTTGTTTAATAAGATCATAACTTGTCAATGCAAAAGTGTGTGGAATCATATTTTTTTTTATTAATTATTCCATGATTGATTTAATTCATTTATTGTACCAGCAAACTCTTCATTATATGTCAAGGCTCTTGTCCAAAATTCCCCCTATATTAAAAAAAAAAATCGAAAATAAAGAAAAATGTGTATGATGTATATAACCGTGAAAAAGTGAAAATATCATATTCCAAAAATTACATAAGTTGATCAAGTAGTTTTACTTTTATAAAGAGAATCATTTTTAAGCGATTAATGGAAATGAGTATGCATTACAATATGAATCTAGTATGAATTATTATTGACTTATCTCCCCTTTTTTTTCTTTTTGAGATTTCTTTTTAAAATGTCGGGCGAAACAATTCACTCCTTGGATGCTTATAAAATTTGATTTTCTTATTTAAAAATAAAACTACTTTTACATGATTTTTGGAATATGATATTTTTGTTTTATAAGTACGATGTACATCATACAGATTTTTCTTGATTTTCATTTTTTAATATAGGGGAAATTCTGTATATATGACTGCTTAAATTGCAGCCTAAACCAATAATTCTATTTTAGTAATTTATACCAATCTCTGTTTTCTATCTCTAACTTTTTTTAGTAATTTGAATTAATGTTATTTTCAAATCTTTTAGTATTTTCTTTCCAGATTAATGAAAACAACAAAGTGATTTTTTTAAATTCAATCATAACAATAACCACAAGATCACAGTGTAGTATCTGTTCTGATGCTACACTTGACCGTTTCTGTTTTCGGTCAGTGAATACATTGGTAAACACTATGTTTTTCGAGCTGAATAAACATGTTACATTGAATAAAAACACTAAAAACATATCCAGCTAGGTAGAAAAGTAACTTATCTTGCCTTTGATAACATTTATTTGTTATATATTTGCCTTTTTGACAACTTTTTCGAATCCATGTGTATAGTAATACAAACCCACTATTTCAATTTTCTATAAGCAGAAATGGGACTTCTCCACATTCTATGGGGAGTAGAAAGTGAGCCTCGGGTTTACTTTCAGCAGCTTCGTAACTCTTGCTTCCCTCATTTTGTCCTTCCAGGAGTGATGTTTCTGACAAAGAGGGAAGAATTGCTGTTTTCTGGATTGGAATTTATTAGTCTAACACTTATCGTTGGCTAGTTTTTAATCTTGAAGTAGTATTTTGTTTTTAACTCTTTACATCAGACATCCATCATATCAAACCAGCTCAAGTCAGATAAAATACAAATCACAACACTATAGACGCTCAAGAGAATCAGAGAACACCTAGCCAACTCTGGCGAATATATTCCAAGTGGGAATGAATCATTGCCTTGTAAAGCCTAGTCAGTAAATAAAGTGGATTTGATTGTAAAGAAAACATTGGTATGTTTTATATCTGGAACTCTGGTGACACTATTTTCTTCTTCAGCTCAAGTCAGATAAAATTCAAACACAGCCACTTCTACTAAATGGTTATTTTTAATCTTCAGGAAGAATTGCTGTTTTGGGGTCAGAATCTATCCATCCAATATTTATTGTTGGCTAGTTTTTAGCTATGAATATTTCTTTAGCTTCTTACATCAAATGGCTTCATGCCTTGTCTGAGTAATTTCCATGAACAAAAAATACAATCAGCAACTGAACATGATCTTCTTGAGTTTCAAAGTCTACGCTAAAGTCAAGATTAATTGGGATGGATAGACATAGCGAGAATTAGTGATGTAATATCTTCAAAACAGTAATTGAATGTCAGCATTCCATTCCATTTAACGTTTTCTGGTAATGAAATGTCTGTCAGTGTATAATACACACAAGAAGAAAAAGAAAACGGTTCTTGTTCAGAATTCTTCCTATATTAAAAAACAAAAATAAAGAAAAATCTGTATGATGTACAATACGCATTACGAAATGAAAATATCCGATTCCAAAAATCATGATTGATTGATTGATCAAGTAGTTTTAATTTTAGAGAGATAACCATTTTTAAGTAATTAATGGGAATCCGTAGGTAGTACAACATAAATCTCACAAGTTTGAAATATACAGTTAACTCCCTTTGTTTTGTTTTTAAGAATATTTTCAAAATGGTGGACAAGACTGCTGCTATTCTGTTGCTCATAAAATTTGATTTTCTTATTTAAACATAAAACTACTTGATCAATTTATATGCTTTTTGGAATATGATATTTTCATTTCATCATGAATACATAGATCATACAATTTTTTTTTTTTTAATATAGGGGAAATTCTGGATAATAACTAAAAATACTGACATGTTTTTAATGCCAAATAGAACTTACCTTATAATTCGGGGTAAATCTCTTGAACCAACCAAAGCTGATACGGCCACAAAATATAATGAGAGTAAAAATTAATGCCACAGTAGAGAATAAAAATGTTGGTTGGAGTGAATCTGAAAAAGAAAAAAAAAAAAGGAAAAAGAAAACGGATTTTAGAATTTTAATTCTTTTCACAAAAAAAAAAAAAAAAAAAAAAAATTCTTTCAGCTAAAATTCAATTTGAAATAAAGGAATTCATTAAATTAATTTGGTTGTTTTTGTTTAGGGTTTTGCAGAACATAATTGAGTTTTGCAAAGAGAAAGAAAAAACAAAAAACAATAATATCAATATATGGTGTATTTTAGGTCAGAAAGTTGGTATCTTCAGACAGCCTGATGTGGTAGCGCCAGGAAAGTGATTAGGATGAATTTGAAAGAAAGAGGAAATAAAGACCTGAGAAAAGATAGGTTAGTTTGAAATTCAGTTTCTGCTATCATGGAAAACGAACGTTAAACCTAATGTAATGACAATGTTGATGAAACAAAATCGGTTATAGTCAACTAACATACTATTTAATTTCCAACGTAGCGCTACCAGAGGTGGTGACAAGGCAAATCAGTTCCTTCAGTTTTATTGTTCTTCAGCATTTCTATTGTGAAACAATTTATTGAAATAAAACATAAGAAAAAGACATTATTGAAAAGTACACAATAAAAATTAACAAAATTATACAGATTAAAATAAAACGATTAGTCTTTGTTTGCATTTTTAATAATAGATTTAAAAAAATTATTTGAAATTTTATAAGAAATATATGTTTATGAAATTATAAAAATTATAAAAATAAGTTGTTTTTTTTTAATTTTTAAAATAAGTTTGTTATTTGAATTTATAAAATAAATATATGTTTATGAAAGTGTAAAAAGTTTTTGACTTCTAATGGGGGTATGAAACAAATGGATTTGCCAATCATTTTTATAACCAACGGCTGTGCTAAACAACCAATGAAAACATCGCAAAATTATTATAAAAATTGTCGAATTTTGGATTCAATCAGTTCGCCGTTTGCTATGTCACGGACCGCATTTAATTCTTCACCGCCATCTTGGTTACTAATCTGAACTACGCCACCATTTTGGTTACTGATCTGAACTACGCCGGCATCTTTGTTCAACATAATATCTAAGAACTTAAGAGGTTAACTACGCGACGGACTGCATTTGATTCTTGGTTGTCATCTTGGTTACTGATCTGAACTACGCCGCCATCTTTGTTCAACACAATGTCTCAAAACTTAACAGAGAGTATAAAAATGAAAAAGTAAAGATCTGAAAAATATGATTAAAAAAGAGTATGTGGCCATGAGAGATATAGGCGTGAGAGAAAAAAAAAAGCGAAGGAACTGATTTGCCTTGTCACTGCTTCTGATAATGCTATGCCAGAAATTAGGCAGTACATTAGCTGACAATAACCACAGAATAAATTACTTACCAACACGCAAAGCCGTGAAGAAGACAATACTGATTTGTAAGAAGATAACGGAAACAATGACAAAATTCACAGCCGTTGTGTGAATATTTTTGCTGATACGCGAAGGTTTATATGCAAAGTATATGTTGTATCTATCAACCATGTGTTTCATTGTAAGGTAAATGAGACCTGCAAATAAAATGAGAATAAAAATGTCATTAAAATATTGTCATTACAGTAAGATGTCATAAAAAATTTTGTAAAAATAAACATGGCATGAAAAAAGAAAAAAAAAATGTGTTTTAGTTTTAGGTTCGTCAGCCATGTTTTTTTTGTTTTTTTATTTATCAGAAAAAAAGTACTCTTTAAATCCCATGGTATAAATCATTGATAATTTTGATAAAATAAAGTGAGAAAAAAAAAATGTCTTAAAAACAAAATAAAAAAAAGGATGTGTTTTTTAGTTTGAGATTCTTCAGACATGTTTTTTTAATTATAAAAAAAAAAAGTCTTTAAATCCTAAGGTGTAGATTATTAGTAATTTTGATAGTCTATACTTATGTATATACTAGCAAAAGTACCCGTCGTTGACTGGGTTCAAAAACAGCCTACAGAAAATGGACTCTGATTTATGAAAGCATGATAGGTTATGAAAAGGAAGAGTTTTAAAGAGATAGCTTCGAATTTGGGGGTATCAAAACCAAAGCAAAATATGATGAAAGTAAAAATAAAATAGATAAACCCCATAATTTATTATACCATACCTGTTCACACTGAAATACTTATCACAATATTCTGTGGATCTATATTAAAAAACCTTGTTAAACTTTGTGATATATTTCCATTCTATGGAGGTCAGGCGCGAACGAACACCCCATAATTTTATTATACCATATTTCTTCAAACTGAATTATCAAAGTATACTTACACAGATAGATATGAAAAGTCTTTATTAAAGTTTGTGCCTATTTCCATTCTATGGAGGCCAGGTGTGAATGCAGACCCCACAATTTTAATATACCATCCCTATTTAAGTTAAAACATACTTATCAAAGTATCATTATGTACATCTATATCAAAAACACTTGTAAACGTTTTTTAAAAAATTTTTTATTTCCATACTTTGTGGATCAGGCGCGAACACAGACCCCACAATTTTAATGAACCACCGTTCTGCAGGATCAAACATACCCATTCCTGTGTCTCGTTACATCTATCATTATATGTAATCAGTTTTTTAAAATAGTCAACCATATAGGAGCCTATTTGTGACCAGACACACACACACAATGATAATGGAAGTGTGGAAGACCTAAAAACTTAACTTTGTTTCACCCACTATTTTGCTGGCTTTATTAAGAGTGAAAAAAAGCTAAAACTGACACATAAGATCTGTAATTTTAGGGAACACTTGCAGGCCGCCCGGCATTGCCCAGTCATAAAATACGTATAAATATTATATTTTAATTCATACAGAAACTGAGACATGTACATGCAAGTATTATGTTTTTCTAAACAGTTCACTACATGTAAGTAAAAAAAAACTCCATCGGAGATCGAAACCAAAATCCAAAGACAGTGAGTCAAGTACAATAACCATTAAACCAGCTTGCCATGATCTTTTAAAAGTGTTGTCAAACCTACTTATTCTTAACATAAGGAAGCCGTCATGTTTCATGATTGTGCATGCACAGTCGTGAAACAGGTGACAAACAGGTAAAAATCCAATGACCCTTAAGTACCAATTTTTCAATTTTAACTCCTTAGCAGCCCTTTATTCCAGATGAAAATCAATTAAAATTTTTTCCACATGTCTGAATACCCTATATACCAATTTTCGAATCTGTAGATCAAAAACTTTTTGAGTATCTAGGTTGAAAAGTGTTCTTATGCACACATTCTTATTTTTATTAATATATAGTGATAGGTCATAATAGATTTAAATTTATGTAGAGAGGGAAGACATATATACATATATATACATCTTAAAACATCTAGCCTAATAATTAAAAACAATAATACTACTAACACCACAATGAACCAAACAAATGTAATATATGCAGAATGTCTTCAAAACCAATCTAAAGATTTATATGGTACATATATTGGCCTCATAACGACAACTCTTTCCCGACAATTAACATAGCACGTTTCAGACAATATTGCCACCCAACGCCACCTTATTACCTACAACAAAAAATTACAATCATCAGAAATACGAAATATACTAACAAGTAATTCTAAAATTCGATGTTGAAATAATTGAACATTAAGACTAAAATTACTATAAGCATTACTAATCAAAAAACTACAGCCAATATCAACCAAATCGCATTCAATATCAGCACTTATATATTAACCGTATTCAACAATTAAAAACATAATAATAATAAAAAAAATTTCAACTCTACCACAACATGTACTTACCCCTCCTCCACAACAGACAATTAAAATAAAGTAAGCTAATAATAAATAGGTGAATAGAACAAATTAACAAATTTACTATAAATACACTTAACTAAGCCTCAAGAACAAGAACAACCACCACTCCTGACAACTATTGAGATTACCGATTAAAAGCGCTTGAGCAAATGGCCAAAAAACTGTCACTTAGTGATATAATATATAACCTGCCAGCTAAAGCAAAAAAAGATTGCCCGGCGAATAGTGCAAATTACCCGTGTGATATTATGAAGTTGACTTGAGTCACTAACTGTTGAGGGGAGGAGACAATAAACAGATAGGCATTTTTAGATCGAGCCTTCTCGATTTGACAATGACAATAGAAACCTACAGACTAGATAAAAAAGGGAACCAATGACACGATGGGGGTATCAAGGAGATGCTTAGAGAGGGAAGGACAGCTTCGGGGTAGCCAGGGTGGGGGACTTCAGATAGCAACGCCGAGAACACAGTTGACAGCTAGCTGCCATTTACAATGAATGGACTTGATAGCGAGCAGTGTTGAACAACGGCTGAACAGTTTTTAGAGCTGACATTGAAACAGAGATCGAGAGGAGTTGACAACTGACAAATGAGCCTAGCCTTAACGGAATGTGGAGGACACACACACACACACACACACACACACTCTCAGGTCCAGCCATCAAATATGTTTGAAGTATTAGCATTGTGTTTTTCCTCTTCGTTTTACTCCATTCTTTTACTTTGTGGACCCACGTGTTCCCATCGACAGTTGCTAGCGAGAAAATGACGATCCAGCAATTAGAATAGTTGAACGAAAACTCCATGGCGTGCACGACGCTGGGGGCCGGAGGTCTGTCGGTGGGTCACGCATGCCGTCACACTTGTAGAATCGGAAAAAAAGAAAACAATCATGTTCAACCAGACATGTTTGGATAATGACTTGCTGCCAGATTATACAAATATATATATATCTATATAATATGTTTATTTATACAAACATTATTAGTTACATATGTGCATACATGTTTCTGTAGTGATCTCTAGTCAGAGATCACGTTATCAGGCTAGTAGTGTGAACGACTTTTGATCTACTAGTGTAATGATGTGGTAATCTCTGACTAGAAATTGCTACAGAAACATGCATGCCCATATGTAGCGCATAATGTTTGTTTAAATAAACATTATAAACATACTCTGTTAATGCATCAAGCACTCTTTAACACAAAAGTTCCAGTGGATCTATATCTACGAAACAAAAACTGTATAACCATTATATATATATATATATATATATATATATATATATATATATATATATATATATATACACACACTAGCTGTATCCGGTCACGCGTTGCTGTGGCTCAGTTTGTTAAAATGGAACACATTCCCCAAGAAAAATTGCATTTTGTTCGTTTATTTACTTTCATTATTTTTTTTTTTTTTTTTTTTTTTTTATCAATAAAAATTGTTTTTTTTTCCCTCAAAAATTAATTTTTTACCATAAAAAGTTAGGTGAAAGTTTTTGTTTTTTTTTTCAGGAAAACTTGCAATTTTTCTTTTAAAGAAATTTCGCAGTAAACGTTTCTTTTTGAAAACGGAATTTTTATTATAAAAAGGACAGATGAATGCTTTATATGAACATTGTAAATAGTTAGGTGAAAGTAGAGAAAAGTCTGGGTTTTTTTTTTCAAGAGACTGTACAAATTATTTTTTTTCAGCAGATGTTAAGAAAAACAGAAAACATACTTCCATCATTATATGACACCAACTGGTGTCATGCATGCATGCAGCGAGGTGCATATTGCAGTGAGAGGGGGTGTTTGACCGGACGGGATGGGGTGAAGGAGTGCAGAGAAATGCAAAACCTTAGCTAGGAAAATAGGACCAGCCGCCGATGTGTCATTGTAAGCTTGTTAGATGCAAAGCAGATGTTGTGTTGCCTCAAAAAAAAAAAAAAGGGAGATTTGGAATTATATACATGTCAAAAGAGATGGTCTTGTTTTTCAAATAGAGGAAGAGATGGCAGAAGAGGGGGGTGTTGATGTTTGGTTGGGGCTCGGGTGTCATTTACAAAGTAAAGGACAAAACAGGTAGGGGGTGAGATGTGACCCGATGGGGATCAGGCGATGCTGAGTGACCTTGCTAGTCGACACGAATTCAGAGGAATTTGCACGACTGAATTCTAATGATGATGATGATGGTTTGATGTTATTTAAACAGAAATGTCTATGGGATTTTGTCAGAAAGAGAAAAACAAATGATAATTGTTCTTATCTTATTGCTGTTATATATCTGTTAAGGGTTGTTTTTAAAACCTCTGTGAACGATAGGAAGAGTCCCACATAGCTGACAGCTTGGGGTGGGAATCGGGGGTGAGGGGTCGCCACCAGGCATTGTTCGATCTGGGGTGACTAATCACGCCTAATTGGTAATAAGTAAAAACCTCAGTGCAGGTGGGGGTTGAGGTTTGGTAGAGATAAGCTCTAAGAGAAAGAAAGAAAGGTGTTTGTAACCACTCTCTGAAGGAGAGGTGGGGAAAAAGGGGTTGGATTTAGAAAAAGGAATTCTAAAAAGAGAAGAGTCGTAGCCAGCAAACCGAACGGCTGGGCTAGTCAAGCGCTCCCAATTTGGGAGCCCTTCAGGGCCTGATGTTATGATGGGAACTAGCCTGTGTTAATGGGAACTCTGTGACTTTACTGGTCTGGTCTTACATCGTTTCACTGTTATAGTCAGTCACCTCAAATTAGACAGTAGTTGTTATGAAGTAATGGAAACAATAAATAGTTTGTTACTGTTATGACCTGAAGTTCTGTTTGTTTGTGGTGAGGACTTTTGATTTTGCAGCAAACCGCAAGGACCAGCAGAGTGGTTGATGTACCCGGAGACTACCTACACATGGAAAGAAAGACGATTCGATAGAGAGGAAAAGCGCCCCTCCATGAAAACACAGTAGGTAAGGACGATCAACAGGCCAAGTTGTAACGAGACAAGGTACGATCAAAGGACAGCTGCCACATCGGGTGGAATCCGACGGGGTTAAGGACGCCCGGTGTGGTTGTAACGGTGGGAATGCTGCAGGTACCGTCATCATTATAATTAATTATGCAAAAAAATAAAGTGGAAAACTTTCTGTTATTAATGTTTGCTAAAAAATAAATACAGTAAACTTCGCTGAAGTGTTAGCATATGCTGCATCTTAAAAAGTTGGTTCATGCTGACAATTAAATAAAATAAACGTCTAAAAATTAGTAAAAATAAGTAAAATAATGAATGACGGCTCGGGGGGGGGCAAGTAAGTAGGAACAACACAATCATTTGTGTAAAATAATTACTATTCGAGAAATTGTAAACAATAACAAAAATACCTGATACCAAATGCAGTAAAATTCAAGTATCTGTTATACGTGCTGAAACTGTGTTTAAGTTATTTTTATTTCATTTCTTTTATTAAAAGTTGTCTTTCCAACAATTAACTGGTTGCATGTCGTTTAACCATTGGGGACTTCACTCTTGGAAAATTGTATAAAAAAATCTATGACTATCACTAACTGTAAATTTGGAAGTGCAACTCGAACTTAAGGTTAGTGGTACATAAGTCATTTGTTAGGTGTGTCAGAAATTTCGTGAAAAATATTGAATAGTTCTACCCCGTTTTCCAAGCTTATAACTCCTCGAAAAATGTAATTCAAGCCCTAATTTTTTTTTCAATTAAAGGAGCAAGGACCAAGGTTTCATTTAAAAAAAAACAAAAAAAAAAACAAACAACGTGGTTTTTAAAAAAAAAAAAGGTTTTAAACTTCGGACTTTACAGGTAAATTTCTAAAAAACACTACTTTTTTTGTTTTAAATTTGAATATATTATTTATTGATCTTTTATCTTCAATTTGAGATATATAAAACTTTGGTAAGTAAATTAATTATGTACTTTTTAATAGACATTTGAAAATGGGGGGGCTTGAATTTAAAAAAAAACGTTTGTCTAAAATATTATATTCGGTTTATTGGAAAGCATAAAATTTCACATTGACCCTGAAAATATCATAAAAATTGAATCAATAGAAAAATTGATAGATTTTTAAAGTTTAAAAATTGAAAATACTGAGCTCATAAAATTCAATTAATTTCATTACTGTTTTTTAAAAAATAAAAAAATAATATTTCTATTACTTTTTATACAACTTTAATAGTTTATTTTGGAAGTATAATCTATAAAGAAAATAAACAACCCACTTTTAAAAGAGAAATTACGAGTTTTTTTAATATTTTATTCACAGTTCCGTGTTAGGAGTGTCAAAAATTCATACAAAAATTCTGATACACCTAGTCATTTAAGCCTCCTTACTTCTTAAGCGATAAGCGGACATTTGTTTATTATTTTTATTTTTTTTATTCAGTGTGTAAAATCCACTTTGAACAACATATTTGGAAATTAGAAAAATAAAAGAAACAAAAAAACTTTGTTTTAGCATGTTAAAAGTATTTAGGTTGGTAGATAATTAAATTCTACTGTGTTTGGTATAAGTTTTTTTTTTGCTGTTGTTTCTTGCTTTTTAGAATTTTTGACTAAAGGGGATTGCTTAGATCATATTTTAAACTAAACTACGGAGGTTGGAATGCCCCCCCCTAAAATGTACTTGGAAAAATCGATTTTATAGCAAGATTTAAGAATGGTTAGCCAAAAAAAAAGGTGAAAAACAAAACAAATAATCAATAAATAATTGTTACCAAAGGCAATAAATGCTACTTTTTTTTACTTACATGAATGAGTTTATTTTATGTTTTAAAGTATTTTCAAGCGCTTTTCTTTATTTTTTAATCAAAAATTGCGGGTGTGTGGGTGCGAAATATCTCCAGATTTTCTAGAATTTCCCGCTAGATTGCAAACGAAATCTCCAGATCTAGCAGGAAAACCGCTAAATTGGAAACACTGGTCACGTGACGGCAAGCGGTGATAAATAATTGCCCATAAATAAAAAAAATGGCCTATCGGTACAAAGAAAACCACCTATTTATTATAGAAAAATTAAGTATAATGTTATAATGAAAAAGAGATATATAGAAACATGCATGGGTACAGTAAACATATTATACCAAAATATCGAAGCAATCATTTATTTAGTTATTTAGACTATTAATTACGAACGAACCAAGAGTTACATTTTTATATATATATATATACGATTAATTGAAATCAGAATTGGAAAAATTGGAACATTTTGGAAGTATCGGAATTGGAAAAAAATTGTACTTGTTTTCCAATGCCCAAAACGATTCTTTTAATTGTTTTTGTTTTGTTTAAAACTAGCATTTCAGCCCGGCATTGCCTGGGTGTTTGAAGGTGTATGTTGAGCAAAAAAAAAAAAAAAAAAAAGGTCAATTTTTTTAAATTTTACCCCTATTATGACCTCTTAACATTTATTGTTTGGGGCTCAAATCAAGTTAAGTTAGATCTATGTCCAAGGAACCTATATCTAAAATTTCAAGTGTTTATATTAAAAATTGGCAGAGGAGTTTGGTAGAGTTCTCAAAGGTCAACTCGTTGAACTTTGACCCCTTAACAACCAAATTTCTGGCCGAAAACCGATCACAAAGATTTTCCCAAATCTCAGTACCCTGTATATCAAATTTTGAGTCTGTAGACTTAAAATTGACAGAGTTATTGCATAGGGAAATGTATACAAACACACAGATACACAGATAGACACGATCACTTTTATAGATATATAAATTTAATTTTCCATTGTGGGTACTAATGATAAAACGATAAACACTGCTAGTAAAACTAAAATTTATAGATCACATAAGTGTATTATTTTACATTTGCAAAAATATAGGCACCTATTATAAGGATCATTTTATCTGAAAATAAAAAATAAACAATTCTATAGATAATATCAAGAGGTTTTAAAAGTATTGTAACCAGTAATTGTATGGCAATTGGGTAAAATATTGAATCATATCATCACTAATACATATCCACAAGCAGACTGTTTTGCTGTATCACAGCTCTTCAGTGCGGCTAAATAAATAGATGTCTCAAGCCGAGATTGAAACTTGACTGTCGAGTTGACAGTCGGCACTTCTAACTCCGACACTTTCATACAACATCTGTTGAATGTAAGCGAAATCTCGATATAAACATTGTCAATTGCCAGAATGTTCTAATTGTTTTTTATCACTGAGCAATACCTTTAGCTAGTGGCAGTTGGTGATTTTTTTACGAGAGCTCTACTCAAGAGTAAGGGGCACTTTATGTGTGTGTGTGTTTGTATATATATGTGCATCGATGGCAACCTCCTGTCTCTTGACACAATGGCATTCTGCACCTAGTTTGGTTTACTACAGGGTCTGCTGTGGCTAAATATTCCAATTTTAGATTTGCAGCTACGTTGGCAGTTGCAGCAGTCATAGTTAACAGTAGGGATGGTGGGGGAGGCAGGGGTGGACTGTATCCTCTCTCACCTGTGGATTCTCTTTTCTTCACATTGGCTTTCTCTCTTCTTTTCTGCTAATTGGTGCCGTCCTTTACCTTTGTTCGCCAGGCTGTGCGATTGGACGACTGACTCGAGATCTTGTGGCTGAATGCCACAAGCCTTCAGGTCTCTGTTGCAGTTGTCCTTGTAGCACAAAGTTGGTCGCCCAATTGGCCGTGTTCCAGAGACCAGCTTGCAATACACTTTGGTATGTGACCAACTTCCATTCTGCACACATGACCAAGCCAACGCAAGTGTCTCCGAGTTAGAATAGCAAACAGGCTTGGTATGTCAGCCTGAAACAAGACAACTGTGTGTTTGTGTGTTTGTGTGTGTGTGTGTGTGTGTGTGTGGCACTATATCTTAGTGCTCCCTTTGTGGTGGTTGTTAACACCCCACCCCCTGCATGTTAGGAGGTGATTTGGCTGTAGGCAGACGGATAAATAAGCAACCAGAATGCAATTCCACAATTGCCTTTCTTTTCTCAATCTCTTTTTGTCCGAACAGCCATGAGGTGAGCATGTATTTTTGTCTCTCTGTAAATAAGTTAAGGTTAGCTAGTTTTAATTGTGAAAGTTAATTATCACTTGTAAATTGTTTTTGTAAAAATATTGTAATATTTTCTTTTAAAAAAGAATAAATAGTTAATTATATTTCTCATACATTACCATTGTGTCGTGCGTCGTTTTTTGTGTCTACCTTAAATGTCTACATTAATAAACAAAGCGGACCTGGAGAAGAAGATTCCAACCATGTCAAACCCTCAAGGAAGAAGACGTCATTCGGGGAGAAGAACGAGCCAGCTAGACTCAACATCTCAGGTATGCTTTTCTCTTCACCTAGAAAGAAAGATGTCTAATCGACAGATCTTCCTACATGGACCATTTCCAGGACATTTAGTGTAACACATGGGTCGGTCACATGCAAATGACCGGCCTATAGGTGTACATTATATATATATATATAATGATTGCAACGTCTTGTCAGACGAGTGCCACTCCCTCAGACACTTAAAGTCCATGAGCCCAAAAATGACTTCCATCGCCACAGGACCATTTTAATAGACAAATGTCTGAGGGAGTATCTATACACAGATGATGTTACAGAGTCTTAGCTTTGTACGACAGCTAAGTCTCTCTCTCAGTTCAAAATGTTGAGATTCAGCAACAAGCAAGAGCAAGATAGCCAACAACAAGTTAAACTGCAGACCAGCCTAATGCAGGTGCTGGTTTCCCGCTTTATGGTTTTTTTAAATCAGAGATTTGCTTCTCCTAGAAAGGTTGCTTTCACCACGGCTTATGGGAGCCCTCTCCACCCCAACACACACGGTGCTAGTTGGCCGTTGATCCCGAAAAAGGGTTCATTCGCTCTTTAGAAGGTCTCGTGTTTTAATCCTTCAGGGAGACTAGCCACCCTCCTCACCAAACAAGTCTGGTGGGGGAACCAGTTTAGTCACTGGTGACCCGACCATGAGGCAGGTAGTACTGGGTTACATGGTACCAATAGTATATGACATGACCTGACACATGTATGGATGTATATATATATATATATATATATATACACACACACACACACACACACAAATTATACATAGAAATCACATTAGTGAAATAATAAAAGAGAAAAAGTAAATTAATAAGTATTAATACTGCACATCTAAAACAAGATTACGTTTAAAGCTAAAAAAAAACAAAAGAAAAAGCTAAAAAAAAAACAAAAACAAAAAAATTATACTAAAATTGTCTGTAATCTACATAGACATGTGATGTAATGGATAAAGTGTTGACACTTAGTTCTAAGCGGCAATCTTCTGGAGGTTGATGGTTCAGTCCTTACTACAGGCAGATATACTAAGTAAGAATAAAATAAACATTGTTTATTTAAGATTTCTACCCATGGCTGATGAAATGAGAACAATCTATCCCATGGATTATATGAAGGGCTCAGTTCGAAATTTTCTCTCTTTTTCTTTTCTTTTTGTTTTGCTGTGGATGGTACATCCTACTGGATGCCAGACACTCACCTGCTATTTAATACACTTAAAATGAGAGATATTTTAAGGATTTTAACTGTCCCTTTAAACAATGGTTTGGATCTTTCTTGCACTTGGTTAACTGGGTATATGCATCAGGTAGTTTTTAAAATTCTTTTATTTTTTATCATTTTCTTGCTTTGAAGATTGTAATGCTGGGTATGGGGCAGCCAAACCAGTTGCTAATATTCCCTTACTTTTTATTGAAACCAACTGAGAGCTCTTTACTTTTTATTTTTTTTAGTTTTGTTTAACGGCATGTTTTTCTCTTTCCACTTCCACGAGTAGGGTTTTATTTTTTAAAGTTTTTACATTTTTGGGGTAATATATGCTGATATAATTTTATGCATAATAAACGGTCATAAGTCAGTTATTTTGGTTTCTTCGGTGGATTCCAATACAATAAATTTTGAGAATGTTTGATGTAGTTCATTATCTGAACTATCCAAGTCGATGTGTTGGCGCTTGGAGTTTTTATACTTAGCCATATATATATATTTTAATTCATTGTTTATGCTCCCCACCCATCTCAGAGTCCAATATTGGGGCATGTTAAGGGAGAAACCCATTCGCCTTGTTATTCCAGGGCTACATAAACAGTATACATGTCCCAAATGGGAGCCATGAGCACCCATATTCCTTTAGTTACACAATACAAGTCATTTGTGGTAACTTCCAGCACTATATAGCCATGTCATGACTTTAATCATTTGGCACATTTGACCCTAGCCACCACCTTTTAACACATGAAAAAGAGGGGAAAAAATGTATATAGTTTCTAGTAGTATAGGGTAGAACTGTATTTGTTACGGTTTAGAGGAAATTGATAGAAAAGTAGATGTGTTAGGGCTTGACGTAACTAGCCGATTGATCGGTTCGGGCCCCTCCGACCGCCCGTCTAGCCTTGTACGAGGCCAAAGTGGAGTGTTGCAACTGATATCTTTAATTTCCCTAGATATCAGTTGCTCAGCCACCAGGATCCTTTTCAGAATCATTACGGGTTGCCATCCACGGCCAACAGGTGGCCCCTTTGAGAGGCTTTTACTCTCTGCAGGAGGACAGTCGGTGTATTCTAATGCCCCACTGACGGGGTTGGGAAGTAGGGAAGGAAAAAAAAAAAGGGGGAAGGGGGCTTTGTTTTTGTTTTTGCAGAACATAATTAAGTTTTACAAAAGAGAATAGAAAGCAAAAACAGAAGGTGCATTTTGTCTCAGGAAGCCACTAGACAGCCTGATCTGGTAGCACCAGGTGCGCTCTTTTTCGTATCCTCGTTGTTTCCTTAAGTGCAATTGTCTGGATCTCTTTTACACTTAGTTCACCAGGAATATTAATTAGGTAGGACTTCAAGTTCTTCTTCATAAGCCCTGTGGCACCTATAATTACTGGTATCATTGATATCTCTCTAAGATTCCAGTTTCTTTTCATCATACACGAGACCTTGATATTTGGTCTGTTTCTCCCTTTCAGCTCTTTTCAGACTTCCATCATTAGGGACACTCACTTTAACCAAGGTTGCCACTCTCTCCGACTTATTTCATATAACTATGTCAGGTTTGACAGCAGCATTTTCAACATAGGTGGCTGTAGGAATTACATGGTCGTAATGTATGGTATATAAGTCATTTCCAACTGTTCTTTCAGGTTGATGTTCCCAGGACTCGCTGGTAAACTGGCAGCTTAATTTTTTACAGATGGTCCAGTGGAGGTACTTACATACTCCATCATGTCTCGCTGTGTAGTAGCTGTCCTCCAAAACTTTGCAACTTAATACCAGATGATTCACACTTTCCAATTCTGTGTGGCATTTGTTTCATTATTGAAACCTGCCATCTTCTTGAATGCATGTCATCATTTTTCATGAGTGTGGTAGCTTTTATGATTACTGGAATGAGAGAGATCTTCCTAAGATTCTAATTTCTTTTTATGTTGTACATAAGACCTTGATACTTTGTCTTCTCCCTCTCAGCTCTGTTTAAGCTAGTTTCATTAGGGGTACTAACTTCAACTAGGGCTGCTACTTTCTCTCTTTTCTCCCATATTGCTATGTCAGGTTTAAAATAGTTGTATAGATTATAGAATTTGATTAGATACACGTTCGTGCATGTTCACAGGGAACATGAGCTGGAACAGATACATTGAGAGCATTGCCAAGGCTTCTGCGAAGAAGGTGGGCTCCCTCTACCGTGCTAGAAAGCTACTTATGCCTAAAAGTATCCTGTATCTCTACAAGGTCACCATTCGCCCATGTATGGAGTACTGTTGTCACATTTGGGCTGGTGCATCTGCTACTGATCTCACATTCCTGGACAGGGTTCTGAAGAGAGTCGCCAACCTGATAGATCCTGAATTATCATCTAAGCTTCAACCTCTGTCCCATCGATGTAATGTTGCATCCCTCTGCCTGTTCGCCAAGTATTTTAATAGTGAATGCTCCGACGAGCTACAAGTCCTTGTACCCTCTTGACGTAAATATCTGACAAACAGCAAAATCCCACCCCTACACAGTAGAGATCCCTAGATATAAGAAAACTTCTACTCTAATAGTTTCTTCCCCAGAACTGCTAGACTTTGGAACTCCCTTCTGAGTTCCTGCTTTCCCAACTGTACTAACATTCAGAAGTTCAAGTGTAATGTTAACAGATATCTCGCTGCTCAACTCCCTACATAGTATCCCTGCAACTTATGTCCCCGATAGTAGCCCCCTACATCAAAGTGGCAATGTGCCTTGTTTAGGGTGAAAATGAAAAGAAATTACATTGGTCGAAACGTGAAAAATAATATCCAAGATGAGAATAATAGTTTGAATAATCCAAAATAAAATAGGTGTTTTAAAAAAATGTTTTTCTTCAAATGTCGAGGATACTTACCAAACGGAGTAACCATGGGGCATGGTATGCTGTAAGTGACTATCACAGAAAAGATACACAGCATCCATGCATACTGACAACCAAACTGGAATTCCCAAATCACAGCCTGAAAAAAAAAAAAAAAAGTTTATTAACTAAGGATGCAAGCAGCCAATTTTATAAAAACAAAAGAAAATGAAAAGATAAAATTGAGATAGATTTTAAAATTTCATGGGCTCAGTAAAAAAAAAAAAAAAAATTCTGAAATAAACCTAATCAATTTCAAAATTAAAAGAAAGACACTGAGTACACATGTGGGAGGATGGTTTGGTTTGTTGTTTTTTTAAATCATTCCAGACAAAGCATGAAGCCACTTTATGTAAAAAAAATAAATAAATACTACTTCATGATTAAAAATTAAATTAGAGGACAGCTAATGATAAATGTTATATGGATAGATTCAACCCCGGAAAACAGCAATTCTTTCCCCTTTGTCAGAAACATCACTCATGGAATGTGAGGACTAAAGGACAAAATAATGAAAACAGGATTTACAATGTCACCAGAAGTAAACTCAAGGTCCACTTTCTACTGTCTGTTTTATGGCATATAAACATTTTCATTTAAGGTGGACTCTCTATAACGTTCTAGAAAGTTACTTATGCCTTAAAGTATCCTGTATTGCTACAAGGTCACTACTCACTCATGTATGGCGCATTGTTGCCACATTTGGGCTGGTGCATCTGCTACTAGCCTTTCACTCCTAGACAAAGTTAAAAAAAAAAAAAAAAAAAAGAAAAGAAAAAGAATCGCAACCTAATAGAGCCCGCCCTGTCAACCAGACTCCAACCTCTGTCCCATCGACGAAATGTTGCATCCCTGTACCTGTTTTACAAGTATTTTAATGGAAGGTGCACAGACAATCTACAAACCCATGGACCCCTGGATGTAAATACACTGACAAGCAGCAAAGTCCCACCCCTACGTAGTAGCGATCCCTAAATGCTGGAAAGCTTTCTACTTTAGTAGTTTCTTTCCTCGGATTGCTAGACTTTGGCATTCCCTCTAGAGTCCTTGCTTCCCCAACTTTACTGACATGCAGAAATTCAAGTGTCATGTGATCAGACATCTTTCTGCTCAACTCCCTACAAAGTATTCTTGCAAGTTATGTCCCAAATAGAAACCCCCTACATCAAAGTGGCACTGTACCTTGTTTGGGGTTAAAAAGCAATAATAAAAAAAATACATTTTTTTTTTTTTTAAATCCGGTCATCCACTCACAAAGTTAAAGCTTCTCACAAAAAAAAAAAAAAAAAAAAAAAATTGAAAATAAAACTTTTCTAATTAATCACTCAGAAAAAAAAAATTGATATGATCCGTCATTTGAAACAAAAGTGCTAATAACATTTATTCTTTTTATCCACAACAAACGGTACATGGACATGTTATTGGGGATTTCTTCTTTTTCATTAGACAAAAGTCATGATATACCTTACGAACAGCAGTCCTTTCTGCTGAAGATCGAGCGCACATGATGCGTATACAATAATTGAACAACTCTGAGAACCGCATCAGTTCTAGTCCAGTACCAATAAATGCTGAGGTTATCACATAATTCACAAAGAAAGCACCATTTCCAGCGACAAAAATGCACCTAAAAGAAAAGAGATAAATGCAATTAACAAAACAACAAAAAATATCGGTTAGTCTATGTAGTACTTTTTATTAATACTGGTTAGTATATGCAGTACTTTTTATTAATACTGGTTAGTATATGCAGTACTTTTTATTAATACTGGTTAGTATATGTAGTACATTTTATTATTACTGGTTAGTATATGTAGTACATTTTATTATTACTGGTTAGTATATGTAATACATTCTATAAATGTTGGTTAGTAAATTTACTACATTTTATAAATACTGGTTCAAAAATAAAGCACATTTTATAAATACTGGTTCAAAACTAAAGCACATTTTATAAATACTGGTTCAAAAATAAAGCACATTTTATAAATACTGGTTCAAAAATAAAGCACATTTTATAAATACTGGTTCAAAAATAAAGCAAATTTTATAAATACTGGTTCAAAAATAAAGCAAATTTTATAAATACTGGTTCAAAAATAAAGCAAATTTTATAAATACTGGTTCAAAAATAAAGCACATTTTATAAATACTGGTTCATGAATGAAGTATATTTTATAAATACTGGTTCAAAAATAAAGCACATTTTATAAATACTGGTTCATGAATAAAGTATATTTTATAAATACTGGTTCAAAAATAAAGCACATTTTATAATAAATACTTATTCATAAATAAAGCACATTTTATAAATACTGGTTCATAAATAAAGCACAGACTTTAATGGTTAAACAGATTTGATAATGAAGCCTTGATTAACACATCTAGAAACTGTTTACCATGACTTTATGTATGAGACAAAGGATTATAATTTAGAGTTTAATAATTAAGGGTAAACTAAGCCAAAATAGGATCAGACTTAAACTGCCATACGTATGTATGAATGAAAAAGAAATTGGTTAGTGTCCAGAGTTTCCTCTATATTAAACAAAAAAAATCTGTATAATGTATGTAGCTGTGATGAAACCAAAATATCATATTCTAAAAAGTTGTATAAATCGATCAAGTAGCTTTATTTTTAAATAAGAAAATCAAATTTTATGAGTAACAGAAGAGTAGCTGTTTTGTCTGCCATTTTGAAAACAATCTTAAAACAAAAACAATCTAAAAAAACAAAACAAAACAAAACAAAAAAAACACAGGAGATAACTGAATACAACAGACTCTTCATTGATAAGGATGTGGCCCAATAGTGGGACAGATTGCTGAAACAATCTTTCACTTGGTGCTTGTATCACTAAGTGAAAGATTCTTATGAATTATTGAGATAACCTGGCCCACTACATCGAAATATATCTGATGTAAACAAATAAATTTGTTTAAAAAAAAAAAAAAATGCGTTGCTTTTAACCTTCAAAATGTATGCCTTTATACACACAATTATTTTCAATTTTATATTATATATATATATATATATATATATATATATATATATATATATATAATATTATTTTTGCATCTCCAGAATAGAATGTAATCATTTTGTAAACGGTGGTCAACTTTTGACTATAGGCATTAAAAACATTTTGTCGCTTAAGTTTTTTTTTTTTCAAATAAAATAAATACTTTATATTTAAATGCATCTATTTATTAATTAATACTGAAAATTTCATTAAGATTGAATAATTCCTTGATTTTTGGTTGTTTTTTTATTGGTCTCCTGACAAAGAGAGGGTGGACCTGTAAATTCACCCTTGTCCGTTTGTCAGTCCGCACTTTTCTCAATAACTACGCCTTGGAATTTTTTAAAATTTTGCACAAATATTAAACATGATATGAGTAAAAAAGTAACAGAACTGATTTTGCCCTCATATGGATGCCTTTTGAGTTAAAATGGCTAAAATTGACACTTTTTTGCTTATTAAAAAAAAAAATTGATGCTTTGGATTTTCATAAAACTTTCTGAAAAGTTGTAACTAACTGATTTCTATATAATTTTGTTTGTCTATACTTTGTGATAACTCTTGGGTGTGCCCCAGGGGCTCTTTTAGGGCTAATAAAAACACTACATTTTTTAGACTATTTTACCATATTTGTCCAAAATTTTCTGTGTATGTCTATTTAGCAGTTTTGCATGGTGCTGAATTCAAATTTCATTATCTTAAGGCCTTGGGGACTTTTGGGGCTAAATGGAGTGGAGGCAAATAATGAACTTAGTCATTTCTTTATTTTGCATGGTGCAGAACTCAAATTTGTTAAGGTCTAAAACTGCACCATTTGTTAATTTTCACCAGGATTTGACATCCCCTGGGGACTTTTGGGGCTAAATTGGAGGGGGGGGGGATGCTGAACATTTTTTTTTATGCCTTGTTCACTGTGCACTCATGGGGGACCGTGCATGCTTCACTATCTTCTTCAGGTCAGGTCTGTTATTGCAGACATTGGTGATCATGGCTTTCTAGTCCCTTTTGCATTCAGTCTTTTTGATGAGATCAATGACCCTGTTGAGACTTTGTTCGTTGTCTTCCTTTTCTTTTTTTTCCAGCGATTTTTCCTCACATCAAGTTTTTTTTCCAAGCTGTCTGCCTGCATTAAATGGCCAAAGATCTTTAACTCTCTGACATGGCTCATGAACAGAACGGTTTCACGACTGATAAGGGTACACGAAATACAATTTTCGTTTTGAAAACCCTATTAGAAAGATACATAGAGGTACAGAAAGATCTATACCCGTCCTTCATAAACTACTCAAATCTGATATACCTTTTGTTTTAAAGGCAAAGTACTTTTATTTTCCATGGCTGCCCCTAATTATGAAAACTATAATGACTAATATAATTTATAAAGTACAGAGATTTTCTTCTTATATTTGACTAGTGAGGGTACCCGGCGTTGTTCGGGTGTTTGGAGGTGTGTGTTGAGCACAAAAAAAAATAAAATGTGTTAATAGGCAGGCAGGCAGACTCGAACCTGTGACGCGAAGGCGGAAAAGAAAGAGAAAGAAAATGTGACATCTTACCGCTATGCTATGAAGCCATAGGAAGTGAAAAGCGTTCAAATTTAGTGATGTCAATCAAAAGGTTGACTTGCTAAGTGAATGAGCTAGTTCAGCTTTCAGCTGTTTCATTTATTTGTTTCCCCACGATGTTGGGGAAACCAAGCTCCCCCGAAAAAGGGGGAACTCTCAAATGAAGAATAATAATTGTCTGATATGAAGGGTTTTCCCAACATTGTTCAAAGCTAATTGCTTTCAAGACGTCCTGGCATGAAAGGCCGCTGACGACTTTGCTTTGATAAGTTTCGCTTTATTTATACGAAAAAGACGAGCAAATACGCGAAAGGACAGAATAGGGTCAATTTTACAAAAGTCGATCAAAATGAATGTAGAAACGATGTGCGTTTGCAAATCGTAGATCTTATGATGTAGGGAGCAGAGAGAATAGTAACCCTCTCGGGATTCCCTACAGGGAGAGGTCGTTTTTTTCATCGATAATTTCAGAAGTAATCGCCTGTTTTCGATTGTCTAGCCTTAATTTAAACCAATGTCACTTCTGGTTTGTGATGGGCGCAGCAGCTAACGCGTCACATTTATTTTTTCACTTTCTTTTCCTCCTTTTACGGTACGGATTCGAGCCTGCCTGCTACAACTTTTTTTTTTTTTTTTGTTCAACATACACCTCCAAACACCCGAGCAACGCTGGGCACGCACCCAGACTAGTTTTTAATTAAGAGAATCATATTCCACAAGTAACAGAAGAGCTGCTGTCTTTTCCACCATTTTGAAAACAATCTAAAAAAAAAAAAAAAAAACATAGGAGATAACTCGCTTGACTAATTTGTCTAGTGATTTTAATCAAGTCATTGTTTTCATACCGCATTGTAATAAAACTTCCTATTTCAGTAATTTCTTTCCAAGAACTGCAAGCTTGTAGAAATCTTTTTCTGCTGACTGCTTTCTTTCTATCTATAGCTTTGTTTTTTTTTTTCAAAACCAATGATAATTATCTTTTGTTCCTGTTATAGCTCCTTACATCAAGCGGCATCATATCTTGTCTGGTTGGTTGTTCCGTTTTACAGCACATCAACACTTTTCAGATTATTTAATGCTGAATCCAGTAATTTTTAGTTTTATGCCTCAAGTTCTTTATATCTTGAAATATTTATTTGGTTTGGCTGTTTTGTAAAGGAAAATCGGTTTTTGTTTTTGACTTAGCAAAATATGATAGACTTTTTCAAAAGGAAAGAAAAAAAACAAACAAACAATTATATCAATGTTTGGTGCATTATAGGTCAGGAAGCCAATATCTTCACACAACCTGAGTGATTTCCATAAAATAAATTAAAAAAACTTACTGCCATCTATAGCGATGTTGTTTGTCCTTTATTGCCCATTCAAATAATGCTTTGCCACTGGAAATAAAAAGATAAAACATCCATTAATATTTGAAATAGATTAACAAAATGATTTTAATTAGATTTTTTTTTCCTTGATGTAAGACATTTTTTTCCTTGATGTAGGCATTATATAAATTTGAACTGGAATTTCTAAGTTTAAGAAATCAATACAATGGAGAATTTTATTTTAAATAAACATTTATTTACTTCAAAATTTAAAATCAACTTAGTTCTGACAATATGTTTACACCACTGTTTCACACCAGACAGACTTTGCTACACCAAACTTCCAAGGGAGGTAATAAATGCACAAACAATGTAATAATTCCAAGTGAATTTGCACAGTTACTAGGCTACTGTATCCTTTTTCTGTATAAATTTCTACCACCCTTTTCCTACATGTCAATTGAAGCACAATTGCTTTATCTTTTGCCAAATAAATTGAATTGAAATTTAAAAAATTTTAATATGTGTAATTAAATGTTTTAAAAATTGGTACAAACCTGATTTTGTGCAGTCTGTAATATTTGGTGGTAGACAAAAAGAATAAAGGAAAAAAGAAAAAAATTGCTGCTGCTTCTCTTTATATATTTGTGATCTCATGACCTCATATGCAAATGAAGTGCTTCCACTTTCGATAAGAAGCCCCATTTTTCAGAGACTAGGTTGAATTTGAATTTTGGAGTAGCAAGCTTTGTCAGCAGCGTGTAGAGTTTTGGAGTAATGAGTTTTGACAGTAGTGTGCCACATTTGGAGTAGCGAACTTTAACAGAGTGTCGAACTTAACCCCAAAAGTTGTTAGTTAAAAGTGAAGAATAGTTAACAATCACTTTGGAAAAGTGCAGAATAGTTAACAATCACTTTGGAAAAGTGCAGAATAGTTAACAATCACTTTGGAAAAGTGCAGAATAGTTAACAATCACTTTGGAAAAGTGCAGAATAGTTAACAATCACTTTGGAAAAGTGCAGAATAGTTAACAATCACTTTGGAAAAGTGCAGAATAGTTAACAATCACTTTGGAAAAGTACAGAATAGTTAACAATCCATTTGGAAAAGTACAGAATAGTTAACAATCCATTTGGAAAAGTACAGAATAGTTAACAATCCATTTGGAAAAGTGCAGAATAGTTAACAATCCATTTGGAAAAGTGCAGAATTAAATTTAATAATCTACAATATGCAAATTAACAAAATAAAGTAGACAAAGAAATAAAATTATTGATAAAACTTACCTGGTGAGACCTAAGGATGGCAAAATAAGTACCATGAATACAAGAAATATAAAAGTTTTTCTCATAACTGCATGGTGCTCAGCACTCCTACAAAAGATTGAAATAATAAAAATGCAACGTTTTTGAAGTTTTGAGAGAAGGAATGGTTATTCATATTATTTGGACTCCCATGGTGCAATGGTTAGAATACTTGGAAAAATTTAATTGTAAAGTGGTATTCTTCTGAAGGTTCAATCCTCAGTGTGGATAACGTAAAAATACAATTGCGAATTACTTAGGAACTCTATCCAGTCATGGCTGATGGAATGTTAGCATGCCATCCTTGTGAAGTAAATAAAGCGTTCCATTTGAAATTCTGTGCAGATTCCAGAATTTTACAGAAACATTCTCAGAGTTCAACAAGATACACCTGAAGAAGGTCAAAGGTTACATTGACCGAAATGTTGTGAAAAAATGAGAACAGTAGTCTGAAGAATCCAAATAATATGTATACAAATATAGATGAATTGAAAAAGGATGGAGTACTGCTGCCACATCTGGGCAGGAGCTGCTAAAAACAACCTATCCTGCCTTGACAGAGTACAAAATAGACTTTGTGGTTTAGTGGGGGATGCCCTTTTCTCTTCCCTGCAACCTCTCTCCCACAGAAGAGACGTTGCGAGCCTGTCTTTGTTTTATCGTTATTTCCATGGCAGGTGCTCGTCTGAGCTCCAATCCCTCGTCCTCACCTCACCAATCTTTCACAAGAAACACCCGTCTGGCTGAAACTACTGTTAATAATTTTCCCCACTCTTTATCTGTGCCTAAATCCAAACGTAGATTCCATGAGCAAAGCTTCTTTCTTAGAACTGCACGCCAGTGGAACTCTCTGCCGCTTGTCTGTTTCCCTCCTGACTACAACTTGGACGTCTTCAAGTTCAACATAAACTCCTGACAAACCGCCCCCTTAAGTAAGACACTATCAAAACCCCCAATACTAATGATTACTACAATACTATCTCATTGATTACTGTACACGCAATAACCCTTATCCCTGAGTGGCCTTTGGGTCTTGATAAGTGGTGACCCCCATGTAAAAAAAAAAAAAAAAAAATACAAATATAGATAAATAGAAAATTAGTCATTTTTGCAAACATTATTTCACAAGTTTAATTTTAAAATTTAGAAACCGACTAATGTTATATATTCTTTTTTAAATCATTTTTTCTTTAGTTTGAGACTTTCGATGTTAAAGCAACGTATTCATACAAGAAAACTCAGTGTTTTTTTTTCATTTTCATTTTGTTGATACTAAACTGTTAAAAGTTTGCCTTAATCAGAGTCAGACTTCCAGCAACTGTAAACAACACCAGATGCATACTTTTCTCTTTCCATGAGGGGTCGATCCCTCGGGTTAATACCAACAAAATGAAGAGAAAACAAAACAAAACACTAAGTCTTCTTCTATAAATATGTTGTTCTAACAAAGAAAGGGGAGATGGTTGTGGTCACGTAGTTAACAACACAGACTGACGACCTGGGTGCTTGGAGTTTGAATCCAGTTTGTTCCACAAAATTTATTTTCACTGAGGATGCTGGCAACCTTCACGTGGTCCCTCCCGTAAGTACCAGATGTATTCTAGAAAAAATTCTGACTAGAAAAATATCAAGGAAATCAATGTGAACAATAGAATCTTTGGGTTCATATGATGATGATGCTGCTGCTGATGACGAACAAAGAAAGACTCAGAAAAAAGGAAAAAAATGATTTTAATAAAAAAATTATTACATTATGTGGTTTTCTAACTTTTCAAAATAAACAAATATACATGTTTTTGCTTTGTTTGGTTTTCTTTTTCAATTAAAAGAAAAGAACTAACAATAAAAACTAACAAAATTATAATACAGGTGTGATACGGATTTTCTGGCATCCTTGGTTTCGGAGTCTTGTCCAGATTTATTGCTTTATAGGACTATTCGATTCCACCATAATACTAATTCATCAACACACACACTAATCCAATAATTATACATCCACCATGTTTAAAAGCAACTGGGAATTGTTAGAAACTTAATCAAACTGAAGATATTTGAGTATTGAATCTCTGTTCCATTTGAAAGTTCTTGATAAGGTGTAGAAACATATCCATAATTTAATTGGCTCCCTCACTCTTTCTTCTTTTCTGAAATCTCTTTCTCGCAGACGTGATGTTGTTAGTCTCAGTCTTTTCTACAAACGCTATTATGGCATGTGTTCCTTAGAATTGTCTGATCTATTCTTTGCTTTTTTGTTCCAGATATTTTGAATCATTGGTCTAGTGTCTCTGCCAATTTGCTGTTTTGATATCTCATTTTAATACAGCTTCCTATTCCTGTAGCTTCTTTTTTCTTTCTTTTTTTTTTTTTTTTTTTTTAAGAAAAACAGGCCTGTCGAACTCTTCTTGCTGACTGTTTTCCTCCTACTTATAGCCTTAGTCTTTGCAAGACTAAGGCCAATAGGCATATCCTCTCTTTGCAATAACCATCTTTCGTTCTTGTTAACTTCTTACATCAAGTGGCTTCACGCTTTGTCTAGAGTAATTTCCATGTAAAAAAAAACAAACACAAAAAAAACTATCCATTATATAAATTTGTTTACATTGCACATGCTGGTTGTAGTCTCCTTTTACTTATAGATTATGGTGATCGTTTCATGAGTAGAAAGTAGAAAAGCTTCATACCCACCGAATCTTAACCACCCAAACTTTTATCTGTAGGATTATTCCAAAGATATTGTCTATCAAAACAATCCTCAGATTATTTCTAAACTGAAGGCCATCACAGCTAAAATTAGAGATCAGGGAAGTGGCAGGAGCATGTCAGAGTTATTGTATTCAAGTGTTGTTGTTGTTGGCATCCATCTATCTCAGGAGATAATGGAGTTCTATGCCACAGATTAGTTGGTTGCTGAATTGCAGCATCTGCTGTGGCTGTGCAAGCCTATCCTGGATCAACAGGCTTTGTTGCAGATGCCACAGATGTAGGTGGTGCTTGGTTGCAGAAGCTCTGTTACAGCCTTTTGCCGTTATCTTTTTACTGCTGGTTTCTCCTATTTTCACTCCTCTTGGTGCGTACCTTTACAACTCTTCTCCAGCGGCTGCGATCTTCAGCCATGGACTCGGTGTGTCCATAGTTAGGAATGCTGTAGGATATTGACAACTGAAAGTTGGTAGACAATTCAGGGATAGATTGAAGTTTACTCATGTCAAATATGGTTAAATTGCAGAAAGGATCTTGAATTTTATTAATGATTGAGGGATCATTGGGGGGTGGGGGCATGCTGAATGCTTACTGCTAAAAAAAAAAAAAAAAAAAATTGTGTCATGTTAAAAGTAGTATAGTTAAAAAAATTAGGAAAAATGATCATATAGAAAATGTGCTAGATCTAGTTTTTACAAAAAAAATCATACACGTGTTACATTTTATATTTCGAAATTGTTGATTTTAATTGAAAGTAAGGGAGATAAGTCAGTTTGTCGTATAGAATTAGTCACAAAAGAACTGGTTCCACATTAAAACATATGATAAAACTATATTATTCAATAAATTATATTTTTACTTGCAATTATTTTTCTACTCAATCATTTCTTGTAATTTTTGGAGTTCATACTAATTTCAACATGACACATAAGTACATAATAGTGTTTTCACCTGAAATGCATCCACTATATTGCAGAAGCACCAAGAAATCAATCTAAAAATAGTAATTCTAAGAGACAATATTCAAATAATCAAATTAAAAACGCAAACATGGACGTACCTTGTCCAATGTCCAATGTATTGGTCTGAGTAATATACAATGATGGGCAGGAGAGCAGAAAATGTCCAAATGAGAACAGTGGGAACAAACTGGACCAGCAGTTGATTCTGTGTGATGACAAGAAATGCAATATAAGAAAATATACTGAATTTGTTTTAGAAGATTTTACTAATTATGTACAACAAATTAATGCATGACAAATGTACAACAAGGCATGATAAATGATTCTTGCTGATTTTCTAATTGTGTGAGATTTAGGCATGTCATTCGACCAACCTGGGATTCTTATGTTAAAAACAAGAACCAACAGATTTTAATTTAAATGGACTGGTATGCTGTTTTTTTTTTCTGGTAAAAATCTTTGTAAAATATAAACAATTGCCCCCCCCCCCCCGACAGGTTGAGATTTGGGAAAATTAAATAATTTGTTGATATATTTATTTTCATTGTTATTTTTTGGTAAACATTTATTTGAAAACAAACTATTTAAAAAAATTACAATTTAAAAAAAAGTAAACAAATATTTTTTTAAAATTCTTATAACTCAAGGGAACATGTTTTTTTTCTTTTTATGTTTGAGCCATATTATTTTTAAAAAATATTCTCCCTAAATCTAAAAAAAAAAAAAAAAAAAAAAAAAAAAAAAATCAAGATTTTTTTTTTTACAAAGACTTTTAGTGAAAAGACAAAAATGAAAAGGAGCCATTTGTCATGCCTAATTATGACACAAATAGAGAATCAGTAGGAGCAGCCGTGCATTAATTTAAACAGTAAAATCATGTGTTTGATTTATTAATTCAGTATTTTTTCTTGCACACATTTTCAGCAAACTCGTTTTCATAATTTATTTTTAAATTTATATTTTTATTTCCTCTTAAGCCTTTTCTTTTCAGAAATAAAAAGGCAAAAAAATCACAAAAAAAAATCATCCTTTCTGTTTTTATCCATAATTAAATTTTATTTTTGTGTTTAAATAAGTTTAGGTAAAACATTTACCAAAAAAATTAGTTCAATAAAAACATGTTAGCTACTTACACAATGGCCGGAAGTGAACCATTGAGTGAACAAAAACAAACAAAAACTGCTTCCTCATAAGACTACCTTTAGAAAATGGTGTCCAGGCCTAAATAAAAATATTGACACAGAAATGTTTAAAGTGTCCATGATAATATGAAAATTTGCAAGGTCAAATCTTCTTGCTATGATGAAGATTTGATCTTACAAATCCAAACACTAGAGCTCATGAATGCTTTCAACACGTTTTCTGTGCCTATATTTTTTATTAGTTCGTTTCCATGCTTATCAACTCATTCCATATTCAGTTTTTAATCCTTATACATGTTGATGTTTTTAATAAAATATACTCACATGCAATTCGGCAAATGCTTTTTGATAATTAATTTCATTAAGTTGATTCATGATAATGGCAGGGGTTGTTAAAAAAAACAAAAGGATTAAAAGACAAGTGTTGATCACAAGGGCCCTGAGCCACCATTTCCAAAGTGAAATGGACAGATTTTCCCTGAAAAGAAATGAGAAAAAAAAAAAAAAATTTTCATGTGTTTTAAATAAAACACTGAAAAAAAAAAAAAAAAAAAAAAAAAATTTGGTTCCATAGCAATAACATATGGATAAAAGACCAAACAGCACATTTTGATGTCACAATGGGGTCCAGAAGGTCTCTGTGTATCTTACCTGCCACGAATGTGTATATTTATTCGGCATTAGATAACCTATAGATGGTTAATATACCATAAACTAAAACAAACAAATAATTCTTTTTCTGCAACCATGGCTACATATATTATTTACAAACATGGAAAATGAAGAGTCTTCAATGTGTATATCGTGCCAAGAATCTTATGCCATCAGAAATATACTAATAGACTGTTAGGATTTACAACAAAGCTGGGGGAAATACTAATACATGAAAAATCTAAACAGTTTAGAGACAAAAATCCAATAAAAATCTTGAACTTCAAAATCTTAGAATTTAAAAAAAAAAAAAAAAAAAAAACAACTTTAATTTAAATTTTATTTTTCACAAATGGAGGAGGAAAGGGGGCTTACCCAGTCATAAAATATGCTTAAATATATTTTATTTCATGCAGATTTTGTATTTATAATTATAGAGCCAATTCTCTATTGAATATTATATATAATACCGATTTCAAAAGAAAAAAAAAACAAAACATTGCTTGGATGCTTTCAGCTGGAATTGAAACCAAAACATTTAGCACTCCAGCTGCATTCTCTATCGTTTGAGCTATCAAGAGATAAATAAAAAATATTTAAAATTAAATCACTTCAAGCTATGCATGAATCTGCACATTTGCAAAAGTAACAGAAATATGTGAGCAAGTTGAAATGAACAGTTTGCATTTCAACTTGCTGACATATTTCTGCATACGTAATTCAACCATCCAAAGGTTTTACCCCTAAATCATCCTTGGTGTACGATTACTATTTCCTGTTAATTTCAGTGTTATGTAACTGGTAGTTTAAGAGTTTATTGGTTAAATATTTATACACAGACACACAGACATAAATCTGTTTTATTTATACAGAAAAACAATATAAAATAATTATTCTGCATTAGTATTTCGATTGACAACTTTATTCAGCATTAAATAAGCTATAAATAGTATAGATGCCATAAAACAAATTAAACCAACTTTGAATTCCAACTTTGAAAAATATAACTTTAGAGAAATAAACTATTCAGTATAATAAATTTAAAAAATAATAAAAACAAACACAATTACATGATTAAACCAAATTATTTTATTCATCTTGAAGTACAGACCCGACAATGGAAGACCAGATGAGAATAAAAACTTGGATTTATAAGACCAAAAATTCCAACATTGATTGCCTTTCGGGGTCCGTGGCACAGTGGATAAAGGCATCGAATCTCTACGGTTCCAAGTGAGCATTGTCTGAAAATCACGGTTTCAATCCTACCCAAACCAGGCCAGAAGATTAGTTAGCCAAAACCTAACGAGACAACAACAACTATGGAAGGCAGTAATTACTGAGGATACAGTTACAAGACTCAGCATTCCTATTCCGTTCCTGTTAACCACCCGAAAAAGGCCACAGGAATAGTTGACTGAAGCGTGGTGAAGCAACAACAACAATGAAGATGACGATAACAGTCACCAAATAAAATAATATAATCCTGAAGAGTTCTGCATTTTTCAGATGAGGTATGAATGTTTAGATTAAGCAGACAATTGTTCTCATCTTGAGTGTTATCTACACAACATTATGGTTGATGTAAACTTTGACCTTCATCAGGTGTTAAAGTCGTCATTTTTTGGCAGGAAAAACGAGGGTATCTTTGCACTCTAAGATCTCAAATTTTTTAATCTAGTTGGAAGTAAGCTTATATGAAGTATAAAGATAATTTAATTATCAAGGAACCTTGGGGGAATATAATTTTTAACTTATGATTACAATTTTAATGAAATCCATCATTATATATTATATTTATAACTTGAGTAAGCTTACTTCCAACTAGATCCAAAAATTCAAAACCTTAGAGTGCAGTACTACCCTCTTTTTTCCTGCCAAAACATGGCGACGAAGGTTAAAGGTTACATCGATCAAAATGTGCAGATAACACCAAATATGAGAATAATTTTCTGATTAATCTAAATAACCCTGAAGACTAAAAAACAACAATTTTGGTTACAACATATAGTACAGGGTGTCCCAAAAGAAGTTGATGGTTAAAAAAAAAAAAAAAATTCATAACTTTCTTAATTTTTTATAGTTTTCTTTTATTTTTTCAGATCATCTAGAGTAAACCTTCCAAGGTCATCATGAGTCGTTACACCACCGAGGAGCGGATATTTATCGTAGAGTCGTATTTTCGATTGAAGGAGTCAATATCAGAAACTCAAAGAGAATTTCGACGAAACTTCAATACAAGAAATTCCCCTACTCCCAATGCAATAAAAGCTGTGATGGCTCGATTCCATGAGCAAGGGTCTGTATGTGACCTCTCCAAATCTGGTAGACCTCGTACGGCAAGAAGTGATGAGAATCGTCAGAGATTAGCAGAGAGTGTGGCCGAGGATTCATCCACATCAGTAAGAAGGAGATCAAGTCAAATTGGGGTCTCTCGATCATCTCTTCACAGAATGCTTCATGAAGAGGGCAAATTTCCATATAAAATTCAATTGGTGCAAGAGCTTCAGCCAATGACAATGGACTATGCCCTGATGAGAGCACAAGAGTGTGAAAATGAAAATGGTGGACATTTCAGTAACATCATTTTTCATAAATAAAATTAGACCTTGTGAAAAACATAGCCTAGATTAAGTTGTGTAAATAAAATTAGAATAAGTAGACTATGATATCTTACTATATCTCAAAAAATCACGGAGAGGCTCCTCTACCTATATATGAAAATTGGTAAGCATAACTTAAATACTGAGGAAATTAATCAAATTTAAAATCCGTCAGCTTCTTTTGGGACACCCTGTATAATAGTGAATCTCTGTTGATATAAGTT
Source organism: Euprymna scolopes (assembly GCF_053919585.1). NCBI lineage: Eukaryota > Metazoa > Mollusca > Cephalopoda > Sepiida > Sepiolidae > Euprymna > Euprymna scolopes. The sequence goes on from NC_136512.1 coordinate 66,706,113, forward strand.
TTGTTTTACTTACCAATGAATGTTGGCTGGCGATGGGGCATAGCGCACTTGCCAATAAGCAACATCGAGCTCTTGGCTGACGGAGGAAGGAGCTGAATTATGAACTCCTTTACAAATGGCTTGAAAATCTATGTAAATTCTGAAAAAAAATAAAATAAAATAACACCTTAGATTAATAAAATAATAATAAAAAAAGAAAGGTGCTTATTCAGAATTATATCTATCTGAAAAAAAAAAAAATACAGAAAAATCTTTGATGTACATACTCGTTATGAAACAAAAATATATTCGAAAAAAAATCACGTAAATTGATCAAGTAGTTTTTTTTTTAAACCGAGAAAATAAAAAGTTACAAATTTTAGCAATTTTAACACTAAAATGTATCCATTATAAAGCTGATTTTGATCTTGATAGTTCGAATTGAGTTGTCTCCCTCTTATTTATTCAACATGGCTGATCCAAATCTTACATCGTCATAAAATTTGATTTTCTTAGTTAAAAAAAAAACTACTAGATTAATTTACATGATTTTGGAATATGACATCTTTATTTTATGACGAGTGCAAACATCATGAAGATTTTTCTGTCTTTTGTTTTGTTTTTTTCACTATGTGTAATTCTAAATAAGCACCTAAAGAAAGTACAAGGTGTTCAAAATAAATTTGACACCTTTTGTAAAGGAAATATTTTGGCCAATAATTGACGCATTCTCAAAATTCAAAGTACATCTCTTATAAGGTGAAAGAGACAGAGGAATTCAAGCGGTCATGATTAGCATGCACCAGCTGTAAGAAACATGAACCCAGAATGGGTTAATTTATAAGGCAATCATTATGCAAATTAGATACTGTTGGGAGTTCAAATTGGTTAAATAAAAATAGACAGTCTTATTGTTTGAGAGCCAGTTTTGTTTTGGATACCACATTGCTTGGGTGCGTATTGATGGGCATCGTTTATCTCTTCTGTTTGTTGGGTTGGTTGGTTGGTTTATTGGTGTTTTACGGCATATCAACCACTGTGGGTCATTTAATGCCAAACCATTGATTGATTTTAGACAGTTTTTTTTTTTTTTTTAATTTTGGTTTATACAAATTTTTAATTATTATATTGTTTTGTGTTTTTAAACTTTTGGTTGCTTTCAGAGTTTTATCAGCATTATTTATAATAATTTGAAAAGTTGTATTTTTTTTAAATATTTGATGATCTGGTGTGGTGTTATCTTATGAAACAGTTCTTTGATTTCATTTGCTATATAATATTTGTCTCTAGTAGATTTGTATTTCCGGCATTCTGTTAATATATGTTTTATTGTCATTTGTTGGTTACAGAATGTGCATTTCGGTTTTTCTGTTGCTTCAATTAAGTGTGAATGTGTTAGTTTGGTGTGTCCAATTCTAATTCTGTTTAGAACGATGTTTTCTTTTCGTCCTCTCATTACTATTTTATTTTGTTTTTTGATTGTAGGTTGGTGTTCATGCAATTTATTTTGGGTGCATGTATCCCATTCTGCTTGCCACTTAATTTTGTTGTATTCTATTATTTTTTTTTTGAAATCTGTGTATGGTATTTTGATGTTTCTTATATTTTGATATATAGCTTCTTTGGCTAGTTTATCAACTTTTTCATTGCCTGGTATACCAACATGGCTTGGTATCCAGGCTAGGATAATCTTTTTCCCTTTTTCGCTAATTTCATTGTATTCATTCATTATGTCGATTATGTAAGGGTGTTCGAGTTCTTCTCCTTTTAGAGCTAAGATGCATGACAAAGAGTCAATGTATATAATAAACTTTTTCCCATTATTGTTTTTTATAAGTTCAAGTGCCATTTTGATTGCCTGTAGTTCCGCTGTATATATTGATGCATCAATGGGAAGTCTTGTTTGGAGATGGATCTGTCCATCGGTACATGCTGCACTTGTTCCTTTTGTTGTTTTGGATCCATCTGTGTATATTTCTTTGTATTCTAAATATTTTTCTCTAAGCTCACCAAAGTGGCTTCTATTTATTAAGTTGTTTGTATTATTTTTCTTGTATTTAGTGAGGGTTAGATCAGTTTTTGGATTTTTTAAGGTCCATGGTGGTCTGTTACTTACTGTGTGTGCGATTATGATATTAGGTTCTTTATTAATTTGAGTTATTGTGTTTTTGATACGATGTCCAAAGGAGGGTATGTTTTTTGGTTTGCTGGTATAGAAGTTTGTATATTGCAGGTTGAAAGTTTTTTCATATGTTGGATTGTTTGGATTACTTTGTAGTTTTATTGCATATTGTAGTGTTAATTTCTGCCATCTTAAATGTAGAGGAGGTTCTTTGGCTTCTATGTATAGGCTTTCCATGGGTGATGTTCGGTATGCTCCCAGACTAAGTCTTAATCCTTGGTTTTGTATAGTTTTTAATTTTTGGAGATAAGATTTACAGGTAGAGCTGTATATGATGCATCCATAATCTAATTTTGATCGAATATGTGCATGATATATTTTTAGCATTGTGTCTTGATCTGCTCCCCAGTTTGTTTTAGATATTATTTTTAAGATTTTTAATGCTTTTAGGCATCTTTGCTTTAGATCATTGATATGTGCATTAAAGTTTAGTTTCTTGTCTAGTATGACACCTAAAAATTTTGTGTGTTGTACTACTGGGATTGGATTTCCCTGTATTTGGAGTTGTGGGTCTGGATGATATTTTTTCTTTCTACAGAAATGGACACAAACAGTTTTATCTTTGGCTAGCTTGAATCCATTTTTGTCAGTCCATTTTTCTATTTTGTTCAAACTATGTTGTATTTTTTTTTCTATTGTAGACATATTTTGAGCAGAATAGGCAATTGAAAAGTCATCTACAAATAGTGACTTTTCAAATCCTGTGTCGACCGCTTGTACTATTTCATTCATTTTTATTAGGAATAATGTGATGGATAATACACTTCCCTGTGGTACTCCTGTTTCTTGTTCATATTGGTCTGATAGTGTATTTCCTTGTCGCACTTTATAATATCTGTGAGATAAGAAGTTATGTATGAACTTTGCCATATTTCCTCTTATCCCCATATTATGGATATCTTTTGAAATTCCATATCTCCATGCTGTGTCGTATGCCTTTTGGATGTCAAAAAAGACAGCCACCACATGGTGTCCACGCACAAAACCGTCTCGAATGAAGGATTCCAGTCGTACTATTTGATCATTCGTACTTTGTTTTTGTCGATATCCACTCTGGTATTTCGATAGAAGGTTATTTTTTTCCAGGTACCACATTAAGCGGTAGTTGATCATTCTTTCTATAGTTTTGGAAAGACAGCTGGTAAGGGCTATAGGCCTGTAACTAGTAGGGTTAGCTGGGTTTTTATTCGGTTTGACAATTGGTATAATGGTGGATTCAAACCAGGATTCTGGTATGTCTCCAGTTTCCCATATTTTATTATATATGTTAAGTAGTATTTTGAGAGATGTTTTTGGTAATTTCTTTAGGAATTGGTAATGTATGTCATCTGGGCCTGGAGTCGTATTTCTGCTTTTGTTTATTGCTCTTTTCAATTCTTTTATGCTGAATGGTATGTTATATATTTCGTTGTTACTAGTTGTAAAATTAAGTTTTTCTTTTTCTGACGTTTCTTTGTAAATTTGAAATGATGCTGAATACTGTTTATTTGATGAATTTTTGTAGAATTCTTCAGCTAATAAATTAGTTATTTCTTTTTGGTTTATGCATTTTGTTCCATCAGTTTTAGTCAAGTAGTTTATGGTGTTCTGTGTTTCTTTTCCTGCAATTCTTCTTATTATATTCCATGTTTTTTTAGTTGGTGTTTGGTTATTTAGTTGTGAAATGTAGTTTCTCCAGGAAGTTTTTTTACTCTGTTTTATGGTATATCTTGCTTTGGCGCGCATCTCTCTGTATTTTTGTAAGTTAGTTGCTGTAGGGTTTTGTTTGAACTTTTTAAGTGTGTTTTTCCTTTCTTTGACAGCTTTTTTGCATGTTTCATTAAACCAGGGATTTGTTTTTTTGGTGGAGTGTGTTGAAGTTTTAGGTATTGTTTTGATGGCAATATTGTTTAATGTTTGTGTAAAATGTTTTAGTGGTTTTTCTTTTTTTAAAATGTTTTCATTTATTTCTGTTTTGCATAGGTTGGCAAATGTTTCCCAGTCAGCTTTGTGTAATTTCCATTTTTGAGTTTTTTCTTCTGGTATTTTTTGATTACTTTCTAGTAGAATGGGGTAGTGATCACTTCCATGTTGATCTTCCAATACATCCCATTGAAAGTCCATATAGATGGATGGGGTACAAATTGATAGGTCTATTGCAGACATGGATCCATTGGCTGGGTGCATGTAGGTATTCTTGCCATTATTTAATATGCATAAGTTTGTTAATGATAATATTTCGTTTATTATATTACCTTTATTATTATTTCGCTTATTTCCCCAATGATTGCTGTGTGCATTAAAATCTCCCATTATTATGTAAGGGGGTGGCAGTTGTTTGATCAGTATATCTATTTCTTTTTTGTTTATTTGCTGATTTGGTGGAATGTATATTGAGCATATTGTTATTTTCCGGTATAGATTAGCTGTTACTGCTATTGCTTGAAGTTCGGTATTTAATTGGAGGATTGTGTGAGGTATAGTTTTTTTAATTAGTATAGATACTCCTCCAATTGGTCTATTTGTTGTTGATGTGCTTGTTTTGTCATACATATTATATTCTTTGTATTTATAGCCGTGGTTTTCTTTGAGCAGCGTTTCTTGTAGACAGATTGCCGAGGGGTTTTGTTTCTTGATGATCTCTAGCATTTCTTCATGGTTAGATCTTAGTCCTCTACAATTCCATTGTAGAAATGTTGTTTTGTTGTGTTTTGTGAGGTTTTCCATAGATAGGTTTTCAATTTTGCTTTTCTTTTTAAATCTGTCTGATTTCTGTAGTGGTTTTTATCCTACATCAATTTCCATCGCTTTGGAAGTGGATGGTCTGTTTCTTGTTTCTGGTGAGAGGCTTTTTTTGGGTTTTGGTCTGGGACTTTTAGATTTACTTTGCCTTGACTGTCTTTCTTGGCGATCAGTTTCAACTAGTTCAAATTTATTTTCATTTTCAATTAATACTAATTCTGTTTTTTGTTTGTCATTTTGTTTTTGGGGGGTAGTTTTTTTGTTGTTCTGTTCTATTTCCATTTTTCCTGTTGTTGTGTGTTTATTTTTAACATCTGTTTTTGTCCTTGTTAGTGACTTGGATCTTTCACGTTTTGATAATTGAGGAGGTTTCATTTCTTTAGAGATTGATTCCTCAATATTGATGGAAGTTTTTCTGATTTCCTTTGTTTCGTTTTCTTTTATACTGGGTTGTTCGTTTCTGACTTTTATTTGGCTGTTAAAATTTATTTTCAGTTCTGATAAAAAGGATTTTAATTCTTCAAGTATGTTCTTTAGTTCTTTTGCTAGGTTTGCAATTTCTGGAGCAAGGTTTAGTTCATTGTAGTTGTACATTTTGTTTGCTTGTTGGGTTATTGTGGCATATGAGTTTTTGGTGCGATTTGTGACTTCGTTGCGGGCTTCTTGGAAGGTTATGTTTTTTTGATATTTGATTGTTATTATTTCCTTCTCTTGCTTATATATTTTGCACTGTTTTGAGTGAGAGTGGTGCTCTTCTTGACAGTTTGTGCATTTGGTTTTATTTGGACAGTCTTCTTCATCGTGGTCTGGGTTTTTTTCACTGCAGTTTCCACATGTGAAGAATCTTAGACATTGGTCTTTATTATGTCCAAACTTTTGGCAGTTGTAGCATTGTAAAGGTTTTGGAATGTATTGTTCTATTTTCATTCTTTCATAACCTATATTGATGGTCTCTGGTATTTGAGGATAATTGAATGTTAGTATATAAGTGTTTGTACATATTACCTCTCCTTTTTTTTTAAATGTGATTCTTTTTACATCTGTGACCCCTTGGTTTTTTAGTTCTGTTTTGATTTCTTCTGTTGTGCAGACGGAGATTTCCTGGTTTTTTATGACTCCTTTGGAGTAGTTTAGTGTTTGGTGTGGATAAGCTTTGATGTTCGTTTCATGCAATTTTTGTAGTTGAAGTAGAGTTTTGGCCTGTTTTTTATTTTGTACTTCTACCAATATGGTACCATTCCTTAATTTTTTGACATTTTTGGGTGTTATTTTGCTTGATATTACCTTTTGGATAGTGAAGGGTGACATTTTAGTTAACGGTATATTAGACGTTGCTTCTAGCACGATGAATCTTGGAAAGTTTGTATCTTCATTGTCGCTGTCAGAGTCAATTTCTGTGTGTGGTCTCTTGGATTTTTTGGTATTCATAATAATTTTTGAAAAATTCATCAGCCATGCTCCCCACCCTCCTCGGAGCCCCTTATGGGGAAGAACTATGAGGGGGTAAATCCCATTCGCCTCGGTTCTCCAGGGCTACATAGCTGGTATACTCAAACATGGGGAGGTTTCCAAGCATTCACAATATATGGTTATGCCCACCCAAGTATGGGATTTCCCTGTATTTTTATTATTCCTGATGGTTACCTTTTTCCCAGCTTGATTGACCCTTCAGCCATCGCTTATTAACTCAGTTTATTGTTTATGTTGAGTGTTAGTGTGTTTTTGTTTGGATTGTCTGAATTAGTGCTTGTCATGACCAACCGATTGATTGGATCGGGCCTATCCAACCTCCCGTCTAGCCTAGTAAGGGCCAAAGTGGTGTGTTGTAGTATCATGTTATTATTTCCTAGGCATGTTCCACTCAACCACCAGGATCCCGTTCTTAATGCATTACGGGTTGCCACCAACGGTCAACTGGTGGTCCCATTGAAGGATTTTTACCCTCTGCAGGGGGGCAGTTGGTATGTTCTATCGCCCTACCAACTAGGCAAAAAAAAAAAAAAAAAAAAAAAAAGGTGAGGAGGTGAAGGAAAAAGAAAACGAGGGAGGGGAGGGGGAGGAGAATGTTGTTTTTGTTTTTGTTTTCGCAGAACATGACTAAGTTTTGCAAAAGGGAATAAAAAACAAAGACATCTATGTAGGTGCGTTTCATCTCAGGAAGTCAGTAGACAGCCTGATCTGGTAGCACCAGTCTGTTTGTTGGGAGAGCAGAACGAAAGAAATAACCACTGCTACCACTGATATTACAAGTGAATGTCCTCACTGTTTTTGGTGAAAGGAATTGCTTAACCAACCAATCCCCGTACTGCAGATCAGTTCACCTGTGATGACAGTGCTGAGAAACTGAAAGATAAATGGCCACAATTAGCATGCGCCCGTTGTAAGGCAACAATGGTCAGAGGTGGGTGTGAACTTAAATCATCTAATTACAAAACGAGGTTAATTATTGTTGGGAATCCAAAATCACTAAATAAAAGAAAACGGTTCCTTTTGCTTGAGAGTCAGTTTCGTTTTGAATACCACGTTGTTTGCGTGCCTTTTTGTTATTTATCACTCTGTTATGAAAAGATCAAACAAGCATTATTGCTAAAAGCAAACCAGCTTAATGAAGACATGAAACAAGAGCTACTGCTACTGCTGATATTACGAGTGAACGTCATTATTCTTGTTGGCAGAAGGAATTACTTAACAAAAATGGTTCATTCCATGATTTTCAGCACCATCACAAAACACACCTTTCAAAGAAATTTCACCAGAAGTTGCAATACTTTTTTGCTTTCTCCCTAGTATCTAATTTATCTATGAGATGGTCAAAAAGTTAAGTCTGATTTTAAAAGAAACAAAAAATGATACGAGCCATAGTTTATTAGTTTTATGAGTAAAATTCACTGAGTAATTTTATGAATAAAAGAAATATAAATGTATCAGTGAATTTTACTCATAAAATCACTCAGTAAGCAGCAAAATTCTACTACTTCACTGTCGACGATCCTAGGTGCCAGAAAGCCTTCTACTCTAATAGTTTCTTTCTTCAGATTACTAGACGTTAGAATTCTCTCCTTTTTCCTGGGTCCTGGATATGACCTTAAACTATATCCAGTGGTGAGTCCCCAGCTTGCGGGCTTTGGGGAGTGTAGAGCCACCCTTTAATTACCATTGCTCCTAGGTGCACTCTGACCCAGAGTGGTAGTACCTGTTAGGGTCCCAACTATGGGTTAAATAGAAACCGATTTGAAAACAACAAATATATTCTATTAAAAAATTTTTCTTCAAAATCTTTGGATTCGGCATTAAATAACCCGAAAAGGGTTGATACGCCGTAAAACAAAAACAACCAATCAACCTTTTTCCTGCTTTTCTGTTTGCACTAACATGCAGAAGCTTAAATGTAATGTGAATAGACATCTCGCTGCTCAATTCTCCACATTCCCCTATTAGACATGGCCTCAAATAGTAGCCCCTTACGTCCAAGTGGTAATATTGTTTGGAGTGAAATAGAGTAAAAAAAAAAATGAAACAAGAGCTACGAGGTTACCAAAAGTAAACCTATGGTCCACGTTCTACTCTCGGATTATAATTAATACGACAAATCGGTAAAAGAAAAAAAAAAAAAAAAAAAAAAAAAAGAAGAAAAAGTCCAATGTGAACAAGTTCTAATTGAATCGTCCCCCTAAGTAATCCAAGTTACAAAATTCCCACTGTTTACTATGCTAAAATCACAATGACTAATGTATACCTATTAACCCTTATCCTCGAGTGGCCTCTGGGCCTTGATAAGTGGTGACACCCATGTAAAAAAAAAAAAAAAAAAAAAAAAAAGAATTACTTACTTTTCTGCCATAAGATCGGTTGCTAAAGTAACAAATGCCATTCCTAAAGGTCTTTGATAGGCACGCACTTTTTCGGACTCAACTTCATTCAATAATTTCTCTTCTTCCAAAGAATAAAAATCAATACTGTCCACCTGAATAAAAGAAACAGTACGATTATATTACAATGTGCAACAAAGTTCAAGTTAAGAAAAGTACATGTAACATAAGACCTGTTTCAGGGTAAGAAAAATATCCCGAGGGAGAGAGAGAAAAAGGAGAAAAGGAGAGAAAAAAATAAGGGGAGAAGAGAGAGAGAGAGAGGGAAAAAGGGAGGGAGAGAGGGGAAAAAGGGAGAGAGAAAAATAAAAAGAGTGAGAAAAACAAAAAAAGAAGGAGAGAAACAAAAAGAGAGAAACAAAAAAGAGGGGAGAGAGAGAGAGAGAAACAAAAAAGAGGGGAGAGAGAGAGAGAGAGAGAGAGAGAGAGAGATGTTGAGAAAGAGAAAGAGACAGAAGCATAGAACTTTACAACAGCTTCAAATAATAAAACCTAAACGTAGATTCCATGATGAAAGCTTCTCTCTTAGAATGGTGCACCTGTGGAACTCTTATTTCATTTTCCTGTTTTCCAATTTTCCAACTGACTACAATCTGGTCATCTTCAAGTCTAACGTGAACAAATTCTTGATGAGCCATTCCCTTAAGTAATCCAATTTACCAAATTTCCACTACTAATGACTACTACATGTTTCCCTTGACCACTGTACACTCATTAACTCGTATCCTTGAGTGGCCTCCGAGCCTTGATAAGTGGTGACTCCTTTAATAATTTCTACAAATTGCAATTTCAGCCACTAAATTTTCTGAAAATGCGAGTTAAGACTGAACACAAAACAAATTCAAAACTATTTCCAGAAAAAGAGAAAATACGTCAAGACAAACCAATGGCGGACAAGAACTGCATTTATACTTACATTTTTACACCCACAAGCATCGCAACAGCACAACTGACCACAACGATACGGACGTAAAAGTGGACGTTCACCAGTTTTATGGAATTCTCTTTCAGAGTTAATCTTCGCTTCAGCAGCTCTCCTCCTGAAATCAAAGAATTTTGGAGATTAAGTTTCATGCAAATAATCGTTTTCAAAAGACAATAGTGTGAAGATCAAAATTACCTATTAAAATGTTGGATTAACAAAATACTGTTTTAATTTTATTTGCATGCCACACTGTTATATATTAAGGTGGGTGCATTAGCTGGTAGATTTATTAGTTAGTGCATATTAATAATTACACTGGATATGCTGTAGACATGGCAAAAGATTTAGGTCAGCTGAAGGATGCTCATTTTAAAAAACATTTTTTTTAATTCCGAAATCTCCAACTTTCTTCGGGTGTATCTTACTAAACTGAGAATCTCTCGGTCAAACTTGGGAATCTGCATAGAATTTAAAATCAAACCCTTTATTTAAATCATAGGGGTAGCATACTCTTGTTCGTTTAGCCAAGACCAGGTAGAAGTCTTAAGTAATTCACAATTAGTATCGCCTGCACTGAGAATTGAACCTTCAATCTCTAGAAGAGTGTCTGTCAGAACTGAATTTTACCTAGTACTTTATCCGTTACACCATGGGTCCTTAGTTACAAAAAAGTTTGAAAATAACAGTCAACACGAGAACAGTAGTCCAAATAATCCTCATCTCAAAAATTTGGAAATACAACTAAAATTTTATTTAAAATAAAATATGTATGAGATATGTTTGAAAGCCAAATTACAACACAATATTATGAAAAATAAATATTTATTATTTTATACATTTTTTCTTTTTTTCTTGCCATGATAATTAGTAGAAGAATAAAAAAAATCAGTCAGTAAAAAGTCTGCATGTTGTCTGCCTATTATTTTGAAATGATGAAAGAATGTGTTGGATAACCTGATATAAAAGTCAGTGTTGTGAATTCCGTGATAGAAGTATTAAAATAAAATACATATGAGGCATGGTTGAAAGCCAAATTACAATGAAATATTATGAGAAATGAAATATTTATTTGCTTAAAATTTATATTTTGGAGTTATAGTCCTTCCTCAGAATTTTATACATTTTTTTCTTTTTTTTTTCTTTCTTGCCATGAAGAAAAAAAAAATCAGTAAAATAAATATTTTTCTGACATTTCAAGATAACACTGCAGACAATACGCAGACGTTTTACTAACTAACTTTTTTTTCTTATGGAAAGGAAAAAGAAAATGTCTAAAATTCTAAGGAAGAAAGTATAAATCCAAAATATTAATTTTAAACAAATAAATATTTGTTTATTTTTCATAATATTGCATTGTAATTTGGCTTTGAAACGTATCTTATATGTATTTTATTTTAAAATTCAATCGACGCTTCTATCACAGAATTCACAACCCTGACTATAAAATTTTATTTGTTTTTCTGTACTATAAAAACATGAAAAGAAATAAAAATTAAAAACTAAAATACTTCACTGCTTTCCAAGCAACACCGGATAGGTGCAGCTACTTCTTTATAAACGGCATGGGATTTTCCTTTTTTAATGGAATCATCCAATAACAAAACGACCCTTTTTCCTCATGAAAATAAACGTTAATTGTCATCAAAAAATTAAAATTCAAAATGACTGACCTTTGAGTATCTAACTTTACAAGTTTGGTAATATCATATGCAAATTGAATGTCAACTGTGGTTGCTTCTGGGTAGGATTCTCTGAAATAAAAAGCAAAATTGATATGTATTTTCCAGTTCCAGTTTTATAAATTTGCGTGATCAAATTAAAAGTAATATATATATTTTTACATATGATTTATATCATACTAGCGGGGGGGTACCTGGCGTTGCCCGGGTGTTTGTCGGTGTGTGTGTTTTTGGGTAAATGAAAAAAAAAATCGTTGGTTGTTTTAAAAAAAAAACGATGCCTTGACGTGCAGTTGGAAAATAGTAAAGTGTGAAATAAAAAACAGGTGCCCATTTTTGATGAGGTATTAACGTGAACTTTGAGTGCGGGACAGTGTTTTATTTATCGCGAGTTTGTCGGCTTCTTTTTTTTTATATGAAAAAGCTTAATGCACATGCAGCGATCATAAGCAATAGCTATTCAGCAGTTAACATTTTCTGCGGGACAGTTTTTAATGAGGTCAATAAACCGGTTTGTTTGTTTTTAACTAATTTTGGGGAAAACCAGCTCCCTGTTTATTAGGGGGGGAAGTGTCTCGTCTCAAATGAAAGCAACCGTCTGATATGACGAAGTCGACATTGACGTTAAATAGCTTTCTAGAGACCACTGGCCATGGGCCAGTAATTCTAATCGAGTTTCGCTTTTTTTTTTATACCAAAAAACGAATGCAACACGTGCCGATCCAAAAATGTCGAATAATTAACATTTCAAAGTCGGGCAAATTAAATAGAGAGGCGACCACCATTGTTAAGTTGTAGATATTATCATTTAGACGTGATATAAAAAGTTTTAAAAATGAGCGACGACCTCGAGAATCTGCTGGAAAAAAGCCTTTCTTGGACATACACAAAAAGCGAACATACATACACACATACATTTTCGCTTTTATATATATATAAAATATATAATTTTAAATATATAATTTTAAATATATATAAAATATGAAAAAAAAAGAGAAACATGGAACTTATAATATAAGCAGCACTTTCTGTTTGTTTGTATGAGAGGAGAAAGAATAGGTAGAGAATAGGAGAGGGGCAATGGAGGAAGAGGCAAGAGAAAAAGATAGAAAGCAGGTTAGATAAGGGTAAAATTGATAATTTTTTTTTTTTAACTTGGTAGCCATGGAAATTATCAAATGAATACCTGTGATTATGCAGAAAAGTTTATTTAAGTCAAATGAAGGGGGGGAAAAATAATAAAGAAAATTACTCACTGAAAATGTTGCAATATAATACTTTTGAAACATTTGTCTTTAGGAAGATTAGTAAGCATCAAAGTACGAGAGACCTGTAAAAAAAGTTATACAAAAAAATATACATTAACTTTTATCACCTTTGATCTAATGAGTTACCTCCCCTGTATTACAATTTAAATGTACAAGTTTGCATTAAATAAAACACACATAATTAAAATTAAATAATAAAAATAAATGAATAAAAAAATATACATTTGAATAAAAACACTTCATAAAAAATATAATTGACACTTGTTCAAAATTCACCCGATATTAAAAAACAATATTAAAAAACAAAATTAAAAAACAAAATTAAAAAACAATATTAAAAAAAAAAATTTTTTTAAAAATTAAAAAACAAAATTAAAAGAAAAATTGCTGTGATTTACATACTCGTGATGGAAAGAAAATATTGTATTCCAATAATTATGTAAATTGATCAAGTAGTTTCATTTTTATAAATAACCAGCAGGGGTCCCTGGCATTGCCTGGGTGTTTGTCGGTGTGTATGTATGTAGGAAAAAAGTGTTAGTAGGCAGGTAGGCTCAAACCCAAAGCCTTGAGACGAAGTTGGAAAAGAAAGTGAAAGAAAACGTGATATCTTACCGTGATGCTAGGAAGGCAGAGGAAGTGAGAATGGTTGAAATTAAACGATTAAAAAGTTAAGTGAATGAGTTGACACAGGATGTCAAACATCATGCACTTAACTTTGGAAAACCAGCTCCCCACAAAAAAGGAAGTGTACAAATGAATAGTAATTGTCTGATATGACGGGTTTTCCCCACATTGATCAAAGCTCATTGCTTTCTGGACATCCTGGCACAAAAGGCCGAGAACACAACATCGCTTTAGTGTCGGTTTATGCAAAAAACACGAACAAACACGTGAGAAGACAGAATAGCGGGAATTTTATAAAATAAAAGTCGCTCAAATAAAAGATAGATACAATGTCCGTTCGAAAATCATAGATAGTATATAAAATCTAGAGAGTATATAAAAAATTTTAAGAGATGATAACCCCCGAGCGCCCCCATCACCAAGCCTTTGCCAGACATACAAAGGAAGTGCACACACAAAGATACATTTTCGTTTTTATATTATAGATTTTAAGCAATTAAAGTGAATTCATAGGCATGACAACAAAAACCTTGAAAGTTTGAATTATGTTCAGTCATCACTCTTGTTTCTTGAGACTGTTTTCAAAATGGTATTACGAAACAGTTACTCCTAAATTAGCCGTAAAATTTAATTTTTCATTCAAATATAAAATTACTGCACAGAAGCTGTAAGATGAATATCAGAAGTAGAATGGGTAGTTGGCTGAGAGTGACTGAGAGGAAAAGTCATTTTCTGTTTAGACTGAAACAAAAACTGGACATAGGATTTCTGATCCTGAGGTCTATATGTTGAGTGGTTTACGACAATTGGTTTTGTGGAAGTTAACAGTCTGTGGCTCAGAGCAGGTTAGGTAGAGCTTTAGTAGATTTTCAAATAAACTCATCAACTGACCGATAAAGATACCTTGACAGACAACTATCGACAGACAATGCTTGGGGTTTCCATTTTCACACACACACAGAGCACAACTGATTTTTATACAATGTGTTGGAGTTTGGGGTTTCTCTGTGTTGTTTGATATGTTTTTAACTTGTAAACCAGCGCTTGCCCCCGCCACGATTGCCAAGGTTACATAGCCAAATTAGATAAAGAAGAAAACCATAGTACACAAGTATTGGGGCCGGTGGGTATGATAGATAGCATGGTTCTACATAAGAGTCCTTTATGGTATCTACTTGAAAAGACTAACCTGCTGTTAATCTATGAACATAAACCTCTAGACCAAAAATATTTCCAATTTCTTGTATGGTTTCTCTAAATATTGTTTCATTGAATATCTCTCCCACAACAAGCCCGTTATTTGCATGCACTGCAAACATGCAACCCATTAAATATACAATCACCTAGATCACAACTACTTCGTCAAATCATTGTACAGACTTTGAAAATAGTTATGTTTTTTTGTTTTGTTTTTTATTAAAAGTGGATTAAAAAAATATTTGATAATTGTTCACCAATATATTTTTACTTTGGAAAGAATTTTTTTAATTCTCTATTTATGTTGCTTTATTTTAGACAAACTCTTTCAGGTCTATATAGAAGAATTCCTATGGTGAACTCATAAACACCGTCATCATCATATTGTATAAATCCAAAGATTCTATTGTTGGCATTGGTTTCCCCAATATTCTTCTAGTCAGAATTCTTTCTAGAAAGACATTGGGATTATGAGATGGACTGCATGAAGGTTACCAACAATCTAAGTGAAAGTGATTTTTGTAGAACAAACTGGATTTGAACTTGGGACACCCAGGTCGTTAGTCCATGTCATTAACCACTAGACGACCATCACCTCTTATAATCATTATAAGTAGGTTAAAGACTAAATATTTTGTTTAGATCGGTTCTATTGTGAATATTGTGTTCATCTTCTATTTACTTTATGCCATTGTGGGTTCAAATATGCTCCCTAGTGCATGTTTATCCAATTAAATATGCTCTATACAATTGGGGGGGGGGCTCTATTATACATTTTGTCCTAAATATTCTTAAATAATAAATTCTTGACATTCAGTAATAAAATGCAAACAATTTATGCTCCATATTAGAGAAATAGATCCACTAGTATATAAAATGGTTAATTGAAAATAGCAGGAAATGAAAAATCGGCTGGGGTCAACTTGTTGACCTCGAGGTGAGGATTGCTAGACTGTGGAAATTAATAGAAACGTATATGATTTCATATTGTAGACCAATGCAGTCCAGCAACAACCGTCAATCCCAATGCTTGTGTTTGCAACTGAACGGCAAGTTATAATTTATGTGTGTCATTTTGGGACACCTTGTATCATTACTATGTAGATTATCAACTTATTATGATTTGTGCATATAAACGGCATACTGACGCTGACACACTGACTCCCATTAGATCACCGAAGCTAAGCGGTGTTGAACCTGGTTAGTAACTGAATGACCATTTCGAAATACCAGGTGTTGTATATGCTTTCTGTTTATTTCAGCATTGTTTTCAGTCATCCTGGACTTCTCCTTGCCACTGGAATCAGGCAGTGTTGACTCAGGAGAGATGAGATTTGGGATTACACAACCCTTACTTCATGACTACATTTTCCAAGGGATATCCATTGTTTCCTCGAGATAGAACAGAGGCCATAAATGATTTGTGTCATTACTAAAAGCAGCTAATTTAGTTTTATACTAAACGAAAAAAGCAAGGAATGACTCAATTTACTTGCCTCCCCACAAGGGCAGAGTTAGACACAAAGTCAGTTTTTAATGTGAGGAAAATCCAACTTATTTTGGGCAAGCTAGAGTGGGACAAAAATTAAAATTGCCTCAGTTTAGAAGGATTTCTTCCAAGGACAGAAAATATGAAAAGCAGAATAAGAACTGATACTGTTAAATATTGGGTGAGTAAGCCTGCTAGTACATAAACTAGTTAGTCGAGAATACCAGGAAATGAAAGGTCAGCCAGAGCCAACCTACTGAACTCAATGTGAGGATAGCGGGGAAATAGTAGAAACAGATATGGTGTGTTCGGGCATGTAGAATGATATGGGCTGACAAAATAAAATTAATTAAGGATTTTGATCACTCCTTTTTTGCTCCTACCCCTAGGTTGGTGATTTGGAACAAAGATCAAGTTGAATAAATGTAACATCAGTCCTTGTCTTGAAATGATCCTTTTCTGATCTAAGAAAACATTGGAAAGAAGATCAAGTCAAATAAATCTCATGTCTTTCAACAGTTGTATCTCGACTTATTCGCAGGAGGCACTCTTGTAATCAGAAAGGATCACAGAAAGAGTGCGTACATGAACTAAATGCAATATATTTAGACACTGTGACAAAAGTTAGCGCGTTAGTCACAAATTATGGTTAAAATACACTACTTGCTAGGATACGCTAGCATAAGAGACTCCAGTGAATAATCAGAGATCAGTGTAAAAAGAACCAAGCTGATAGTTCTGAATCAATTAAAAAGACTAGCTATCCAGATCCGGTATTGCTTGGTAGAGTATTTACTTTGTTTTGCCTTTTTATTTTTTTTTCTTCAAAATTATTATTTGTTCTTATCAAAAAATAGTACCTCTGCATATACAAAATACAAAGTTACATCCCTTCTCAAACAAAAATGGCAACTAATGTGTCTCTTTTATAAAAGTGTTGAGATTCTAAACTCATTTTAAAATATTCATAATGTGATAAAAATTTTGATTGATACCATGAAACTTTACGACAAATAAACCGCCTGTCTTCTGACAAGTTTTGTTTTCAGTTAGTCCTTTTCAAAGAACTTCTTTATCATAGACATTGTTCCAGTGAGGAAGAATCACTGAAAGGGTAAAAATAAGAAAACATGCAAAGGTAGGAATCTTCTACATATAGAAAAGGCAAAATGTGTGTTTGTGTGTGTGTTTTTGTATATCTCTTCAAAACTTTCAACACATGCTACAAACACTGACAAAATTGGTATTGTTAGAAAGACTCGTCTCTCAGACTACAAATATCGAAAAATTGGCCAAAAACATTAATTCTTTGACCATCAACTGGGCCGTTTTTTTCCAAGGAGAGGTCAGTTTTTGCAAAGTCATTCATGCTTTGCAATCTTGACGTACATATAAAAGACGTTATTTCGAAGGCCCGTAACGTCACAAGTCGTGTGGGCGAGACGACTAAACTTTGCTTTTTTTCACCTCTTTTTCTTCTTAGCATTACAAGTTTGAGCCTGGCTACTATGACTAATTTTATTTTGTTGCTTTTTTTGGGGGGGGGGGGCTGGGTTGCTTAATACCCTTACAATAAAACCTCTCCACACCCAGGCAATGCCGGGTACCCCCACTAATACAAAATAAAATTCATTAGTAATTTTGATCACTCTCTCCCTTTCTCTCTGTTCCCCTCTCTACATTGGTCAGTGATTTAAAACAAAGATCAAGTTGAATAAATGTCTTTTGATTTCCATCAGTCCTTGTTTTGAGTTGATCCTTTTCGAGGTATGAAAGAACTTTTGTCAGCAATTTAGAAAGATGAAGTTGAATAAATCTCCTGTCTTTCAACAGTTTTATCTTGACTTGGTCTTTTTCAAGGTATGAGAGAATTTAATTGTGGGTTGTGTTTTCTCAATCTGGAAGGATCACAGAAATGGTGTATACAAGAACAAGCAGTGAACAAGGTATAATTTTATAAAATCAACAGTAGATTTTAACAAGGTATGATTAAGAAGTCACATGTTTTTTTTTGTAACAATGACAGCCGATTGTTTTTCTGCATGTATGGCATAAGGTCAAAATGCCACAGAGAGAAGAGTTCAATATGCAATCAATTGAACACTTTTCATAGATAGAATGCAAAAAATAAAAAGATTTCTAGACTATAAGAGTTGATACGTCATAAAACAAAACAACCAAATAATCATTAAACAGTGATTATCAATCTCTCTTTCTCTCTCTCTCTACCCCTCACACCCCATTTGTCAATGATGCAGAGCAAAGATCAAGCTGAAAAAAATCTCCTTTGTCTTTCAACAGTTTCATCTGGACTTAGTCCTATTCAAGTTATGAAAAACTTATTTGCAGTAGCTAACAAGTTACGATTATGAACTTTAGGATGCTTTTGTAATAATGATGGTAATTTCTGGATTTTCTGCATGTATAGCACAAGGTCAAAATACAACAGAAAGAAGAGTTCGATATAGAATCAATTGAAAGTTTTCCAAGTTTATATTCTTCTCACTAGACTCTTCTTCTTAGATAGTATACAAAAAGAATTTCTAACCAAAAAAGGTTGATATGCCATAAAACAACCAAATAACCATTAAACAGTAATTATAGATCTCTCTGAGTACCCCCGACACACCATATTTGTCAGTGATTAAAAAAAGTGCTTTTTATAGTAGAGAAGAGATTATAGCAGAATTAAAACTTTAAACATTGAAGTTTCAAATGAAAAAATTTTTGTAAACAAGGATGGAATACTGTTGCCATATCTGGGCAGGAGCTGCTAAAAACAGCAGAAGAGACGTTGCGAGCCTATCCTTGTTTTATCGTTATTTCTATGGCAGGTGCTCGTCTGAACTCGAATCTCTGGTCCCCCCTCGCCAATCTTTCACGAAAAACACCCATCTAACCAAATCCACTCTGAAAAATTTCCCCCACTCTTTATATGTGCCTAAATCATAACGTGGATTCCATGAACAAAGCTTCTTTCTTAGAACTGCACGCCTGTGGAACTCTGTTTCGTCTGCCTGCTTCTCACCGGACTACAACTTGGATGTGTTCAAGTCCAATGTTAACAAATTCCTAATGAACCGCCCTCTTAAGTAAACACTTCATCAAATTTCTACACTAACATAATGTACTTGCAATAACCCTTATCCCTGAGTGGCTTCCGGGCCTTGATAAGTGGTGATCACTGTGTAAAAAAAAAAAAAGAAAAAAAAAAAAAAAAAATGCGGTGCTTCTACACTATTGGGACGAAATTTCTGAAATCGTAATATTGAATTTTACATGAAAACAATGGTATCTATGTATTCGTCGTATTTTTAAGATGATTATATTAAAAGATTACTAAAATCGATAAAGTAGAAAATATTTTATTAAAAGAAAAGAAAATTTAAAGTACACAATCGGGTATGCTTAGGAGAGTCACAAGGGAGGCAATTCAACGGTTGCAAAAAACTTGTATGTTATTTTTACATTATTTCATTTTTAGGCATAGTTATTTTTATATTAAACAATTATGAAAAAATCTTAAATGAAAACCAGACTTAGAAACACTGTATATACATGTTATGTTTTGTTATTTGTTTTGTGTTAGTCACATTAAAAATTTAGAGTTACTTATGGCTTTGTTTTGCTTTATTTTATAAAAACAAGATGGCGGCAATTTTTTACCTGCTAACACAATTAAAGTTGTTATTTTTAATAATTCAGTAATATTCAGGTAATTTTGACTATATAATTTGGAAGCTACCATTGTAACTTATAAAAATTGATTAAAAAAAAAAATCAGTTGAAAACATTGTTTTTTATCTGAAAACTCCATTTATCGACTACAAAATCTCATTCCGATTCTGTGGAAGCACCAAATATGCTTACCTGATCATCTTCCTCAAATTGCAAATTTTGTGAAAAATGTTGCATAAAAAAAACTGCAATCAATAAATATATAATTGCCAGGAGGACATGAATCCACAGGATCTGAGAACTAAAAGAAAAACAGAATTAGTTTTAACTTGTGAGACCTGTGGAAATTTCTGTTATATTCTACAACAGTTGTATATTACTGCCATGATTAAAGTACTTCTACTCTATGGGTGTCCGGTGTGAATGCAGACTCCACAATATTATTGCAGAACCTTTGTTCAAACTTAAAACATACTTATCTAAGTTTTTACTGCTTATGTAGTTTAACAAAGATATTAAAAAAATTCAAGATAAAGATAAATCTCTACTATGTATATGCCCGTTATGGAATGAAGTTCTCATAAAATGAAAAATCGTTAAATTTTATCAAGTATTTTTTTTTACAGAGGAAAATCCAATTTTAGTCAATCACTCCATGATGAAGACATCTCAGTAATAAGGTGTGCCAGGGGAGATAACTCCATCTAATTCTTGAAGTTTGCCAAATTTGACGAGATTACTTTTACAGTTTTGAATAATTTTAGGTATTCCTTTTTTTTTTCTTTTGTTTTTTTTTTTCCTTTCAAAAAATTGTTTTAAAATTTAATAAAATTATTGCAACTTTATATGCGTTTTGGCAAACTTCAAAAATTAAATGGACTTATCTCCCCTGCCCCCCCCCCACTCCCGCTTTGTAGTTAAAATTGCAAAGATGTCTATGTCGCAAGGAATCTAACTAAAATTTGATTTTCCCCTGTAAAAAAGACCTACTTGATCAAATTAAGTGATTTTTCTTCATTCCATAACAGGCACACACAAATTTTTCTCAGTTTTGTTTTTCTATCTTTGTTAAACTGCATACTACAATTTGAAATATATATTTACAGAAAATATAAAAAAAATTTACATCAACAACAAAATTAAGTACAAGGTCATTCAAAAGTGTGAAAAAATAGTTGTTAGTCATTCTTTGTCACATTAACTAGAAATCAGCAATCATCATAGTGCCACATTTACTCCAGTGGCCATCTAACTTATAAAAAAAAAGAAAAAAGAAATCATTCAAAAATTTTTATTGAAAATAAATATGTCTATATACAATTATTTCACTGGCGAGAATCGTGGAATAGGTAAAAAACAAATAAAAAATTTGGTTTAGTAAAACCCTCCCAACCCTTTCTAAATAACAGACCACCCACTGTTTTCTGGTTTGTTTTGAACTAAAAACAAGCAGGCCACCAATCTCAAAGTGGGAGTGAGATCTAAATAGGAGAGAAAAAAAAAAAGAAAATCGATGAGTTGATATTGGAGAATGGATGATGTCTGTCTAAAATGAATACAATTTGGGAGAGGTCATACAAAAAAAAAAAAAAGATTCTAGCCCGAAGGCTAAGAAAATATATTTTACTTTGTGTTTTATTTTCAAAACAATGGTCAGATGAAATTTAGAAGTTCTTTTTTTTTTTGCATATTGCATTTTCAGTGATTAGGCTATTAAAAAAAAAAAAACGTTTTTAAGAGTGGAGGTTGATAGCATATGTACAAAAATGAAATTGCCTGAGAAATATTCCCAAAAATTTTTTGTATTTTCAACATCAAATGTTTTAATAATTTTTTGTAATATAATTTCAATCTGTGTAGCCGTGAGATTGAAGCTCAGTATAATCAGTCACACTGGTGAGCCATAGATACAGCAAAACATATGTAAGTGGATAACTATTTTATACTTAAATCATTCGTTGACATCTATGCTGATGACACGACCATCTATGGCAACACATCAAAGGCCGTAAATGACAAAGTTCTCTCTAATTCTCTCTCCTCTGATCTTGAGCACGTGGTTCAATGGGGGAAGAGGTGGCTGGTCACTTTCAATGCACCTAAAACCAAGCTTCTATCTTTACATCATCAATGCTCTGATCCCCATCTGGCATCAATTGAAATGGATGGCTCTCGTCTTGGAGAGGCTCCATGTTTTGACAAGCTTCTGGGTTTGACCTTTACTCCTGATCTGAAATGGAACACGTACATCAAATCTGTTGCCAGGGATGCTGGGAAAATGGTGGGATCCTTCTACCGCTCCAGAAGATATCTCACTACTGATGGAATTTTCTATCTGTATAAAAGCCAAAACGTCCAAGGATGGAGTACTGCTGCCACATCTGGGCAGGAGCTGCTAAAAACCGCCTATTCTGCCTTGACAGAGTACAAAATAGACTTTGTGGTTTAGTGAGGGATGCCCTTTTCTCTTCCCTGCAACCTCTCTCCCACAGAAGAGACGTTGCGAGCCTGTCTTTGTTTTATCGTTATTTCCATGGCAGGTGCTCGTCTGAGCTCCAATCCCTCGTCCGCCCTCGCCAATCTTTCACGAGAAACGAGAATTGATCAGAATGTAAGGGAAACAACTTCCAAAAAAAATTAAAAAATAAATAAAAAGTTCCCAGGGGAAGTAACTAATACTAAAATGCAATTATTGCCATAAATATCATCAAAAACTTGACATATATATTTCATGATTTTTTTGAATATTAATGATTAAAAATAATACTAGAAAGCAAAAAAACAGAAAAAGTTAGCTAACGAGTTATGCTCTTACTTATCAAGAGATGTATCAGGCTATTTATATTAAACTAGCCTGGATGCCCAGTGTTGCCCGGGTGTTTGGAGGTGTGTGTTGAGCAAAAAAAAAAAAAAAAAAGTGGTGATAGATTGGCAGGCTCAAACCCATACTGCAAAGGAGGAAAAAGAACATAAAACAAAAAAGTGACGTTTTTGCTGTTGCACCCATTGCCAAACCAGACATGACGTAGGTTTAAATTAAGGCTAGTCAATCGAAAAGAGGGGATGACTTTTGAAAATATTGGCGAAAAAAGTGACCCCACCCTGTAAAAAAGTGCCCAGTTGAGGGTGAAGGAATTAATGTTTTTAGCCAATTTTTTTAGATTTGTCATCCGAACAGTTGAGCTTCAAAATGATACCGATTTCGTGAAAATTTGCTGCGTGTGTCAAAAGTTTTAGGCAGACATATATATACATACATACATTTAAATAGACAGGTGAAATTTATATTATAGATGAGAAAAAAGGTGGGGGGACTGTATATTTAAAATAAAACCAGCATTATGGTTTATAATGGAGGAATATCTTACAGACTAATTGCATATAACCTTAAGAAACACTCTCTCTTTCTTGTAACTATACAGCACCATTTTAACACTATTTCATTACATTTCCGACACGTTTCCCAGACCAGCAGGATCAGCATGCCTCACTTCTGGATCTATTTCTGACCACAGTTCCTGATGATTGTATAACGAATGTCCACAGCCCACTTGGGAACGCTGATCACGTAATAATGGTAGAAATCGCCCTTAATTCTTGACCCAAAACTGAAGATTCACTGCTCAAACAATGAGGTATTACAAAAAGGCTGACTGGGAAGCCATCAGGGATCTCATCAGAGATTCCCCATGGGAAAATATATTTTCTCTTCCAACTGAACAGTGCAAAAATGAGACCACTGAATGATTAAAAACTGCAATTGAAGTACGTTCCCACATGGAAATTCTATAGCAAGCCCCACTCTTCCCAATGGTTTACTTCTACTTGTGCAGCTGCCATTGCTCAAAGACAGCATGCGTACCGCAGTTTCAACCGACATAAGTCCAGTTCAAACAGACAGAAGTATATAGAAGCTAGAAGTAAGAGAGAAATAGCGACAGTTAAGACAGAATACACTGAAACCACCAGAAAATGTATCAAAGCACAGAAATTAGGAACTCATGATTTTTGGAAAATCTACAACAATGGAGTAAATAATGGTCAGTCAATGATTCCCCCACCATCAAACAATCACGAGATTGTTTGCATGGCAATTAAGAAGGCTAACCTGCTCACCAGCTGGTTTGCCTCAAACTCCACATTGGACCCGGCACACCACTCCCTCCCTGACTTTCCTTTGCGGACAGATGCCATACTAGATGACTTGAAAATCATCCCCTCCCAGGTACATGGTATCATAAAAATCCTAGACACTTCAAAAGCATGTGAACCCGATTTCATCCCTGCTGTACTATTAAAAAAATGCTCTGTTGAGGTTGCTCCAGTACTCTCCAAACTTTACAACAAATGCCTTAACGAATCTTGCTTTCCTGATTGCTGGAAAACCGCTTCTGTGGTACCAGTTTTCAAGAATTCTGGCGAAAGAACTGACCCATTAAATTTTCGCCTTATTAGCCTTCTCTCGTTTTTCGCCAAAATATTTGAGTCCTTAATTAATCAAGCTCTAGTCAATCACCTTACAGCAGCTAAACTCCTGACCGACAATCAGTATGGATTTAGGCAAGCCCGTTCCACAGCAGATATCCTAACTGTAATCTCTGAACGTATATACTGTTCACTGGACAAAATAGGGGAGGCTAGAGCGGTAGCCCTTGATATATCTAAGGCTTTTGACAGAGTATGGCACAATGGTCTTCTAAGGAAAATCAGATCATATGGTATCACTGGAAGAATACACAAATTAATTCCTTCTTAAGTAAGGAAAAATCCAGGTTGTCCTTGACGGTCGTATACCTAAACAATATGATATAAATGCGGGAGTACCTCAGGGGTCTATCCTCGGACCTTATTATTCTTGATATTCATAAATGACCTCCCTGATAAAATTGTTTCTGAGATGGGTATATTTGCTGATGACACCACTCTCTATAACAGGCAGGGGGGGTGGAAAAGAAATGAACACATATCTAAGGAAATTGCAGAAACACTAGAGGATGACCTCAAAACTGTAGTGGAATGAGGGACAAAAATGGATAGTTGCATTCAATGCTGCCAAGACTAAACTTGTTTCTTTCAATAATTACAAGAAACCTTCTCTACAACCAATAGCAATGGCCAAGAACACATTACCCGAAAGTACTTCCTTTAAACTCCTCGTCCTAACGTTTACAGGGAACATGAACTGGAATAGATACATTGAGAGCATTGCCAAGGCTGCTGCGAAGAAGGTGGGCTCTCTCTACCATGCTAGAAAGCTACTTACATCTGAAAGTATCCTGTATCTCTATAAGGCCACCATTCGCCCATGTATGGAGTACTGCTGTCACATTTGGGCTGGTGCATCTGCCACTTGTCTCTCACTCCTTGAAAGAGTTCAAAAGAGAGTTGCCAACCTGATAGGTCCTGAACTGTCATCTAAGCTTCAGCCTCTGTCCTATCGACGAAATGTTGCATCCCTTTGCTTGTTCTACAAGTACTTTATTGGTGAATGCTCTGACGAACTACAAGCACTTGTACTCCTTGGACAACTAAATCCCACCCCTTCACAGTAGAGATCCCTAGGTGTAAGAAAGCATTCTACTTCAATAGGGTCTTCCCCAGAACTGCTAGACTTTGGAACTCCTGTCTGGGATTCTGCTTTCCCAACTGTACTGATATGCAGAAGTTCAAGAGTAATGTGAACAGACATCTTGCTACTCATCTCCCCTCATAATATCCCCCGCAACTTATGTCCCCGATAGTAGCCCCCTACTTCAAAGTGGCACTGTGTCTTGTTTGGGGTGAAAATTGAATATTGAATAAAAAAAAAAAAAATTTTTTTAAATTCATCAACCCATTTCACTTCTTGTCTGCAAATTTTATTTAACTTTACATTATTTTTTACTTTTATCTTCTATTTTCTTACACTTAATTTTCTATATTTTATTTTTTTAATTATAGCATAATTAACTCTTATTGGACACTAATTAATTAATTAACTTCCAGAACATATAATACCCACTCCGAAAAGCTTACTCCATTCTGCTTCTGCCTAATCTCACTTTAGCATATTTAAAGTGCCATAATTATCTAATAATCATCTGGATAATCCTTTGTCCCCCCCTCCATATTTAATAATTGACAACAGGAAAAGTAATTTTCATTTACATACAAACATGCCTGTTGACAATCATATTTACATACCCTGACCCACTTATACTTCATCAACTAAGCGCGATAAAATGTTATTTTCCCTATTGTAGATTTATCTACGCTGTGTTCGTTTTTAAATCTCTGGTATTGTGGAAATGAGTTATGTCCCCTTATCATAAAACTACCCGATGTTATTATATAGAAAACATCAGATAGTTTAGTGATAAAGAGACGCAAGTCTTGTATTCACAATAATACGATGCAATTTCAGAATCATGTATTTTATTTTCAATATTTAATAAAAATTGTTTAATGGTATTTTTGTTAATACTTAAAAAATAATTTAATAGTATTTATTTTGATTTTGTTTTTAATATTTCAACACAAATTTTTAATGAACATAAAGAATAGGATTTTTAAAACCTTTTCAAGACATTTTCCATATTTTCAAAGTAATAATAGAAATAAGACCTTTTTCAAGGCAATTGCCTCTGAGATGGGTATATATGCTGATGACACTACACTCTATGGCAGGCACGACAGGAAGACGAATGAACACATTTCTAAAGAAATGGCAGAAACACTAGAGGAAGACCTCCAATCTGTAGTGGAATGGGGACAAAAGTGGTTGGTCACGTTCAATGCTGCCAAGACTAAACTAGTTTCATTCAATAATTACAAGAAACCCTCTCTACCACCCATAGCAATGGCCAACGACTCTTTATCTGAGAGTCCATCTTTCAAACTC
The DNA here is from genome assembly GCF_053919585.1 of Euprymna scolopes. Lineage (NCBI taxonomy): Eukaryota > Metazoa > Mollusca > Cephalopoda > Sepiida > Sepiolidae > Euprymna > Euprymna scolopes. Next base: position 66,732,607 of record NC_136512.1, read on the forward strand.
CTTGGCCTAACGTTCACAGGAAACATGAGTTGGAACAATTACATTGAAGGCATTGCCAGGGCCGCTGCAAGAAAGGTGGGCTCTCTCTACCGTGCTAGAAAACTACTAACACCCGAAAGTATCCTGTACCTCTATAAGGCCACCATTCGCCCATGTATGGAGTATTGCTGCCACATCTGGGCTGGTGCATCTGCTACTAGTCTCTCGCTCCTTGACAAGGTTCAAAAGAGAGTCGCAAACCTGATAGGCCCTGAACTGGCATCTAAGCTTCAGCCTCTGTCCCATCGACGAAATGTTGCATCCCTCTGCCTTTTCTACAAGTATTTTAGTGGTGAATGCTCTGACGAACTGCAATCACTTGTACCCCCATGACGTGAGCACCCTCGACAAACCCGACAGGCTGCTAAATCCCACCCCCACACTGTAGAGATCCCTAGATGTAAAAGATCTTTTTACTCCAATAGTTTTTTTCCCCAGAACCGCTAGACTCTGGAATTCCATTTAGAGGAAGACCTCCACTCTGTAGTGGAATGGTGAGGTAAATAGATTATAACATTTAATGCTGCCAAGTTTGGAACAAATACATTGAGAATATTGCCAAGATTGCTGCAAAGAATGTGGGCTCTCTTTACTGTACTAGAAAGTTTCTCACAACTGAGAGTATCCTATATCTCTACAAAACCACCATTCACCCATGCATCCTCTATTTTCGGGCCAGTGTAACATTTTAGGGTAGTTCATTTTTTTTCTATTTCTAAGTCTGGCTAGCAAAACCAGATGAAATCGCCTTAAAAATTTAAAAAAAAAGCACATAATTTATCTCCCATAGCAAAAAAAAAATATGCCCCAGTTTAGAAGAATTTTTCTTTCACTGACCAAGAACAGACTAGATAAAGTATAGTATCAGAACAGGTACTACACTTTAACATCAGCATTGATTTACAACCAACCTAATAGTTCCCGTGTAATCAACTAAACTGTCCCATCGCTGAAATATTGTGTCCCTATGTCTATTTTACAAGTACTTTAATGGAATATGCTCCGATGAAATCTAGACACTCGTACTGTCTTTGCTGTAAATATACCCAACTAACCAGATAAGCTGCAAAGATGTTGTAAAATTTCTACTCAAATAGTTTTTTTCCTCCCAACCTGATGGACTTTGGAATTCCCTCCCAGGTCCCCACTTCCCTGACTATACTGACATGCAGAAGTTCATGTGTAGTGTGAACAGACATCTAGCTGCTCAACTCCCTACATAGTATTCTTGTCCTCTCAAATTGGTCCCAAATTGTAACCCCCTACGGCCAAATAGCACTGTGCCTTGTTTGGTGTTAATAAATAAAAAAAAATTAAGATTTTATTTTATACATTTACTATATGCAAACACTGGCAAAACAATATTTTTTCAATTATTTTTCAAGGAAAGTCATTACAATCATTATATTCAATTTATGCATTCTTTCAACGTGGCCATATCATCAAAGTCTCCTGATTTGTATACATCTGCCTATAACATATTTTCTCTACATGTAACATGTATTCTCAACCCTTTCTGGCCAGCTTTTATCATACTGAGTACATGTGCCTAATAGACAAGCAGAAATTCCCAGTAGTTGTATTAATTTTCACTTACCTTGGTTCTACGTTGGCCATAGTTGTGCGTCCAAAGTCAGTGGAATTACTAACTAAAAAAAAAAACAGAAACACTGACAGCAAGAGAAAAAAACAATCCAAGAACTTTACAAAGAAAATTTTTGTTCAAGATTTTAAAATGAAAATCTACACTTTATGAAAATCTTTCTATCTGTTTTTGAATATTAAATATCAGAAGACCTAGCCTGAATCTTAAAGCAATAATACTGGACACTTAATTTGCAAAGAACATATGATATATACAGGGGCAATGATACAATATAGTTAACAGTAAAAAACAAAAACGAAATATACTACAAGTAACTTTTACCAAAAGAAAATGTAATTTTTTACGGACGTGCATAATTTTAAAATTAAATGATATGAGATACTATTAGCATTCCCTTGCCACTCCCCAAGTGTTCAGAAGTGTGTGTGGGGGGGGGAAGAGAAAAAAGAGTATGACAAAAAACAAGAGAAAGTAAGTTCATCAAGAGAACAAAAGTATTGGAAATGGGTTTATCAACAATGGAGAGAAAGTTGTACACCAGGATAGACAAAGGAAGCTGAATGGGATTGTTAGTCAAAGTGTGTTGAACAAAAGGACCTGAGATATATTTAGACTTAATTTTAGGAGTGACTGACTTTTTACAACAGTTCATGACCGTCAGTAACATTTTGTAAACAATCAAGTTGAAGACAGTTGGCAGTTGAACATAGTAAAGGAAAGTTGCGAGTTTGAGTCAGTCAAAGGCAGATCATGGCTTGGACCCGGTCGAGAGTTTTGAGAGATCGAGATGAGCTGACATCAACAGAAAAACCAAGACATGTATATTAACACTTAGTTTGTCAAATCACAACGCAATATTACGAAAATAAATATTTTACTTGTTTGAAATTCATAATTTAACTATATAGATCGAGATGAACTGACATCAACTAATGAACTCACCCTCAACAGAAAAACTAAGATATGAACATTAACACTTAGTTTGTCAAATCACAATGCAATATTACGAAAATAAATATTTGTTTGAAATTTATAATTTAAATATATTTCGTAGTCCAACTTCATCCTCAGTATTTTGTATATCGGTGTGGTGAGGTGTGTGTGTGTGTGTGGTGGGTGCGGTGGGGTGGTTGTTAAATCAAAACAAAATGGAAAATAAAGAATAAGCGAACGTAATAACCCTGTTTAAATATCATAAAAAAAACAAAAAAAAAAAAAACAGCGAACATGATGCAAAATAAATAAAAAGCGAATGATGTTAAAACTTCTTAAAAAATCGGAAAAACAAAAACAAAAATACAGAGAACGTGATGGAAAAATAATTAAAAAAAAAAAAAAATAGCATAAATAACCGTTTACAATATTAAAACTTTAAAAATTAAAAAAAATATATTTGATATCTCGGCTTGAACGTGCAATCTTAACATAAGGACGCTGCTACTATAACAACTGGTCTATGACTGTTTGAGTGAAATTAGGTCGTTTTTTTATATATTTAAACTAATTCAAGAATGAACTTTCTTGTGCATGCATGTTTGGCTAAATTGTCATGAAGAAACGATTTTTTGCTACACCTCCCTGTAGAAAAGTGACCAGTTGAGGGTGAAGGAATTAATGTTTTTAACCAATTTTTTGATATTTGTCGTCCGAAGGGTTGAGCTTCCAAATGATACTGATCTTGTGAAAATTTGTTGTCTGTCAAAAGTTTTTGCAAGACACAAACATACATACATTCAGACAAACAGGTGAGATTTATATTATAGACTGGTGGGGTTACCCGGCGTTGCCCGGGTGTTTGTAGGTGTGTGTATGGGGGGGGGGGGTAAGTAATAACCCTGAAACGATGTTAAAAAAAAAAAAACAGTGTGTAGGGGGGGGGCGGAAGTAAACTAAAGAATAAGCGAAGTAAAAAAAAATAAACGTTGTCTGGGTGTTTAAAGATGTAAAAGAAAAAAAAAAATAGTTTTGGTCGAGATGCTGGATTGAACCTGGGACCCTTGACGCAGAGGTGAAACAAACTCCAACCACTTAACCGTCTAGGCCAAGAGTAAGAGGAATTGATTATAGTGTTAAAATAAGGCTTATAAAGCGAGTGAAAGAGGTTTGACAGATAGCCACTAAATGAGGTCATCGCGGAAGCGTTACGAGATGACGTAGCAGTATTTTATTTAATGCGTGACAGCTTTTTGGGGTTTGTTTACTTTGTTTCAATGCAGTGCAGTTTTCGCTTCCCCAAGATGATGGTGAAGGGGGGGAACCGGCTCCCCAAATGAAAGGGTATTAGCAATTGTTTGATATAAGGAGTTTAGCCCCACATTGATCAAAGCTGATTGCTTCTGGACATTGTTCCGGCACAATGCCGAGAACATACTGTTAGCTTTGAATTAGTTTCGCTTTTTATATGAAAAAGCAAAATCAACACATGAGAAGCCAAAGTAGCAATAATTAGCGGGTGATGACTGACGTTGCTCGGGACCGTATAAACAATGAAAAAATTGAATTTGGTTTTGTAATGTATTTATTATTCTTATGAGAGAGGAATTTTGTATGTTTATGTATCATTTGTTATTTCGAGCAAAAGAATATTTTACCTACATAAGACGGGTATTACACATGAAATAATTGTATCTTACCTAGGGTAGGTAATTTACAGCATGTATATGCAAGGACAGGTAATATGGAACACATTTATCTCATCAAATCCCAAGCGATGCCAGGTATTTTGCTAATATATATTCTCACCAATTTCATTCAATCCCGGGCAACGCTGGGTGTTTTGCTAGTATATATCTCAATCAATCTCATGAAATCCTGGGCGACGCAAGGTATTCTGTTAGTATATATTTTAATCAATATAATTCAATCCAAGGCAACGCCAAGTATTCTGCTAGTATATATTTGCATCTATCTCATTACATCCCAGGCGACTGTGTATTCTACTTGCATACATTTGCATGTATCTCATTGAATCCAGGGTGACACCGGGTAATCTGTAAGTATATATGTTGACGTATCTTGTTGAATCCCATAATTCTTGGATTGTTACACATTTCGACAATTTAATCCACATTATCGCTCACCTGTCTAAAATAATAACTTTGAGACACTGTCTTGGCTGGTTTTTCATTACAAACACATCATCCAAATAACTCACATTTAATCATTTTTCATAATTTTTTGATATGTTACTAATTTCAACAACCATGTCACATGATTTAACTTTTTTTGGGGGGGGGGGCACTTATAAATCGATTTAAAAATATGTAATTTTTAACATTACAATGTCACTTTTTGCCCCCCCCCCTGCAGAAAACCGATCAGCTGACCCACTTCTGATGGTCCTTTTAGGCCAATTTTTCAATATTTGTCGTCCGGAGGGTGGCGCTTTCATATGAGACCAAGTTTGTGAATTTTTGTTGTGCCTGTCGAAAGTTTTTAGCAGACAGACATACATACATACATACACACACACATTTTGCCATTTATATATATAGAAGACTAGCGAGGGGTACCCGGCGTTGCCCGGGTGTTTGTAGGTGTGTGTGAAAAAAAACAAAACAAGTGCCCGTGAAAAAAAAACGAAGCCTTGATGACGCGCAGTTGGAAAATAGTAAAGTGTGAAAAAAAAAAAAAACCAGGTGCTCGTTTTTGATTGACGTGACGGCGATAGGTATTCAGCAGTCAGCATTTTGTGCGGGACAGTTTTGAATGAGGTGAATAAATCGGTTTGTTTGTTTTTAAAAACCAGCACCCCCGTCTGATATGACGAAGTCGACAAACGTTCACTGGCTCTGGGCCTGTTATTAGAGTCGAGTTTCGCCTTTTGTTTATACCGAAAACCGAATGTAACGCGTGCTGATGCGGGAAATGTGGAATAATTAACGTTTGAAAGTCAATAAAATTAAATAGACAGGCGAGCTCCGTGGTTAAGTGTGAGATATTACAATTTATAGATGATATAAAAAGTTTTAAGAAGTTGTGAAGCGAGCGAGCGCTTCTCTGAAAGAAGCCTTTTGTGGACATTGAGGAAAAGCGTACATACATACAAACATACATATATACATTTTCGCTTTTATGTATATAGATGTCCTCTTTTTTTTTTAGTTATAATTTTTCTTAATTTTTTTCTTCCTAACACTTGGGAGGGAGGTGGGGAAGACAGACGCCGACAGTATCACAATGACAGTTATTAATTTATAAGTTACATGTAGAAATATAAAGTAACAAGATAAAAATAAGACAACATACTAAGTGTTCCTTGGAAATTGACTGGTAAAACAACTGCTGTGGAGATGGCACAAATGACACCCAAATAAACCATAAGGTATCGTTGAAACGACAGGTACTGCACAGCATCACGTCCGCTTTTACGCAGAATATCTGCATCTCTAAGCATTAAAAAAAAAAAAAAAGCAATAAGAAACATGAATAACAATAAAACAAAGTTGTCTGTGTCCAGCTAAAAATCGAAAACAACAAAACAAACACTCACAAAGTCGGTATATTTTTGACACTAATGATGCCTCAAATAAATAGTATGTAAATTTAAAAAAAGAATTATTTATTGTTTGAGCGTCACTTGGGCCAGGTTCTATCGGTGGGGGTGGTTCAGGCATCTTTAATCTTATTGCGCACTAATTTAGAAAGAACATGTCAACTCATTTCTGAAGAAACAAATTTCAGGAAATGACTCAACACCATTTCTCTTCAAAGGGAGGAAGAGGTGGCAAGAAACTTAGAAAGTAGCACTCTAAGAGCCCTCTTAAGTTTTATCTTTTTCACTCTATATGGATGAAAGAGAAAGAGGGAGTTAGAAAGAGAGAGGTAGAAAACGGTGAGGGACAAATAGAGAAAGATAGAGAGATAGAATGTTTAATAAAAATATGTTATACTTTTTAACCTCTTTTTATTTTGTTTTTAGTGGCCCCGGAGCAACACTGAATAGCACTACTAGTTTAAAATATATGTATACTAGCAGGTCATTTAGTGTTGCCAGGCCATAAAATTTGCTTAAATATGATATTTTAATTTATGCCGATTTTGTATTTATCTTCTATATAAATAAAATGAACTCATTTTTTCCCGTCTGATTTTGACATTAATAGGATTAAAAATCAAGATATTTCATGCAAATATAATATGCACAAACGGCAGAACAATATCTGAGGTGTGTTATAGGCTTATTATTTCTCAAATTCCTCGATAATCTTAGATTTCTATACTTTTTCTGCTGAGAAGTCACGGCCAAAATCGGTTAAGATCAATGGAAGTGGTAAAATATTTTCTCTCTAATAAATTCCTCCTCCCCCTGCCACCACTTAACACCGTTTGGGGATCATTCACAAGGAACAGTTGAGAAGAGAACACCGGTTTGGCTTCGTAGTTCTTTCATGTGAAGTTATTTAAAATCACTAAACTAAGCTGCAGTGCTCTGTGGCGTAGTGGTTAGCGTGCTAGACAATTCACATTATATTTTCACGTTCGCGCCGACCTACCGTAGTCGTTTTTTTTTTTTTTTTCCTAAACAACTGGAATGGACTTTTCTTGGTGGCCGAACTGTTAACGTTGCAGATGGTTTTTTTTTTTCACACTTTATTTTCCTACTTTTACTCATGACTCCGGGTTTGATCCTTCCTACTTACCTACCATAACATTTTTTAAACCCCCCCCCCTGTCCCGGAAACAAACACTCGGGCAACGCCGGGTACCCCCGCTAGTTATTAATATAGAATCAATTTTCTATTCTTTATTATATTGTACCAAATATATAGTAGTGCCCCACCCAGCATGGTCCAGTCGTAAAATACACTTAAATATATTTTAATACATGCAGATTTTGTACTAATTATTATAGAGCCAATACTCTATTGATTATTATATTGTACCCAATATATAGTAGAGATTTCCAAAGTTAAAAAAAATGACTTGGGTGCTATCAGCTAGAATCAAAACCAAAATATATAGCTCTCCAGCATTACCGTGTACCCTAAATGCTTCAATTTAATTGCTAGTTATGGCTTCACAAACAAATTCAATGAATGAATGCCTCTCCTCTTCACCCTTGACTGGAAATCTTAGTTCTTGGCCTTTGTCAGTGGTCACCATTCAACCACCCAGTAGATGACCACTGGAGACATCCATTGGAGATAATGCTTAGACAGTGTCCATTCAAAAGTATAAAGTCCATCTAGGAACATTATATTTTATCAAATTGGTCATTCCAGCATGATTCTTTGTTCAAATAGGTACTTATTTGATTTCAAATAATGAAACATTCAATAGCACAAAAACAACACTAATTTTCCAGCATCCTTGGTATTTTGAGTCTTGCTGGAGTAACTGCTTTGCTGAACCTTCTAATTTCACCTTATTCAAAACTCATCAACACACCCCTAAACCACTAATTATACACCTACCGTGTCTATAAATGTAGTTTTTTTTTCAGCAGTTAAACTATTTCTTTGATAGAAATAGCTCATGTTAAACACTTGAATGTGTGTGTGTGAAGCCATAACTAGCAGTCAAATATTAAATACTAGCAGGGCTGTCCAGCGCTGCCTGGGTGTTTGAAAAAAAAAAAAAGTTTTGGGGAGGGAGGTAGGCTCGAACCCAAATCCCTGAGGCGGAAGCGAAAAAAAAAAAAAAAAAAAGCGTGATTACTTACCTCGATGCTATGAAAGTACGGGAATGAGATTGGATGAAATTTGATGATTAAAAAGTAAATTGACAGGTGCGTAAAAATGAAATCCCGCACTTAACTTTGGCTGCGAGGTAGTTTTATTTTTGTTTTCCCCAAGTTGTTTGGGGGAAAACCAGCTGCCCATAAAAAATGGGCGTCCAAATGCAAAGCAATTGTCTGATATGATGGTTTTCACCACATTGATCAAAGCTGGTTTGCTTTCTGGATGTCCCCGGTGGGAAGGCAGGGGAATCGCCTTCACGTCATCAGTTTCACTTTATTTATATACTAAAAAGCCGAACAAACACGCGACAATGGAATCACGCAAATTTTAGAAATGTTGATGAAAATAAATCTAGACATGACGTCCCTTAGTAAATCGTACATATTATGATCTGGGGGTATATAAACAGTTGTAAGAAATAGAGAACCCCCCGCAAAAAAAAGCCTTTCTTGGACATACAAAAATGCGCTCGCCCCTTTTGCCTTTTATATATATAGACTAGCAGAGATGCCCGGCGTTGCCCGTGTGTAAAAGAAAAAAAAAAAGTTTTGGGAGGGAGGTAGGCTCGAACCCAAAGCCTTGAGGCGAATAGCCTGATGACTTACCACGACGCCATGTGGACAGAGAAGTGAGAATAGGTGAAATTAAATGTTTAAAAAAGCAGGTGTTTAAACGAATGTTAACGTGTGGTTTTCTACGTTAAACATCACGTCGTAGTAGTAGTAGAAGAAGAAGAGAAAATGAAATCACAACGCGAATTTTGTAACATAAAAGTTGTTGAAATAAAAGATACAGATGACGTCGTTCGGACATATTATAATCTAGACAGTATATAAAAAATTCTAAGAAACAGTGACCACCCCGAGTGCTCCCACCCAAAGCCTTTGGCGGATATACAAAAAAATACACGCACACACACACATTTTGCCTTTTATACATTATACATGAGATTATCTAAAAATACAAGGGGACTATTGCCAACAGGTGCAATATAAGTAAACAACTTGATGGTGCACTACACACAAAACCATTTGTTGATTGTCCAGTAAACATGTTTAGTGATAACTGGATTATCTCTGGGTTAAAAGAGGTTGCCGGAAAATTTGTGTTGTGCCTGGATATCAAGTCATTTTTTTATTTTTATTTTTAAATGTAATCATTGCAGATAAGGTGTGGAGCCACTTGATGTAAGGAGCTAACAACAACAACAATGAAAGATGATTATCACAAAGACAAAAGATACCTATTGATCTTTGTCTTTAAAAGACCAAAGCTATAGGTAGGAGGAAAACAGTCAGCAGGCAGAGAGTTACAAAGATTTTCAGTTCTGGGAAAGAAGCCATTCGAATAAGAAACTGTATTACGAGATATTAGAACAGCAAACTGATCGAGACCACAAGGCCAATGAGCTGGAATAAAGGAAACAGAGAATAGATCAGACAATTCTTAAGACATGACATAATAGTATTTATAAAAAGAGACCGGCACTAGCAACATCACATCTGTGAGAGATAAGTTGCGAAGAAGAAGAAGAAGAAAGGGTGAAACCAATCAAATTAAAGACACATTCCTGAACTTTACCAAGAACCCTCAAATGGGGCAAAGATTCACCAGTCCAAATACTCTAGAGAGAGAGAGAGAGAGAGAGAGAGAGAGAGAGAGAGAGAGGTGAGAGTGATAGAAACTGTATAAAATAAGAAAAGAGAGTCAAACAACTTACAGTAAATGAGAGTGAATGAATAGCAATAGGAAGCTATATTACAATGAGGTATCAAAAGGGTGAATTTGTGGAGACCACTAGACCAAAGAGTCAAACAAACTGGAACAAAGGAAGCAGGGAATAGATCAGATGATTCTGAAGAACACAGGCTATAATAGAAGTTTTAAAAAAGACGGAGGCTAGCAACATTATGTCTGTGAGAGAGAGATTGCAGATTACGGATATGTTTCTGAACTTTACCAAAGACTCTCAAATGGAGCAAAGATTCACCAGTCCAAATATGACAACAGCACTCCATACAGAGAGAAAGAGACAGACAGACAGACAGAGAGGGTGATAGAAATTGTATAATGACAACATTAGATTTGTAATTACACTACTTTTGGATCCCAATTCTCAACCTATCAAATCCAAAATAAGAGAGCGGCACTCCTCCCTGGTACCTCGACTGAAAGCTATTATTCATAAGGCATCAAACATACATAATTAATTTATTGCAAAATTATTTCCTAAAGTTTACAAGATAATTTCAAATATGGATTAAAATGTTTGAAAAGTAAACTTACTTTACACGGATAAATGCTGGAATCCAAGAACAAAATCCCTAGAAAAACAAACAAAAAATATTTACATGTATAAAACAATACTATATATATATATATATATATATATTTTTTTATTATAGATTAAATAACTTTAGGTGCTAATTCGTATATTTTTTATATCTTGGACAGATCTGCTAGATCAAGAAACTATCACGTTGGTGCAAAAGTTTTTGCTGGTTTATAGAAAGGGCATTTTAAACGGTTGCAATTTATTTTGTACATATTGTTATTACTTAAACATATCACTATGATTAATTTATAACTTTCTTTCAAATTATTAATGGTATCATTCATATTTTTCTGCAATATGCTCCTACATGTTGACCCCCCCCCCCAAAAAAACGACCTTCTTTTGTCCACAGAAATGGAGTCATCTTCCATCATGATAATGCTCATCCTCACACAGCACTACTGACCAACCTAGGAGAATTATGTTGGGGAATCTTACCCCGTTCTGCATATTATCCTGATCTAACTTCCTTGGATTATCACTTATCTTGAGGATTACAAAACCATTTAGATGGCCGTAGGTTAACATCAAGAGAGGAGTACTTTTTGTACATATTTTTTTTTTTCCTTTATTAGATGACAGCATGGCACTCACATTTTGGCCAACAAATTTCCAATGTTGGGTTAGAAGACACAAAAGCATTGCATGGCTATTGCACAGTATTTTTCAAGAAAATATAAATGTGTGTCTATCTACACACACACACACACACACACAATCTAACCCAGATATAAGAGACCTAATATAAGAAAAACGGATATAAGAGAGATTTTCTCTGGTCCCAAATTAGAGCCTGTGTTAATATACAGTGTAAACCGGATATAAGAACCCCATATATAATATAAACTAGATATAAGAGATCTTCGCCCTCACCAGAGAAGTCTCTTATATCCGGGTTACACTGTATATGCATATATTTTATATACTTGGAAAACAGAATATATTGCTTGTATAAATAAATGTACAACTAATATATATGTTCATTTATACAAACATTATCATCTACATATGTGCATGCATGTTCCAGCAATACCTCGTTTCAAAGATAATTCAGACTGATAAAAAAAAAAAAAAAAAAAAAAAAAAAAAAAAAAATCATTTTCCAGATCACTGGCAATTTTTTTTTCAGCCTAATGATGTGGTCTTTCTGAAAAAGAGGTACTGCAGAAACATGTATGCATATATATATATAGCTAATAATGTTTATATAAATAAACATTATAAACATGATCTGTTCATTCATCGAGCACTCTTTGATAAATACAGGAGTTTCAGTGGATTTACGTCAATGGAAATCCAAACCATACAACAAGTGTGTGTTTATTAATACAAACATACATTTTTTCACATATTTTCAAATTTATGCTAACCAGTGATGCATTTTTTTTTTATACCTTTGAAAGTCCATGGATTTAAGGATTTTTCATTATTATAATTTCCTGTTTGAATTTGGTGGATCAATAAATGTTGTGTAGTAATTTATTCAGTTTTATTTTCATCACATATTTTCCTATTTCTTATACATGTTTCAATATTATAGAGTATAAATTTTCTTTCATTTATTATTCCATTTATGTTGGCCCAGAGTCAAAAGTGACTTTGCAACTGGATAATCCTTCAATCGCAGTAATTATTATTTCCTACACTGAAGATTGCGTAAGCATGCAACATTAGTGCCTGTAGGTAATAATGATAAATATATATATATATATTTCCATTAAAAATATGGAAATAAAAATACAATCAATATGAATTGTTTGAAAAATAAATAAGTTTGTATTATTCGGACTACTCTTTTCATTTTGAAAATTATTGTCACGTTTCGGTCAATATAACTTCTAACATTCTTCAGGTGTATCTTAGCGAACTCTGGAATCTTTCTGTCAAACTTGGGAATCTGCAGAGAATTCGTGAACGGAATTTATTTTATTTAATCCACGGGTGGGAGCATGCTCTCGTTCTGTCAGCCATGACTGGGCAGAAGTTCTAAGTAATTTCGCAATTGAATTTTGAGTGTTGCCCGCACTAAGGATTGAACCTTAAACCTCTAGAAGGAGGTCGCTAACAATTAAATTTTACTTAGTACTTGTGGACCTGTGGTATAGCGCATAAAGTACCCGAAAAAGATTACCGAGAAAGACACACATGAAGAAGGTCAGAGGTTACATCAACCGAAATGTGAAAATAAAACTCAAGATGAGAACAGCCGTCTGAATAATCCAAATAATATGAATCATCAATCCTCATTTTAAAAATTAAAAAACAAATATTTAATACTCTGTCTTGAGAGTGCAGAGTGGCATCAAGGGATTCTGTTGAACCTTCTGCAGATGGATCATGGCTGCCGTAGAAAAGAGTAGTCCATCTGAAAGTAGAATAAAAATAGGTTAAAAATTGCAGAAGCTTTTTTATGAATATGTCTATCATAATTATATAAAAACAGGATCATTTAATACAGGATGAGGTAAAAAAAAAAAAAAAAGAAAAAAAAAAAATAGGTGTTTTTGAAATTGCTATTACTCCGCCCTATATTATTAGTATTCCGATTACACGTCGCTACATAGTACAAATATACTATAACCGTCATGCATGGTGCAAATAAAATATACAATACTCCTCTTCCAACGACATCCAATGAGTAACATCACTAAATTCGGCTGTTCCGGGTCCCGGTTGGTCACCCAGCATCTGGCGGTCACTGATGAAGATCTTGGATATTGAAAGATCCTGTCTGATGACTCACCACTTCCCCCACATTGTCTTAAGATCAAAGGGGCAAATTGCACGGTACTAGCCATCAAGGTCTGGGTCGCTGGGGAAAAAGGGTGGTTTTAGCCAAAAAAATAAAAAGAACAACTCAACACCTTGGTTTGAAGAAGACGATAATTATTAGTTAAAACGGAAAGAATATACATTTCCACAAGTCCTTTAAAAACTGGTCTGAACGGCATTTAGTTGGCAAAGTCTGGGCGATTTCACATCAATTCTAAGTTCTATGGTTAGTCCATTAGTAGTGGGGATCCTGGTGAGGAGCGTGCATCATCATCAGCAAATGGCCATAAAACTTTCCTTCCCAGTGACTGTCTGCTGTCTTTTTCAGTGAACACCAGCTGTAAAAACTAACTTGGCAACTGTTTGGGGGGGGGGGGAGTACCAGTTTTATGTCATATTAGAAATACATTAAATAGGTCCTGTTTTTTTTTTTTTTTTTTTTTTTTTTACAAAGGCATGCCATATTATAATTTAATAATGAATTATTTTGTTTGTTCCAGATAAAACTAACTTCCAAATGTGGACAATTGAATATAAGGTCTTTGCATACGAGGGGTATGTGAAAAGTAACGAGTCAGTCATAGCTGCTCAGAGAGAATTTTGTCAGCACTTTAACCTAACTCGACATCAGGCAGTTCACAAAAGAGACAATTCTAAACTGGGTTCATTCTCTTCGCACAGACGGCATACTGCAGACCTGCTGCAGAGAGTGGATGCAACCTTTCATAAATGCATGCATACTGGCATCACCGAAAATGGGCATCACATGAAAGATATCGTATTCCACACTTGACTTTATTAAATGGCAAAAAAATTATTTCATTTTCAATAAAATTTTATATTTCATGATTTTTTTTTTTTTTTAGAAACACCTGTTATTTCTGCCCCACCCTATATAACTATTTGAAAAGCTATAAAATTTGTTCATTAACTTAATTTAAGATTTACCATTATCTACTTAAGCAGCACCTCCTCTGCTTGTTTGTATGCCGGTTCGTATTTTGAATTTTTGGTAAAGAATATCTGATGCTTGTTTACGTTGGTGAGCATTTAAATCAACGCATTTCAGGTGAAAACATTAAGTACTTACGTGCTACAGTAAAATTGGTATGAATTCCAAAATTACGAAAAATGATCCAATAGATGTGCTAGGTATTTTTTTTTTTTTTTTTTTTTAAACCAAAAATCATCCACAATTACATGCTGTTTAAAAATTGCAGACTCTTAATTTAAGTAAAGGGAGATAAGTCAGTCATACTAAATTGGTCATGCAGCTCTTCCACATAAAAACGTGATAAAACTTGATAAATTATAGTTTTACTTGTAATTATTTTTTTACTGGATCATTTTCACAGGGATCATATTATTTCAGGTTATTTGTGAATATATAGTCAATAATTATATTTGTTGATCTGTACAGAAGCATTTTCATCCAATTTTATTCTTCATATTTGTGTCTTACCACTCATAATGACCACTCCCAAAACAAAATTGTAACAAATAAAATAAAATTTTAGTTGGTATAACCAGTATAACCATATAAAAATTTGAATTGAAACCGTTTCATGCATAGGATTATTGAAAATGCTGAATCCCGTTATCAGATTATAGAAATAGAAAAGTTAAGAAATAAATAGGCAAAAAATGTTTAAAAAAAGGAAACATAAAAAGAAGCATGCTAAATATTTAAATTGTTGTTAGATAATAAAGAGGAGGCGGAGCTGAGATAAGAATGGCTTTGATTGGTCTAGAGAGATCACATGTTAGAAAAGAGGGGCATTTCACCAAGTCAGCAAGTAAAATGAGTAGTTGGTAAGTAGGAACATAGATCTATGCATACTCATTTGAAAGCCTCCGATCTACAGGGCCGCTTACCTAAGTAAATGATAATTGGATTGATATGAGAAATATTCAACAAAGAATAAAATCGAAATGTATAAAAAATGCTTAAAATGAAAACATTATCAATGTTCATATCATCATTAAGTGATGGCCATCCTTTTCTTTTCATTTTATTAAATAATGATCAGCAATTAAAAATGACAAATTCTATACCTTTTTCTTTTCTTTATTGGAATCTTTCACTTATTATTTCCCAGACACCTTAAGTAAACAATCTGCCCTGACCTGGACATCTAAAGCAGCCAATCTGCCCTGACCTGGACATCTAAAGCAGCCAATCTGCCCTGACCTGGACATCTAAAGCAGCCAATCTGCCCTGACCTGGACATCTAAAGCAGCCAATCTGCCCTGACCTGGACATCTAAAGCAGCCAATCTGCCCTGACCTGGACATCTAAAGCAGCCAATCTGCCCTGACCTGGACATCTAAAGCAGCCAATCTGCCCTGACCTGGACATCTAAAGCAGCCAATCTGTCCTTACCTGGACATCTAAAGCAGCCAATCTGTCCTTACCTGGACATCTAAAGCAGCCAATCTGTCCTTACCTGGACATCTAAAGCAGCCAATCTGCCCTTACCTGGACATCTAAAGCAGCCAATCTGCCCTTACCTGGACATCTAAAGCAGCCAATCTGCCCTGACCTGGACATCTAAAGCAGCCAATCTGCCCTGACCTGGACATCTAAAGCAGCCAATCTGCCCTGACCTGGACATCTAAAGCAGCCAATCTGCCCTTACCTGGACATCTAAAGCAGCCAATCTGCCCTGACCTGGACATCTAAAGCAGCCAATCTGCCCTTACCTGGACATCTAAAGCAGCCAATCTGCCCTGACCTGGACATCTAAAGCAGCCAATCTGCCCTGACCTGGACATCTAAAGCAGCCAATCTGTCCTTACCTGGACATCTAAAGCAGCCAATCTGCCCTGACCTGGACATCTAAAGCAGCCAATCTGTCCTTACCTGGACATCTAAAGCAGCCAATCTGTCCTTACCTGGACATCTAAAGCAGCCAATCTGCCCTGACCTGGACATCTAAAGCAGCCAATCTGTCCTTACCTGGACATCTAAAGCAGCCAATCTGTCCTTACCTGGACATCTAAAGCAGCCAATCTGCCCTGACCTGGACATCTAAAGCAGCCAATCTGCCCTTACCTGGACATCTAAAGCAGCCAATCTGTCCTTACCTGGACATCTAAAGCAGCCAATCTGCCCTTACCTGGACATCTAAAGCAGCCAATCTGCCCTTACCTGGACATCTAAAGCAGCCAATCTGCCCTGACCTGGACATCTAAAGCAGCCAATCTGCCCTTACCTGGACATCTAAAGCAGCCAATCTGCCCTGACCTGGACATCTAAAACAAACAATCTGCCCTGACTTCAGACAGCTAAAGAAATCAATCTGCCTTGATTCCAGACACCTAAACAAACCAATCCTGGACATCCAAATTAATCAACCTGCCCTGACCCCAGATACCAAAAATGACTAATAGAAAAGCAGCATTCCTGTACCCACCTTCATTTTATAATTTAGTTCCAACATTCCATGAACAATGATTCTGACAAAAAGAATTGCTGTTTTATGTGTCAACTATTGCTTTAAGTGATATGTAGATATTTTCAATCTTCTCTGAGTATTCATGTGCTCGACTGAGCTTCAATCTATGGTACCGACCCCTGTAAAATATTCACATGAACACACATCTAACTACCACCACTGTCAACAATTTCCCGCACTCTGTGCACCTAAAAACTAAACAAAAATTCCATGAGCAAAGGTTTTATCCTAGAACTACCCTTCTACAAGGATGCTCCTGAGCTAACTATAACATGGCTATTTTTTTAAAAGTCCAATGTAAACAAATTCTTGTTGAGTTGTCCTCTTAAATAATAAAATTTTACTCAATTTCTACCATTACCAATTATCGTAGTATTGTCTTCCCAAGCACTCGACGCTCATTAACCTTTATCCTCAAAAAAGCATTGGTCATCAAGCTTTGATCTTAGCCAGCCATTATAATCCTTTTCTGATAACAGTGGGGCGATAATCTTTTTAGCCTTCCTTATCTATATAGTCATGGGTTAAGTCATCCAGAAACTACTCAAGTAAAGCACCATCGACTGAAGGGACGCATCTATCAGACGATGGTGAAAATCATTCTTCCATCCTTCTCTGTGGCTGTGAGATCACTGAAGTTAAGCAACGTTGAGCCTGGTCATTACTAAAATGGGTAACCAATTTGAGAATCCCAGGCACTTTATGTAGGAGGATGGCAACACCTCTCTGCAAGAGTTGCAAAAACCTAACGTCATCATCTCCCCTGATAGCGATATACATGCGATTGGGGACCGTTTGTGAATTTCATACCCCCTAGTAATACAAAAAAAAGAAAAGAAAAAATTAAAATGTCTGGAATTACTTAAACAAAATAAAGTTGTCACTTTTTGGTTTATTTATATTACAATATGGGGAGTTGGATTTTGGTTCAGCGTTTAACGACACGGATTGATAACCTTAGTGTCCCAAATTCGAATCCCGTTCGTTCCACATAAATCCCTTTTACTTAGGATGCTGACAACTTTCATATGGTACCTCCTGTAAGTATCTGATGTCTTTCTAGAAAGAATCCTGACTATAAAAATATTGGGGAAACCAATACCAACAACAAAATCTTCAGATTCATACAGATAAGAAAAAAAGAGAAAAAAAAGGTTAATGACACGGACAGACAAACCGAGCGTTTCAAGTTCGAATCTAGTTCATTCCACAAAATCACTTTCACTTAGGATGTTGGCAACCTTCACGTGGTCCCTTTCGTAAGTACCTGATGTCTTCCTAGAAAAATATCGGGGAAACCAATGCCAACAATAGAATTTTTGGATTCATACAATAGGATGATGATTACAACATAGAGAAGGCTGGATGAAGCGACCAAGAAATGGTACTGCTATCATTTAAGCTAAATCTCTCTCGCTCTCTTTGTCTGACAAAGCAGCATATGGTCATGTAATAGTTTGAGTTAAAAAAAAGTTTTCTTTTTAAACTTGGCGATGAGAATCTCTTACACACACCATTTTTGCAGCAAGTATAACAGGAAATAAAATAAGGAATCTTTGGTAGGAAATATTCTCGTGCTCGAAAAATTAATAAATGTCTATATTTTAAAATGTAATATTTTCTTCTTTTTTTTTTAAATTAAAACATTTTTTTTCCTCGCATTTAGGATTCAACTTGCTATTAGGTTGTTTTTTTTTTAATTTCATTAAAAAATGCAATAATTAGATAGAAGAAAAATAGAAAAAAAAAAAAAAGAAATGGAAAAAATCTTTTATAAAATACAAGGAGCTCAACTTGCTATAATTTTCCTTTTTTAATTTTATTAAAGGATGCAATAATTAGATGTTTTGAAATTGTGCTGAGCAACATACTTTTTAGGATTCCCTAAAAGTCAATATTAACCATAACCAAGTAAAACCAAAAACAGAAAATAAAAAGAAAAAAGAATTAGATAGAAAAGGGGAGAAAAGAGAAATGGAAAAAAAAGAAAAAGAAATCAATAATTTCTATTTATTAAGTTAGGTCATTTATCACATTGGCAGTGAGATTAAAATGCAAAATCCATATTCAAAATAAAAGAACAATAGTTTTCTAATGTACTAATCAGTGCATACCATTGACATACTAAGGTTAACTAATTTGTATATTGCTTTGCAAAAGGACATCGCATTAATTCACTATTCATTATTATTGTTTTCTAATTCATTGATTGTTTTCATTGTATTAAAACATTTTTATAGAAGAAAATCTTTCCATCATTTTTTTTTTTTTTTTTTTAAATAAATTTACATCTTCTAGAAATTGCAATTTATCCATTTTTTTTTTTTTTAATTTTCTTATTTTGTTCGAGCTGGAGATGGGGCATTCTACCAGATGCTAGACATTCATCCTTCATCCAACTGAGAGATCTTTTTAAGATCCTAACTGTCCCTTGTATCTCTCTTGCATTTGATTCACCGGAGATATTTGCCAGATAGATTTTGAAATTCTTTTTAAGGAGTTCAGTTGCTCTTATAATTACTAGTGTGATGGAGATCTTCCTAAGATTCCAGTTTCTTTTAATGTTGTAAATAAGACCTTGATATTTTGTTATCTTTTCCCTTTCAGCTCTGTTTAACCAGCGTCATTGAGGACACAAGCTTCTACCAAGGTTACTCCTTTCTACTTGTCCCATATCATTATGTCAGATTTATTAGTTCCATTTTCTAAGTACTTAACTATAGGAATTACTTAAGCATAGTGGATAGTGTATGACTTATTTCCAACTATTCTTTCTGGCATATGTTCTCAGGATCTGCTGCTATATTCAATATTCAACTTCTTACAAATGACCCAGTGGAGATATTTATACACCCTATTGTGTTGCATTGTATTTTCTCGACAGAACCTTACTTGTAATTGCTGAGACCACTTATTTTCTTAAAAGCATTGGTCATCAAGCTTTGATCTTAGCCAGCCATTATAATCCTTTTCTGATAACAGTGAGGCGATAATCTTTTTAGCCTTCCTTATCTATATAGTCATGGGTTAAGTCATCCAGAAACTACTCAAGTAAAGCACCATCGACTGAAGGGACGCATCTTTCAGACGATGGTGAAAATCATTCTTCCATCCTTCTCTGTGGCTGTGAGATCACTGAAGTTAAGCAACGTTGAGCCTGGTCATTACTAAAATGGGTAACCAATTCGGAAATTCCAGGCGCTGTATATAAGAGGATGTCAACGCCTCCTTGCAAGAGTAGCAAAAACCTAACGTTGTCATCTCCCCTGACAGGGATATACATGCGATTGGGGACCGCTTGTGAATTTCATACTCCCATGAAACTTCCTCCTTCGGAGGAAGCCGGTTAAACCCAAATGGGGTGAGTGCTGATACACACACACACACACTGGAAATCGTGAACAACAACTGTCTTCCCAACATATTGCACTGCCGCCATGGGGATGGTGTTCTGGTTTCTACTTTCCGTCGAAGATTAAACCTACTCACCCTACCATCAGTTCTTCTTTAAGGATATCTCCGGAGGTTTGGACATACAGTTTGTCACCCAGAAGGAGAGCTCATTTGCAAGGTCCTCTCTCTCTCTACCTGGCTGATATGAACATGTCGGTAGACAGCTGAAAACTTGGGCGACAACAATTAAGGATGAGTTCTATCTGTCCCACAAATAGTTGGTCACTAGCGCTGGAATCAGAATCGGTTAACCATTTCCTGCGATCTGGACTGCGATGGCTCAAGATACAGTTCATGCTCAGGAGGAAGCCAGCTTAATCTGACCTGGATGATGGCTAATACAAGTAGAAGTTCAAATAAGTAAATGAAGCATGATGTGTTTTTATTTTTTTTAGGTATCAAAGTGAAATGCTTATTTTATTTATTTTAATTCGGTGATATTTGTTAATCTTAACTTTTTTACAGTTCAGAATTTTTTAAATGAGAAAGGATTGTGTTATTTGAATTAATCAAACTAATATTCTCATCTTGAGTATAATTTGCACAACGTTTATGTCAATGCAACCTCTGACCTTCAAGTGTATAAGCCGCCATGTTTGATATTGGGAAAGAGCTAACTTTACACTTCCGAGGTTTCTTTAATGGTTTAATTAAATCCATTAACCAATCATAAGTTCTTACTTATTTTTGTAAATAATACAAACTTAACTTATTTATTAATTTCTAATAAAAACTTCTTCCATTTTTATTTCTGTAAAAGTGTTTTATATATTGTTAATTATTTGTACATGAAAGGACAATTACTTTTTATTGTTCTACATATAAAATGGATTGTTTTAAGAATTTGAACATTTTTTTTTATTGTACATTTTTTACAGTCAATTTTTATTTATTATTATTTTAGCAGTTGTACTTTTATTTATTTATTTACTTTTTGAGCAGGTAAAAAAAAATGACATTAATGGTTTGAAAGTAAGGCAATGAATCATGATGTTTATAATAAGATAAATTGGGCTGCTCGTCAACCCCACCTCACCCCACTATCTTTCACTGGGTAACTTTTTTTTTTTTTTTTTACTTTTTGAATGTTGTCTAGATTTTGACAACTGACTTAAGGTATTTTTGCAATGCCGAATCAGGTAATGGCATCCGTTTTTCCCATCAGGTCAGGTTTTTGTATTAAGTTGATTTGAAAAAAAAAAAAAAAAAAAAATCAGATCTTGTGACAAAATCGATTACATTTTCATGGCATTATCTGCTGATTTTTGTCAACACACATCATCGTAAATATGTTTTTTAAGAGAAAAAAAATGTTTTGCCAACAATTGATTACCTGATAGAAACATCAATTACTGTAAACTGGATGGTAGACATTGATAAAGGTAAATACATTTAAATTGCATGTTGTCTCATCACTGTTCAAACTTCAGGGCTTGAGCTTTTGTTTCTTCAAACTTCTGGAATGTTCAGTGACAATGAGGTCTCTCTTCAGATCCCAACAGTAGTCAACCATTATGACTGCATCCCAGCGACCCTGATACCTCGTCTCTATCTCTTTCAGGTTATTATGGAATCTCTCCTCCAACTCGTCACTCATTGAACCCAGATTCTCAGGAAACTGGTCCATATGTGAAAATAGATAGTGTATCTTGCTGCTAGCCCCCTTCCATTTTCACTTGAATTATTCAAGATTTTAGGACATGCATTATGCGTCACCTATTCTCACTACATGTTAATTATTTGATAATTATTCTTTTATAATAAAGTGATATAGTTTTCTTGAAGCATTGCGTGCAATCTGTATAGAGATGAGTATTATAATGCAAGAAATTGAAATAGTAAAGCTTACTTGTAATGTTTCTACATTTTTAGGATGAGGATTGATAATATGTATTCTTTAAATCGTTGTGAAATGTTCTTAGAAAAGCAGAAACATATCAATCAGTAGTCAATCCAAATTCATACAAAAAAAAAAAAAAAAAAAGGAAATGACTTAACACTCTTTCTGTTTCATAAATATATAACGCTTGTGAATTCTTACAACTATTATTCGTTTGAAAAAAAAAAAAAAAGAAAAAGGATGAAAACATTCTTCCATTCATGAATAAGAGCCAATGTCAAGATACACCCAAAAACGGTCAGGTTATATTGGTTGAAACATTGTGAGGATAATACCAAAGATGAGAACAATAGTCCGAACAATTTAAATAATACATAAAATCTCACTTGTTTAGTCACAACTTTATCTAATGTGTGAATAAACAAAATTTAGTAGAAAAAAAATTCTAAGTAGAAAAAAAAATTACTTCGCTTTTCTCCTCAAGACAGACATATTTCCATTCCTTGCCTAGTGATAACTTTCTCATACACTCTTTTGTTGTTTTATATATAATATTAATTGTTAATAATTTGGACGATTTTTTAAATTTAATCTCGTTTTAAATAAAAAAGCAAGTATTTATTTATGTCTGCAGTTAGCTATAATTTCTTGTTTTTTGTTTAATAAATTAATTTTATTTTCGAAGTTTATAATTTGATATTTTCCTGAAAGCATAATGTACAGTTTGTACTATTTATATTGTAAAGAGGAGTTTATTTTAACATTTGATATCAGAACTAATATTTTATTTATTTTTTACATTTTTTGTCCCATATATATTTAGATAATATGGTGCTATTTTAGTGTTCATATTTTCTTAATGTTTAACTAAGTGGACAAAAAAAAAAAAAAAAGGGGGCTGGGGCAAGATAATACAGTTATCAACAACAGAAAGCAGAGGGAAGAAAAAATAAGAAGAAAAGCAGTGGATCCTTTCTTTTCTTATCATATTGCAAAATTATAACCAATCAAAATTCTGAAATTCTTTATTGAAAGAAAATTATTGCGAAAAGCTTCCATAGTACAAACTTTATAAAATAGACAAAATCATTTTTATAACAATTAATAATAAAACTAATTCACAAAAAAAAAGTAAATAATAAATAAATGAGCAGATTTACTTAAAAAATTCAAGCATTTTTAAAAAGATGTAAATACATTGGTTCACATGGTGTTTAACCTATTTTTTTTGTTATAGGAAATAATTTTCCATAAATAAAAATTATAAGCATATATCTAATTCAGTGAGCCTATGAAAGGTATATTTTTATTATTTAACCAGTCTCCAATTTTATCTATCAATATTTTTCATGGAAATCGTGCCAGACAAAGCATGAAGACACTTGACGTAAGGAATTAAAAAAATACTGCTTTAAGATCAAAGTTTAGCCAACAATAAGCGTTAAATGATTATAGCTAAGAAGGCAGCAATTTTTTCCCTTTGTCAGATATCGCTCATGGAATGTGAGAAGTAAAAGGACAAAATAATGTCAATGAGAAATATGGAGCTGCAGAAAGTAAACAGGATTCACTTTCTACTCTCCTTAAAAATTAAATCTGAGTTAATGTCTTTTTTTTTGTGTGTGTTCACCTAAATAACAGTAAATAGACGCTAAAATATATGCAGAGATGTTTTGAAAAAAAAAAAAAAAAACTTTGTTATAATTAGATGTAATTTATAATTAACTGACCAAGTCACTTATCCTTTTTCTTAGCTTTCTCTGTATTTCTCTCATCCCCTCTTACTCAACGTTGATTTCACTATTCGCTAATGTTTTACTACCTCTCTGAGCATTCAGAGAAAGAGGGACTCATTTTTACCGTCGTTACCCAATTTACATATGTGTACATTCCACAACCAGATTGTCTTCTGAAGGTTGATGGTTCAATCCTTAGTACAGCTGATAATACCTCCCTACTTCTATTTCCTCCCAAGAGAGATGTTATCAGTTCATCTCTGCGTTTTTAAATTTTTTAATTTACATGGCAAGTACTCAACTGAGCTTCAATCTATGATCCTCCACCCTTGAAAAATATTCGCAACAAATATTCAACTAGCTACAACTTTCAACAATTCCCCTTACCCTCTATAAGTGCTTAAAACTAAATGAAAATTCCATGAGCAAAATTTCTTTCCTAGAAATTACCTGTCTGTTGAAAACAATACTACGGGGCTGCTTCACAGTTGACTAGTACATGATCGTTTTCAAATTTAATGTAAATAAGTTCTTGTTAAGTTGTCCTTTTAAATAATATTCTACCCAAGTTCCGCCATTACTGATCATCAAGATGGAGTGTCACAGACTAGCCGACATTCATTAAACTTTGCCCTCAAGTGACCTTAGGGCCTTGATAAATAGTGAAAAAAGAATTACTCAAAATAACATTTCTACCTTCTATACAGTCAAAACCTTGTGAATAAAGCAACTAAATCGAAACCTTGTGAATATTAGTCTAAGTCATCATCATATTCAATTTAACGTCCATTTTACATGCTGGCATGTGTTGGACAGCTTTTAGAAATTGACTTCCAAAATAACCTATTTTTAACAAAATCTTTATCTCTTTCTTTCAAATTCATCCTTATAACTTTATCATATTTTTTTCCCTGACCTTCCCCTGCCAACTGTTTTTTCTACCTCAGCTGTTCTACACCTAAGTTTTTAAATTTTTGAAATGAGGATTGATAATTAATATTATTTGGATTATTATGTTCTCATCTTCATATGTTTCAGCCGATGTAACCCTTGACCTTCTTCAGATGTATCTTGTCAAACCCTGCAGTCTGCACGGAACACTGCATTTAATTCACGGGGGTGACATGCTCTCATTTTGTCAGCCATGACTAGGTAAAAGTCCTAATTAATTCACAATTGCATTTTTGGGTAATGCCCGCAATGAAGATTGAACCTTCAAACCCTAGAAGTGTGTAACTTACAACTGAATTTTACCAAGTAATGTATCCAATATGCCACACAAGGACCCATGGCGCTGTGTAAAGTTACACTCTTACATTGATCGAAACGTTGTGCAAATGATATTCATGAGAACAGTAGTCTGTATAGACCAAATAATATGGATTAAGTTATGTTAAACTGAAACAGACAACTGACCCCCGACATTAAAATGCAACTCGTCACCCGGATTCCAGAGGGAGAATTAATTTATGATATAATTCTCCCTACCTCTCTGTCTGGGCGACGCAAGCATAACAGCCGAGAACTTGGACAACCACCATCAAGGAGGACTACGAAAGAAGATCATAGTCAAAATAATCTGCTCCTTTTGATTTCTGGTTTTTGCTGTTCGTTTGGTTGGATAATTAGACATAGTCAAGTGGACAAGAAAGCCATTCTTAACAAGGTAGAGTGGGACTTTCATGTTATCTGAGATAATCATTAATCAAAAGGAACCATATCTTTCTTGTCACTGTCATCCCATCTGCAGAGCAGAAACCAAAAGTCAAAATGAGCAGTCAATCTTGGCTATAATCCATTACCTTGTTGTCAAAAGTGATTGATGGAGCAAGCAAACTCCTTTATAGCATCAAATAAGTGGCTTCCAATGACATTGTTCACCATCATGTATGTTGACTCCAAAGATTCTATTGTTGGCATTAGTTTGCCTGATGTTTTCCTTGTCAGAATTCTTTCTATAAAGATATCAGGCATTATGGGAAAAACTGCATGAAGGCTGCCAACATCCTAAGTGGAAGTGATTTTTGTGGAATGAACTGGATTCAAACTTGGAACAATCAGGTCGTCAGTCCATGTCATTAACCACTAGACCACATCCACCTCCCACCTCTATATTAATGCTGGCAAAAGAGAATTTAACAGCCATAACAAAATGAAAATTAAGCTGAGAAATGAAAACAACATCCAGGAATTTGTATAACTCAGCAGCAATGTTTGTGACGGACTGTGCAGCATATAGAAGAAGTCTTTGTCCTTTGATAAACTTAAGAGGGGTTTTTAAATAATGTTATTCAGAAAGCCATTCTTAACATGGCAGAAGAAGGGAGCTTTCATGTTCTGAGAGGAAGATAATCATTAATCAGAAGGGACTATATCTTTCTTGCCACCATCATTCCATTTGTGGAGGAGAAAACGGAAGTCAAAAAGAGCAGACATTCTTGACTATAACCAAGAAGGATGATGAGAATTTATTTCAGAGATCGAATCCTTAGTTCTATTTTGTTGTGATAGTTCTGTTTGCCACAAATTATCCAACAACTGCAGGGATGGAAGAACCAAAAATAACCATCTTTAATGGTTTGAACATGTAGCTTGTCACCCAGAGTTTTTTTGTCTGGATGATACAGGCATATAAGTGGATAGCTGAGGGCGTGACAACAACCATCAAAGAGGATTCGGCTGAACTCTCAGGTCCACGGATTTTTTTTTTTTTTTTTTTTTTACACAGTGATCACCACTTATCAAGGCCCGGAAGCCACTCAGGGATAAGGGTTATTGCAAGTACATTACATTAGTGTGGAGATTTGATGAAGTGTTTACTTAAGGGGGCGGTTCATTAGGAATTTGTTAACATTGGACTTGAAGACATCCAAGTTGTAGTCCGGAGGGAAGCAGGCAGACGGAACAGAGTTCCACAAGCGTGCAGTTCTAAGAAAGAAGCTTTGTTCATGGAATCCGCGTTTTGATTTAGGCACAGATATAGAGTGGGGGAAATTTTTCACAGTGGATTCAGCTAGACGGGTGTTTTTCGTGAAAGATTGGCGAGGGGGGACCAGAAATTGGAGTTCAGACGAGCACCTGCCATGAAAATAACGATAAAACAAGGATAGGCTCGCAACGTCTCTTCTGTGGGAGAGAGGTTGCAGGGTAGAGAAAAGGGCATCCCCCACTAAGCCACGAAGTCTATTTTGTACTCTGTCAAGGCATGATAGGCTGTTTTTGGACGCTCCTGCCCAGATATGGCAACAGTATTCCATCTTTGGATGTACTTGGCTTTTATATAGATAGAGAATTGGATGATGAAATTACGATTGTTTAATGACCTATACATGCTTAGGGTGTCATCGTTTAGGATGTAGGGCAAGCCAACAAAGAACACATTGCAATTTCTACAACAGAAATATTTTCAAATAATTTTAAACAGATTTCAATGTAAAATCAGTTTTTAAAAAAATTTGGTGCTTCTATAGTATTAGTCACAATTGCAAATCGCATTTCACATAAAAAAAACTTTTTGCTGTCCTTACGTATCATGCCGAAATAAATATCCTCAATAAAATTAGAAAAAAACAGTCAAGTAGAAAATCGCCTAGAACTTTATATTAAAAAGAAATATTGGTCTTGTCATATTTTTTCAATCCGTCATTGATAAGAACGAAAGTGCCAGAAGTTGCTGTAAAGCAGGGAAGATACGCCAGTCTTCCATTTAAGTCTTTCTTGGAACTGCACACCTGTGGAACTCTTCCATTTACCTGCTTTCCAGCTGACTACAATATGGCCGTCTTCAAATGTAAACAGTCCAACGTAAACAAGTTCTTGACAAGCCGTTCCTCTTAAGTAAACCAATTTACCAAATTTACACTTCTAATGATTACTATGATATTGTTTTTTGGACCAATGTACACTCTTTAACCCTTATCCTCGAGTGACCCTTGGGCCTTGATAAGTAGTGATTCCTTTGTAAAAAAGTAAAAATAGATGATATAATATGATAAAACTACAATTTATGATTGTATTTTCTTGTAATTGAACTTCTATTCGATCATTAAAAAAAATATTTTGGTAAGGATATTTATTTCTGCATGATACGTAAAGTATATCAAAGTGTTTTCACGTGAAATATGATTTTCAGTTGTGACTAATACTATAGAAACACCAAAAAAATCTTTTTAATTTTTATATGAAAATGGAGACTGGTAAAAAATGTAACAAAAGTGTACAGAATGCCATTTCTAAAAAACATTTTTTTATTATTATAACATCTCAACAGGCAACACAGATGGGCAATTTAATTAATAGACATAATAGTTCACAATTTATGCAATATGATAAAAAACGAGAAAGAAAAATTGGATTCTTATTGAAAATTCAACCTAATCAAAAAAATAAAAAATAAAAAAATAGAGAAAACGATGTACCCATCATAGAACAAAAATGTCATATTCCAAAAATTATGTAAATTGATCAAATAGTTTTGTTCGTTTTTTTATTTTTTTACATTTAAAAATTTTGATCTCGGTAGTTTGAATGGAGTTGTCTATTTATTAAATTATTAAATTTATTAAATATGAATTCATCATATTTAATAAGTAAAGAGACAACTGAATTCAAACTACTGAAATTAAAAAAAAAATCAGCATTGTAATACTATTAATCATTAAAAATCATAAAATAATTATTTTTTATGTTAAACTACTTGATCAATTTACGTAATATTTGGAATATGACATTTTCGTCCTGTGACTGGTAGGTAAATATTAAAGATTTTTCTATATTATTTTTTCTTAATTAGGTTGAATTCTTGACTTGCACCAAAAATTGTTTATAGTGTTACTAGAAAATAGTTATGAAAGCGTTGGATCAAAGGATTTCGTTTGAACCGGAAAATGAAAAGCTTGAATGCAAATGAAGGCAGTTAATGGAAATAAACAAAACGGCAACCAAACAAAATCAAAAGCATACATATTGTACTGATTTCCAGCACCACTGACAGGATTTCGGCTGAAAATAAAATAAAGAAAAAATAGGACAAAAACGAAAAAAAAAAAAATTATAATGAAATGAAAGAATCACAAAACAAAATAAATAGAAAAAAAAGGATAAGAGTCACTCCCCTCCAAAAAAATTTTTTTTTAGAGAACAAAAGAAAATAATTTTAAAATATTGGATGAAAACAATTTTTTTAAAAAACTTGGACGAATATAAAAAACTTAGACAAAATAAAAAAAAAGGATAATTTTTTTTTTTAATAGGATACAGTAACAACAAAGAAAACTATGGAAAAAAATAAAACAGATAAAAAACAACAAAAAAATTAAATAGGGCAAAAAAATAGAATAACATTTACAAAGAAAAATAGGACAAAAACAAATAAAAAAAGCAACATGCCCTCCATGCAATATGAACATTGCAAAGCATGAATTAAACAAACAAATAATAAAAAAAAACAAGTGATATTAAAGTTTTTAAAATCCTTAGAATGTAGAAAAATACTGAATAGAGAAATTTGATCACATATTTGAAAACATTATTGCAATTTATTTACTCCTCCACAAAGGCAAAAGGTGAGACAAGGTAATTTTTAATGTGGGGGGAAAACCAGCTACCCAAAAAGGGGCACTCTGAAAGTACGCAAAAATAAAAATTGCCTTTGTACAGAAGAATCTCCCCTATATTGACTAATTAATACGACAAATTAATTTAAGTGTAGCATCAGAACAGATACTACACTGTGATCTTAGCCCGAAGGTCAGAAAACATTATTTCCTCAATTTAATTTTAAAATTTAGAAAACCAAATAATGTTATATTATTTGTTATCAAATGATTAAAATATTTTTTTTTTTAAACTTTTGTTAAGACAACTTTTTCAAAGAAAAAGTTGGGGTTTTTTTTTTGGGGGGGGGGGGTATATTAACCATTAGGTTTTCTCTCTCCACAAAAGGAGTCCCCAATCTAATAGGACTCACATTATTAACCAATCTCCAACCTCTATACCATTTCTGTGCCTGTTTTATGAGTATTTTAATGAAATATACTGATGAACTTGCAGCACTTGTGCCCCCTCAACATGCATACTCTTGACTAACCTGCCAAGCAGCAAAATCCCACCCTTTATCTGTTGAGGTCTCTAAATGCTGAAAAGTCTTCTACTCTAATAATTGTTTTTCTCCCTCAGACTGCTATATTTTGGAATTCCCTCCCTGTTTCCTGATTCCCTGACTATACTAACACACATAACAGACATCTTGCTGCTTAACTTAACTCTTCACAGTCCCTCGTAAACACAATCCCAAATAATAATCTATTACATCCAAGTTTAAAAAAAAAAAAAAAAAAAAAAAAAAAAAAAGAGTAAAATATATGCTTGGAAAGCAACACATGTTTTGCATTAGTTTTTCTTTTTCTTTTTTTTTTTTTTTTTTTTTTTTTTACATGGGAGTTACATGATTTAAATTATTGCAGATGGAGATAACCTTTGCTTTAGTTGTTTAATATTAAATGCCATTCTAATATCCATTTCTTTCTATTAAATTCTACTTTGAAATCGTACAACACAATCACGTTGACACACCGGTTCTTGCCAGATCACCGAAGTTAAGCAACATTCAGCCTAGCCAGTACCAGATGGGTGTCCATTTGGGAAGGCGAGGCACTGTATGTACAGCAAGGTAAGATACCAGGTTGAAAAACTGGCGCGGTCTATCCTTCTCTCGAGTGTAAATGAGACTCTTAAGCCGTGGTAGGCACCCCATTTAGTGATGCCATCACAATAAAAAAATACCCTTGATAGCCCTGGCAAAACATCAAGTATTCAGCTACCAACAAGATTTGAATTACACTACAAATTCGCGTAGTGAGTTCAATCTCGGCTACAGCCGCGCTGGCTGGCTGGATTGAAATCCTTGCCTCATATGCTGCAATAATTTAAGGTGTGGCCATCTACAGCAGAGCACACCTCATCAAACCTCACCTTGCTTTTACCAACTTCAAGCTTATTGATCGCATCCTTCCTAACACTGATAAGGCAATCAATATAAATTGTTTCTATGGTTAATCACACTCATTATATTTGTACGTGAATATCCGGTTCCTTTATAACTTACTTCTCTCATCGATCAAACATCTATTCTCAGTCCAAACCTAAGTGTAAAATGAAAGTGAATCTCCATGTTACCATGGAGCTACAGTAATCAATTTAAAAACATTCACAACAAATACACATCTAGCTACAACCACTGTCCCTTACAATTTCCGTTACTATCTATCTATACCTAAAACTAAACAAAAATTCCATGAGAGAAGTTTTTTTTCTAGAACTACAGGTCTATGAAACACAATACTATAGGGTTGCTTCTCGACTGACTATAAGATGGTCATTTTCAAGTCCAATACAAACAAGTTTTTTGTAGAGCCCTCTTCATATAAATAATCAAATTCTAACCAATTTCCACCATTATCAATCATGACAATATTGTATATTATATGCTGTACTGTACTACTGTATTTTGTTACTAATTTTTAATGCCGTATTATATATGAGAGAGAGCCCGTATTGCTATACCAGCCAAACGAGACAGAAATACCTGGCCTGGAAATCATGTGGTTTCATGATCTCTAATTTTTTCATTCAAACGCGGCCTATGCTATAGCATATATGCAACCTGATGTATGTATCAAGCGGTCTTGATAAGAGGTGACTTTCTATAAAAAAAACAAAAAAACAAACTTACATGCTACTAAAACTTCTAGCATTAGTAGGGGCTGATGTTTTGTTCAAGAGTTACCTACTCGCACAAGAGAGCCCTCCTCCCTCGTTTTACTTTATGAAGTTTTTTTTTTTCCAAATTTCTTAAATCCATAACATTTTATTTTCGGCTATCTTAGGTTAGACCAAATTGCGCACTGACATGATCATTCTCATGACAATCTTTTGAGCCTTACTACTTCTGTGCTAACTCATAACAAATTGGTTGGTTGGTTATTTTACGGCATATCAACCCTTTTAAGGTTATTTAATGCCAAATCCAGTGATTTTGAAGAAAAATTTTTTAATAGAATATATTTATTTTTTTCATATCAGTTTCTATTTAACCCATAGTTGGGACCTTATCAGGTACTACAACTCTGGGTCAGAGTGGACCTGGGAGCAATGGCAATTAAAGGGTGGCTCCACACTCTGCAATCTGGGGCCACACCATCAGATATAGTTTAAGGTCATATCCATGACCATAACAAATTGGAAGTGGGTGTTTTGTTTGTAATACCATCACTAAAAGATTACTATACAGAGCCAATAGACTCCCTCAATCTGATTTGGTTTATCAGCAGAGCCTTCCCTCTCTTTCATCAATGTATTGTCTTCACCCTCCAGAATATCAGAGGAAGGTTAACAGGTGCTACACCTTGCCCATTGGTGTCCTGGAACAGTGCAAGGCATGGATATTCATCTCACTGAGGTAACATAAATTTGTCATGTTCAATAACAATAACGTTTACCTATACATACAATGCCTAGTATTTCCAAATGGTCACCCATCTGGCCAGGCTTAACATTGCTTAACTTTGGTGATTTAATGAGAACCGGTGCATCAACATGATTATGCCATATATGTATTAAGTATTTGAAAAAAAAACAAAAAACAAAAAAAACAAATATTAAAAAAACAAACAAAAAAAAACATCATAGTTAAAAACCATTGCAAAATTTTAAGTCAACAAATTAAATTGAAAAATTTTTTTTCCATTACTCCTTTCACCTTCTAATATATAAAATTATCTTCTCGGATTTTCTAAGTTAGAGAAGTGGGTGTTTTGTTTGTAATATCACTCTATACAGGGCCAATAGACTCCCTCGAAAAACATTTTTCCATCCTCCCATATTTTATTGTAATTTGTATCTGATAAATCAATGTTTGATTCTAACTAGCCATTTCTTCCTTCTTTTATCTTAGCAGCATATTCTTTATACTAAAAAATTGTAATTCGTTTCAGTTTCTTTCCAAAAATAATCATTCCAGCAAGGAAAATTATTACAATTGGAAACAATTTTAAATGATAACATAAAAGACACAAAAGGTCATGGAGAAAATTCCATTTTAACTTTAGAGTATCTCACTTATATTTCAAGGGTTTTTTTTTTATTTTGTTGTTTTAATTTTTCATCTCTTCATAACTTACACTTTTATGTTTTTTTCAATTAAAACTAAAATGACATTAATAAATCCTCGCGATAGTTGCTTATTCATTTTTTTATTTATTTATTTAGATTTCTGTTGTTAATTAATCAGATAATTTGTTTATTCATCATTCATATTCTTTTTATATAATACCCAGGCAATGCTGAGTAGACCTGCTAATAAAATAAACAATAATTTGCATGGAATTAAAAAAATTTTAAGATAATATATATTTTGTTTAGTAGGAAAACATTTTTTTTTATCTCCATAGAAAGAATTAAAAAAAAAAAAAAGATGAATAAAAAAAAAAAATTGAAATATGAAAATAAAAATTTGAAAAGTGAAAAAAGTTTGGAATAAAAAAAAATTCAGTGAAAAAAAAAAATTAAACAAATGTAAACATTATTCTCAAAATAATAACAATTTCAAAAATGAAAATAATTTAAAAACTGATAAAAACAATTTCAAAAGTAAAAAAAAATGCAAGAAATTAACAACCCTGGTCTGAGGAAATGAACTCCAAGTACTCTTGCTTTTGAACCAGAAACTATCATGGACTGGGAGAAAGGAGATGAACAATATACTCCTCAGTTCCTCCATTATTGCTATTGTGTGTTTGTTTTACTTCAGCAACTGACTGGTCTTTAACCATCTAACTCCTTTACGTCAAACCTACAGTTCCACATTTGAAGAGTCTTGAATAAAATTTTCAAATGCAAAACTCAAGTATCATTGTTCAATTGTACTATAAACAGAAATATTCATTTTGAACATGCCTCTGTCTTATAACAGAATTTACAGTTGATTTTAAAGGCTGGGCCTTTCTGCTTGTGTGATGATAAAGCTTCTCAAACGCACTTGTGATGTTAAGTTGTATAAAAGCGTTAACTTGGGCCAAAAATCGGACTTCCTTCTTGAATTGGATTTTTTTTTATTATTGATACTTATAGGATGCATTCCAATACAAAACCTATGTAAGGATACTCTCAGACACATTCGTATGAAATTTGAATAAAATCAGCTCAGTCATCTCATACAGAATGAACTCATGCACGCACACACAAAGTTTCTTTTATATCATAATAGAGCTGATTATACACATATATACATTGTTTATTTTATTTAGTGAGAAGATGGGCAGCAAGATGCTTGTTCACATTACATTTACATATTTTCTGTAGAATATTAGATACAAGTAATACAATTTGATTGTCTACAAAAGGGAAATCTGAAAAGGATGTGCGAGATACTTACTTATCTTCATTTCGACTGACCAAAGCAATTCGGCCATAGTCCCAGGCCAGTCTTCGCAAAATTGAAAATAACAAAAGTAGGGCCTAAAAGAAAGAAGGAAAAAGAGGTGCTTGTTTACATCGATCTTTTAAACCAACACATTTCAGGTGAAAACATTACATACGTACATCTCATGGCAAAATTTGTATATATTCCAAAATTTAAGAAAAATGATCCAGCAGAAAAATAATTATAAGTAAAAATAGAAGGTGCTTGTTTAGAAAGATGATTTTTTAAACCAACGCATTTCAGATGAAAACATTAAATACTTATGTGTCATGGCGAAAATTCTATAAATTCCAAAAATTGCTAAAAATGAAGACTAGAAAAATTGTTACAAGTAAAAATAGAATTCATCAAATTATCACGTTTTATTGTATGTTTTAATGTAGAACAGTCATGTGACAAACAAGGGAGATAATCTTTGACTTAAAAATTAATAAACATGCTATCTGGGAACACAATTGTGGCCGATATTTTTTTTATTCAACATACTTCTAGCACAACACCTACTGGATCGGTTTTCATAATTTTGGGAATTTATACTAATTTTGCCATGGCACATAAGTATATAATAATGTTTTCACCTTAAATATGTCTGTATGTATGTATGTCTGCTTAAAACTTTCACGGATGTAAATAAGCTCCAAAAGAAGAGATTATTTTATGTGAATTCTGTGCAAGAATCATCAACAACATATCAAACATCTAGCAAATAAAATAATCTAATGTAAAATAATGTCGACCAGATTTCAGAAGTTGGACCTAAGTATTTGTATTCTACTTAGGACTTTCATCCAGTCATGACTGATCGAATGAGACCATGGATTCAATAAAGGGTTCCGTTCAAAATTCTGTGCAGATATCCTGAGTTTGACCAAAAGATTCCAGTGTTTGACAAGATACTCCTGAAGAATGTTGGAGGTCACATCGACTGAAATATTGTGACCATAATACTCACGCTGAGAACAGTAGTCTGAAGAATCCAAATAAAAGTAAGCAATCCTCATCTCAAAAATTTGTAAATATGATAAGGACCTAAATAGTATTTAATCTGACAAATCAAACTTTAATTTAAAGTAAATTTTTATTTAAAGATGTACTATGTTATTAGCAATAGGTGACCATACTTTGATACAATATTTTTTTTTTTAAATACTTATTCTGATCTGGCAATTTTCTAATATGTAGAAATTCGGATATAGTCACCTTAAAGGAAAAATGAGCTAAAAGGAATAACTCATTTTTATTTTTTTTCAGCAAAAGGTTTTTTTATGCGACAATGGATGAAACATGAATCTGTCACATCACTCCAGAATCAAATCGGCAGTCAGCCAAGTTGACAGTAGCAGATGAAAGCCGCCCAAAGTGACCAAAGACACAAATATCAGTAGATAAGATTTTGGTCTCCATATTTTTGGATGTGCAAGATATTTTATTCATCGATTACTTTGAGAAAGAAAAAACAAT
Source organism: Euprymna scolopes (assembly GCF_053919585.1). Lineage (NCBI taxonomy): Eukaryota > Metazoa > Mollusca > Cephalopoda > Sepiida > Sepiolidae > Euprymna > Euprymna scolopes. The sequence continues at coordinate 66,768,470 of NC_136512.1, forward strand.
CAGTAATTATATAGCATTATTGGGGCACTTAAAGGAAGAAATTACCAGAAAAAAATAGGAAGAAGTCTGATTTAGTCAAAAACATCAACAATCGGTAACTTAATATGATTAAAGCATATCTGTATGATAACCCTACAATGAAAAAAAAAAAAAAAAAAGATCCTATTAATAGATGTCTCAAACGAAATTTTGTTTTCATCTGTATAATTATAAAATTCTATGGACCATGCAACCTTGCTTGAATCTTATCTTCACAGATTAGGCGATTCCATCTTTTAAAAAAGGGCTGACAGGTGAATTTATATTTATAATTATAAAACTATGTGGACCATCCAGCCGTGCTTGCTAGAATCTGGTCTTCAAATATCAGATGATTCCATCTTTTAAAAAAGAGATGACAGGTGAATTTATAGATATGTGTGTGTGGGGGTGGCTTAGAGGCTACAGAATGAGTGTGGAGAATTGTATGTTTTGGTTTCAATTCTAGCTGATAGTGCCCAAGTGATCTATAATATAAATCTCACCTGTCTGTTTAAATGTCTGTATGTATGTATGTCTGCTTAAAACTTTCAACAAAGGCGACTGATTTTCATGAGATTGGTATTGTTTTGAAGCTCGCCCTTCAGACGACAAATATCAAAAATTGGCTAAAAACATCAATTGTTTCACTCTCAACTGGGCACTTTTCTAAAGGGAGGGGATCGCTTTTTTCGCCGATATTTTTGAAAGTCATCCCCTCTTTTCGATTAACTAGCCTTAATTTAAACCTACGTCACTTCCAGTTTGGCAATGGGCACAACAAAGATGTTACTTTTCTTTCTTTTTTTTTTTTACATTCTTTTCCTACTTCATGATACTGGTTCGAGCCTGCCTGCCTACTACCACTTTTTTTTTTTTGCTCAACACACACCTCCAAGCACCCGGGCAACGCCAGGCAACCAGGCTAATATATATATATATATATATATATAAATAAGAACAAGTAGTTAATAAAACACGTTAAAAAACACTTTGAAAAAGAGTTAAAAACATATTTAATTTTAAAAACGAAGCACAAAATAAGTGGATAGTCTTTAATCCGTGGAGTTTCGAAGAAATACTTTCCTTCTCATCAGAGGATAGGATTTAGCAAAATGCAGGATCAGATTTTGCTTGAAAAAGTGTTTGATGAAACTACAAGTAAGTCATAGATCTTACTTGGTAACAAATAGTGAAGCAGAGGGAATATGGTGAAGAAAAAGGTGATTTCACGTGAATGGATAGTCTGGTGAAGGGTAAAATATCCAATAACGGCAAAATTCAAAAATCCCAAAAAGTTGGTTAATTTTCTATTTCCACAAGTAAAATCCAAGGGAATCGTGTAATTGGAAGATGGTCCAAAGTAATCCAAAAGGCAGAAATCCGTGGAATAATTCACAAATGGGGACAAAGAAAGAGTTTAAATAATATTATTAAAAGCAAGATAAGATGTGCGTAAAAAAAGAATTTAAAACGACTATCAAGGCTGGGCTGATTTGGGGATTTTTTATATATATATATATATATATATATATATATATATATATATATATATATTAGTAGTGAGAAAGGAAAACTAAATATGATGTTTAATATAATAATCGCTACAGAATTGTCTATAATAATAAATACATAATCTGCATAAATTAAAATATCATATTTGAATGTATCTTACGATAGGATAACATTGATCTTTACAAAACATCGACAATGGTACCAACTCTATTTTGGTAGCCCAATTAGCCATTGAATTATGACCATTCAAAGCTTGTTGAAAATTAGAAAACTTGTCACCTGGCCCAGAAGCTAAATTTCACACTCTATATAAATAAAACAGTGGATGTATCTATGTGTGTGCTCAACCGATAAACTCTTAAACTACTGGTTACATAACGTTGAAATTAACAGGAGTATAAACCATCCTTGATGTATGATTACTAATGAGTAAAATATTTGTTTGAATGGATTAATAACATATACAAAAAATGACAGCAAGTTGAAATGCAAAATGTTCATTTCAATTTACCAACATTTTTATTAGTTTTACACATACGCAAATTCAGTCAGTCATCACAGTCATTGTTAGAAATCAGTTAAGTCTTTCTTATTTATCTGTCAGGTTAGCTCAAATGGCAGGGAATGCGACTGGAGTGCTAAATGTTTTGGTTTCGATTCTAGCTGTTGGCACCAAAGTTGATTTTTTTAATTTAAAATCAGTACTATATATTAGGTACAATATATTTTGACTGGTCCAGTGTATTCAATAAAGAATTGGCTCTGTAATAATAAATACAAAATCCGCATGAACACTAAGATATATTTAAGCATATTTTAAGACCGCTAGTTTATAACTAAAAATATAGGATTCAAATAAGTGAAAAAAAAAAAAAAACCCTTAAAAACGTAATTTCATTTTACTACCCTTCACTTCGTTTATCTTTTATTTCTTTTTACCTCTGACTAACGCCTCAAAGCATTTTATCCATGTTTTTACAGTTTGACTGGTCCAGTGTATTCATACATTCTGTCATTGACGCCATCATTATGCTCTGTTAATTGTGTACACAGTTGTTTACTCTATTTATTTAGGTATCTCATTTGCATATCCCAACAACCCAGATTATTTTCAAACAAAACTGGTAATTAGTTCAAAACAACATACTTTGGTTTAACCTAGAATTTTATGATGTTAGAAAATTTGTCAACATCTGGCTCAGAAGCCAAATTTTATTGTATATAACTAAAAAAATGCAGGCTTCAAACAAGTGAAAAAAATCTTTAAAAATGTAATTTTCATCTTGCAATAAATGAAAATTAATCATAACCAAAGAAATACTTATTAAATCGAACCAGCCTAAATATTCATAAAAATGAACAAAGTTTCTTTCTTAAAACTGCACGCCTGTGGAACTCTCTTCCGTTTGCATGCTTTCCAGCTGACTAAAATATGGTTGTCTTCAAGTGAAAAAAATCTTTAAAAATGTAATTTTCATCTTGCGATAAATGAAAATTAATCATAACCAAAGAAATACTTATTAAATCGAACCAGCCTAAATATTCATAAAAACGAACAAAGTTTCTTTCTTAAAACTGAACGCCTGTGGAACTCTCATCCGTTTGCATGCTTTCCAGCTAACTAAAATATGGTTGTCTTCAAGTCCAACGTAAACAAGTTCTTGATCAGCCGTTCCCCTCAAGTAATCCAATTTACCTAACTTATACTACTAACAATTACTATGATATTGTCCCATCGACTACTGTACACTCTTTAACCTTTATCCTCGAGTAGCCTCTGGGCCTTGATAAGACACCTATGTAAAAAAAAAAAAAAGAAAAAAGAAAAATTCTGTTACAGTAAAACCCTGTGACACGGCATTAAAAATTAGTAACAAAATACAGTACAGTATATAATATACATTTATATAATCAAATTCCATTATAAATAATACGATAAGGCGGGGCAAATACTATAACCAGGAGCCGGAAAAACATTGTATTGCACATCATTACCTGAAAAAAAACGTATCCTAGGGCCAATGTATCCCGGAGTTTTACTGTACCAAAAATAAGTGCAAAATTGACATAGAAACACAAATTTGATTGTTCATATAAAAATTGTTTAAACAGTTAACACATTGAATCTTCTCAATATTATTTATAACATTAGGATTAAGCTGATTCTTTATTTTAATAATCAATTATATATAGCTAGCAGGGCTACTCAGCGTTGCCCGGGTTATAAAAAAAACAAAAAACAAACAAACAAAGAGGTTAAAAATCGTGTGCAACATCTTTATATTAAAACTTCTATTTCTCTACCTTTCTCAATCCGTCTCGTTATCTTTCTCTCTTTTCCCTGTTTTTTCATATCCTTCTTTCCGCTTCTTTCATTTCTGTCCAGCCTATTTATCACTTTTGTTTTAAAGCATTGAAAAGAATAATGATCTAATTTATTTACTTCTCCTTTATCTATATATATAAAAGCGAAAATGTATGTATGTATGTATGTGTGTATGTTTGGATGTCTGCTAAAAACTTCCAACAGACGCGACGAAAATTCACAAACTCGGTATCACATCGAAGCTCCATCCTTTGCTCGAAAAATATCGAAAAATTGGCCAAAAACGTTAACTTTTTCATCCCGAAATCCACAATTTTTGACAGGGGGGGGGGTGTCAACAAAAACGGTCCTCTCGTGACAATGACCGATTCTATGCATGCGTCAGATGACGTTGTGACCTGATTTACTTTAAATAGTTGAAAAACCAAACAAATTTTATGTACGCTGCGTTAGCTCAGTTGGTTAAGGCCTTGGTTCATTATCTAAACGTTTTGGGTTCGAATCGTGGTGTGAGATGTTTTTTTTTTTTTTTTTTCAATTTTTAAAATTTAAATATTGAACCAGTGTTATTTAAGCCATTTTTCACGTAACGTTCGTTTTTCTGCTTTTTTTTTTTTTTTTTTTTTACTTCACTTATTCTTAGCGACACCCAAAAACACCCGGGTACCCACCGATTTTTAAAATTTTAATATCGAAACAGGCTTATTTAAGCTATTTTTCACGTGTTCGTTTTTCTGTTTTCATCGTTCGTTTGCCTTACGTTAGTTTTTTTTTTGTGTTGTTTTTATTGTTTGATCGCCACGTAGCGGGGAAAACAGAAACTGGTTTCTGCAACTTGACGTTGTCGCACCTGCTAATTTCGGTTTATAAACATCAACTTAACACACTAATCAATTCATCTGTTCCCGTGGTCGAGATGGTTAGGTCACAGGTTTTTTTTTTCATTTCCTTTCCACCTCCGTGTCAAACGTTCGGGGTTCAAGCCTACCTTTATACTAAAACTATTTTTTTTCTTTTACACCTCCAATGAACCGACCAACGTTTTTTTTTTAACAGGGTTATTTTAATCTACCCCCCCCAACACACACCTCCAAACACCCGGGCAACGCCAGGTACCCCCGCTAGTCTATACTATAAATCTCAACTGTCTGTTTAAATGTATGTATGTATGTAAGTATGTTTGCCTAAAACTTTTGTCAGAGACAACGGATTTTCACGAGGGTCAACAAAAACAGTCCTCTTGTGACGACGACCGGTTCTACACATGCGTCAGATGATGTCACGACCTGATTTACTTTAAATAGTTGAAAAACTGACTAAATTTCATGTACGTCGCGTTAGCTCAGTTGGTTAGCACATTGGTTCGGTATCTAAACGTTTAGGGTTTGAATCATGGTGTGAGATGTCTTTTTTTTTTTTTGATTTTTTAAATTTAAATATTGAACCAGTGTTATTTAAGCCATTTTTCACGTAACGTTCGTTTTTCTGTTTTTTTTTTTTTACTTCGCTTATCTACCCCCGACCACACACCCAAAAACACCTGGGTACCCACCGATTTTTTTAATTTTAATATCGAAACAGGCTTATTTAAGCTATTTCTTTTTTGTTTTTTCGATTTTTACATTTAACATCGTTCGTTTGCCTTACGTTAGATTTTTTTGTAGTTTTTTTTCAATTGCCCCCCCCCCCGCTTAAGTTTTAACGTTGTTTTCTTTTTTTTACTTATAACAAACAAACCTGGTTATTGACCTCATTTGCTGAATAGTTATAGCTTAACGACTTCCATGCGCGCACCTGTCAATTTGGTTCTTACTTAAATAAATTCAAACATCGTTCAGTAACTCATTCTGCCTGGTTGATTTTATTTTCAAACTTCGCCTCAGGGCTTCGGGTTCGATCCTACCAACTTTTAAACCCCCCCCTCCCTGATTTCTTTTTTTATTTAACACCACACACACCTCCAAACACCCGAGCAATGCCAGGTACCTCCGCTAGTATACTAGATACCATAGATACCACTGAAAATGGCTGAAAAACCGATCTCCTCTGATGAAATTTGGTCCAGTTGAACTTCAAAGAATTAATAATTTTTTTTCTAAATTTTTGATATTATTAATCCAGGGCAACACCAATGAAGAAGATACCAGCTTTTGGGGTGTTTGTTTTGTAGTTTTGGACTTTTAGCTTGACATACAAACATATTCACATACAAATACAGACAGTTACTCTTTATATAATAAAGCTATTGTCTTCATTCAAAACGTATATCACCAACTAAAATAATTTATTATAAAATTCTGATTGCTTTATGTGGTGGTAATTAGATCTTCAAACAGAATTAACATTAATCACTTGACACTAAATTTTGCCTTACATTAAAGCTTGCTTACATTTCATGAGTTTTTTTTATATTTTAGGATCTCATTTTAATAAATTCATCCATTTTGGAAAATTCACTCATTTTTAATGTTTTAGGACCTTATTTTTGAAAATTCATCCATTTTTAATGTTTTAGGACCTTATTTGTGAAAATTTATCCATTTTTAATGTTTTAGGCCCTCATTTTGGAAAATTCATTAATTGTTAATGTTTTAGGACTTCATTATAACTAATTCATGCATTTTTGAAAAATGTGAAATTTTAACCCTGAGTACATATTATCACATCCCTCGTTCACATAACAATGATTTTTAAGTATTTATTTTAGAATTCTTTTACAGTGTTTCTTTATCTGATCCTACCATCACTCATTTAATATTCATTTTAACTTATTCTATAAACAATACCATCATGATACAATTTTTTTTCTACATGACTGAGTATCAGTTTTTCTTTTTACCTTTTGCATTATTTTTCATGCAACCAAGAAAGACCATACTTTTACAAATTCGTAGTGAGAGATTAGCACACAGGCTCGGACCTGATTAACCTTTGTTGCATCAACCCAGAGATATGGTATAATGTTTCGAACAACCAAAATCATCAATGAACTGGGGAAATATCACTGATTATACGTTGTAATTGCATCAGAATGATGTATTTTTGAAATCCAATGTTTTTTTTTCAACAATAGACTTTAATTTTAACAATGAAAATGAATAAAATGGAGAAAATATGGTAAATGTTTACTTTATGGTCTTAAATCAGTATACTTGGTGCCCTTCATAAACCAAACAATTTTGAGTGGGAAAGCAATTTCACATGTAAATTTAACATAAAATGGTAACCTATTTCTGGGCTATCATAGCTTTCAATTTTGTTAATTACACCCTAAGTCTCAGTGGCAAGACAACCATCACACACACATACCACACATTTTCTTAAATTTGCATTTTATTCATTCATTCTTCATGTAAATAAATAGTTGTTGTCAAAGCTCAACTTGGTTGTTTTGAGTTGTCTTTTGTTTGCTTATTTTTTCCTTACCTCTATATGATATTTGAAATATTGAGCATGACAAGATTAGTCAACATCAATTAATAAATTACTCATGACAGAGAGTATACTCTATCTCTACAGAGCCACCATTCGCCAATGTGGAAAGTATTGCTGCCACATTTGAGCTGGTGCATCTACCACTACTCTAGTACTACTAGGCCTTGATAATTAAAAAAAAAAAAAATTTGTTATTACATTTACTCCAAACAAAACACAGTACCACTTTGATGTAGGGGACTTCTATCAGGGACATGTTGCAAAGATATTACGTAGGGAGTTGAGCAGCAAGATGTCTGTTCACATTACACTTGAACTGCTGCATGTCAGTACAGTTGGGGAAGCAGGAACTCAGAAGGGAATTCAAAAGTCTAACAGTTCTGGGAAAGAAACTATTAAAGTAGAAGGCTTTCTTACATCTAGGGATCTCTATGTAGGGGTGGGATTTTGCTGCTTGTTGGGTTTGTCGGGAGTATTTACGTCGAGGAGGTACAAGGGCTTGTAGTTCGTCGGAGCATTCATCATTAAAATACTTGTAAAACAGGCAGAAGGATGCAACATTTTGTTGATGGGACAGAGGTTGAAGATTAGATGACAGTTCAGGACCTATCAGGTTGACTTTCTTTTGAATCCTGTCCAGGAGTAAAAGACTAGTAAAAGATGCACTGGGGGGGGGGGGGGGGAGTAAAAAAAAAAACAAAAAAAACAAAAAAAAACAAAAAAAAAAAACAAGCTATGAATCACAGTTTCCTCTGATGTGAATAGATTGTTGTTTGATTACTGGAGACAGAAACTCAATATAACCATAGAACAACCGCTTCTTTGTCAAATATCAACTTTTTTGAGTTAAAGCCTACACAAGCAACTACATAGACAGATATTCCACAACATAAAACAAGAAAAAGATGTGCAGAAGAAGGAGCCTTGGCCATCTAAACTGAAATCGAGCCATTCAATCATATTAAAACTATCGCCCTTTTCCAGTACTAGGACTTCTACTTCAGTCTTTGGTGCATATTCAAGGTTTGGTTTAGTTGTCTTATTTCATGGCATATCAAACCTTTTTCGGTGTTATTTTATGCCGCATCCAATCATTATGGAAAAAGGTTTTATGCTTCAAGTTCTTTATATCTTCAAATATTTATTTAAAGTGTTTGGTTTGGTGGGTTTGTTTCATTTTTAATTTGATTCTTATATTTTCTTTTGTATACACAATAGTTTCCTTAATTATTATTATCAGTAGTAATGTTAATTAACATGATTTAATGAAAAAATTTTAAATTCCAAATGATAAAGTCGGTTTCATTCTGAAATTCAAATGACAACTTCTGGTTAAGTTTATGCGCAGATACATTTGCACATAGTGATTACTTTGGAATAATTTCTTTTTAGACGAAAAAAAAAAAAAAACAATAAATAAAAAATGCAAATAAGGTACTTATACAGTTTAATCAAGACATTAAAAAATGAAAATACTGAAAAACAAGTTATATTGTACAGACGGGTTATGGAATGAAGTTCTCTGAAAAAAACATTTCACTTAATTTGATCAAGTAGTTTTTTGGTTTTTTTTTACAAAGAAAAATCAAATTTGCATGAGATCAATCGTATCGTCGCCATTTGCCTATTTACAGATACGAGGAGGGGGTACCTTTAAACGAAAAATTGATTAACAAAGAACAAACTGAAAAAGGATTAATAAAGGACATATAAATTCTTGAAAATAAGTGAAAACAAAAAAATTTTTCTGCCCATGCTTAAAAATAATCTCGTCAAATTTTGACAAACTTTAAGCAGTGATTGGAGTTATCTCCCCTGGCGTTCCCTCCTTCTCCTCAGCAAAAAATCAAAATGGACACTACTTGATCAATCTCATTAAAATTTGATTTTCCTCTGTGAAAAAAAAAAAAAAAAAATCTACCTGATCAAATTAAGTGATATTTTTTTGTATGGAAACTTTTTTATTTTTTACACAGTGATCACCACTTATCAAGGCCCGGAAGCCACTCAGGGATAAGGGTTATTGCAAGTACATTACATTAGTGTGGAGATTTGAAGTGTTTACTTAAGGGGGCGGTTCATTAGGAATTTGTTAACGTTGGACTTGAAGACATCCAAGTTGTAGTCCGGTGGGAAGCAGGCAGACAGAACAGAGTTCCACAGGCGTGCAGTTCTAAGAAAGAAGCTTTGTTCATGGAATCCGCGTTTTGATTTAGGCACAGATATAGAGTGGGGGAAATTTTTCACAGTGGATTCAGCTAGACGGGTGTTTTTCGTGAAAGATTGGCGAGGGGGTACCAGAGATTGGAGTTCAGACGAGCACCTGCCATGGAAATAATGATAAAACAAGGATAGGCTCGCAACGTCTCTTCTGTGGGAGAGAGGTTGCAGGGTAGAGAAAAGGGCATCCCTCACTAAGCCACAAAGTCTATTTTGTACTCTGTCAAGGCAGGATAGGCTGTTTTTAGCAGCTCTTGCCCAGATATGGCAACAGTATTCCATCCTTGGACGTATTTGGCTTTTATATAGACAGAGAATTGCATCAGTAGTGAGATATCTTCTGGAGCGGTAGAAGGATCCCACCATCTTTCCAGCGACCTTGGCAACAGACTTGATGTACGTGTTCCATTTCAGATCATTATTCCATAACAAGTACGTGCAATATAATTTAAAAAAAATATTTCCACTTTTTAATGTCTTGATTAAACTGTACAAGTACCACAGATAAAAAACATGTTGGATATTGACCAGGCAACGTCGAAAGGTCTGCTGATCAATGATTATGATTATTCAAACCTAAAAGTTTTGTCAGTTAAAATATGTTTTAGAATAATCAAAATATTTATTTACATTAAGAATGTTAACTTAAAAATGTTATCATAACAATTTACAACTTAGAAATAATGACATGTACAAACATCAGGTGATTATCTTAATGACGTATACTTATGACGTCATTTAGAGAGAGAGAGAGAGATGGTCTTTTTTTTTTTTAGATATGTGGAAATTAGTGTTCAAAGCTTGAAAGAGATTTATGCCGACCAGTTGTAATGGCTTGAAGCACCTGGGGGGGGGGGGGGCAAGAGGTCCAACGCCTATCAAATGTAAGGAACGTAGGACCTGCATTGCTGCTTTCCAAAGGGAAATATTTGGAATAAAGTTGCCAAAAATAAAACATAAGGCTCTGTTATTCTTGAGGAGAATTTTCCTTGCAGCTTTTTCGTCAAGACAAGATTCATGATGAACCAGATAGGTTTTCTGATTAGGCAGATGTTGAAACCCCAAATAAGTATTATTCGTCCTTTGTGTTGTAAAGGTATTTATGTATAATATTGTCCTGCCATGAATGTATTTAAACGTACATGCACTGTCACGGTCCTAGGCCCAGAAAATGCAGGGGGAAGAAAAACAAGACCCAATGTAGTGGACGTAAGTCCATGACAGAGCAAAAAATCAGACGACAGCGACGTTATGGGGTGTCGGAGGCATCAGGTGATGACAGGATATTTTTAGAATTGATGCAAGGCCAGAAGCTATGAGATGGGGTCATCACCGCACATATGGGGGCATCAGGGGCAGCCGAGAAGGAGAGCAAGAGAAAGAAAATGGAATTTGACGGTTGGAAGGAATGGATGTATTTCGCCGGGCTCCAAAAAATCAAAAGCGTTGTAAAGAAAACTTAAAATGTTACACGGTTGCATCTCACGGCAAAGTGGAGATAACATGAAAAAGAAAAAGCATATTCCCCCCCCCCCCGCGCTGTACACTGAATGATCACCAGATTGGACTTGCATAAGAAGCAGGTTTGTGAATTTCTTTTCATCTATCCCCACCAAAAGGACATTTAGATTGTTTGCAACCCAGTATTTGAATCGACCGTATTTTGTCGGCGCAAATGTACCATTTGACAAACTTGATTCCATCTCGGAACCCGCCCCCCCCCACTTTCTCTGGGACTGACAGCGACTGCCTTTTTCCTCCATCATCATTGAACTTTTTCTTCTCTTTGCAGCTTTCATTTCTTGGTTATTGTTTCTGTTGTTTATAAAAAAGAAATAAAACCTCACAAAAAAAATAAAAACTATATTTCCGCTTCCTGCTTATTATTATTATATGTTCAATTTTTGTCTTGTATTTGTGCATGCTTTGCTTTTAACCATCTTTAGTGGAGACCCGGGAAAATCTAATAGATAACTAAATTTGCCTAGACCCGACTGGAGTCAGGCGATGAGCTTGATGAGGAACCAGTTGAATGGCTATCCTTGGTAGTAAAGTCTCTTACTCTTCTCTAAGCCGGTGCACGTGGGCGGCGTTATCCAGGTGATCTCATATCATAAGGGTGCACATATGACCCTAAGTCAGTGTGCTGTGGTCAAAATTAATGCCGTGCCTTTAAAACCAGACCAAGGATGTAATAGCACATACAACAAACTTTATATATACGATCACACATTTATACACTCGCATACAATCACCACTAGGCGATAATAGAAATTCATAAATATACATACACGATTTACATCCCCCCCCCCATGTTATACAGACTCCTACATTACAAACATACCATGCAACGCTTGGTAGGTACAGCTCATTTCTATTATTATACTAAAGCAGAGTTATTCAAAGTTTGTTTCCCTTAGATATTTTTCCTATATATTTTAATCACATAAAATACATGTAAAAATGTTCCTCAGTATTGTCATTGAGTAATGTTTGAAAAAAAACAAAACAAATCCATTTTAATCATTCTGATTAGTCGTAATTTGCATATGACTCACCAAGTGACTCACCTCTCTCTAAGTTTCTGTCTATTACTCTCACTGTATGTTGTTTGATAATCCCACCCTTACAAGGGATATCACTCTCGCTTCTATCACTTTCTCTATTAATAAACAAAGGTTTATAAAATTAACTGAAACAGATGATTGGAATAGTCCATTAAAACAACGTGGAATATCACCATGAATATTAATACTATTTTATAATCCATAGATGGAGAGAAAAAGAGAGAGAAAAAGGAAGATATAGCGAATAAAGTGACTAATTTGGGATTTCTTACTTTTTTATAGAAAATTTAAATGGCTTTGTAAAATAGATCAGAGGTAATTTTACTCTAACGCTAACAGCTACTTTCACAGCGTTCCTGTAATCAGAACTGTTTTTAATAGACTATTTTGCCCTATCGTTGCTATTATGCTATATTTTCATTTTTACTATTGTCTACATAGTACACCAGATCTTATTATTTGATATTAGATCCATTTCTCTTTCTGTAACATTCTTTTCTCTCTGTTTATTAACAATCAAATGTATCTATAAAACAAATGATTGAAATAATTCATTGTAAACAATAAGAAATATCAACACAAGTATTAATACTATTTAACTTATAAATGGAGAGAAAAAAAGAGAGCAATAAAGAGAAGAACAAAATCTTGGATTTTTTTTTTTTTAATTTATCTGAATTTACAAACTCACTTTTCCCCTTATTTGAACACGCTAGCTTGAGCTTGATGGGTGACCCAATGGGTCACTTTTTTCTAGTTTTTATATAAAAGTGTTTATCGTCTTTCTTTTACTCATAGCAGCAATATACTACACTACAAAACAACTTAATCAAGGTGGGAGGTTCAATTTCCAGTGTGGGCAACACTCATAAATACAACTGCAAATTACTTAAGACTTCTACCCAGTCATGGCTGACGGAATGAGAGCATGTTACTCCTGTGGATTAAATAAAGGGTTCCATTTGAAATTCTGTGCAGATTCCAGAGTTCAACAAGATACAACCAAAAAAGGTAAGAGGTTGCATTTGCTGAAATATTGTGAAAATGACACTCAAAATGAGAACAGCAGTCTGAATAATCCAAATTAACAATCCTCATCTCAAAAATTCAGAAGCAACTTAATCTATTTGAAAATATTTAATTTGAAACATAACTTAACAAAATGATTAAATTAGGCATTAAATAACCCCAAAAGAGTTGATATGCCGTAAAAGAAAAAAGAAAAAAACAAAAACAAAAAAAAAACTAAATACCACCCCCACATATCTCTAGATTTGTAGATAGCTGCATGACTAATCACCATGTTTGTGGCCATATATATCCAGTTTCATAAACTATGTTTGGAGCTTGTAAAGCGCAGCTTTGCAATTTGAGCCACCTCTCCACTTTGGTGAACAAATAACAGCATTTGTTGACTATACTTATGTAGCTCGGTCGCATAAAGGGAAACAAGTTGTAAGAAAAGTCAGATTAGTTCAGGTTGCCTACGCGTTTGTCAAAGAATGAAGTCATCAAACCAGATAAAACTACAGATGAGAGCACAGTATCTAAGAAAGGTCATACTAAAACAATGAAAGTATCATGAATCCAAGGTTGTTGAATTAAAAAAAAAATCAGATTTTTTTTTAATGTGGTTTTTAAGTTTCCTCAACATTTCAGACGCACAGAGAATGTGTTTTGTTTTACTTCTTGTTATTGTGCCTCATTTATTCATTTTGCATGAACCAGATGCCTTTTCGTTGGCATTTATTTCCCAGATATCTTTCTAGTTAGAATTCTTTCTAAGAAAGACATTGGGTACTTACAGGTGGGAGCAGGTGAAGGTTGCCAACATCCATAAGTGAAAGTGTTTCTGTTGAACAAACTAGATTCTAACTTGTCACACTCAAGTTGTTAGTTCACATCATTAACTACTTAGCCACTGTCACCTCCCTCTACTGACTGATACTACCACAAAAGTTTTAAATACCAATTTCATGCAACCAATGCTGTGCTTTTAGCAGCATGGCAAGGAAATATGTCCCATCTATAGTAAAAATCTCACCTGTCTGTTTAAATGTACGTATGTTTGTATATCTGCCTAAAACTTTCGATAAAGGCGACAGACTTTCACGAGATTGGTATCGTTTTGAAGCTCAACCTTCGGACAACAAATATCGAAAAATTTGCTAAAAACACCCTTCAACTTAGCACTTTTCTAAAAGGGGGGGGAGGTCGCTTTTTCCGCAGAGATTTTTGAAAGTTGTCCCCTCTTTTTGATTGACTAGCCTTAATTTAAACCTTCGCCACTTCTAGTTTGGCGATGGACGTAACGGCAAAGACGTCACTTTTTTTTCATGTTCTTTTCCTCCTTCGCAGTACGGGTTCGAGCCTGCTTACCTGGCTACTTCCACTTTTTTTCCTTTTTGCTCAACACACACCTCCAAACACCCGGGAAATGTGTTTTTTATTCATTTAACAATATTTTGTGTTAGTCGCTCATTCCATAGAGAATTTCTACTACTACTACTACTACTACTACAGTAGCAGAAATCATTTTACTTCAGTGTAAGTTCTCAGAAATCAAGGGGCCCCCTCCTCGGAGTTAACTCTTGATCCTTCATGAAATACATAGATATATAAGTGTCCCATTAAAGTTCTCCTTTATCAGACGTTGAGTTAGTCATGAAGTGAAGAACATTAGTTAAATATGTTATATTATATCTTTCTTGTTGTCTCTTGGTTTTACCAAATTCTAAGACAAGAATTCTCTAGTCTGATGGAGTAACCTGCTTACTGCTATTACTAGAGGTGATATCACTTGGAGTACGTAGCCATACCGAGAGGATCTTACTTAAGCTTGAAATACCATATTTTGAATTTAGGGTTTATTTTTAGAGGGAAGTATCCTCATGCCAGGTTGTCCTAACAAACTCCTGTACAGAGAGCCTTTAGACAGTCAAAGATAGTGTCTAGTAGACATTCAGATTCTCTCCTGTTCAGAGAACCCTTTTCCGGCCTTGACAGGGTACAAAACCGCCTTTGAAATCTAGTGGGTGAAAGCTTTTTTGTCTCCTTACTTCTTATTTCTCACAGAAGAGACTATCTCTGCTCTATGTGTTTTTTTTCCTGGCAGGCACTCGACTAAGCTTCAATTTATGGTCCTCCTTCTTTTGCAAAACATTCACAACAAATACTTATCTAGCTACAACAACTGTAAATAATTTCCTTTACTTTCTATCAGTGCTTAAGATTAAACGAAAAATTCCAGGAGCAAAGTTTCTTTTCTAGAACTTTCCATCTGAAAACCAAAATACAGTGGGGCTTTTCCCAGCTGACTATAACATGGACGTTTTCAAGGCTAATGTAAATAAGTTCTTGGTAAGCCATCCTCTTAAATTATCAAATCCTACCCAATTTCCACCGTTACTAATCATCATGGTATTGTCTCACTGTCTACTCAACATTTATTCACTTTTATACTCGAGTAGCCCTTGGGCCTTGATAAGATGTACCTCTTCTCTAGTGAAAGAACTATTTAAATTCTCTTTTAGTTTCATTTTACTCCAGTTAAAGTTTTCAGAAATCAAGGAGTCCCCTTCCTGGAGCTAACACTTAATCTCTATAAATATTCCATTTAAGTTCAGAACATTATTTCTATCCTGCCAATAGACCATTTTAAAATCTTATAGTAGTTTTTTCTTTTTCATCTCTTGGTCTTACTGGATTCCAAGACAAGAATACATCTAGTCTGGTGGAGTATCCAGCTTTGTTCTGTTACTTTAACATCACTTGGGGAAGGTGTACCACTCGTCGTAGAAGCCAGTGTGGGTTAGCCATACTGAGATCTTATTTGGACCACGAATACTATGTGATTTTGAATATTTAGTTAGAGTTTACTTGTATGGAAAAGTATCTTCATGACAGGTTGTCTTGACAAATCCCGATACAGAAAGACTTTAGACACTCAAGGATAGTGTCTAGTGGGCATTCAAGTTCTCTCCAAGTAGGCATTCAAGTGAAGAATGTAACCAGACAAAAGAATAAGAGGTAAAAGAGATTATACAATGAAAAAGTGAATGATAAGGAAGAGAGAATATAGAGGGAAGTGAGGGGAAGGAAAAGAAAAAATAAATAAATAAAAATAATAAAAAAGAAAGAAAGGCAAAAGAAAATATAAGATATAAAATGATATAGTGAGGAAAAAAAAAATCAGAAAAAAATAAAAAATAATCTTATTATAAACTTTCCTAATGTCTGTCCGTCTGTTTGTGGGTGTGTGTGACGCGGGTTATCTCAGCCTACAGGCAATCCACCCAGGCAAGCAAGTTACCGACCCAGCGGATGTTTTAGTGATATTTATATCCATGTTTGATGTATGGAAATGCAAAAAAGATTTACTAAACAACGTTTTATTTACTGGATATTTTTCCGGTACAAGGACACAAGTTTGCCCAGCTGGGCAAACTTGTGTCCTTGTAGAGAAAAGAATAAGAAAGGAAAAAAAGGACAGAAGAAAGGAAGTGAATAGATAAAGGGGGGAAAAAAACAGAAGGATAATGAAAAGATGTGAGAGAGAGAGAGAGAGAGAGGTAATAATGGAAACGTGATAGAGGTGGAGAGAAATAATAAAAAAAGAAAAAGTGGAGATAGAAGGGTTAGTGGGAAAAAAGGGAAGGGGGATATAAAGGGAGAGGGAGAAGGAGGGTATAAAGAGAAAAAAAAATGGTATAGAAATAAAGGGAGGGATGAAGGAAAAAAAAAAAGAAATATATCTTTACTTAAGTCTAGTTGTGACACTGCCGTTTCTACGTACCTGATTTCTTCACCATTTTGAATATCACTTAACTTCTTTTTTTTTTTTTTTGATAAAGGAAGGACTTTCCCCAAGACCTGTACCATCTAAGGACTTTACACTACCCTGGACATATCAGTAATGTAGCTTACTGATGATTGTGAAATATTTTTGGTAAAAAAAAAATAAATAAATAAATAGATATTTGTTTACTGCCGTTTCAATATAACTTCATCTGTTTGTTTTTGTTTTCCTTTCATTTTGCCAGTTTTCTGCATTGCTCTCGGCTTTTCCAATCTCTCATTTATTTACAAACAATGCTTCAAGCAAACTACCTATTCCTCTAATTTTAAAAGTACTCACCAGCCAAGTAACAAAATTGAGGAGTAAATTCACTGGGATTCCTCCATAAACATCTCCTCGCGGGAGAGAGAAATTTCCTTGGGTGTTACATGTTACGGCACCATGGTCAGAGAAAGAATTGCGGGATAGTACGGAATGAACCATCCTGATTTTGTAAGCAGTTTCTTGAGATAATAAGAACAATCCAACGATGATCCTCTAAACACCATCATGCCTGCAAATAAAAAGCAAAAAGTTTTTTTTTACTTTTCTAAAAGTTAAAATATAAATCTTTTCAATAAAGAAGAAAGCATATGTATCAACAGTGGCTTAGTATCATGTAAAAAAAAAAAAAAAAAGTCTTTTCCATTGCACAGTAAACTTTAAATGGTCTAAAACCCACCAGGATCTTTTATTCAGAAAACACTCTTATACCTACAACCACTGTCAACAATTTCCACCATTCTCTGTGCCTAAATCTAAACGCAAACTCAATGAATGAAGCTTCTTTTCTAGAACTGCCTGTTTCTGAAACTGTGCTACAGGTCTGCTTTCCAACTGGTCATCTTCAACTCTAATGTAAACAAGTTCCTATTGAGCTGCCATCCCTCTCAATAATAAAATTCTACCCAATTTCCAGCACAACCTATCACTATGCTGTTGTCTCCCTGACTACCTTACACTCCTTATCCTTGAATGGCCTTCAGGCCTTGATAATTGTTGACTTCTGTGTAAAAAACAAAACAAAACAGAATTGACACTAATGAAACACTGTAACAACACCCTCACATGACCTTGAACAATAAGACACATGACCTTGAAATAAATTAGTCCCAAACAAAACAAAAGAGTGGTTGTTTTGTTTATGGCATATCAACCTTTTTTTGGATTATCTAATGCAGAATCCGGTCATTTTGGTTAACGTTTTTGTGCTTCAAGTGCTTTAAATCTCCAAATATTTATTAATAGATTTTGGTTTGGTTGTTTTACAGCATATCAACCTTTTTCGGGCTATTTTATATTGAATCCAGTTATTTTGGTAAAAGTTTTTATGCTTAAAGTTCTTTATATATTCAAGTATTTATTCATGGTGTTTGGTTTGCCTGTTTTGCTTTACGGCATCAACCCTTTCCGAGTTAAATCATTTTGACAAAAGTTTTATGCTTCAAGCTCTCTCGATATGCAAATATTTATTCATGGTGTTTAGTTTGGTTCTTTGTAGAAAAAAATTATTTTGTTTTTGGTTTGCAGAATATGATTGAGTTTTGCAAAGGGAAAGAGAAATAAAAAAAAATAAAAAACGTCTAAAACCCACAAGGAACTCTTTATTAAAAAAAAAAAAACAACAACAAAAAAAAAAAAACAGAAATGACATGAAACACTATAACACTCACGTGAATTCGAAATAATATATTTCTCAGATTTTTTTGTATAGGGCTAATATAGCCCTATACAAAAAAATCTGAGAAATTTTTTTTTTTTTTTTTTTTATGGCATATCAATCTTTTTGGAGGGATTATTTAATGCCGAATCTCTTCTTTCAACAAATGTTTTTATGCTTCAAGTGCTTTAGATCTTCAAATATTTATTCATGGAGTTTGGTTTGGTTATTTTGTTTTACGGCATATCAATCCCTTTTGGGTCATTCAACTTTTAATCTAATCATTTTGGACATCAAGCTTTTTACATTCATGATGTTTAGTTGTTTTGTAGCTGAACATTGTTTGTCTTTGTTTTTGACTTTGCAGAACATAATAGAGTTTTGAAAAGAGAAAAGAAAAAAAATGAAAACAATAACATTTTGGTGCATTTTAGGTCAGGAATCCAGTATTTTCAGACAGCCTGATCTATTACACAAGGCATCTGAAAAGAATCCCAGTCATATTAGCACACCAAATACCAATAAGATTGTACGCAAGAAATGCAACTAGGAAATCTAAAAACACAAGTATGATTCTGCAAACTGTTGCTTGATATAACGTTGCTGTTAATACCAACACCTCATCGCTTTAGTTTGAAACGTCAATGGTTGACCAATGAAACAAAATCAAACACTACTTATCATTCTGATAAATATATTTACTTTTAGCAATACCCAAGAAAGTACCCCAAACAAGGCACATTGCCACTTTGATGTAGGGGGTTACTATCAGGGACATAAGCTACAGGAGTACTATGTAGGGAGTTGGGCAACAAGATGTCAGTTCACGTTACACTTGAACTTCTGCATGTCAGTAGTTGGGGAAGCAGGGGCCCGGAAGGGAATTCCAAAGTCTAGCGGTTCTGGGGAAGAAACTACTGGAGTAGAAGGCTCTCTTACATCTAGGGATCTCTACTGTGAAGGTGTAGAATTTAGCTGCTTGTTGGGGGTATTTACGTTGAAGGGGTACAAGTGCTTGCAGTTCGTCGGAGCATTCATCGTTAAAATACTTTTAGAACAAGCAGAGGGATGCAACATTTCATCAATGAAACAGAGGCTGAAACTTAGATGACAGTTCAGGACCTATCAGGTTGGCAACTTTCTTTTGAACCTTGTCTAGGAGCGAGAGACAAGTAGCAGATGCACCAGCCCAAATATGAGAGCAATACTCCAAACATGAGCGAATGGTGGCCTTATAGAGGTACAGGATACTTTTGGGAGTTAGTAGCTTTCTAGCAGGGTAGAGAAAACCCACCTTCTTCGCAGCGGTCCTGGCAATACTCTCAATGTAATTGTTCCAACTCATGTTTCCTGTGAACGTGAGGCTGAGGAGTTTAAAAAGTAGTACTTTCAGATAAAGAGTCTTTGGCCATTGCTATTGATGGTAGAGAAGGTTTCTTGTAATTATTGAAAGAAACAAGTTTAGTCTTGGCAGCATTGAATGTGACCATCCATTTTTGTCCCCATTAGATTGGAGGTCATCCTCTAGTGTTTCTGCCATTTCCTTAGATATGTGTTCATTTGTTTTCCTGTCGTGTTTGTTATAAATCGTGATGTCATCAACATATATACCCATCTCAGAGACAATTTTGTCAGGGAAGTTATTTATGAATATTAGGAATAACAAAGGTCTAAGGATAGACCCCTGAGGCATTCCCGCATATCATATTGTTTAGATGTACGACCGTCGAGAACAATCTGGATTTTTCTCTCATCTAAGAAGGATTTAATTATGTTAAGTATTCATCCAGTAATACTGTATGATCTGATTTTCCTGAGAAGACCTTCATGCCATACCCTGTCAAAAGCCTTAGATATATCTAGAGCTACCGCTCTACACTCCCCTGCTTTGTCCAGTGAGTGAGATTACAGTTAGGATATCTGCTGTGGAATGGGCTTGCCTAAATCCATATTGTCGGTTGGTCAGAAGTTTAGCATCTGTAAAGTGATGGACTAGAGCTTGGTTAATTATGGACTCAAATATTTTGGTGAAAAGTGGGAGGAGGCTAATGGGGGCGATAATTTAATGGGTCAGTTCTTTTGTCAAAATTCTTGAAAACTGGTACCACAGAAGCAGTTTTCCAGCAGTCAGGAAAGTAAGATTCATTAAGGCATTTGTTGTAAAGTTTGGAGAGAACTAGAGCTACTTCGGCAGAGCACTTTTTTAATAGCACAGCCGGGATGAGATCAGGTCCACATGCTTTTGAAGTGTCAAGATTTATTGCCTGTCAGCACTGAAAATAGGTAACAATGAAACAATTCTGTCTGCTTATTGTCCAAATTCGGTACTTGATTCAGACAATGGTTGCAGTGCCAATTATGTATAGGGTGGAACGATAAAATTGTCACCCTAGAAAAGATGACATGATTCCATTTCCATTTGATGAAACCCATTTCTCTTTTTTTTTTTTTGTTGCAGACCATTTAATAGTTGGCCAGTTGTGTACAAATCTCAAGAATGATAGGAGCCTTCTATCACGTCTGAAAATGACAAATGTTAAACAAGTGAGATCGGAGATGTGCTGCTGTACAACTCATGCTTTCTACCAATCCAAGTTATGACAACAGGACCATTGCCGGCACCCTCAAAATGCATCGCTGAATTACCACGAATAACAGGGACGTGTCCAGGGTGATGACAACAAAGTTTCTGGGTTATAGTGTGGTTTCAAGTAGGAGCCACATCATGCGACCTCACATCTTCGAAATCGGCTTGAAAGTCAACACCAAAGTGTTCTTGGATGTGCTGAAGATTGTGGTGATCCCTGGTGTAATCAGGTGGCCGACCCTCGGAGTGGCATCAGGACCCAGCGCTGGCCCACAAATCCAAAGAGACCAAGGATTGGCTCCAGAAGGAGTACTAAAAGTTTGTACCTTTCTCTCACTGTACCCCTCCTACCCTAACCTGGATTACTTTGTTTGGTCATATGTCGAGAACATCACCAATATGACCTCCCATAACACCAAAGCCAGCCTCATCACCGCCATCTGCCAAGTATTTGCCGAGCTTCGGCCGTCGCTTGTGGAAAAGGCATGTTCCCAGTTAATAGTGAAGTACTGATTGAGGCTGATGGCGGCTATATTGAATAGATGCTAGCTCTACTACATAATCAAGTTACCTGAATTGATTTTTGCAAATAAAAGTTTAAAAATAAAGCTGTACTGTTGATTTTTTAAGGGTGACACTTATCGTTCCACCCTGTAGTGTCTGCCATTCTTCTGAGCAAAACCACAACTCCAATTCATTTTGGTGTTTGCTTTGTTTTTATTTTACAGCATATCAACCCTTTTTCAGATTATTTAATGCTGAATCGGGTCATTTCGGTAAAAGTTCTTATGGTTCAAATTCTTTACATCTTCAAATATTTATTCATGGTGTTTGGTTTGTAGATTATTTTGTGAAGAAAAATTGATGTTTTTGAGTTTTACAAAGTGAAAGGAAAAAAACAATAACATCAATGATTAATGCACTTAAGTCAGGAAGCCAATATCTTCAGACAGCCTAATCGTCTTCCATCGGAGGACGATTAACATCCATTTATAATGTCAGCCATTTATAATATAATACCATCTTTTACAGTTGCAGTCCCCATATGCGCAAACAAAAGCCTTTTCATAATTTATACAATATATTATTCATTAGATGACCATACATTTTTTTTGTTGTAAAAGAAAAAAAAAAAACATAACACAAATGTATATGAATCTATACAGAAAGTTTGTATGAAAAAAAAAAATGCAATTAAAACAAAAATAATTAAAATATTAAATTAATACCTATATAGTAATAGTATTTATTTTCATTCAGAAAATTAATTTCATTCATTCATTAAGGCAACAAAATGAATAGTTGGCGTCCGTCTGTTGCCCTAATTGTTTTAATTAATTTACATAAAGGCTTACAGTATTTACGAACACACTATGTAAATTAAATAGCAAAAATAAAGCAATTAAAATGCAATGCAGCAAAGATAGTGTCAATCTTCCTTTAAATTTTAACAGCAAGGAGGAAAGCAAAAGGCTCGTAAGAGGCATTCATCAGTCACAGCAGAGACAATGGACAAACTGAGAAGAAGCTCTGCAAAAATCCATTTCGTGGAATGACATTTGGCATATGGTGCCACTGAGGTTGAGTTCATAATACGTTCAAATTATGACGTGCTTTCATCAATGATTAACCTTGCCAAATGGAAGAATGAGATGATTCAACCTGTCCTTTATGCAAAGAAAAACCCACAGACTATGGAACATGTTCTTAGAAAGGGTCACTCTGCAGGAACTAATAGCCATAATATGTGGCGACACAAGAGGGTACTAGAGGAACTGACCACAACGAGAAATCCATGAAGACCAAAGTAGCTAACATAGGCCAATATCAGGTGAACGGTTTGTTAGGAGTCTCGAACCCAACCCTTTATTATTCTTACGGGGGTACCGTGTTCGGACTCCAGCTAGGCTTTGGGACATAGTTGCTGATTCTCTGTTTTTCAATGTTACTTTTTCACTGCCTTCGTTCAGGATTGAACTCAGCACCTTTGGGTAACTGTAAACTTTGATACAACGTCTAGGACCACTTGGCCATATGTCACTAGGCAAAACGGCCGAAACGTTGTGACAATAACAACCAAGATGAGGAAGTCAGTCCGACAATCTCAATCAATGAAAACAACTCATCTCAAAAATACAGACAATTACTATAGGCCAATAGTTTGTTGCTGAGAGAGGAAAAATTTAGATTGGATTAAATTGGCCCATACTAGTACCTAGCCAAAATATTCTTGGAATCAATGACAACTCTGGCTGGCCCAATAATTACCCAAAAATTATAAGAGAAAAGGGACAAATAATAGGCTAATCTTGATTGAATTGACAGTACCTTATGAGGTAGAAAAACATCAATAGAGAAATATGAAAATCTAAAAAGGGAGTTAACCCATGAAGGTTATGTTATAATCTTTTGAGCTTCTGAAATGTCGAGAGCTTTCCTTGCAGGCTCTCTGTAACAACTTTTAAGCCAGCTTGGAATTAAAGACTGAAAAACAATTGCAACCAGTAAATGCCTCATACAGATAACCAGGCAATGTGCAGTGTGGCTCTGACCAAAAAGGAATATTGCATGATATTGTAGTAATTATCTCTGCGAGTAGATTTATTTATTTAATCATTTACATTTTTTATTTATTTATTCTCATTGTATTTTTTTAATTTATTTCTTTGTTTCATTTGTTAATTTTTCTTCTCTCTTTTTGATATGAACACGTCTTAACGAATATGTTAGATGTAGCCTTTAAACAAGGCTACATCTAACATATTCGTTAATTTACAAAAATTTAAACGACACAGAAAGCCATTGCTTAAAACAGGACACACTAAATTATTAAACGTCCAATTTTTATTGTATTCAGCAGTTCATTTAAATACAATTCAAATTATAGGGCCACACATCAGAGTGGGTGGGTGGGTTTTTCATGTATTGAATCCCCCACCCACAAATCAGTGTGGGTGGGGGGTTCAATACACGAAAAAGCCGTCAAGAGGAAGCCAAAAACGGTGAATATTCTCTCCAGATGACTCAATATTATGAGGATGAAATGAAATATTCCACAAATGCGAAAAACGATAAACACGATTATATACAAGTGTACAAGTGAATAAAGAAAGAAGAGAAAGGCCCTAAAATGATCTGTTTTCTCTCCTGATGACCCAACATTAACTAGATACCGAAACGGAATACTTTACAAGTGAAAAACAGCTGAAAAACATTATATACAAGCTTACAAGGCAAGCTGTTTCTTTCAAAACACAATATCTTCTGTTGTTAGCTTGCCTCATGGCAAGTTTCTGTTACTGTTTCAAAAGCAATTTTATTCAGAGATATTAAAAAAATATTAAAAATGACTTAATAAATACGTTCCACAATAGGTTAGAAAATGCTAATGCAGTCAGTAAAAACTGGATTCCTGTAGTTGTCAAATATAATTTTGAAGTAAATAGCAAAGGATTTTTTTTTTTGAATATGACTGCTTTAATATGTTTGCAGCATATGCACCAATACAAAGAATTATCTTAAGACCTTGTAAGTTGGTTGCAATATATTTGCTGTTTCTATTTTTAGTATTAAACACACTCTTTCTCGCAATGCACACACGTATAAGATTATTTCATGTGTACAATTTATATTATAAAACTAGCGGGAGATGCCCGGCGTTGCCCGGTTGTAAAATACACTTAAATATATTTTAATTCATGCAGATTTCATATTTGTTATTACAGAGCTAATTAGTACTGATTACAAAAGTTAAAAAGAAATATGACTTGGGTGCCATCAGCTAGAATCAAAACCAAAACATCTAACACTCCAACCATGTTCCCTACTGTTTGAACTATCAACAGATAGATAAGAAAAATTTTAAATTAAACCACTTCAAGCTATGAATGAATTTGCACATGCGCAAAAGTAATAGAAATATGTTGACAAGTTGAAATGAACATTTTGTGTTTCAACTTGCCGACATATTTCTGTACGCGTTATTCATCCATCAAAAGAAAGATTTTACTCATTATAAACCATCCTTGATGTATAATTACTGTTTCCTGTTTATTTTAGTATTATGTAATCAATAGTTTAAGAGTTTATCGATTAAATATTTTCGGTACTTGTGCATTTAACGAACTAGATGTAACTCAGCATTTGCTCAGTTTTGTCCGGCGCATGGTGTCAACAGCCAGATAAAACCGAGCGTTGCCAATAAAATAAAAACAACGCTATAAAATAACTGTAAAATGAAATTGTAAATGTAAAAACATCCAAAAATAAATAAATAAAAGCAAAAATCCACCATTCATTTATGTTTTTTTTTTTTAATTATTAGTATTATTGTTTTAAATTGTTTTGTTTACAAAATAAATACATATAAAACATTTTTTTGTAAACAAATAATAGTTAGTAATTATTTTTTTTGGTACTCTTGCATAATTTGACCCCAATTCTCGTGAATCCCCGTCAAGCATGGATCGGGCGAGACCGGCAGTTATCGGTGTCAGCCTAGCGTCGTAACAGACGCAGACTAATGAAAAAAAAAAAAAACAGAAAAAAATACAAATGCAAATAATAAAAAGTAACAAAAAACCCTACCTTGAAAAATGAAAATGTTAATTTTTTTTTTTTTTTTTTTTTTTTTTGCAAAATATTTATCAGCAGAAAGTTTGTTTTTTTTCCAAGAAAAGATTTTTTAACCATATAATTGTTAGGTGTAAGTACAAGTTTGTTTTTTTTCTTTTCTTTTCTTTTTTGTAACCATATTTTTTTTTCTTATTTTTTTTATTTTATTTTATTTTCAAGTCTTGTTGTTCAGTCCAGTTCTTTTGGTGGCATTGTCCATTTATACATCTCCAGGAGATACCATCCTCCATACACAATCTTTTTTTAAGCAAACATTTGTGTTTACAATTGTTGCACCTCAGTTTTTGGGGACAGCAATTTCTTCTTCTGACAATATGAGATTGCCTGCATCGATGTTTTCATTTCTTTTTCTAACATATATAGATTTATTTTCTTGCCTGTCATTTTTCTGTTTGGCGAGTTTGAAAATATATTTGTTTGTTAGCTTTTCTTTCTTTTTTCTTTTTGTTGGTTTAGTCGCTTTCTTCCAATTCGAATGTCGTCTGCTTCCATTTAGATAGCGCTTTTTCATTGGCTAATCAGACTTCCAAAAATTCAATTAAAAAAATAATAAAAAATAATAAATAAGTAATCAGAAAATAAAAAGTCATTCCTGCCCCCTTAATATCACCTTAAAAATTACTAAAAACATAACAGAAAAAAATAAAATAAATAAAATAAAAAGTCGAGTTAGCGTTTCAACATTTGAACAACGCTTGGCTGACACCGATGATTGCCGGTCTCACAAGAATTCAGGTCAAATTATGCAAGAGTACCTTTTTTTTTTAATGAAACTTTTTTTTTTTTTTAACTATCTATGTAAAATAACCAACAAAAATTATATTTGTAGGATAATTTTTTTTTTGTTTAAACAAATAATAATTAGTAATTGTTTTTATTATGAAACGTTTTTTTTTGTTTTGTTTTTCAACTATTTACGTAAAAAAAAGAAAAAAATCGTAAGAAAAAGGAAAGGAACAAAACTTTTTTTTTTAAACCAGGTTTTTTTTTTTTTTGCCAGGAACATATTTTCTCAGGAGGACGTCTTTTCGGCAGACTTTTGGAGGGCATCAAACGACAAAGTGGACGGAGAGGAGATAGCGAATGTGATAGGAAGCTCCTTACAAACCAGGTAGCTTTCAACGATGTGGGTTAATATGGAGTCAAACGACTGTCTACCAAACTTTTGTTTCCACATTAACTCTAAAAGATATGTGTCCAAAAGCTCCCGGTTGGTTCCGCATTCTTGTTTATTGTGCTGTTTGCTTCCTTCCACGCTCTATATGATTTGTTGTTGCCTGTGTTATGGGATCTACAAAATTAAGACTGTGGTGGTGGTGGTGGTTTACCGTTAAATGGTGATACTGCTCCTCTCTTCCACTTTGCTGTAAGCTCTCCAACAGTCTGATACGACCGTGGTCCCTGGCAGAATGTATTTTCTTATTAGTGGAAGGAAGGTTTCGGCATTCCTATTTGGTACGTTAACCAAAAAACCCTCCTTTTCAGCGGGATCAGCATATCCACCGAAGACCTAGACCAGTGTTAGACGTCTGCCGACGTTGTGTTTCGGGTGGTTGAAGAAGACAGATTCGTTGATTTCGACCGTATGGCCTGGGCCTCCTATCTGCAGGAGATTCCTGAGAAAGTAATCTTAGCATATATCTTGCAGGAAATTCTTCCAGTCCACAATTGTGTGGCATGACCACAACCCACATTCGCGCTGGAGATTCCTAGTCACTGCCATCTCGAGCACCCATATCGAAATTCTCATCTGCTGTGCACACAAGCATTGAGTTGAAACTAAGCGCGCAGCGTTTTGATTAGCTGATGACCATGTTTTGTCAGACAGCAGCAAAACCCGAGCTGTCGACGTCATGTGCCAGACAAAACCAAGCAAATGCTGAGTTACGCCTGGTTTGTTAAATGCACAAGTACAATGTTTTCACATAGACATACATAATCAGGTTGACACACTGGTTCCCGCTGGATCACCGAAGTTAAGCTGTAACACCAAAGAGAGACAGCGTGAAATCGTCAGTGACCATTAACTTTTAGTTAAGACGCAGTAGTATTAGTTGGGAGACCTCTTTGGTTGTTGAAGACATGAGGCGTCGTCCTCATCTTGAGAATTGCCACCCCATGGGGGGCGAATGTAACACCAAAGAGAGACAGCGTCAGACCATTAGGGTCGATGTGACGCTTTTATTTAACGTTAATATTTTATCCCGGGCAATATCGGGTAATTGAAAGATAGATGTTAAGATCTTATTCCGGGCAACACCGGTTAACTAAAAGATATATGTTAATATTTTTGTCCCGGGCCGACATCGAAAAAAAGAAAGATCTTGCTGAATTTCAATTCTGCCAAAGTATTTTTTTTTTCTCTTTCTTTCTTCAAAGCATAATTCGATTGTTGATATTTTTTCTGATTTAAAGTCGCACAGACGCATTGGTCAGGTTCAAAGAATGCGCCGACCGTTTGTGGCTGACAAATTCAAGGACACAATTCATGTGTCAGCTGGAACAACAACAGATAGATTATGTTTTTGCTTTGAACTAAAAACTACACACACACACACACACACGTATTTGTTGGCGTCACAAAATATATTTGTGACAGATCAAAACAAAGATAAATAATTTCTTTGGAATTAAAATTTCACACACGCATTTGTCGGCTTCAAAGAATGTTTTTCGAATCAAATATTAAATGATTTGGTATGACTGATAAAACCATTTGAACCCAAAATAACATTCCCAACTGTTTGCATTCTCAAACCGAATCGCAGTTCGGAAATATAGATCAAGGGATTTTTGCCACCCAACAATTTTCAATAACATATTTTGTCGAGATGTTAACAGAATAATAATTTGTTTATTTCTTTTGATAATGACACGTGTCACATCTAAGGGCAGAATTAACGAAGCATTTTTTTTTTTGGACGCAGTTTTCTTACGCGGTTATCGCGTATTACGCAGTTTGGAAATTATCCAATGAGAGAAAACTGGTTATTTTCCATCGGGCGTTTTTGATTGATCAGGGAGGAGTTAGAATTATTCTTGGATTGTGGGAGGTGGCCAATTTTTGTCATCAGTCAAATTATCCAATGAGAGAGAATCAGACGATTTGGTTATAGAGCACTCTGCTTGGTCGGGAATGAATTGGGAATTGCCGCCCCGCCCAGTGCTCTACTATATAAAGATCAAGAGAGTCAGAGCAAAACAGAGGAGAAAACAGAGCGAGTCCGAGAGTCAAGCCACCTCACCTCTCCTCTCTTTCTCCCCCCCCTCGCCTATTGCCCGATAACTAAAAAGAGTTAAACTAATAGACCTGTGAATTCCAGCAAGAGGAAACCCCACTTAGAAATTTAAATGCTTGCTTACAAATTCATACTCCAAACTGTACATATGTTTGTATATATTTCTTTTATGGTTTTCTTTTAATACATTCCATGTAACCCAATCTCTGGAGTCTTTATTTATTCAAAATTTTCGATTTGCTGATGTGCTGATGTTTTCGTTATTATTTTTTTTTTACTTGTGAAACTGCTTCCGTCAATGGGCACCCGGTATCTCCAAAGACGAAATCTTTAGACGATCACAGAAGATCCGGCCTTGTGGACATTGCAGCAAAGACGATTCCACCGACGCACTGAAGAAGGGCTTACTGGGTGATGCGACGTACCGGCGGGGTTTCATAAAGCAACATTGAACCTGGTCAGTACTAAATGGGTGATCATTCGAGACTTCCAGGTGCTGTATGTGCTCTCTACTTATCTCGGCATTGTTTCCAGTCGTCCTGGACGTCTCTTTGCCATTGGACTCAAACTGCCAATTCAGGAAAGGTGTGGTTGGGATTGTGCAAGCCTTGCCTCACAATTACACGTGCAGCTTCCCCTACATAGGTATCTTTTGTCTTTCGAGACTGAATGGAGGCATCGTAGACACACATACATACATCTACTGTTTTATATGCATATATATACATATATATATTACTGAAATAAAAATGTTCTCATTTTTTATTCTAATACAGATATTAATAACACAAAGTTCATTTAGATAGCTCGACAGAGCAATACTAGAGCTATAAATATTTTTATAATATACTGATTCACTGGGAACAAACACTCATTTTAATGCTCATCAAAAAAAAAAAAAATGGGTTCAGTTGTATTTGTTATACAAACGTACAATTGTTTGGGGTTTTTACTGATATTTTTCTTTATAGGTCTCAACATACGTGTTTTTATTATTCTTATGCAAGTGGGGGTGTTCATCAATGCTAAATATATGTAATAACAAAAGTCACATTGACCTATACATAGTTCCTCTCGCTGACAGTCTGATTTATTAACAATTTGAAAAGGGTTTTTTTTGTACAGCCTAACAGCATATACAACAGCATTCATTATGTGAGTAGAGCTTAGTATTATTAAAAATGTTTTAATAAATCTAATGAAAAGAAAGCAAGAGAAATGTATAGCTAAGCGAAAGATGGATGACTTGTTCTATTAATTAAAAATTATGATTAGAATAATTAATAAAATTTAATATTTTTCTTTTTTACATAACTTGATCCCAAAACTAAGGAATACTTTAGCAAGTATTCTGTGGGACCATATCTGCAGGAATACTATGCGGGTAGTTCAGCAGTGAAATGTCTGTTTGTATTACATTTCAACTTCTGCATGTCAGTACAGTCAAGAAAACACGAAACATGGATGGAATTCCAAAGTCAAGCAATTTGAGAGAAAAAAAAAACTGTCAGAGTAGAAGGCTTTCCGGCATCTAGGGATTTCTATAGTGAAGACGTAGGATTTTGTTGCTAGTCGAGTTAGTCGGGTTAATTGATGTAAAAATAAAAAGAAATACTACTTCAAGGTTAAAAACAATGAGTGGTATATCAATAGATACCGACCCAGAAAACAGCAATTCTTTCCCTTTTGTCAAAAACATTGATCATGGAATGTGAGGACTAAAGGACAAAATAAAAAAGCAAGAATTATGAAGCTGCCAAAAGTAAATTCAAGGTCCACTTTCTACTCTCCTTTAAATTTTTAAAGAACAGAGAGAAAGTGGTGTTAGGCAAAAAAAAAAAGACAAATAATCAAAGTGTCAGAACTTCTTGCCAATGCCATAACTCAATTTACTGCACCAACTGCTTGTGGTGAAATCTGATGCATGGACTCCTCCTGACACACGAACTAGTCCTGACGCATTCCAAATCCTCCCGACGCAATCTGATGCACCAAATCCGCCCGACGCAATCCGTTACACCAGATCCTCCCGACGCACCGAATCCTCCTGATGCAATCTGTCGCACTGAATCCTCCTGAGGCAATCAGTCACACACAAATCCTCCCGACCCAATCCGTCACACCAAATCCTCCCGACCCCATCCGTCACACCAAATCCTCCCGACGCCATCCGTCACACCAAATCCTCCCGACGCAATCAGTCACACCAAATCCTCCCGACGCCATCAGTCACACCAAATCCTCCCGCCGCCATCCGTCACACCAAATCCTCCTGACACAATCTGTCGCACCGAATCCTCCCAACACAATCTGATGCACCAACTCCTCATGACAATCCACCACATCAAGTATGAGAGTCATCTTTCCATCGCACATGGGCATGTTCATTCTTGTACCGCAAGTTTTGTCCAGCAATAGCATACACACACTGTTCTTGGACACTTCCACGGATGTTTATCACAAATGGTTGTGCTGGAAATCTGTTGAAAAGTTGGCTTGCCTTTATAACCATTTTTTTTTCCTTAGTTAGACTACATAAATAAACCTATTTCTTGGGTTGTCAGGTTAGCTGGCGGCGGGGGGGGGGTGTATTTACGGTGGGGAGAGCACAAAGCACATTTCATTAAAAAACCGGCACAAAGATGCACCATTCTGGTGATGCAACAAAGGTTGGAGCTTGGCTGATATTGCAGGACCTAATACGTTAAAGACCTTTTTTTTTGGGGGGGGGGCTTGTCTAAGAGGGAGAGACTAGAGGTAGATGCGCCAGCCCAGATGTGGTATCAATACACAAGATGCATGGACATATGGTGGCTTTGTAGAGAGACAGGATTTGTTGGGCATAATTTTCTAGCATAGCAGAAAGTGCCCATCATTTTTTGGGGGGCAGCAGCAGCCTTGGCAATAATAATAAACAAATAATAAACGTACATTGAAATACGGCATAATCACATAGACACACCAGTTAAGCAATGTTGTGCCTGGTCAATTCTAAAATGGGTGACCATTTGGGAATTCCAGGTGCTGTATGCGCTCTCCACTTACCTCGACATTGTTTCTAGCACTTCTTGCTATAGGACTAATGCAGTGCTGATTCAGGAGAGGTTTGGTTTGGGACTGCGCAACCTTTGCTTCACAATTACATGCGCACTAACCTTACAGAGGGTACCCATTATCCTTTGAGACTGAATGGAGGTATCGAATAAAGGTACAGAATGTACTCTGATGAACTTATTGTAGTTGTACTCCATCAGCAAACTCATCTGCCTAGCAGCAAAATCCCACCCCTTCCTCAGAGTTCTCTAGATTTTGAAAGATCTTTTTCTATTATGACAGTTGCTTGCATTTGAAATTCACCCTTTGCTCCCGTTTTCTCAACCGTACAAACATACAGAAATTTAAATGCAATGTGAACAAGCATCCTGTTGCTCAACACTCCACCCAGGTTGACCTCCCATAAATCTGGCTCTTATCACAGTAGCTTTTATGCTTCAGCTGTTTCCAGGTGAGCAATAGAAAAAAAATAATTTTTTTTAAATGCGTAAGCAAACTTTATTTTGTGCATTATTTTTTAATCCTCTCATAACATTCATCATCTGACAACTGATCCATTGTGTTAACTCTCACGTTAGAGCATCTGTTGGCCTTGATAAGTGATGATGCTTTTTGAAATATATTTTAGTTTAGGAACTAAAACATAACCTTTCTTTCAACTTTTATTCACCCCAAAAAGGCATATAGCATCTAAGACATAAAGGGCTAATGTGATAGGAGCCAGATTTATTGGAGGGGTGGCAGCCTAAATAAAGAGTTGGACAGTAAGATGTTATTTACATTACATTTAAATTTCTGAATGTTAACAGTGAGTCAGAATCCATAACATCTAACACTTATTGTTGGCAAGTTTTTAACCTTGAAGTAGTATTTTTTTTAACTCCTTACATGAAGTGGCTTCATGTGTTGTCTACATCGATTTCTATAAGAAAACAAAAAAGGATATATAAAGAAATTATCTCAACTGAACAGAAAGTTCACAAAAAACACAAGTGGAGTTGGGTTGACCTCTGAACTCACTTATTTGCATACTCCAAAGAGCTTTGCCACATACTTGAAAACAAAATTCTGCCATTATTATTATTTCTCTTTCAGCTGAAGAAGAGCAGAGGAAGAGTTGGCCGAAACATAGTGAAATAGCAACAACTATGAGGATGAAGATGAGGATAAGAGTCTCCAAAAAGAATGAAGACACAAAATTCTGCCACTTTCGGTCTTGGGCCACTCTCAGCTAATAACTTTTTTTTTTTTTTTTAATTAATTAATTTTTTTCACAAGCAATTTCCATAAAAAAAAAGAAAAAAGAAAAGAAAAAGACAAGGAATTCCAAAGTCTGGTCTGTAGAAAGGAACTATTAAAATAATAGATAATTTCCGGCATCTGAATACCTCAACAATGAAGGGAGATAGAATGTTTCTGTTGAATCGGAGATATTTTTCGTTTAAAGATGTACAAATGCAATAGATTCAGAATTTTTTTCAATGAAAAGTGATAAGTTTTATTAGTTGGGTTATTCAAACTATCGTTCTCATCTTGAGTGTTAGTTTCACAATGTTTCGGACAATGCAACAGATAAAATACAGTTGTGACATTCTTCTGAAGATTAAAGGTTCAATCCTTAGTGTTGGTGATAGAATACAATTGCGGATTAATTAAGACTTCTACCTGGTCATGGCTGATGGATCGAGAGCATACTAACTTCATTGATTAGATAAAGGGTTTTGCTCAAAATTCTATGCAGATTCCAAAATTCATCAGAAAAATTCCAGAGTTTGACAGAAAAATTCCAGCTAGAGACATCTGAAGAAGGTCGTAGGCTACATCAGCCAAAGCGTTAAAATAACACTAGAGAACAATAGTCTGAACGATCCAAATAATGTAATAGGTTCATTAAACTTTCCCTTTCTTTGCATAAGTGGGAAATATTTTTTCTTGTATTACTTCTGGAGTTCAGTGGGCCATTTGTAACCTTGCAATGTGCCATTGTTAACACATGTGTCATAAGTTATCCCTCCTTTCTATAACAATCAGTAAATAAATTTTCCTAGCTGAACAAAAAATCAAAACTGGTAGCTTTTATCTATTATAATTACAGCAGGAATGCTAAATGTGATATCCTGCCAACCAAAAAAAGTTTTCAGTTGTATTGTCATGCAAAAGCTTCACCCAGTCAAAGAAGTGGTTCACAATGTTGAAATTATCCACGGGCCATTGTTAAATTTCTAACTAATCTATTGACAAATGCCAAAAAACAGCGACACTGTCCTTTCCTAAATAGTTTTAGCAGCTTTTAAAAATCATTAAAAATCTATTAGCCATAGACATTGTTTTGTTGTTTCAGCAAATGAATTCTAACTTGCAGTGAATACGACTTCCATGGAAGTTGTGGCCATTTTAAAACAATTCACTGCTAATATAAAGGATAAGGTATTATCAAAGTCTAACCATACATAATAGATCAACTTTGCCTTGTTGGGTAAAACTGCAGTTTAGTGACCTGGATATAATGCAATAAAAAAAATGTGCACACATAACAAATATTGTTTTATCTTGTTTTTGTTGAATATTACTAAATGAAAACTCATTTCAAGTTAAAAACTATTCAGTATTATGCATTTAAACTTCAGAACCTGCTTGAAATTTCTACATATGCTGAAATAATGACTATCTTTCATTTGTATGAAGACTCCATCGTTTTTCCTAGCAATTCACTATACAGGGTAAAACATGACCAAAGTCTATACATAATTTTTATTTTTTTCAAGGAAGACACCACTTATCAAGGCCTGGGGCCATTCAAGGATAAGGGTTAATGTGTGTACAGTGATGGAAATTAGATAGAAATTGACTATTTAAGGGGACGGCTCAACAAGAATTTGTTTATATCAACTTTATGTCTTGTTGGGTAAAACTGCAGTTTAGTGGCTTGAATATAAGGTGATGAAAAATTGTGTACAGGTGATAAATGTTTTATCTTGTTTTTATTAAATATTAGTAAATGATAAACAAATTAGAGTTAAAATCAATTTAGTATTATGCTTGTAATGCTTGAAATGTGTACATGTGCTGAAATGATCACTAGAAAAAAAAAATCAATGCAGTCTTTATACAAACGGAAATTAGAGATTATTTCGGTATATGCATACATTTCAAGCATGTTCTTAAGATTACACGCATGATACCAAATTGATATTAACTCGAAATGGCTCTTCATCTGCTTGTCAGTCTGTATTTTATCCTTTGAAAATGACCAAATACAATTTTTGAACTAACTTCTAACTAGGTCTAACTGCTTTTAAAAATTTGCAAAATTTAGCTTAAAAAAAAAAGACAATCTGGCAACCGAGCACAAGAATATAAGTAACCTCCCTTTGATGTAGCCTCGTTTTGGATATAATTATAATAATCTTTATATTTATCTGTAAAATGAATTTTTTGCACATTCAAAAAGGCAGCATTACCAAAATAAATTTATTGATTAAATATATTTCTCATTCCATAGAATTTCCATGGGTCCTGCTAGTTTACTAATATTTAACAAAAAACAACAAGATAAAACAATATTTATGATCAAAAGGTTTGTTTTATGGCATATCAACCCTTTTCGGGTTATTTAATGCCGAATCCAGTTATTTTGGAAATACTATTCGTGTTACATCCAGTTATTTTGTAGGAAGATTTTATTCTTCAAGCTCTTTGTATCTTCAATTGCTAGTTTGTAGCATTTGGTTTGGTTGTTTTATAGTGGATTTTAACGTTTTTGTTCCCTGTCCTGCAGAACATGAATAAGTTTTGCAATGGGAGAGTGAAAAGGGTTACAGTATTGATGTTTGGTACATTTTAAGTTAGGAAACCAGTTAGGAAAGTGGGAGAGATAGAAAGAGAAAGGGGAAATGAAAAGAAGGAAAAGGAGGAAAAGGTGGATCGTTGTTTGTGTTTTTTGTTTTGCAGAACAAAGTTTTGCAAAAAAAAAAAAAAAAAAAAAGCAGAAAAACAAAAAGCATAAATGTTAGATGCATTTCGTCTCAGGATTGGTTGGTTGGTTGTTTTTGTTTTACGGCATATCAACCCTTTTCAGGTTATTTACTGCTGAATTCAAAGATTTGGAAGAAAATTTTTTTAATAGAATATATTTATTGTTTTCAAGTTGGTTTCTATTTAACCCATAGTTGGGACCCTAACAGGTACTACCACTCCGGGTCAGAATGGACCTGGGAGCAATGGTAATTAAAGGGTGGCTCCACACTCCCCAAAGCCCGCAAGCTGAGGCCTCACCACTGGATATAGTTTAAGGTTCGTCTCAGGAAGCCAATATCTTCAGACAGCCTGATCTAGTAGTACCAGATGACACGTTTTGAAACATGTTTTAGTTTAGGAATTATTAGCAGAAGAAACCTGACCTTGCCCAGGATTGAATAGGGACCAATGAATATTCCACACTTCCATTACTTTTATTGTTAGCGATGTTGGTGAAAATGTCCATTTTTCAATTAAATCGATTGATAGTCTGCTCCAGTCAGAGACAGATTACTGTGCATCGGCAGGAAGCTTAACATGCTTCCCTGAAGTGATAGTCTACATTGCATTATTAAAGTCATGTATCATGGTTCAATTTTGTTCTAAACAA
This sequence comes from Euprymna scolopes, assembly GCF_053919585.1. Lineage (NCBI taxonomy): Eukaryota > Metazoa > Mollusca > Cephalopoda > Sepiida > Sepiolidae > Euprymna > Euprymna scolopes. The sequence continues at coordinate 66,805,190 of NC_136512.1, forward strand.
AAACATTCATTTCGAACATGCCCATTTTTTTTTTTTTTTTTTTCCAAAAGAACCTAATGTTGATTTTTATACAGCAGGCTATTCTGTTTGTGCGGTGATAAAACTTGTCAAAGCAGAATAGCCTGTTGTATAAAAATCAACAGTAGGTTCTTTTGAAAAAAAAACAAAAAAAAAAACGGGCATGTTCGAAATAGATGTTTTTGTTTAGAACAAAATTGAACCATGGTACATGACTTTTGCATTTATGGCTTTAATTCAGTCCATTAGATGAATTAATTTTATAAAATCAACATTAGGTTCTCTACAATGCAATGTAGACTATCACTTCAAGGAAGCATGTTAAGCTTCCTGCCGATGCACAGTTAAACTTTCATCCAAATTACACCGTTTCTTCTTTAATCGGATTTTTTCAATTATTGATACTTATCGGAGACATTTCGATACGAAACCTAAGAACACTTTCAGAGACAAAGTAAATTTGTGTGCACACATACAAAGTGCCTTTTATATATACGTAGATTCTCAGCAATTTTTTCTTTTAACAGTAACTTTTAAAAAAGTTATTTTTACGTTTATTCACACAAAACAAGGCATATTGCAACTAAAACATAAAAGGCTACTGTGATAGGGGCCAGATTTAGAAGGGGAGGATCCGAGTGAAGAGTTGAACAGCAAAATGTTATTCACATTACATTTAAATTTCTAAACAAATAAACATCTAACACATGCACAATGTGTGTGCCAATACAGTGTTATTTATGCATATAAATCTCACCTGTTTGTTTGTATGCATGTATGTTTGTATGTCTGCTTAAAGTTTCGACAGAGGCGATGGATTTTCATGAGATCAGTAGTGCTTTGAAGCTCGATCCTTCAGATGACAAATATGCTAAAACATTAATTCCTTCATCCTCAACTGGCACTTTTCTACAGGGAGGGGTCGCTTTTTTTGCTGAGATTTTTTAAAATCATCCCCTCTTTTCGATTGAGTAGACTTAATTTAAACCTTCGCCACTTCTGGTTTGGCGATGGGCACAACAGCAAGGACGTCACATTTTTTTTTCACATTCTTTCCTCCTTTGTGGTACAGGTTCGAGCCTGTCTGCCTACTACCACTTATTTTATTTATTTATTTTTTTTTTGCTCAACACACACCTCCAAGCATCCGGGCAATAGGGCAGGTCGATTTTGGAACCCCGGTGAGGCAATGGTGATGATAGTTGGGGTTTGACATAGAAAAGACCTACACGAAATATTTTTCTCAAAAATCGTTATCTGTGCTTGAGGAAATGACTTTAAAAGTTGAAAAATTGAAGCGATTAAAAGTTTTTCGGTGAATTGTTAAGAACGTCCCGTCATCAAAACAATCCGTACTGTTAAGAAAATGGAATCATTATTTGCAATAGGTTTTAAACTATATTTTTAAATAAAATGAGTGAGGATAATGAATTAATAAAATAAATATTAACTGTAAAGGCAAAATTATGTTTTTTAAATAATAGCGACCAAAGTTCGCTTTTTCATTTCAGGAACTTTTTTGGAGTGGAAACATTTAAGATTTCACCGTCGCAAACACGCTCGTTATTGATAAAAAAGATAAAACAAATATGTTTAAATTCACTGCAGACACTTGAAATATAATAATACATATTTTAAACAATTCAAGTGTATGCAGTGAATTTAAACATATTTGTCTTATCTTTTTTAATTTGTTTTTCTATTAGGTTGGTGCAAAAATAATGGCATCTTTTGACGTTCAAATGAACGTCAAAAACATTATTTTTGCACCAACCTAATATTTCAAATCAAATTCTATTTGAAATTTTTATTAAAATATGGTAATACTCCAGTTTTATATTAAAAACAAAAAAAAATAGTCTATATAAGTTTATTCTACACATTCTTTACAAAACGAACTATGTAAATTTTCAAGTTTTTCTACTTAATAAAAAATACTTTGCAGAAAATTTGTATCAAATGTTAATTTCTTTTATTTTTAGGGAGTAATTGTTTTTAAGCAGTGTTTTTCTTCTAAAATTATAATTTTAAAATCAGATAACCTACAAAGATTAATATGAGTAAATAAGGAAACTCCTTTAAAGGTTATTCGTTATTTGTGCATCTATGTTATTGTGCTAAAATAACTTTGTTATTTAGAAAGCCATTCTTAATATGGGAAGGAGGTTGTATTGTAACTATTCTGTACTTCCACCTAAAAATTTAATAAACAAAAATATCATAAAAATTAAACGTAACTTGAAAATACTATTAAAAATAGCATAGTAACATAGATGCACAAGTACTGGTTTTTCAAACTCTAAACACTCGTTTAAAATGGCACAGCTACAGCAAGAATAAATCATTTTATGGATAAATTCATGTTATCGAAGGAGGAGCTAAAATCTGATAAAAATGTCTAAAGTAAACACTAATATGACTGATTTGGTTTGGTCCTCTCTCTTCAATACATCTAATTCAACTCTACAAAGTTTTTCATTATTTCTTATAACTAGCACTTATTTTTTTTATGTATGAAACTGGAAGACCGCCTAAAACAGTTTCCTTCAGTTATAATCCATTTATTTATTTTACTTTTCAGATTAGAATGTCAGTAAAAGCACGATGTTCAGTTTTAACCCGTGGTTCACAAAATTTGCTGGTCCACCTTGTCATTTGGATGAAACAGCACCCCAACTTCACAAGTCATCCAGTTTAGTTATTTCCTCGAAAACAGTTATCCCACTTAAAAAATAGTGAGATTTCTAAGTTAATTGCCAAGGAAATAATTAGTATTCGGCAAGCAGTAAATCCACAAATACCCTGGTTAAGGTAACATTATATAGGACAGAAGGTCAATATATTTTGCTATAAGAGGGCCAAATAGATTGACAGGAAATATCTTGCAGCAATCAAAGTGAAAAGAATGAAGGAACAGCTAGACAGACTGTTTGATATATCTTCTTGTAGCTGTAAACTTTCTGCCTTGAGATGTGATGACTTTGCAGTAAAGTGCAAGACAGAAAATTGTCAAACAAGGCCCATAATCTGCTCTTGTCCTCCTAACAAGGAAGTAAAATTAATTCTATAGATTCACCTGCAATTATGTTCCTTTTTTGTGGAAAATAAAATATTGGTATTTATTATGTAATCTGGCTCTATTATTAAACATACAAATTTTCCAATTTTCAGGTTCCACTAGAAGAACTGCCATTTACAGCAATTTTTAAATTAATTGATGGAACAACAAAAAGCCTAACAACATTTACTGGTCCTTTGGGGAAACTTTGTATCAATAACTATCAAGATTTGCCTCAAGTAGAATTCTAAAAAATGAATGTCCCTCCCGATCATCATTATCTGACAGCAGAAGAAACAAATAATTTAAGTGTGAAGACCAGAGGCTACTTTTTGAGTTTGCTGTTGGCATTTCTTATGGAGAAGTTAACTTAGAAAATTAGGCCCTTGAATCAAGGAAGATGGCTAACATAAGCCACAAGATTAATGTGTTTATGGACTAGAGTTGTCTATCCTCAAACACTATGATAAATTAAACATTTTGGTCAAATTTATCATCCAAGTGTATGCAGTTAGTTGGTTTGAGATCAAAACCGACAATATTTTTTTTTAACCAACAACAGTATATTTTTAATATGATTCAGAGAACAAACCAGTTAACTGAAATCCAAATTACTGTTTTAAACTGTTCAAAATATAGTGCTTTTGCACTACTTCCGGAAAATATATCCATGATAAACTCAGATGAATTGGATGTGAGAGAAGAGGGCATTCAAACGATTTTGTCCATTAGGTAAATAATTATTTATCCATTAAATTTTATTAGTTTTCTTAATTTACCCAAACAACAGTTACTTTTTTATTCATATTACATCGCAAAAATATAAAAAAATAAGTGTTTTCAAATAATTGTTGGGTTTTTTTGTGTTGTTTTTCCAGAAATAGTGAACAACTAAAAAAAAAAAAGAAAAACAAAATGAAAAATATTACTGCTATCAATTTTGCAGCTACACACTTGTCAAATTTGATTGATTTTTCTCAAAAAGTTGTATATGGGCAGGAAGCAAGACAGACACATTATTACAAAGTCATTGTGCCAGCAAATTAAACCTTCATTTTCCTCAAAAGGAAATTATACAGAACAATTTAGTTCTATTATAATTTTATATTATTACCTCTAATAAAAAATTAAAATACATGGTTCTGTAACTTGTATCAAGTTGTTATATTGTGTAATACATCTCCACATATCGTTTTGAATTGTGAAATTTAAAAGACTTTGTTGCTAATTAGCTTTTTTTACAATTTTTGTTTAATTAATGCAGTAAAGGTTGAGATATTTTGCTAGTTGTGATTCATAATTAAAATTATAATTCATGTATTTATTTTTCTTTCAATGTATTTCATATAAATATAAAAATTTTAATTGAATATTTTATGAAAATAGTGAAATTTCAAAGTCAGTGTTGTGAAAAATGCTATGAAAATGAAGGATTTTTCAGCATTTTTCTACACGATTTTTCAAATCAAATGCTCAATTTTCTGTTCAAGATTGGAATCTAATTTTTGGTATATGTTCTTATCACATCAAATCACAACTATCATCATGTTGATTTTTTCAAAAAAGTTGCAAATCGACCTGCCCTACCGGGCAACACCAGACACCCAGGCTAGTTTCTAAATACATATGGGATAGATAAACACTATCCCTGCGGTTCGGTTGTTTTGAATTACAGCAAATCAACCCCTTTTTAGCGTTATTTAATGCAGAATCCAGTAATTTTGGAAAAAAGTTTTATGCTTCAAATTGTTTATATCTTCAAATATTTATTCATGGGGTTTTATTTTTTTTGTTCTTTTTTTTTTATTGTTTATGCAGAACATGATCGAGTTTGAAAAGGGAAAGAAAAAAAACAAACTAACATCAATGTTAGGAAGCTGATATCTTCAGACAGGCTGATCTGGTACCACCAATACTATCCATATGACAGGATCACAGGTGAAATAAGCCTTGAACTGTTGTTGCCACATACACCACCAAAACGATGGAAAAAAAAAAAAAAAAGACACCAAACATATAAAAGCCATGTGGCTCAGAAGAGAGACCTGGACATTATGATCAGCAGGGGTAACTTTGATAGCAAACATGAGGTAGCAGTTCAGTATCCTACGAATGACAGACCTTATTTCAGGTAATAAAAATACAAAAGACATAAATATAAATACAGATAAATAAATAAGATCAGTACAAATGAAAGACCACGTAGAAGGAGAAATAGACCACAAAGAAAATCTGACTAGTAATGGAGTGCTATTACAAAAGCAACCTCTATTAATCTGCTGCTGAACTTTCTCATTATAATACACCTTATTCCATTAGTTTCTTTTCAAGAACTGCAGGCTTTTGTAGAACTGTCATTTTTGTGCTGATCGTTTGCCTCTTACTTGTAAATTTAGTGTTACGGGGTTAAAAGTGTAACAACACAAGTTTGTAGCGTAATTCAAATCTTGTCCGTAGCTGAATACTTGATGCTTCGCTAGGGCTATCAAGGGTATTTTTTTTATCATGACGCCATCACTAGATGGGTTGCCTACCATAGCTTAAGAGAGGCCTATCTAACCTCGAGAGGATAGACCGGGTCAGTTTCTCAACCTGGTATTTTACCTCGCGGTACATACAGTGCCTCACCTTCCTAGATAGTCACCCATCTGGTACTGGCCAGGTTCAACGTTGCTTAACTTCGGTGATCTGGCAAGAACCAGTGTGTCAATGTGATTGTACCGATTTATACGCGCGCGCACACACACAAACTTAATATTAACAAAAACAAAAAAAATATATATATATTTTAACTTAGTCCAATGACGTAGTCAGTAAACCTAATAGCAGGGAAATGGATGAGAGTATTATGAGGAGGAGGAGGAGGTCAGAGTATGCGGAGAAGTAATTTAATTACTCACATAAAGAAATCTCAAAATTTTTAATTTATGGTGTCTCTGGTCAGAGAAATATCTCAAAAGAAATTACTTTTTGTTACTAGAGAATTCCTTCAGTTGGATTTATAACCTTGGAATCATGCCAGAGTTGAGGTTGAGCTCAACACATCAACAAACCACCGCATTGGTGCAAAGACCTCTTTTAAAGAGAACTAGCCTGGATGCCCAGCATTGCCCGGGTGTTTGGAGGTGTGTGTTGAGCAAAGAAAAAAAAAAAAAAGTGGTAGTAGGCAGACAGACTTGAACTTCTACTGTGAAGGAAGAAAAGAACATAGGGGGAAAAAAAAAAAAAAAAAAAAAAAAAAAAACGTGAAGTTCTTTGCCGTTGCATCCATCACCAAACCGAAAGTGGCGAAGGTTTAAATTAAGGCTAGACAGTCGAAAAGAGGTAATAACTTTCAAAAATATAGGCGAAAAAAGCGTCCCCTCTTTGTAGAAAAGTGCCCAGTTGAGGGTGAAGGAATTAATGTTTTTAGCCAATTTTTCGATATTTGTTGTCCGGTCGAGCTTCAAAACAATACCAATCTCGTGAAAATCTATCACCTCTGTCATAAGTTTTAGGCAGATATACATACATGCATACATACATTACATTACATACATTTAAATAGACAGGTGAGATATATATTATAGATTACGAAGAATAATTTGCCTGGCGAACTAATGCGCAAAAAAATAAAATAATAATCATGTCGTTCATTAAATTCCGTCTGTGCTTGTTTACAATATCACATCAGCTGATATTTGGGATTGACGATCTTAAAAATAGTCTTTCTTTCATTGATAAAAAAAAGAAAAAAAAAATTTTTTTACAGGGAAATATTTTACATTACACTGGCCATGGTTACATCAGATATAGGATTTACTTGGCCTTCGGGACAAGATCAAAGTGTAGTATCTGTTCCGGTAGATGCTGCAAGCTATGACCAGCTATGACTAGCTATGACTAGCAAAGACCAGATGTGGGGGCAACCCCACATGTCTGACCTTTAACCAGCTCCCATTTCCCACCTCTCGGGAGCTGGTCCCCTTTTCCCCTTCTCCCTCCCTTCACTCCTCACATTAAAAATCGGCCTTGTGCCTAATTTGCTCGGTGGGGGAGCAAATAAATACCATCTGTTCCGGCAGATGCTGCAAGCTATGACAAGCAAAGACCAGATGTGGGGGCAACCCCACATGCCTGACCATTAACCAGCTCCCATTCCCCACCTCTCGGGAGCTGGTCCCCTTTTTCCCTTCCCCCTCCCTTCACTCCTCACATTAAAAATCGGCCTTGTGCCTAATTTGCTCGGTGGGGGAGCAAATAAATACAATCTGTTCCGGCAGATGCTGCGCTTCTATTTCTTGTTCTCTTTCGGTGTAGGAGAAATCTTTCACGACTGAGACAATTTTTATTTTTGTACCTTTTCTCCACGTTAAAAAACGACCCTGGTGCCTAACTCTGTCCCATGGGGAGGCATAGTAAATAGGTACATTAGTGTAACGTAAAATATTTCCCTGTAAAAATTCTTTTTTTCTCTATAAAAGAAGAAAGACTATTTTTAAGGTCAGATTTTTTCGATTTTCAATACTTATTGGATGAATTTCTGTACAAAACATATCTAAGAACACTGCCAGAAACATAAATAACCTTTGTGTGAAATTTGCAAAAGATAGAGGCAGCCGTTTCGTCACCTATGAGGGAGGAACTTACACACACACACACACACACACACACACACACACACACACACACACATACACACACACAAAGTGACTTTTATATGAGAGTTGAGATAATATAAATAATGATTTCTAACTTGATTCTTGGGCATTTTCTTTACTTTTTCTTTGTGCTAGTCCAGATTTTTGTCTGCTTGGCACGATCACAGGCTTGGTCCGGGTGAAGTCCATTTTTTTTTTTTTTTATAGAAATCATTGTGTAGAGTGTCGGCTAGTCTCATAATTTATCTTCCTTTCAGTGACATCCTGCTGACTTCAGATTTAAAATGAATTTAGAAAAGCCAAAACCTTCAGTCTATAATGAAAAGTCAAATGTGGGCAATTTTCTTAAAGTTATCAGAAATGATATTCTATAAAAATAAAACAGTAGATATATGCATGTCTGTCTGTCGGTCTGTGTCAAAATATTTAGACTAACTACTGGTTCCATAACACTAAAATTAACAGGAAATAGTAATCATACACCAAGGATGGTTTATAATGAGCAAAATCTTTGGATGAACGAATAATGTGTACAGATATATGTCGGCAAGTTGGAATGCAAAATGTTCATTTTAACTTACCGACATATTTTTATTGCTTTTGCGGATGCTCAAATTCATTCATAGCTTGAAATTGTTTAATTTTAAATCTTTCTTATCTGTCGATAGCTCAAACAGTAGGGAATGTTTTGCTTTGAATTCTAGCTGATGCCACCCAAGTCATTTTTTCTTTTTAAACTTTAAACAGTAGTATGTATTAGGTACAATATAATATTAAATAGAGAATTGGCTCTATAATAATTAATACGAAATGTGTATGAAATGAAATATATTTAAGTGTATTTTACGACCAGGTCAAGGCTGGGTGCCTCCCACAAGTTTTTAAATAAAATGATTAAATTACTAATGCAATTCTTGGATTTTATATGAATATTTTAGTAATATACCTAAATAAATAAGAAAGCCTATTTTATATAATAATAAAAAAAATATTTTATTAATATGAAATGCACTATTAAAAGTAGCAAAGTTATAGTATAAGAGGACAGTTGTGTGTGTGTGTGCGCGCGCATGCATGTCTACCTAAAAGTAAAAACTACAAAACAAAGACCCACGAAGTTGGTATATTCTTGATTGGCATTACCCTGGATGGATAATATCTAAAACTAGTGGTGGAGGGCAGCTTTGCCCGGTCGTAAAATATGCTTAAATATATTTTAATTTGTCCAGATTTTGTATATATTATCAGAGAGTTATGATTTCAAAAGTAAAAAAAGTATTTGGGTGCCATCACCTAGAAAGCAAAACTTTCAAAGTTGGTGACGTTACCACTGTACGAACATGACACACAAATTAAAAATAAACTAAGATGAATGTACAAAATGTATAACGAATTTTTTCAATTTTTACCCATTTTTGACCCTTAAAACCTATTTTAACCGACTAAAGACCCATAAAAGAATGGTTTGTAAAAATCCAATAATTTGAGACCCCTAGCATTGCTCTGTGACTTATTTTCGGAAGAGATAGTTTGAAAATATGGAGACAGACATATAGCTTTTTATATATTAGATTTAAAAGAAATTATTTGTTCTTTGGAGGTTAATTAGGCCAGGAAAAAGAACAAACAAACAAAATAATAACATCAATGTTTGGTGCATTTCAGATCAGGAAACCAGTATCTTCAGACAGTTTGATCTGGTGGCACCAGAAGGATCATGGGAAAACACAGTTCCATTTTACTGAACAAGCAAATGAGAAGAATGCTAATTGGAAAATTGAAAAAATGTCTGCAGCAGAGCGGAGGTGGGAGAATTACACTTAATTATAGAAAGAGAAAAGAGCGAATAATTTCTTAAGTGGAAATAATTGATTTGCAATTAGGAACATACCAGCAAAATGGTGGTATCAAAGAAGAAACATTAGCATAATTCATAAGCTTTTCTCCTTTTTTTTTGTTGTGTGTATATAACTTTTACATTCAGTCACTTATGATCATGGTCTCCTAAATAGGCCATTTTATGATCTATTTTATGACCTAGTTTAATACAAAGTGGCGACTGTTTTTCTTTCAACATAAGTCACAGATGTTGATCTTAGATTACTATCACAAGTTGTCTTTTAAAAGTGTTTATTCTTTTAATGGATACTGCCAAAACTTTCATTTGTTTAAAAACAACATTAACTCCTTTCTAGGTGAATTATTTCTAAAAGAAAAAAAAAAAAGCTTTCATTTTGAATCTAAATTTTAGTTTGAGAGCATAGATTAACCGTAGACAAAAGAAATTAAATACGACCAGATGGAGAAACTAATGTGCGAAGAGCTTCAACGTTGAGACTTAAAAGTTTCCATAAGTCAACCGAATGGATGCTGAGAGTCACCTGGCAGTAGTAGTAGTAGACCAAATACAGGTGGACTGAAACCTTGGTTCAAGCTTCAGACCAAGATCTGGCTATTATTTATTCAAATTAATTAAATTTTTGATACTTAAAAAAAACGGGGGTAAGGAGGTATACAAAAAATTTGCAACATAAACTTTTACCCAAACACAAAAATGTTTTAATTTCTATCGCTTTGCATAGCTTGCAAGTGTTTGTTGTTTCAGATTTTGTATAGTTTCCTAGGGGTTGATTTTTTGTGAGCCATTTTTGCAAGTCATCATACCGGTTGGATTGACTTTGCCTGATTTTAACGTTCTGAACTTACGGTCACGTCATGGAGTAGCGGTCAGACGTCAGATTTTCTTTTACTTTCTTTTCCGCCTTCGTGTCACAGGTTCAAGCCTGCCTGCCTACTACCACTTTTTTTTTTTTTGCTCAACACACACCTCCAAACACCTGGGCAATGCCGAGCACCCAGACTAGTTTATCATAAAAAAAAATATCAAAAACAGCTGACGTATAAATACGTAATAATCCGACATCCGATAACCGTTTACTAAAAACTAGTAATGTCGCATATGTTTTCAAATGCCCAATGGGAGAATGTGTCTCCATAAAAAAAAAATACATATATTGGCGTGACTAGTATCTCTCACCGCCTCACATGTAACCTGTCCTCCCCCTCACATATAGATTTCCCAACATTTAGTAGCACATGACACTCCATGAAACATTTCAGAAACATTAAAAATAAATAAATTAATTAAAAAAATTCCAATCTTGCTATCTCAATTTGCAACCTGATCCTCTCATTCTTGTTCATTCAAGCAAACAAATTCAACATCAACTAAGCTTGATATGGGGAGGGGGGGGTACACTAATTTTTAATTTTTTTTATTCATTTTTTTTTTTTTTTTTTTACATGGTGGTCACCACTTATCAAGGCCCGGAAGCCACTCAGGGATAAGGGTTATTGCAAGTACAGTACGTTAGTGTGGAGATTTAATAAAGTGTTTACTTCAGGGGGCGGTTCATTAGGAATTTGTTAACGTTGGACTTGAAGACATCCAGGTTGTAGTCAGGTGGGAAGCAGGCAGACGGAACAGAGTTCCACAGGCGTGCAGTTCTAAGAAAGAAGCTTTGTTCATGAAAAGGATATATATTCATTGAAGTAGGTGAGCGGTTTTGCTTTAGTTTGAGTAATAAATCCTACCCAAAGCAGACCAAAGGATGAGTTGGTCAGACGACAACAACTATGGTAGGCAATAATCACTGGAGACGCAGTTATGAAGGTCAGCATTCCTATCCTATTGCAGTCACTCACCTGAAGAAGGTCAGACGATGAGTTGGCCGAAACATGGTGAAACAACAAGACTATGGAGATGAGGATAACAGTCCGCAAATAAATAAATACAAATTACTCATCTTAAAAGGATACCAATAAAAAATAATATATAATACCATTCAGTACACACCCAACAATGGAAGACCAAATAAGAATAAAAAACTTGGATTTATAAGACCAAAAAAATCCAACACTAATCGCTAGTGATGGGACGATTCCAATATTTTTCCTGATTCCGTACTAAATTCCCGATTCCGATTCTTTATAAACCTCTAAATATTTAACTTAATAAAACTGTTATTTTGTCCCGATTACCGTAAAAACACATCTTAAATATGCCTATATTTTCTCAAACGTAAAAACACACTTGTGAGAGGGTGATCTAGAGTTTCGTCTTACTGGAAGTTTAAATCAATAAATATTTATCATTTTATTATTATTATTATTACAAGCAGTGGAAGATGTTTCTTAAACCAAAATCAAATAAAAAAGATAATTTAAGGAATTGGTTTTGGCATTGGAAAATAGGCTCAAATTTTTCTGATTCTGATTTCAATACCCCCCCAAAACGCTCCGATTTTTCCGATTCCTGATTTCGATTAATAGTCCCAACACTATTGATCATCCTTCGGGGCCCGTGACGCAGTGGAGAGAGGCGTCGAATCTCTATAGTTCCAGGTTAGCATTATCTGAAGATAGCGGTTTCAGTCCTACCCAAGCCAGAGGTTTAGTTGGCCAGAACGTGGTGAGGCGAACAACTATGGAAAGCAGTAATTACTGGGAGTACAATTACAAAACTCAGCATTGGTTGGTTGGTTGTTTTTGTTTTACGGCATATCAACCCTTTTCGGGTTATTTAATGCCGAATCCAAAGATTTTGAAGAAAAATTTTTTTTTAATAGAATATATTTGTTGTTTTTGCGTCGGTTTCTATTTAACCCATAGTTGGGAGCCTAACAGGTACTACCACTCCGGGTCAGAGTGGACCTGGGAGCAATGATAACTAAAGGGTGGCTCCACACTCCCCAAAGCCCACAAGCTGGGGCCCTCACCACTAGGACCAAGACTCAGCATTCCTATCCCGTCATGGTTAATAACATGAAGAAGGCCAGAGGATAAGTTGGCCAAAATGCGATGAAACAATGACAATTATGAAGATGAGGTTAATGGTCCACAAATAAACAAATACATTAAATCTGGAATGTCGCAATATGGAACAAGTGTAGTAGTCGAAATGGGAGCTCCTAGCGTGAGGCATGTGTACCTTTTCACGTCTCTCCCAAATGTCTCTACTAGCTGGTATTTATAGTTAAACCAACCAATCATATTGCAAGGAGGAAAGACCCGGATGTACTCCTATTTATTACATCACTTTTTCACTCCAAACAAGGCATATTGTCACTTGGACATAAGGGGCTACTATTTGGGATCATACCTAACAAGAGACTTTGGGGAGTTGAGTAGCAAGATATCTGTTCACATTACATTTAAACTTCTGTAAGTTAATACAGTCAAGGAAGCAGGAAACAAAATTCCAAAGTCTGAAAGAAACTATTCGAGTAGAAGACTTTCCAGCATCTAGGGATCTCAACAGTGAAGGGGGAGATTTTGCTGTTTGTCAGGTCAGTAGGAATTGTGTATTTTGAGGGGCACAAGTGCTATGAGATCATCAGAGTACATTTCATTAAAGTACTTGTAAAACAGGCTATTGTGGTGATGGGACAGAAGTTAGAGCTTTGCCGATAGTGCGGGACTTACTAGATTTGAAACTCTTTTTTTTTTTAACCCTGTCTAAGAGGGAGACAGACAAAGCATGAAGCAACTTGATGTAAAGAGCTAACAAGAATGAAAGGTGATTGTCATAAAGACATGAGATGCCTATTTGCTATAGTCTTGAAAAGACCAAAGCTATAGGACTGGTACTACCAGACCAGAGACTGTCTGAAGATAGTGGCTTCTTAATCTAAACTGCACCAAACATTGATGTTATTGTTTTTTTTCCCTTTCCATTTGAAAACTCAATCATGTTCTGTAAAGTCAAGAACAAAAACAATATTCCTCTACAAAACAATTACACCAAACACCATATATAAATATTTGAAGATATAAAGAACTTGGAGCATAAAAAGTGTTACCAAAATTACTGGATTCAGCATTAAATAACCTGAAAGGGGTTGATATGCCAGAAAATGAAACAACCAAACCAAACTATAGATAGGAAGAAAACCGTTAACAGGAATAGAATTCCATAAATCCAAGAAGTCATATTATAATAGTTATCTATAGCAATAAATTTATGAGACAACTTCACATGTTTGTGTGTGTATGTTTCTTGCATCAATATAACTTTAATAATTATGCGACACCACGTGGTCCTACCGACAAGTCACCGAGTGGAAGCACATAGGCTCACAAGTGTAAAAATAAAATAACATGGGAAAAATACAGACTCCAATGCTTTACATATGTTAGTCGAACTCAAAGTGTGTGCGACGTCACCGACCGTCTACACACTAAGGTCCACATTTATATCTTCTGTTGAGGCTATTTCCGTCAGTTAATTGATCAATTCATCTCGGCTTGTTTAAGGGCTCCCAATCTAGTCCAAGCCATGATCTGTCTTCAACCGTATCCAAACTCCGACTGTCATTAAATCTAATTGAACTTCCGTCAAGTGTATTGTGCATTGTTAGGTTAGTACCATGCTTTCCGTTGCTTTCCAATGTTCTTATGATCATCAGGGAACCCTTTCCGAGTGTGTTTATTAGCATCTCTAGTTCCTTCTTGGTTTTTGCCATTTCAATTCATTCGTTGTTATTATTATTATTATTATTATTATTATTATTACACAATGGCTAGAATTATTCATGTAAGTTATTGCGTATTTTCCATTAAAAATAACAGAGGATGTTACCTAAATCTTGGTGACAACGTCTCTCAAGACCAACATTCTAGGACGATTTCAGTAATTGTTGGAACAACTCAATACTGTTGTAAAACCTCATAAAACCCCTTGCCGATCCTCAGTGTCATAAAACTTCTTATCTATTCTGAAGTACTCACAAACCAAACTAAATATATCTACATATCCATTGCATTGTCTATTCTGAAGTACCCACAAACCAAATCTAAATATATCTAAATGACCATTGCTCGATCCCTACATTACACTGGTGCTACCACATCAGGCTGTCTGATGATATTGCCTTCCTGAGACGAAATGCACCTAACATTGATGCTTTTTTCTTTTTTTACTTCCTTTTGCAAAACTTAATTATGTTCTGCAAAATCCCCACCCCCTTTTCCTTCTTCTCATTTCCGCTTTCTCTTTCTATCTCCCCCACTTCCTGACTGGTTTCCTAACTTAAAATGTACCAAACATTAATACTGTAACCCTTTTCCTTCTCCCATTGCAAAACTCATGTTCTGCAGGGCAGGGAACAAAAAGAAGAGAGTTATTGTCCTTGGGGGAAAAAAAGCAAGTCCGCTATGACAATTTGAGAGGCAAACAAAATGTGTTTCATTTTACAGACTTTAATCATCAAGCATAAATCAATTTCTACCTTACCTTTTATCTCTGTAAGTTGTTGAATAAACCTGTTAAAGATTATTTTTCATCCCTTGCTAATTTTTAAGTTGATAATAAACTAATAATGTATACCATTAAACATAATAAAAACACAATATTCGAATCAACCTAATATAGCTCAAGGCGATTCAGTATGTCATATTAACAAAGAATATAGGGGAAAAAATACATCTTAACAAGACACAAAATGTATTGTTTAAGGCAGGAAAAAAAAACAATAAAAAAACAGGAATATCCGATTGTTTTCAATTGAATATTCCCTGTTTCATTATGTTCATTTTAATTTTTTTATTTCATTTTTTTTTTTTTTTTTTATTCAATCCGTTGCGGAATAAAAAATTGTTCACTCCTCAATAATCTCATAATAATAATGATCATGATGAAAATAATAAAAATAATAATGGAGTTACTTCCTTTTGTATTGAAAAAAAGGCAGATTGATCGCCCTTGAGAAGGGAGTCAACTATAACAGTTTGGTAGGTAAACAAAATGTCTTGCATCAGACTTTAATCATCATGCATCCAGCAACCTTTTACCTTATCATTTTATTCTGTAAGTTGTTGAATAAATCTGTTAGTGATTATTAGGGCTATGACAACAGCATATTCTTTTCATTGTCATGACTATCGAGTACATATCCAACACAATCAACAGAGAACCACATCACTCTATATAAAAGCATATGATATCAACAGATACACACTTGAGAATCAAAATAATGAAAAGAATATGCTGTTGTCCTAGCACTAGTGATTACACTTTGTCATCTGCTCATTTTATAGTTGGTAATAAACTGATAACATGTAACAACAAACGTAATAGATAATTACTGTTCCCTTTCCACCACAAGCACAGCATACAACTCAGTGGGGCTTCAACTGGTGTGATGATTGCAACGTCTTGTCAGACGAGTGCCACTCCCTCAGACATTTAAAATCCATGAGCCCAAATGCCTGAGGGAGTATCTATACAAATATGATGTTACAGAGTCTTAGCTTTGTACGACAGCTAAGTCTCTCTCTCGGTTCAAAATGTTGAGATCCAGCAACAAGCAAGAGCAAGATAGCCAGCAACAAATTAAACTGCAGACCAGCTTAATGCCGATAATGGTCTTCCGCTTTATGGTTTTTTAAATCAGAGATTTGCTTCTCCTAGAAAGGTTGCCTTCACCATGGCTTACGGGAGCCCTCTCCACCCCAATACACATATACACACACACAAATATACACGGTGCTAGTTGGCCGTTGACCCAGAAAAAGAGTTCATTCGCCCTTTGGAAGGTCTTGTTTTTAATCCTTTAGGGAGACTAGCCGCCCTCCTCACCAAACAAGTCTGGTGGGGGAACCAGTTTAGTCGCCGGTGACCCGACCATGAGGCAGGTAGTACTGGGTTACATGGTACCAGTAACACATAACATGACCTGACATAAAACTGGTGTAGGCAGTTATCATCCGGGGTCACGAGAAATTTATTGTTCATATCAGGTCTACTACCATAATATTTTTTGATTAGATGATTGTTGAGAAAATCATGCCTCTTACCATAATTTGCGGCTAAATCTGCGTCCTATAAATGAAATCTGCATTTCTTTAATATAGGCTTCGACGAACCTAGAAGAAACTAATTGCCTGTTTGCACGTGTTTTATAGAAGAAGATAGATGTGAAATAGCATTTGCATAATAGGACATTGTAATCAACATTTTGCTGTAGAAATTGGCAATCTCTCGGTTTGGATGAGTAAATCACAAAGAAAAAGAGTTCAATCCCGAATTCAAAACTTCCTTTTTCAGTACATATTTTTTCGAAATTACGTTTTAGAATTTTTTAGATGAAGATTAATAATTATTTCGACTGCTGTTCTCATCTTGAGTGTTATTCTCACAACGTTTTGACCGATGTAGCCTTTGATCTTCTACAGGTATATTTTGATGAACTCAGGAATCTGCATGGAATTTCAAATGAAACTTTATATTTAACCCACAAGGATAACATGCTCTCGTTTTGTCAGCTATAATATATGTCTCCAGTAATTCACAATTAGATTCTTAGTAGATCAAACCTTCAGCTTCCAGAATAGTGTTACTAAGAACTGAATTTTACTTATGTCATGCGTCCTTATAATTAAATAAAAGATGAAAACAGTAGTCCGAATAATATATACTAGAGGGGCCTGTGGAAATTCCGCAGCGGGCTCTTTCATATGTAATATATTGATGTTGGCATTCTGTGGATATTCAGCGTAAATGGAGACGTCCTGGTATTATTGTAGCTCTTTTGTTAAAACTGCAAAAGTATTTATCTAAGCTAACAGGGACGCCCGATGTAGCCCGATTGTAAAATTCGGGACAAGATCAAAGTGTAGTATCTGTTCTTTAGATGCTGCACTTCTATTTCTTGTTCTCTTTCGGTGGAGGAGAAATCCTTCACGACTGAGACAATTTTTATTTTTGTACCTTTTCTCCACGTTAAAAAACGACCCTGGTGTCTAACTCTGTCCGGTGGGGAGGCATAGTAAATAGGTACACTTAAATATATTTTAATTTATGTAGATTTTGTACATATTATTATAGGGTCAATTTTCTATCGATTCTTATATATTATAAAATTGTAATTTCAAAAATAGAAAAATATATACATATATATATCCATATGACTTGGGTGCATCGGATTGAATCGAAACTGAAACCAAAACTTATGAAGAATTCTTGGTAAAATTATTTATTACAAGAAATGGAAGTCCATAACAATTAAACTACAGTCACTCGTCTAGCTGTAAACACTATCAATAATTCCCCCCACTCTTTATCTGTGCCTAAACCTAAACGTAGATTCCATGATCAAAGCTTCTTTCTTAGAACTGCACGCCTGTGGAATTGTCTTCCGTTTTCCTGCTGACTACAATATGGCTGTCTTCAAGTCTAACGTAAATAAGTTCTTGATGAGCCGTTCCATATAAGTTATCAAATTTACCAAATTTTCATTACTAATGATTACTATATTGTCCAATTTCTACTGTACACTCTTTAACCCTTATCCTTGAGTGGCCTCTTGGCCTTGATAATGTGGTGATGCCTATGTAAAAAAAAAAAAAAAAAAAAAAAAACTTGGAAGGAAAAAGTTGTAAGCGTGACACTGAATAGATATGTTGATGTATAAGTTTTATAAAACAGCCCAGAGGTTTGATTTTAGAAAGTTGAAAATATTCAAGTCAGATCATCAGGCAATGTCCCATGCCTGCTCTCAATCTTTTCGATCGTACCACAGAGAGAGCATGCAGGAGATATCGCCTGATGTTGCCCAACCCAGATTCTGGGATACTCACAGTACCTTTAATATCAAAGCATCTTCATCAGCATAATCATTATGATAATGACAGCTACCTTGTATAAGGCAGGATTTTAATAGGGTTGCAGCTATTAAGGTATCTAAGTGCAGTATATACTTTGAGGAGATTTTCCCCAGTGTCGGGTAAAAATCAATGATCTGATGTCATTAAAGTATTTAGGTGCAGTAAATACTTTGCTATAATCGATCTGAAGAGATTTGCCTGATTTGTGTATTAGAAACTTCTTTCGCATTATCATCAGGTCTTCAAATATAATTGATACAGTGTTTCTAAAGCATTTGTGGCTAGCATGTTTGACGTAGTGAAGTTGTATGTTCTGGAACTAACAAATATTGTGGGAATGACTATTAAATTATCAAAAACTAGCAAAACATGGAATGAGAAATATATTTAACAATCAACTAGGTTTAGATAACAAAAAATTAGTTTTTTGGACAGAAAAACCAATAACATACAGAAAATATGAGTTTATTAAAATTTTTATGAAAATAGTGTCCATCATATTTTAAATATAGAACTGACCCAATGTGATAAATTAATAAGTGCTAATAAATACTCAGAAAGCAATATTGTGCTACATAGTTCAATACAAATAATAAAATCACATCAATTTTTAATTTATTCCTTCAGTTCAGTAACTCTTTGCAGACAATGGTTTTTTCTTTGCCCTGTTTCTTTTGAATGTTCCCTTTTTATGTAATATTTAGATGAATCCTTTCTTCAATGAAGAACCATTGCATGTTGCAATTACGAGTTCCTTTCTCACACCATTAAAACAATGATAATATATTTTTATAATGATATTCAAAAACGAAGCTTAATCTAAGGGAGATCACTCATATTCTTGGTCAAGGTTGCCAGATTGTCATTTTCAAAGCCAAATTTCATGAATTTGGCCATTTTTTTTTTAAAAGTAGTTTGGCCTTCAAAAATCGTATTTGGCCTTTTTTAAAAGCATAACGTATGGACTAAGGAAGGAACACGCAGAATATTATAGAGATAACATGAATTTATCCTATTCTCACCAGATGCACTGTAATTATAAAATAGATGAAAAAATAATAAAAGATATCAAGTATAAAATATTTCCCCTTGAAATTCTTGCAAGGAAATAAACCAGATTGTTCAAAATTATATTTAAAACTCAGTCAACTGAACAATGGAGATTATACTAAAATGTAAATATCCAACATGGAGAAAGTAAATAAATAGATAAAAAATAAAAAAATCCTCCAGGTACTATGTATAATTAAGAGAAATTTTGAAGAAACAGGTAATAATTATAGCTAGCGAAACCTGTGGAAATTCTACAGGGAACGGATTCATATGTAATATATTGATCTTGGCATTCTGTAGACGTTCAGCATAAATGGAAATGCTCTGATATTATTGTAGCTCTTTGGTTTAAAATGCAAAAGTATTTATCTAAGTTAGCAGGGACGTCTGGCATAACTCGGTCATAAAGTAAACTTAGATATATTTTAATTCTTGCAGATTTTGTATATATTATTATAAAGGATATGTTCTATCAATGTTTATATATTATAAAGTTGCGATTTCAAAAATAAAAAAAAAATATATCCATATGACTTGAGTGCATCAGCTTGAATTGAAACTGAAACTAAAACTTATGGAAAAAATATATCTATATATATAAAAGCGAAAATGTATGTGTGTATGTATGTTCGCTTTTCCTCAATGTCCACGAAAGGCTTCTTTCAAAGAAGCGCTTGCTTGCTTCACAACTTAAAACTTTTTATATCATCTATAAATTGTAATATCTCAGAGTTATCCACGGAGCTCGCCTGTCTATTTAATTTTATTGAATTTCAAACGTTAATTATTTCACATTTCCCACATCGGCACGCGTTACATTCGGTTTTCGGTATAAAAAAAAGCGAAACTCGACTCTAATCACAGGCTGAAAGCCAGTTGTCTCAAGAGAGCGAAGTAACGTTTGTTCAATGTCGACTTCGTCATATCAGACTGTAGCTTTCATTTTGCTCCTCCAAATAAACAGGGAGCGGGTTTTTAAAAACAAACAAACCGATTTATTCAAAACTGTCCCGCACAAAATCATAACTGCTGAATACCTATCGCCGTCACGTCAATCAAAAACGCGCACCTGTTTGTTTTTTTAACACTTTACTATTTTCCAACTGCGCGTCGTCAACGCTTCGGGGTTTTTTCACATACCCCGAAAAACACCCGGGCAACGCCGGGTACCCCTCGCTAGTGTATATATAAAATAAAATATGCATCAAGTGCGCTTGGAAGCCAAATCACAACGTAATTTTAGGAAAATAAACAAAATTTTTACTTGTTTGAAATTTATAACATAAATATATTTCGGAGCTAAACTCCATCCTCAGTATGTTGTTTTCTTTTTTTTTCTTCTTCTTCTTTCTTGCTATGTTGTAAAGTTGGAGATAGAAAAGTCTGTTTGTAAAGAGCTGCGAGTTGCATCTCAGCAGTTTTATTTTGAAATGTTGGAACAGTGTGTAGGCAAGCAAGAATAACGTCAAGGGTGGGAGTTCCATATATGACAATTAAACGACAGTCACTCAGATGTAAGCATCACACACAAAATAACACACAAGCTATCTTATTATAATTAAAAAATAATATCAAAAGCAAAGTCATATCTTTGCCAGCTCTATCCAATATATTCAGCATCTTACTGTATTTCCGTCTGAGAGGTACTGCATTCTTTTCTCATGTTCCAATGATCTCAACATAAGAAGAATATTCTACCAACCCTTGGAATTATTCTTCGTAAATCTTCCTATATTGGAACTTCACCTGGATTACACTGTGAACTCACATTAATCCTAGATGGATGCCATTTTTACTCCAGAATACCATTTTAAGGACTTAACTATGGGTTTTTCCTTTTATAAAGTTTGGACTTTTCCCTTGTTCCTTTTCCGTCTCTTTATAATTTTTTTTCTTTTCTTTTATCATATAACTAGAAGATGTACCTGGCATTGTCCAATATTAAATGTAACGTTAACAAAAATGAATTAAAAAAAAACAAAAAACAGAAAGAAACAAACATGTGCATGCAAATAACGATGTTTTCTCTAAACAGTTCACTTGTTGTAAATAAAAAAGAAAATACTCAAACCGAGATCGAAATCAAAACCCAAAGACGTTGAGTCAAGTATGATAACCATTAGACCAGCTTGCCGTGATCTTTAAAAAGTGTTTTCAAACTTTGTGAAACAGTTGACAAACGGATACAAAGCTGATAAACCCCAAGTACCAATCTGTCCCCTTAGCAGCCCTTTTTTCAGGTAAAAACCGCTTAAAACGTTTTCCAGATATCTGAATACCCTATATACCAAATTTCAAGTTTGTAGATCTAAAAATTTGTTGAGTATATAGGTTGAGAAGTGTCCTCACATACACACACATTGTCACTTTTATAGATATATAGATTATATTAAACTGGCCTGGGTGCCCAGCATTGCTTGAGTGTTTGGAGGTGTATGTTGAGCAAAAAAAAACAAAAAAAAAGTAGTAGGCAGGCAGGCAGGCTCGAACCCGTACTGTGAAGGAGGAAAAGAATGTGCAAAAAAAAATGTGACGTGTTTGCTGTTGCATCCACCGCCAAACAAGAAGTGATGTAAGTTTTATTTAATTGCTCCTTTTAATTGTGCAGAGCTTTCTCTATCTTGATGGGTTTGGTCCATTAAAAGATATATTCTTTGTTAGCTTCATTTAATAAACTGTGCACAAATACGTATCTACTCAGAGGGGAAAAAAATTACAAGCTTTCTTTCCCTCACACCAATCTCTAAATTTCTTAATTGGTGAAGGAAACAAAAATAGACAATCATTCTTCAAAGTGATTTTTAACAAGCCAACAAATATACAAGATGAACTGTCCTCATTTGTAATCCAATTTCATTCCATTTATCAGTTTCAAATCGTCTCATAATATTCTTCATCATTTCAACTTGCAATCCATCTATCTACCTATCTCTTAACTCTTATCCTCAAGTGTTTTTTGGTCTTAATAAGCAGTAACTAGTTAGCATAAAAACTTACTTGGAGCATTACATAGCACTAATAAGCCATTTGTGCCTTTTCAACCCTTAACCGATTAGCCCTTATCGCACGGAAAGAAAACTGATGTAGTCTTGTTGATACGTTCTAAGTAGTTGGCTCCATGGGTAATGGTGTCTCTGGAGTAATAGTGGAAATGATGGTCATCGTAATGGAGATATAGCAGAAGAACATTATCTGTCTTACTCTTTTTCTTTGCAGCTGTCTTCTTTTTAATAACAGTGGTTGTACAATTTATTATTAATGACTGTGTGATACCATAGATTACTGATATCCTCACAAACCAAGACAGATAAAGTAAATGACAATAAAAATACCGTCTGATCCATTTTGATCCAATGACGAGACAGTTATTTGTAAATTTTTTGAGTAGCCAGAGAAATGGATCAAGATAAAGAATTTGAAAGGAAGTATGTAGTTTCCGGTTGAACTAAGCTAAGAGTAAACAATAAAAAGAAACAAAAAATCTGAGATCTAGAAATTCAGGTGAAGAGTAGATATATTTGGGGAACACTATTGAGGAGATAGATGAGAGGGAAATTTTGAAGAAATAGGCAAGGAGTGATCTCAACGTTGGGATGATTAGTCGGAATCAAAATCGGAATTGGAAAAATCAGAACATTTTCAGAGTATTGGAATCAGAAAAAATTTGTTACCAATTTTCCGATGCTAAAAACGATTCTTTCAATTGTCTTCTTTTTTTTTTTTTTTTGTCTTAATTTTAAGACTTAATTTTCCATTACCGATACTAATGATAAATTAATAATTATTTATGTACTTCACACTACTAGTGAAACTAATATCTATAGCTACCTACAAGTGTAGTTTTATGTTTCCGAAAAATATATACACATATTGTAATATCTGTATATATTTACAGTAATCTAACCCCTCAAAAAAAGTTCAATATTAAAATATTTTAAAAGAATCAGTAATTGTATTGGAATCAGAAATTTTAAACAGAATCAGGAAAATATTGGAATCGTTCCATCGCTAATCTCAATGTACAAATTGGCTACAAAGCTTGACTAAAACAGGTTGGAAAGTGAGAAGATTCAGGCAGAGTTAGTCTTAGTTGAGATAATGAACTTGAGTAGTAGAAAGCTCAGTGCAGATGTAGACACTAGCAATGGGACCCCAACAACACACACCAGTGTTTTACTAGTCTTGTAGATAATTTCTATACCTATGTTTGTTGTTTTTATGATGCATAAAAATTGTAAGCTGTGCTTCACACTCGATGACCATTCATACTAGAATCGACAAAGTCCAAATAAGAAATGATGAAGATGATAAAACAAAACATGTTTGGGGTCAGGTGGTCAGTCGAGCATAATTAAACAACAGCACAATTCTCTTAAGGTTTTTTTTTTTTTTTTTCAGTATATTTATTTTATTTATTTATTATTCAATTTTCACCCCAAACAAGGTACAGTGTCACTTTGAAGTAGTGGGCTCCTATCGGGGACAGAAGTTGCAGGGATATTATGAAGGGAGATGAGCAGCAAGATGCCTGTTCACATTACCCTTGAACTTCTGCAGGTCAGTAACAGTCGGGAAAGCAGAATCCTGAAAGAGAGTTCCGAAGTCTAGCAGTTCTGGGGAAGAAACTATTGGAGTAAGAGGCTTTCTTACACCTATGGATCTCTACTGTGTAGGGGTGGGATTAACTGCTTGTCAGGTTTGTCGGGGGTATTTACGTCGAGTGGTTGTAGTTCGTCAGAGCATTCACTATCAAAATACTTGTCTGTTAAATCCAAGATAGCTGATCAACGGCTTGGTTCCCACCAGTTTTGGCAAATAACAAATAGGATCCTGAACAGAAGTGTGCTTTCTATCCCAACCATTATCAATGGACCAGAGGTCATCTCGTCAGCATCAGACAAGGCCAAACTATTTGCAAAGAACTTTGCAGCTAATTCTACCCCATGCGACGAAGGCCATCAACTCCCCACAGAACACGCTAGGTAATATACAAATATCCGTGCATGAGGTCGCCAAGCTAATCAAGAACCTTGATTCCAGTAAAGCAACTGGCCCTGACGGCATCCCAATTATAGTGTTAAAAAAGCTTCAACCAGAACTTGCTCCCATACTTACGAAACTGTTTAAGCATTGCCTTAAGGAGAAGTGCTTTCCAACACCCTGGAAAACCTCATCAGTATGCCCTGTATTTAAGAATTCAGGTGGTAAGTCATCTCCCTCTCAGTACAGACCAATGTCTCCTGTGTGTTATGAGTAAGTTGCTGGAATCAATATTAAATAGAGAAATAGTCAACCACCTCAGCAGAAACAACCTTCTTAGTGACACAATATGGTTTCCATTCTGCAAGATCTACCGCAGATGTGCTAACGATTATATCTCACAGGATTAGTGAATCTCTTGACAAAGGCTTTCTTTCTAGGGCAATTGCTCTTGACATATCAAAGGCCTTCGACAAGGTATGGCATAAGGGTCTACTTCACAAGATTTCCAGCTACGGTATAACTGGAAATGTTTTCTCAATCATTAAATCATTTCTCTTCAATAGGCTCATAAGAGTAGTGGTCGATGGACAAAAATCAGAGGCCTGCAGTATTAATGCTGGAGTCCCTCAAGGGTCAATCCTGGGCCCAACTCTCTTCCTGATCTACATCAATGACCTCCCTAAACACATACTTAAATCATTCGTTGACATCTATGCTGATGACATGACCATCTACGGCAACACATCAAAGGCTGTAAATGACAAAGTTCTCTCTGATTCTCTCTCCTCTGATCTCGAGCGCGTGGTTCAGTGGGGGAAGATGTGGCTGGTTACCTTTAATGCATCTAAAACCAAACTCCCATCCTTACATCATCAACGCTCTGATCCCCATCTGGCATCAATTGGGATGGATGCCTCTTGTCTGGGAGAGGCCCCGTGTTTTGACAAGCTTCTGGGTTTGACCTTTACTCCTAATCTGAAATGGAACACGTACATCAAGCCTGTTGCCAAGGTCGCTGGAAAGATGGTGGGATCCTTCTATCGCTCCAGAAGATATCTCACTACTGATGCAATTCTCTATCTATATAAAAGCCAAGTACGTCCAAGGATGGAATACTGTTGCCATATCTGGGCAGGAGCTGCTAAAAACAGCCTATCCTGTCTTGACAGAGTACAAAATAGACTTTGTGGCTTAGTGGGGGATGCCCTTTTCTCTACCCTGCAACCTCTCTCCCACAGAAGAGACGTTGCGAGCCTATCCTTGTTTTATCGTTATTTCCATGGCAGGTGCTCATCTGAACTCCAATCTCTGGTCCCCCCCTCGCCAATCTTTCACGAAAAACACCCGTCTAGCTGAATCCACTGTGAAAAATTTTCCCCACTCTTTATCTGTGCCTAAATCAAAACGTGGATTCCATGAACAAAGCTTCTTTCTTAGAACTGCACACCTGTGGAACTCTGTTCTGTCTGCCTGCTTCCCACCTGACTACAACCTGGATGTCTTCAAGTCCAACGTTAACAAATTCCTAATGAACCGCCCCCTGAAGTAAACACTTCATCAAATCTCCACACTAACGTACTGTACTTGGAATTAACCCTTATCCCTGAGTGGCTTCCGGGCCTTGATAAGTGATGACCGTGTAAAAAAAAAAAAAAAGAACAGGCAGAAGAATGCAACATGTCGATAAGACAGAGACTGAAGTCTAGATGACAGTTCAGACTATCAGGTTGGCGACTCTCTTTTGAACCCTGTCCAGGAGTGAGAGACTAGTAACAGATGCACCAGCCCAAATTATTTCTCCCACTGTTTCTCAGAAACTACTAGGTTGATGTAATTGAAATTTTGTATGGACCTTTATCATAAGGTGTATTGAACTAACTATTATGGAATCCATTCGATGCACAGTTAGGGAGTAATGGAGATTAGTATTTAATGCAAAAATGAGCACAAACTTAACCATATTAAACCATCAATTTCGTACAAAGCACTCATTCTAAGTCAACAGGCTAAAACGTCTAATGCATACATAATATCCCATAGAGCTTTTCAAACCCCTCCCTCATAGTGTGAGGAAACAGCTGTCTCAAACACACTTGCTACCCTTCATCAGAAAGAGAAAGATTTTATCAGTTTATCTCACTGGAGATTTTTAATACAAGCACAGATTTACCCTGACAAACAACACCCTTCTTTGAAAGTTGCCCACACTAAATTACTCATAAAACATTAGTTTTGCATGACTGATGACATTTATTGGATCAATACTTTGCTTAATGTTCCATTATCAAGCGATTGCTGAGGCTCAACTATGGTTTGAACTAGACCGCCATTTTGTTTTTCATTCTAACTCGATAGGCTTTACATTACCTTAATTTTTAAGTAGTAAAAAACAATTTAAAATACGCTTAAACACAAAAACTTATCCAGAAACTCAACCCTGTGTGATCAGGGCCACTTATGACTTAAATTTCTTAAAAAGACCGAAAATAATTTCAGCAACATCCACATTTCTGTCTCTGATGTTGTCAAACTTATCAAGAACCTTGATACCAGCAAAGCAACTGGACCTAACAATATTCCAGTCATAGTACTCAAAAAAGCTGCAACCAGAACTAGCTCCTATTCTTGCAAAACTATTCAAATGCTGCCTAAAGGAGAAATGTTTCCCAACACATTGGAAAAACTTGTTGATCTATCCAATATTTAAAAATACTGAAGACTGGTCTTCTGCATCTCAATACAGACCAATTAGTCTTCTGTGTGTCATGAGCAAGCTGCTTGAATCTGTGTTAAATAAAGAAGTTGTCAACCACCTCAACAAAAATGATCTACTCAGTAACAAATAATATGGCTTCTGTCCTGCAAGATTTAAACCCGATGTACTGACTGTAATTTCACACAGGATCAGTGAATCTATCGACGAGGGTTTCCTCTTTAGAGCAATAGGTCTTGCCATATCAGACATTTGATAGGGTTAGGCATGAAGGTCTCCTTCACAAGATTTCTAGCTAGAGTATATCTGGAAATGTCCTCTCAATCATCAAATCCTTTTTCTTTGATAGATTTATACAAATAATCGTTGATGGGCAAAAGTTTGAAGTTCAAAGTATAAACCCTGGCGTACCTCAAAAATCCATCTTGGGCCCAACTCTATTCCTGATCTTAATCAATGGTTTCCCAAATCACATTCTAAGGTCATTCGTTGCCATATATGCAGACGACTCTACCATCTATGGTAACACTTCAAAGACAAGCAATGACCACAATCCCTGAGTCTCTCTCCTCTGACCTTGAACAGGTGGTGAAAGAGGGCAAAAAAATCCCTGGTTAATTTTAATGCATCCAAAAACCAAGTTTATATCTTTTCATCACCAATGCTCTGATCACTTCTTGGCCCAAAATGAAATGAATGGCTCTCATGTAGGAGAAAGCGCCCTGCTTCAACAAGCTCCACTCTTGACCTGAAACGGAAGACTTACATTAAAATCTGTTGTCAAGGTTGCTGGAAAAATGATTGCATCATTGGACCACACCAGAAGGTATCTCATTTGAGACGCAATCTTCTACTTTTTGAGCTAAATATTTTCTAAAATGGGAGCACTGCTGCCATATCTAGAGGAGAGTTGCTCAGAGCATGCTTTCCTGCCTTGACAGGATTCAGAACTGGCTTCAAAACCTAGGCGATGTTCTTTCCTTCTCCCTGCATCTCTTTCTCACGTAAGAGGAAGTTGCTGGCCTATCTCTGTTCTATCGTTATTTTCATGGTAAGTGCTTAACTGAGCTTTAATCTATAATTCCCCACCCCATACAAAACATTCACAGCAAACACTTGCTTAGCTACAACCACTGTCAACAATTTCCTCCACCCTGTCTGTGCCTAAATCTAAACACAAACAAAATTTCTTTCCTAGAACTGCCCACCTGTGGAACTCTGTACCGTCGACCTGCTTTCCAGGTGACTAAAACATGGTAGTCTTCAAGTCCCATATGAACAAGTTCTTGTTGAGCCGTCCCATTAATCAAATTCTATCCAATTTCCATCACAACTGATCACTATGGTATAGTCTCACTGATCACCTTACTCATTACACCTTATCCTCGAGTGGCCTTCAATCCTTCATGAGTTATATATATAAAAAAGTAAGAAGATTTGGAAATTTTATTTCCGTCCCATACCCTAAAATTCCGTTAAAGAGTAACTTCGCTTGCCTTTGATAACATTTATTAGCGCTCCGCTCCTACCCTATTGGGATGTAAATCGTAAAACTGAATTTCACATGGAAACAATGGTATCTACGTATTCCTCGTATTTTTAAGATGATTATATCTAAAAATGACGCAAATCGATAAGTTGGGAAGTTATTTATTAAAGAAAATAAAAAAAATTGAATTTGATGAAAACGATCGTAGAACACGAGAGAGTTCAAAAGGAGGGTAATTTTCCATTTTTACTTGAACAAGATGGCGGCAATTTTTCACCTGCCAACACGATTAAAGTTTTTTTTTAAAATAATTCAGTAATATTCAGGTAATTTCGATTGCATAATTTGGAAGCTACCATTGTAACTTATTAGAATTGACACAGAAAAGAAAATCAGTTGAAACCGTTGTTTTTTTTTTTTTTTGTCTTGTTTTTTTTTTTATGAAAACTCCATTTATCAACTTCAAAATCTCGTCTCAATTCTGTAGAAGAAGCGCCCATTTATTTGTTGCTTATTTCTTCATTTTTTTTGGGGGGGGGGGGCTTTGTTGGCTATTTCGAAAAAACAAAAACAAAAAAAAACACGAAAATTTAATGCACTTATTTTTATTTTATTTTATTTATTTATTTATTTATTTTACGAGTTCTGAACTATGTGAAAGTATCCTATACTTTTACCGCGAGTAAATACCAACGCTCGTTATTTTTAAGTTTAGTTGCCCGAAGCAGCGAAAATAAGGTTCAATGAAGCATTTAAAATGTCAAAATAATAAGCTTTTTATTTTTTTTATCCCCATAGGACAAACATTAATGGCGAATCAAGGTACCTTATATAATAAGTAAAAAATTTAAAAATATATACACTTGTTGGTACTTATGCAAAATACGGATCGTGTTGAAATAATAACGATATTTTTTAGTAATCCATTCTTAACATGGGGAGGGCATTTTGTAACTATTCTGTACTTTCACCTAACAATTCAATAAGCAAGATACCGCAAAAATTCAATTTAACTAGAAAATTCTATCTAAAAAATAACACGGTCAGTATTCTGCATAAGTACTAGTAGGTGTATCATCAGAATTTTTGTAGGAATTTTTGACACCCCTAACACGAAACTGCGAATAAAATATAAAAATCTCGTAATTTCTCTGTTAAAAGTAGGTTGTTTATTTTCTTTATGGATTATACTTCCAAAATAAACTATTAAAGTTGTTTTAAAAGTAATAGAAATATTTTTTTTTAAAAAAAACAGTAATGAATTTTCCGAAGTCAATATTTTTTTAATTTTTAAACTTTAAAAATCTATCAAAATTTTTCTATTGATTCTATTTTTACGATATTTTCAGGGTCAATGTGAAATGTTATGTTCTTTCCAAAAAACCGAATATAATATTTTAGACAAACATTTTTTTTAACCCCCCCCCCATTTTCAAGTGTCTATTAAAAAGTAAATAATTTACTCACAAATTGAAGAGAAAAGGTCAATAAATAATATATTCAAATTTAAAACAAAAAAAACGTAGTGTTTTTTTTTTTAGAATTTTACCTGTAAAGTTTGAAGTTTACAACCTTTTTTTTTTTAAACCACGTTATTTGTTTTTTCTTTAAAAAAAAAAAAAAAAAAAAAATGGTCCTTGCTCCTTTAATTGAAAAAAAAATTAGGGCTTAAATTACATTTTTCGAGTAGTTATAAGCTTGGAAAGACAGGGGGTCGAATAATTCACGCCTCCCATTTTGAAATGTCTATTAAAAAGTAAATAATTAATTTACTCACCAAAGTGTTATATATCACAAATTGAAGAGAAAAGGTCAATAAATAATATATTCAAATTTAAAACAAAAAAAAGTAGTTTTTTTTTTTAGAAATTTACCTGTAAAGTCCGAAGTTTAAAACCTTTACAAAAAAAAAAAAAAAAAAGTTTTTTTTTTTTTTCTTTTTTAATGAAACCTTGGTCCTTGCTCCTTTAATTGAAAAAAAAAATTAGGGCTTGAATTACATTTTTCGAGGAGTTATAAGCTTGGAAAGATAGGGTGGAATTATTCACTATTTTCACGAAATTTCTGACACACCTAAAATACTAGTGATAGATTGTTCATAGGCGATGTTTTTATTCATTTATTTTGCTTCTTGTTTTAAAATTATGATGAATGCTTTGGAGTTGAAACCATCTGGTTACTTATGCAGAATACGGACCGTTCTGAAACAACGTTATTAACATGGGAAGGAGAGAGCGTTTTGTAACTATTTCGTACTTTCACCTAACAATTTAATGAACAAAACACATCGTAACAATTGAATTTAAATAGAATTTTCGAGTTAAAAAAAAAAAAAAAAGTAGCATCGTCCGTATTCTACATGAGTAACCACGTGTTTATGATAAAAAAGATGCGCTGAAATTCGCAGAATTTAACTATAATTGAAAAACGCAGGCCCAAGACGAAGTTATTGTATAAAGAACCTATTATGTTCGGTTTCAATACGTTTTCACTAAAATAACGCTAATTCCAGGTTGACCACGCTTGGAAGATGGTTACTTTGAAAAATACTGTTTATCTTTTGGTGGCATTGCAGTATATATAGCAAACGGGGTGGGGGCGCTTCTACACTATTGGGACGAGATTTTGTAGTCGATAAATGGACATTTCAGATTAAAAAAAAAACAAAAAAACAATGGTTTCAACGGATTTTTTTTTCAATTAAGTTACAATGGAAGCTCCCAAATTATGCAGTCAGAATTACCTGAATATTACTAAATTAGGTGCTAATGCAGTAATGCACTGATTCCCGCTATTTTTTAAATCGTATTTACAAGTTCAATTAAAGTTTTATGTTTTTAGTAAATATTCAGATACGTTACAACAGAACACGACCGACCATTCTAATTTGTTTTTTTCTTTTTTAGGTGTAATCGAGGTCGTTGACAACGAATCTGATACTCAAACTGGAGGCAAATTTACCGTTTGCATGGTATTAACCCCTGAACCCACGAACTACTTTCCGCCATTTTACAGCTTGCGTTGCGCGGCAGCATCAACGACGGCTTGCTTCACCTAGCAAACTGCCTTCTCACATGGCGTACCAATCTTCCGCGGAAAATTTAAAATTAGATGAAAAAGAAATAAAACAAGAAATGGAAACCACTCCAAATTGTTTTTGTTTTTTTCCTGGAACATAGAATTTTCAAATTTTCAAAAAGTAACGCACCGACATTTACCGATTAGAACACCATTTAACATTTTTCGAAGATTTTACTGTTTACATGGGGGGTGGGGGGATGTAGGGGCGCGCGTGCCCCAACATCAAACCCACCATGTGAGAAGGCAGTTTGCTAGGTGAAGCACTGAAGCACATTAAGCAAGCCGTCATTTTATGCTGCCGCGCGTAGCGTAAACGGAAGCTGTAAAATGGCGGAAAGTACTTCGTGGGTTCAGGGGTTAATACCATGCAAACTACTTTTTGAAAATTCTGTGCCAGAAAAAAAAAAAAAAAAAACAATTAAATCACCCCCCCTCCCCAACTTGGAGTGCTTTCATTTTCTGGTTTTATTTCTTTTTCAGCTAATTTTAAATTTTCCGCGGAAGATACGCCATGTGAGAAGGCAGTTTGCTAGTTGAAGCAAGCTGTCGTTTATACTGCCGCGCACGCGCGTAGCGTAAACGGAAGCTGTAAAATGGCGGAAAGTAGTTCGTGGGTTCAAGGGTTAATACCATGCAAACGGTAAATTTGCACCCAGTTTGAGTATCAGATTCGTTGTCAGCGACCTCGATTACCCCTAAAAAAACAAATTAGAGTGGTCGGTGTTCTGTTGTAACGTATCTGAATATTTACAAAAAAAAAAAAAAAAAAAAAAAAAAAAATTGATAGTAAGATATAATTTTCATGAAAATTTTTATTTTGTTGTATCTTAAAATAGCAATTAAATTTTAAAACTACAATTCCAAAATAATCATATAGAAGAAACGCGTGGAGCGTTAAAAAAACGTACATAACTAGTAAGAAGCAAAGAAGAAAAAAGTATTTTAAAAACGCAATATCTGTTATTTGACAGAAATTTTTAATTGAAAATAAATAAAATACTTGCAAAATATCACACACAAAAATAGGCAAGTAGGTAGAAAAGCAACGTTTACTGCCTTTAGTAATATTTGTTGCTTTTAAGAAAAAAAAAAAAAATGGAAAAGGGCAACTGGTATGCAGACAGCTGCCATTCAATGAATAGCATTCAGACACATAAAAAACGGATTAAAGTTTTTATTTTGTTTTTCTTTTTAATCTAAGATAGTTTTAGAGGCAGGTGCCTTTTGTTAAACTTTTACTTGGTTTCCACCTTAACATTTTCCTTTAAAATGACGAATTGAGTAGGTTTTCAGGTATGCTGAAAATGAATATCGCATATAAAATTTAAACATATGGAATTACATTGCTTAATATCTGGAAAACTACTCATTTGCGGAAAATTCCTTCTCAACATACTCGAAAACCTATTAAAATTTACCTGCCTTTTTAATCTCAGTGATTTTTTTGGAAAAACAACTACAGAAAATTTATAAAATAACCATGCAAGTCTAGATTCAACCAAATTAAAAAAAATAAATAAATAAAAATATATACAGAAAAAATCATTATGGTGTACGTTACGTACCCGTCATAGAACGAAACGTCATATTCCAAAAAGCACGTAAATTGATCAAGCAGTTTCTTCTGTTTGTTTATTTGCTTAACTAAGAAAATCAAATTTTATGAGGAAGCAAGATGTTGTTTTGATCTGTCATGCTTAATAAAAAAAAAAAAACAACTTAATTCGAACTATCGAGATTAAAATCAGCCTTGTAATGGTTACAATTTAGTATTAAAATCGCTAAAAGTTGTTAAAAAAAGAAAAAAGAGAAACAATGATTTTCTTAGTTAAAAAAAAAGGTAAATTTATACAAACACCGTGACAGCGAATTAACCCTAACCCTAACCCCTAACCCTAACGCTGTCACGGTGTTTGTATAATAATACCAAAAAAAAATACCTCATCAATTTACGTACTTTTTGGAATGTGACATTTTCGTTTCGTGACGGATACGTGCATTTTTCTGCAATTTTTTAAAAATTTTATTTAAGTCGAATAATTTAAGTTCAATAATTTAAATAAAAACGAATCAACACATTTCGCATTTTTGTACCTGAGATTCCATCAAATGCGTTTTTTTTTTTTTTTTTTCATGAAAACGTAATTAAATAATATACAATATGTATACTTTAAACATTATTACATTTACATAAGTTAGTTTTATTTAGTAAAACAAAAATATTTTTTCATTTTTCATTACGGTTTTGTTGTAAAAAATAAATACATTTCAAAGAAAAACAATAAAACGAAATATGTTGCTTTGTTTGTTTTTGTTTTTTACACTCTGTAAAATGTCATTCATTTATAGATTTGATTTAAATTCTTTGTAATGTCATTCACTCATTCTTGTCTCATTCACAAAATAAGTAATTAGAAAATATCGTCATATCATTCATGACTATCAAAATGAACAACTGTTTACTTACTTGTCCATTTTCCCCTCTAAAATGCATAAATGTTCTGTATCTTCTCCGTAACGAATCCGCAAGACACAAACACGAATTTAAAAAGCAATGTGTTGTTGTCAAGTAAGCGATCACCAATCTAATCTACGGATGGACAGAAGCGCAACAATATCGTTCTTATTTGCATATGGACATATCAGGTGATTGTAAAATGCATCAATATTAATTACTACAGTCCTTAACGAATGATAGCCCTTAATCTTTATTTATTTTAAAAAACTAATACTAAATTTAGCAAGTTTGAAAATTCAGATTCTCGAATTCGAGATATAAAAAAAAAACACGATCCAGAAGTTAGACGAAGGTTTCCAAGTTCAAAAAGATGTTACTGAGGTTACATCGATGGAAACGTTGTGAATATAACAAAGTGAGAAGATTAGTCCGAATAAGCCGAATCATATTAACTGAACCAATATTCGCTATCTGTATTTATTCACTTATTGTTTCGTGAGTGATTAATGAAAAAGAAATTATTACGAATACCGCTTTCCATATTCTCGTAGTCAGTTCCACATATATATAAATATTCCATTTTTATTTTTAGCCCAAGAATTTTTGGATATAGGATATTTATTTATTTATTTATTTATTTATATAAAAAAAAATGTCTAACTTCTATCTTCAAATATTTGTCCTCGCGGAAAGATTAACAAAAAACGCAGATAAAGTGAGGGGGTGGGGTTAACCAAGAGAAACCGGTTCCATAGTGCATGAAAAAAAAAAAAAAAGAAAGAAAGAAAACCCAGGTTCACTTGTAGAATAGGGGCAGTAGAAATGCCACAGCCATACCTAAAATGTTGGATAAAAACCTTGGTGCAAGTCCAGAATTCAACCTAATTAGAGAGAGAGAGAGAGAGAGAGAGAGAGAGAGAGAGAGAGAGAGAGATCTTTGATGCACGTTTTATACGTCCCCATCACGGAACTAAAATGTCATATTCCGAAAATCACATAAATTGATGAAGTAGTTTTTTTTTTGTTTTTTTTTAATAAGAAAATCAAATTTTATGACGAAAGGAAAAGGGTATGTCTCGCATCGCCATCTTTAATAAATAAAGGGAGACAACTCAATTGGAATTACCACGATCAAAACTAGACTTGTAATGGCTATGATTAAAATCGCTGAAAATCGTAAAAATTAAAATGACTTTCCAAAGTACTTGATCAATTTACGTGATTTGTAAAATATGACATTTTTGTTCTGTGAAAAGTATTTTGCTGTATCTTTTTTTTTTTTTTTTTTTATCAAGTTGAACTTTGGACTTGCACAAAAACGTTAATTGTTGGTCTAAATTCCATTTCTTGTCTTGAAATAAAATTTAAAGTAAATATGTAGTTCAGGTTTTTTTTTTTTTTTTTTTTTTTTTCAGAAATATGATATTCAGTAGCTAAAAAATTGTATATATATTTGAAAAGATTATAAGATGATGATTTGAGTTAAAATCTATTTGGTATTATGTATGAAATACGGAAAAAAATTCGTAGCACTGTTCTTGACATTTTTTCAAAGATGTTGCTATCGCCAAAATACATTATCTAAAGCCGGGAGCGACACTACAATATTACAACACTCAAATAAATCTTTTCGGACAAAGAATATATAGTAATTGATGCAATTTTGTAATCACTTGAATTAATTTTACTACTTACTACTTACTTTTTAGGTGTGTCTTTTTTTTCTTTTCTTTTTCTTTTATTTTATTCAATTTTAACTCTAAACAAGGTACAGTAGTGCCACTTTGAAGTAGGGGGCTACTATTGGGCACATAAGTTGCAGGGATATTATGAAGGGAGATGAGCAGCAAGATGTCTGTCACATTACACTTAAATTTCTGCATGTCAGTACGGAAGGGAGTTCCCAAATTTTCACAAGAAACACTCGTCTAGCTGTAAACACTATCAATAATTTCCCCCACTCTTTATCTGTGCCTAAACCTAAACGTAGATTCCATGAACAAAGCTTCTTTCTTAGAACTGCACGCCTGTGGAATTGTCTTCCGTTTTCCTGCTTTCCGGCTGACTACAATATGGTTGTGTTCAAGTCTAAAGTAAATAAGTTCTTGATGAGCCGTTCCATATAAGTTATCAAATTTACCAAATTTTCATTACTAATGATTACTATATTGACCAATTTCTACTGTACACTCTTTAACCCTTATCCTTGAGTGGCCTCTGGGCCTTGATAATGTGGTGACGCCTATGTAAAAAAAAAAAAAAAAAAAAAGAAAAAAAAGTTCCAAAGTCTAGCAGTTTTGGAGAAAAAACTATTGGAGTAGAAGGCTTTCTTACACCTAGGGATTTCTACTGTTTATGGGTGGGATTTAGCTGCTTGTTGGGTTTGTCAAGGGGGTACGAATGCTTGTAGTTTGTCAGAGCATTCACCATTAAAATACTTGTAGAACTGGCAGAGGAATGCTGCATTTTGTTGCTTGGATAGAGACTGAAGCTTAGATGACAGTTCAGGACTTATCAGGTTGGTGACTCTCTTTTGAACCCTGTCCAGGAGCGAGAGACTAGTTGCAGATGCACCAGCCCAAATGTGACAACAATACTCCATACTTAGAGGTACAGGATAATTTCAGGCGCAAGTAGCTTTCTATCATATCAGAGAGGTGGGCACCTTCTTTGCAGCAGCCTTGGCAATGCTCTCAATGTATCTGTTCCAACTCATGTTCCTTGTGAACGAGGGCAAGGAGTTTAAAAGAAGCACTTTTAGGAAATGTGTTTTTTGTCATTGCTATTGATACTAGAGAAGGTTTCTTGTAATTATTGAAGGAAATAAGCTTAGTCTTGGCAGCATTGAATGTGACCATCCATTTTTGTCTCCATTCCACTACAGATTGGAGGTCTTCCTTTAGTGTTTCTACCATTTCCTTAGATATGTGTTCATTTGTTTTCCCCTCGTGGCTGTTATAGAGTGTGGTGTCATCAGTAAATATACCCATCTCAGAGACAATTTTATCAGGGAGATCATATATGAATACTAGGAATAATAAAGGTCCAAGGATAGACCCCTGAGGTATTCGTGCATTTATATTATATTGTTTAGACGTATGACCCTTGAGGACAACCTGAATTCTTCTCTTACTTAAGAAGAATTTAATTACATTATGTATTCTTCCAGTGATAATATATGATCTGATTTTCCTGAGAAGACCATCATGCTAAAATCCTGTTAAAATCCTTAGATATATCTAGTGGTTCCACTCTACCCTCCCCCTGTTTTGTCTATGTGGGGGTTGGAGGATAGTTTGCTATTTAAATTTTGGGGATTTCAAATAAATGCATTTTAAATAAAAACATGATTACGTACTCACATGCCATGTTGTAAATGACTAAAAATTATGAGAAATGATCGAATAGAAAAATTAGTTCTTAAAATCCAAGGGAGGTAACTGCAATATATGATTTTCACAAAATAGTTGTGATCCACCATTTTAAAATAGAAAACAGCAGACTGCTAATATCTATGGGTTTTATTATTATTTATACTGCATAATCACGTCGACGCACTGGTTCTCAGCAGATCACCAAAATTAAGCAACGATGAACTTAGCCAGTACCATCTGGGAATATTAGACGCTGTATGTGCTCTCTGTTTATCCTGAACTTATATGTATTTGCAACTGGTGCAGTATGTAAACTCAACAGTGCAATTTTTAACATATTTTTAACATATTGAAGATAGTGCCAAGGATATTGCATTATCGAAAGAATTACATTCAGTGATGGGATTCAGCCGGTTTGCACCGGTAGGCATGAACCGGTGCTTAAAATATTATGAGTTCGGCAAACCGGTTGTTAAATTAGGTAAACCCCTATTCAGACCTGTATTAATTAGAATATTAGCAAAATAATTATTAATAAATTTATACTTAGAATAGTTGGATATTTAAAAAATTCTATAACTACATTATAGTAGATTCTTTATTCTTATTAGCATAACAGTTTATATAATATTAATATATATATATATATATATATATATATATATATATATATATATACACGATCTGTTTTCTTAGAACCTGTTCTTAAAACATTTGAATCCCACCACTGATTACATTAATTATTTATCCACTTCACAAGTTTGAGAGCAGTCCCCATTCCTAAGAAACACAATAGAATCCTCTCATTTCCCTGCTTCATCTACATCTTATCGCAAAATTCAACTCATTTTCAATATTATGTTTCTGAATTTTTAGGATGAGGAGTGATTATTCGTATTATTTGGATTTTTTCAAAAACTATTTTTGAGTATTTTTTGCACAACGTTTTGTTCAATGTAATCTTTGACCTTCTTCAGATGTATTGTAAGATATTTCTTCCCACCTGTTTTAGCTCTAAAACAGTGGCAAAAAAATCAACAACAATTACAACCAAGCATACTTCTAAAATTTGACACAAATTTTATTTGTTCTTCATTGCAAAAAAGGAAATGCTTATTTTGCCTCTGAATAGAGCTGGTAACATCTCAAAAGATAATAGTTCTTTATCTTCAGTAGGAACTGGAATACGTGTTCAGCACTGTTTGATGATCAGATTAATTACAGCCGTTTGAAGGGGTTGGTATGATGCCTTCTGATGAAAGATTCAATTCTTGACTAGTGTCGATATCACAGAAATTCATAAGGAATGTTCATTTGACGGAAAAATCATTTATGATAGGTCAATAATTATGATCCTAAAAATCTTCTGAGAAACATATATAATAATAACTTAGCCTTAATCATTTAGGCTTTAAAATAAAGTTTTAAGGAGATGAAGGGTAGAGGCGCCCAAATGTCTCTGATGAAAGAGTTGAGTTTCATCTTTCCTCCACGGCTGCCTGTCTGGAACTGATTGAAAAGGAAAAAGGTAACCAAAAACCCACCAAGTCCAACGCTCGGCAGTTAAAATCTGGACCAATCTGAAAGTACTCTAAACCTCTCATTTCCCTGCTCCATTTGCATCTTGAAACAACCTGTTGAAAAATTTAAATCATTTCCAAATTATTTATAAATTACGCGTAGAGTCACTCTAAACACTTTTTCACATTTGAGGCTATCTGTAAATTACAAGGTTCAAAAGTTAAATTTGATGTCTAAAGGGGGAAAAAAACGTGGAAAGAAGTCTAAAAATTGTAATAAAATACTTGCAACAAAAATATTGTTTGCTACTGCTACTAATGATGACAATGATGATGATAAAATGATAGAAGTTTTCTAGCCCAGTAGATGGAGCCCACCTTCTTTGCAGCAGACTTGACAGTATCTTCTATGTATTTGTTTCGATTTATATTATCTATGGATAACAACAAGGAGTTTGAATATTGGACTTTCAGATGGGATATTATTAGCTGTGTCAGTTAGTGGTTGGAAAGGTTTGTTATAATTTTTAATTTTTAAAGGAAAGGAGTTTTATCTTAGTAGCATTATTGATTTCCAAACTAATCTATCTTTGCCCAGGTCTTTATTTATCTCTCTTTCTCTCAAATCAATCCTTATCAATTCCTTCCATGTTTTTCTTGGCCTAATGTAACAGATTGGGGCCTGTGATGGCTAGTGTGTAGGTTAGCTAGATTAAATATGCAGTTTGCAAATGAAGGTAATGTTATTGTTTATTGTTTTAAATTCCTCTTGTCAGATATTTAGCTTTTTGCTTTCAAAACTGACTTTCTAATGCTCTCTTCGTTTAGCTATGTAAACAGCATATTTAATCTAGCGAATATACACGATTGTTCATTATCACACGGCGCCAATCTGTTATACTAATTGAACCAATTGAAACTGATTCCTCAACTGCTCTACAACTACTGACCCAAGAACTCTCATTTATTCTTTCAACATGGCCATACCAACACAGTCTCCTGTTTTACACATATCTCCATATATTATCCAAATTTAATCTGCCTCTGAGGTCATTAGATCTAAGTCCCCCTTACCAAACTTTCACAAAACACTCGACTAGCTACAGCCACTGTATACGATTTCCCCTATTCTCTATCCGTGTCTAAATCTAAACACAGATTCCCTGAACAAAAGCTTCTTTCCTAGAAGTGCCTGCCTGTGGAACACTGTTCCACTGACCTGCTTCTCGGTTGAATACAACATGGTAGCCTTCAAATCCAATGTAAACAAGTTCTTGTTGCGCCGTCTCCATAAGTAATCAAATTCTATCCAATCTATACCATTAACGATTGCTGCATTACCACCTCACATTCATTAATCTTTATCCTCGAGTGACCTTCAGGCCTTAATAAGTGGTTTCCCAATTAAAAAAAAAAAGGTTTAAAATCTGTCTTTCTCAGCTTTTTCTACCTTTTTTTTTTTTTTTACCCGTATTCACTTCAAACAAGACATACTACCACTTGGACGTTGGGGGTTACTACAAGGGCAGAATGTAAGGAGCTGAACGAGATGTTTGTTCACATTACATTTAAATTTCTGCAGGTTAGCACAATCAGGGAAGCAAAAAACAAGGAACGAATTCCAAAGTTTAGCAGTCCGATAGAACGAGCTATTAGAGTAGAAGGCTTTCCGACATCTAGGGACTTTAACAGTGAATGGGTGGGATCTTGCTGCTTGTCGGGTTATTTGGGAGTATGTATGTTGAAGGAACACAAGAGTTTTGATTTCATCAAACACATTTCATTAAAGTACTTATAAAACAGGCACAAGCATGCAACATTGTGGCGATGGGACAGAGGTTGGAGCTTGGCTGATAGTGCTGGCCCAATTAGATTTGAGGTCCTTTTTTGGACCCTATCTAAAAGCGTGCAACTACTAGTAGATGTACCAGCCTAGATGTGACAACAGTACTTCATACATGGGTGAATTGTGGCTTTGTAGAGGTATAGACTGCTCTCTGGTGCAACTAATTTTTTAGCACGGTAAAGGTAGCCCACTTTCTTTGCAGCAGTCTTGACAATGTCTTCAATGTATTTGTTCCAATTCATACTGCCTGTGAAAGAGTGAATCCGATACACAAAAATATATAAACATACTATTCTTTATATTGATAGATTTATCTATTCTAAGTGTAGGTATTTAAAAAAAAAAATCACATTATTGTATTGTCATCTCATATTTTCAAAATATATATGTGATATAATCACATTTACACCAACGCTGAGCCTGACCAGAATCACACGAGGGACTATTTGGCAATACTAGGCGCTGTATGTATTTAGATACCTGGGTATATGTATAATACTTCAAGGAGCTGAACGCTTTTGCCTGGCATCGTTCCAGGTTGCTCTTGGGCAAGGTATAGCACCTGTTAGCTTCTGATATTTCAGAGAATTGCCATACAGGGAGGGGGGGGATAAAGTTCCTCATTTGTGGTGAAGTCAATCCATCTAGAAAAAGAAAAGTGATGAAAAAATAGCAAAAAGTCTCATAGCCTTGTTTTTCAGATCTTCTGGTGATAGTGACACAAACAAGAAGGTACACTTCCAATTTGTCCTGGGCCAGCATGGAAGTAGTAAGGCTTAGAAAACCGCCATGAGAATATCTCATGTCAGTGTGCAATTTGGTCTAGCCAGAGTTAGCGAAATATAATAAATTTTAGAATTAACATCTGCTTTTGATCCAACCACTGCTGACAAGATGAAAGCTGTTGTACTTCAATTGCATTTTTTTTTTTTCAGTAACATTTCACAATGAACTAGAATAATACTCATCCCAGGATAGGTAAAATCAATTTCCCAAGCAAAAGTTTTATATCATTTTTATGTCTCTTTACAAAGATTAAAATCATGGTATAATGATACTAAACCTTATGTCTGAAATTCTTATTCGAATTCTGATCGAAAGCCATAACATGATTCTGATTCTAGAAAAAGGTTTTAAATTTGAGGCTTAAGTTTAAGGGGTCTTTAGAAGAAATGTAGATTCAGGGAAATTTTGTTTAATTGATGGCTATGGATCAAAATCAATTCAAATCTGAAATATTTGAATTTTCAAATGGTAAGTTATGTTCATATTATGCTCCTTTCCAACAAAACTGAAATTTTGGTGAATATTTAT
Source organism: Euprymna scolopes (assembly GCF_053919585.1). Classification (NCBI taxonomy): domain Eukaryota; kingdom Metazoa; phylum Mollusca; class Cephalopoda; order Sepiida; family Sepiolidae; genus Euprymna; species Euprymna scolopes. The sequence continues at coordinate 66,847,402 of NC_136512.1, forward strand.
TAATTGATGTTTAATATCTAGCGTTAAAATTTCAGAAAAATTAGAAATATCTGAATTTTCACAAAGGGTTTCCACTATGGCCTTTGTAAAATCTATATATATTAATATGATAGCGTGTGTGTTATTTTCTGTGTCACGCTTACATCCAGGTTATTTAATTGTTATGCACTTCCATTTCTTGTCATAAATAATTTTACCAAGAATTCTTCATAAGTTTTGGTTTCCATTTCAACCAGTAATCTATTTTTTTTTTTATAAATAATTTTATCAAGAATTCTTCATAGGTTTTGGTTTCGGTTTTGATTATGGCTGAAAGAATTCAAGTTATATATATACACATATATATTTTTTTATAAGCTTTATTTCGGTTTCGGATCAAGTTAATGCACCCAAGTCATATGGATATATTTTTTTTTATTTTTGAAATCGCAACTTTATAATATATAAAAATCGATAGAACATTAACTCTATAATAATATATACAAAATCTGCAAGAATTAAAATATCATATTTAAGCGTACTTTACAACCGGGCTTTGCCGGGCGTTCATGCTAGCTTAGATAAATATTTTTGCAGTTTTAACAAAAAAGCTGCAATAATATCAGTGTCTCCATTTACACTGAACATTTACAGAATGCCAACATCAATATATTACATATGAATGAGTTCCCTGTGAAATTTCCACCGGTCCTGTTAGTATGTCAGTAATATATTATAAAGGCCACACTTCTACCCACTTTTATCTCTTGGATAAAATGAAACTAAATATAGTCCACATTTGGAACCTTTATGCCTCGCAACTGTGAATTTTCAAATAGAACGACGTGCCCATATTATGCCCCCAAAAATTCAAATAAAATACTCCAAATAAACTGAATTGTTTTGAATATTTATTAATTTATGTCTAATGCATATTGTTAAAATTTCACTAAAATTGCAGACATCTAAATTTTCATGAACGACTTGCACCTTTTTTACCCACTTTGCATAAAATGAATTTAAACTAAATACAACCCACTTTTGGGTGCCCTACACTCAGCAGCTCTGTTCCAAAATCTAAGAAGTGGATATGAACTTGTGATATTAGTTACTAACTAGCTGTACAGACTTTGCATTGGCTGGGACTCATTTTGTGACACAATAAGGTATTTTTCTGGTGGAATACTAATTAATCACATAAATTAATTATGGAGTAATTAATCAAAGAAATTGGAGTTAATATATTTTTAGGACGACATTTTTCAAAGGGAAAGCACCCCAACAGAATTTTGAATTTTCTTTATAATTTAAAATTGTGGCTTAAAACCAACAAAACATTTCTCTGGAAGTGACGGAGAATGATGAGATGTAGCAAAACAGAAAAAATATGGTCTTGCATTTCGGTTCCATCTGTGAAATGAGGTAGATTTGTTTCTGAGGACAAAAAAAATTGTTGAAATACTCATAATATTATGGGCGTATGTAATTCTCTACAGAAGTAAATAAAAATATTTGTGAGGTAATTGAAATTCAGCGTTAAAAAATACATTTTTTTTTTTTATCGCTTTTATATCATCATTAAGACAAATTAGTTATTTAAATAATATAATTGAATATTTTGAAATCTAATTTATAAATTTATAAAACTCACTATGTCCGTCTGTCTGTTTGTCTCCATATTTTCAAACTCTATCTCTTCCAAAACTAAAAGTTGTAGAGCAGCGCTAGGGGCCTCAAATGATTGGATTTTTTTATGGATTGTTCTTTTATGGATCTTTAACTAGTTAAAATAGTTTTTAAGGGGTCAAAATTGAAAAAAATAATCGTTATACATTTTGTACATACATCTTAGTTTATTTTTAATCAGTTCATATGCATGTCATATTGGTACAGTGGTAACGTCACAGTGTTGAATACTACAGTTTTGCTTTCGGTTTCAATTCTATTTGATGGCACCCAAATACTTTTTTTTTAATTTTATAAATCACGACTCTATAATAATATATACGAAATCTAGACAAATTAAAATATCATATTTAAGCGTATTTTGTGACCGGGCAATGTCTCCACCCCCACCCCCGCCACTAGTACTGTATATAGAGTGCACAAAATAATTAAAAGAAGTCTTTGAATACCTGATTTGAATAACTATGTTTTAAACAGTTCAGAGTAAATTGCTGTTTGATGTTATTCATTAGTAATTTAATGTCTTATAATTTTATGTGTGTGTGTGTATATATATATATATATAATTATAAAACTCAAATGACCTTGTAACGATGTATGTAACCCACTTGCCGGTTTACGACATCTGGTTGCGCATGCGCGCATGATCTGCGCACTGAAATATTAACGTTATTATTTCAAAATTATTATTTAACATGGGAAAAGTGGGGTTTAAAATAACTTAAACATAATACAGAAATGAACGATGTAAAAAAAAAAAAAGCAGATATATCAAAATTTGAATTTAACTATAATAAGTATTATGGTATCTGTTCAGTGCACATTTACCTATAAGTATGGCCAACCACTTATAATTCAGTAACTGTAAATTTTTTTTTTCAAAAATAATCAATTATACAAAACAGAACGACTCAGAGAAATTTATCTATATTCTTTTTTCATTTTAATATACTTTCATAGAAATGTTTCTGTTATGTCAAAAAAACCCTATTTTCTTTACGTCACAAGTGTCACACTCATACATGAATTCCATAGCTAATATAACATACTGACCCAACGGGTCACGGGTAGTCTAGTATATATATATATATATATATATATATATATATATATATATATATATGGTAATGTGTAGACACAGCTATAAAGAAAACGGTTGCTGAGTTTTTAGAATGTATCCAACAAGTCTTCTAAACAATGTTTATGACAATGATTTCATGCGGACTGAAGAAATAACAATATTCTAAATTGTCATGAAGCTGACTGACAATTTTAAAATAATTAAATGGATTGCCAAGTGTCGCTTATTAGTCAATTATTGGAGGCATGCTCCACTTGTTTTTCAGTGAAGCAAACCTTCTTTCTGAACAATTATCTTTATAATCTGTATGCGGAGTAAGGATTTCTTTTAATTTCAGTTTTTACATAAAACACAAACTCAGCAACCATTTTCTTTCTACACACAATATCCGCATGCAATACTTCTGTCACTATTAACAGTAATTCATTAAAGTGATTTAATAAAAAATAAATAAATAAATTACTAAAAACCTATATTAAATTAAACTAAGATCGCTGGAAGAGAAAAAGGAGTGAGAGTGTGGCTGATATGCTTGCTTTCTTCCTCACCTGCATGCTCTCTTTCGTGACGTCAAATTTCTTGCCATTATTTTTTAATTCAATGATTGCTTTCATCCTGTAAACAAAATTATTCACAGTTATGTTTAAATGTCCCATCCCAACTTTTCAGAGGACTGACTAGATTTCCCACAAGTTGCCATCAATTTCTAAATTGTAAGTTTATAAAAAGAGCCCTCCTACACATACTACATACTCACACTCATCATTGCTCAGGTGAGTTGATTTTTTCTCTTTTTCAATCGCCTACAACCCCATCTGTGGTCTCGTCTCATGATTACAATAAGCACGAAAATCTGGATTTATTAGCTGAGTTTTCTCTATGACTGTGAATCTCAAAAGGTTGGTAGTGTTTGACCTCTACAACCTCCACTGAATTCTCCAGGTCTGCCGGCATCATTTTGTCTCCAATACCAAAATTGGGATGCGGTGCAGGCTCATCTCTTTTAACCAAGCTCTTTTCAAGTGGAGACTTTGTTGGTTTGGATGTTAGAGGCTACTATGTACGACGATGCCTATAAATCACATCCTTAGATCATTCATAGATATTTTTGCTGATGACACTACCATCTATGGCAACACATCAAAGGCCATAAATGACCAAATTCTCTCTGATTCTCTCTCCTCTGATCTTGAGCATGTGGTACAATGGTGAAAAAAGTGTGGCTGGTTACTTTTAATACATCTAAAACAAAGCTTCGATCTTTACATCTGGCATCAATCGAAATGAATGGCTCATCTTGGAGAGGCTCCATGTTTGGACAAGCTTCTGGGTTTGACATTTACTCCTGATCTAAAATGGAATACGTACATCAAATCTGTTGCTAAGGTTGCTGGAAAAATGATGGGATCTTTCTATCGATCCAATATATATTTACCTGCTGATGCAATACTATACCTATATAAGAGCCAGGTACGTCCAAGGATGGAGTATTGCTATCAAATCTGGGCAGGAGCTGCTAGGAAGTTCTTATCTTGCCAGGAGAGAGTTCAGAATAGACTTCGTAGCCTAGTGGGGAATGCCCGTTTCTCTTCCCTGCAACCTCTTTCTCACAGAAGAGATGTTGCGAGCCTGTCTCTGCTTTATCGTTATTTTCATGGCAGGTGCTCGTCTGAGCTCCAATCTATGGTCCCCCCTCGCCAAACATTCACGCAAAGCACTCATTTGGCTGAAAACACTATCAATTTCCCCCAACTCTTTATCTGTGCCTAAACCTAAACGTAGATTCCATGAACAAAGCTTCTTTCTTTGAACTGCACACTTGTGGAACTCTCTTCTGTTTACCTGCTTTCCAGCTGACTACAATATGGCCGTCTTCAAGTCCAATGCGAACAAGTTCTTGATGAGCTGTTCCCCTTAAGTAATCCAATTTGACCAAATTTCCACTACTAATAATTACTATGATATTGTCCTTTTGACCACTGTACACTCTTTTTCCCTTATCCTCGAGTGGCTTCTGGGCCTTGATAAGTGGTGATTCCCTTGTAAAAAAAAAAAAGAAAGAAAAAAGGGGCAGTATGTAAGGAGTTAAATAACGAAATGTCTGTTCACATTACATTTAAATTTCTGCAGATTATCACAGTCAGGGAAGTAAAGCAGGAAGTGAAAGGTTTTCCAGCATCTAGGGACTTTAGCAGTGAAGGGGTGGGATTTTGCTGCTTGTCAGGTAAGTTGAGAATATGTACGTTGAAGGGGCACAAGTGCTATGATTTCATCAGAGAATATTCCATTAAACTACCTATAAAACAGGCACAGGCATACAACATTGTGGCGATGGGACAGTGGTTGTAGCTTCGCTGATAGGGCGGGACCAATTAAATTTAAGGTTCTTTTTTGGGATACTGTCTAAAAGAGTGGGACTACTGGTAGATGCACCAGCCTAGCTGTGACAGCAATACTCCATGCATGGGCGAATTATGGCTTTGTTGAGGTATAGAATACTCTCTGGTACAAGTAATTTTCTAGCACGGTAAAAGGAGCTCACTTTCCTTGTAGCAGTCTTGGCAATGTCTTCAACCCAGGAGAGTTCATCCATCAAGCAATAGCTCCAAAACCACTCCAAGATTGACAAAGACATTCGGGAGGCTAGCTGAAGACATGGTTACACACCATCAAAATCAGCGTTGAACCTAGCTCTGGTCCAGAGGTCTATGGTATTCGCTGCTGGTTCCAGGACTGGCTGTCCATCACTATCTTGGTTACTACAGACCGTTTTGTGTGGTCTGCCTTTGTCCAGGATGCTGTGTGTTCTAAGGGAGAAGCCAGCTCAACACATCCTTAATGAATGTGCCCTAAGTCAAGTTCTCTTTTTTGATCACATTACAGATAAGATAAATTTCTATAAAAATTACTAAAATATTCATTCTTATCTATTCATATGAATAAATGCAAAAGTTTTTGTCAGTGCTTACAAGAAATTTATGAATAAAATGTTTATTACTTTAAATTTTGATTTCAAGTATTTTAAGTAGCAAAATTTGTAAATTTAGTAAAATATAAATTGAAATATAATAACGACTATGAAGATGAGGAAAACAGTTTGCAAAAAAAAAAATAAATAAATAAATAAATAAAATGATTACATAAATCAGTATTGTACCTGTAATCAGCAAGAGAAGATAATCCAGTTAGATATTTTCGAAATTCTGCATAGATTCACGATTTCCACAAAGATTCCCAAGTATGACAAGATAGGCTTGATAAAAGTCAAAGGTTACTTTGGCCAAAACATTGTAAGAATAACATCCAAAATGAGAATAATAGTCTGAATAATCCATATTACCAATCCTAATCTAAAAAAAAAAATTCCAAAATATTACTTTCTTCAATGATTAATAAATCTGCATAACAAAATAAAAATTACAAAACTAAACAAGAGAAGATAAATCAACTAGACTAATACCATTTAGTATCTGAATGAATTATCTTCTCTTGCCGATTACAGGCAAAACACTGATTTAGTCTATCACTTTTTTAATCAGCAGAGACTTGATAATTTTGCTGGAGCCTAAGGAAATATTCCTGGCAAATGTCTTGTATGAAATTTTTCCAATCGGTCACAGTGTTTCGAACCGATGGCACAGTCTCATTTTAAATTTTGTACAGTTGCCATATCGGGGGACCATAGGTTTATTATCTTGATTATTTTTCCAATTTCCAGACGGCATTTTAAAAAGTCATATTTTAATTTTTACACAATTTTTTTCATAATTTAAATTTTTACACAATTAAAACTAATATTTTCTTTCTACAAAGCATTTATATCGCCATTTTCATTGGCTGAGAGTTTCACTATATTCCAGCGGTTTACTTGAGCTGCCGGAATATAGTAAGGCAACATCACGGAATAAAAAATGGATCATTCACTGCAGAAGTACCTTAAACTTTACTTTAATCACTGGAAAAATGGTTGGATCACTCTACCACTCCAGTAGGTATCTCATTGCCAATACATTCCTCTTTCTGTATAAGAGTCATGTATGCCTTAAAATGAAGTACTGTTGCAATATCTGGGCAGGAGCTGCTCAGTGTGCCCTATCCTGCTTTGATAGAGTTCAAAACTGGCTTTGAAATCTTGTAGGTGATGCCCTTTTCTCCTCTCTACAACCTCTTTCCCACAGAAGAAACGTTGCGAGCCTGTCTCTGCTCTATTGTTATTTTCATGGCGAGTGCTGGACTGAACTCCAATCTATAGTCCTCCCTTGCCAAACTTTCACAAAAACACTATACAACTATATACGATTTTCCCCACCCTGTGTCTAAATCTAAATGCAGATTCCATGAACAAGCTTCTTCCTCAGAACTGCTCACCTATGGGACATTTTTCTGCTGGCCTGTTTCCCGGTTAAATACAACATGGTATCGTTCAAATCCAATGTAAAGAAGTTCTTGTTGAGTTGTCCCCATAAATAATCAAATTCTATCCAATTCGCAGCATTAATGATACTACCACCTTACATCCATTAACCCTTATCCTCGAGTGGTTTTCAGTCCTTGATAAGTGGTAATTCCCAAGTAAAAAAAAAAAAAAAAAAAAAAAAAAAATTAACCCTAGTTATGACTTCACATGCAAATTCAAGTGAAAGCCATGGTGCTAAAAATAAATATTCAATTGATTCAGTGGTTTAGATACATGGTAGATGTATAATTAATGGTTTAAGTGTTGCATTGGAGACATATTCTTCAAAAATTCTGTATAAGTGATAATAATTGTTTTTTTATTTTAAAGATTATGACATGAAGTTTATTATACCAGTGGCATTTACTGTAAGCCATAATAAAACTATGGTCTTTGCTTGGATGGATGAATAATGCATACAGACATATTGGCAAGTTGTGTGGGAATTGAAATTCCCAGGCTAACTCGATTATCATCCTTTAACTCTGGTAGCCAAAGAGCGACACAGCTATATCACTTCCTGTTCTGTATTTTTCTATCTCCTTTTGGATGGGCTCTCAACCAGTCAACAGGTGACGAAACGTGCTCCGGTTGGCATGGCCAGTCAACCAACCCTCCAGACGAACCCGTCAGCCTCTCATCAAAATACTAACCGCAAGTAACCTTATTTTCTTTTCAATGAACTTGTACTATCTATATCTTTATTTTTTTCTCATGTATTTTTATGTAAATAAATCTACATTAATTGTTAACATATATCGGTATGTTTTGTCTGTTCCTTATGCGACCCATGCTTCTTAATCACTTACCATTCATTAACACAAGAAGATGAGATCGTCAATTACATAAACAGGTCATCCTGTCGCCGACAGTTGAAATGCAAAATGTTAATTTCCACTTGTCGGCATTTTTACTTCTTTCTGTGCATGCCTAAATTCAATTCATTCTTACCTATCTTTTGATAGCTACATTTGTATGAGACACGGCTGGAGCATGAAATGTTTTGCTTTCAATTCCAGCTGATGGAACTCAAGTTAATTTTTTATTTTTTAAATCATCACTATACTTTAGATACAATATAATATTCAATAAAGAATTGACTTTGTAATTATAAGTACAATATCTGCATGAATTAAAATACATTTAAACATATTTTAAGACTCGGCTAGTTTAGGCTCCCCTCTTCATGCTAGTAATAATAATTTATTTATCCAATTATGACATGATGAAGGTGTTGGAGTTAAAATCAATTCAGTATACAAAGTAATCGAAAAAAAGTTTCATTGGCCAAAACGTTGTGAGAATAAAATTCAAAATGAGAATAGTAGTATGAAAAATACAAATAATTCAAACAACCAATTCTCATCTAAAAAATTCCAAAATATTACTTTCTACACTGATTAATAAATCTGCATAACATGATATAAAAATGAAAAAACCAAACAAGGGAAGATAACTTCACCAGACTAATATCATTTAGTATCTAACTGAATTATCTTCTCTTGCTGATTACTGGTGAAACACTGATTTAGTCCAGTACCTCTTTTCATCTGTAATTAATTAATTTAATGGTAATTCCATTGCTGCCAGAACAGTTTACTGGGCAACCAATAAATGAGCCTTTATGTGTGTAGTGTGCGATCAATTTGTTTCTTTACACTGCAGGTGCAGTGTAAAAAAAAACTATTTATTTTGAGATTATATTTTTTATTGCTTAAATTTAACCCTAGTTATGGCCTTATAGTTATGGCTCCATAGGCAAATTCATATGACACCCATGGCATTAATGAAAAAGTTTAACCGTTTCTGAGTGCTTATTTAAGTTCTAACAATCTTTAGTTGTTTTGACACAAGATAGGTGAATAATTAGTTGGTTAGGGGTGTGTTGCTGAAATATTAAGATGAAATCTGATGGTTGAACAACTCTTAATTCAGATAAGATTATGAGAGGGAACATGATAACCAACACTGACTAGTTTACTGAACGGCCAACAGATGGCTCTGTATGTAGCACATCATCAATTTTTTTATTTACATTAAACCTGCTGGTGATAGTCTCCCTTTATTTTAAGATTATATTTTTAATTGAGTGAATTTGACCCTAGTCATGGCATTATAGTTATAGCTCCGCAGGAAAATTCATGTTACAACTGTGGCGTTAAAGAAAATATTGAAGTGCTTTTTAGTGTTTGTTTCAGTTCTGTCTGTAGCTGTTTCAAGACAGGTACATATATAATTTAGTAGGTCAGGGCTGTGTTGCTGAAATATTAAGATGAAATCAGATGATTCAACACCTCTTTTAATTCAGATAAAATTATGAGATAGAATTTGATAAACCCGCTGTTGTCTGAATAGTTTACTGAACAAACAACAGATGGATCTGTGTGTAGAATGCCATCAATTTTTTTATTTTTTTATTTACAATCCACCTGCTGGTGGTAGTCTCCCTTTATTTTAAGATTATATTTTTCTTAAATTTAACCTTAGTTATGGCTTCACAAGCAAATTCAAGTGCAGTTGGGGAGAAGGATGGAAAAATGGGGAATAGGAAAAGACAGAAAGATAAAGAGATGGCTAGAGAGAGAGAGAGAGAGAGAAAGAGAGAGAGAGAGAGAGAGAGAGAGATAGATAGATAGATAGAAAGAGAGGTTTTAATCTAAAGATGTTGCACACACTATTTAATTTCTATTTAGTTATTTTTTATGGTCCTAGGCAATGCGAGGTAACCCTGATAGTTATTAATTATGTTAAATTAGTATTGTACCTGTACAACTAAATAAAGAGAAAATTATAGGAAAGAGGAAAAAAAATAAAGGAAAGTGAAAAAAAATAAAGGAAAAAAAAAAAACAATAAAGGAAAGTGAAAAAAAATAAAGGAAAAAGAAAAAACAATAAAAGAAAGTGAAAAAAATAAAGGAAAGAGAAAAGAAATAAAATAAAGAAAAGAGAAAAAAAATAAAAGAGAAAAAAAAATAAAGAAAAGAGAAAAAATAAAGGAAAGAGAAAAAATAAAGGGACAAAAAGAAAAAAGAAAGGAACGAAAAAGAAAAAAAGGAAAAAAAAGAAAGAAACAGAAAAAGAAACGACAAAGAAAAAAATAAAGGAAAGGAAAGAAAAATAAAATAAAGAAAGAAAAGAAAAATATAAAAGAAACAGATACAAAAAAAAGGTAAACGATAGAAAAAGATGAAAAGAAAAATGAAAAGAAAAAGAAAAAAGCTAAGACAAAAAAAAGGGAAAGAAAAACAAGAAAAATCACTGCATAAAATTCTTGTAAATTTTCTCAATTTTTTTTTATTTTGCTTTGAAAAGAAATAACAAAGTTTTTAAACAAATGTCCAGTTGAAAAAAAAAAAAGAATATTTAAAAACTTTAAAATTTTTTATTTTTATTTAACTGTCTGAATAAATTTCGAAAAAAAGAAAAACTAAATTATGCTCCAAAATATATAAACAGAAGTGGTCATCATTTTTATAAAATATATGTCAACAGATTCAAATTTTACATGTTAAAAAAAAAAAAAAAAAAAATGAATTTTCTTTGATAAACATTGTTTCAAACTTTGATTATTTTTTCTTTGCTTTATCCTGATTGATAATGTTTAATCAAATAGAACTTATTTTTCAATAAAACTTTTAAACAGAATAAAAAAAAACAAAAAAAAAACTTAAATAATGCTAATAATGCTTTTTGTCTATTTAAATATTATTTTCTTCAAATTTGTATTTTTTTTAAAAACATTTTCTCTAATTTTTGCTTAATTAAGAAACAGAAAAAGAAATTCTGCTGGCAAAAAAAAAAAAAAAAAAAAAAACAAAACAAAACACCTGGGACCTAATGAATGATGCGATGTTCTGGAAATTTTTTTTATTGAAAAAAGTTTGATGAAACTCAGGAAAGTCTCAAAGATTAAAATTGGTATGTGTATATGCATGTGTGTTGTTGTATGTGTATGTTGTAAATCATAATGAAACAAGTCATCATAATCTGCATAGACAAAAAAGGAGTGGGATGAAGGCGCCAATGGCAACGAAGACGGGTAGCAGCATCGTACTTGTATCATCGGCAGCATAAGGATCTTGAGCTTTGGGCCCTGACGGACGGCGAGACTTGGATGGCGACTTAGCTTCTGGACTTTCTTCTTCCTCTTCTTCTTCCTCTTCTTCCAATTGGGGTGGTTCAGCACCAGGTAGGGACGGCAACTTGGGTACATCTACGGAAAGAGAAAATAAACTGCTAAAACAAACATATCATGGGCATGACAGAAAAACATATGAGGGTTATTCCAAAAGTAAAGTCTGCAATTTTTTTTTTTTCTGAACACAAAAGGTTGAAGAATTAGAAAGATGGGAGTGGTACCATTAAAACAAGTGACCGTTTGTACTCCAGAATTTATTTTTCTACATAGTCACCACCATTCTCAATACACTTATGCCAGCAATGAATGATGGCTGTGCATAGGTGTTTGGAGCACACTTTGTTATACGAGGGTTGCTCCAAAGGTAAGGCCTCATATTTTTTTTAAACTCCAGAAATTGAAGAGCTACAAATATTTTCTACATAGTCACCACCATTTTCAATGCATTTTTACCAGGAATTTGATGACGCATCTCTACTTCTGACACACGTCCATGACAGGGGTTATTTTCTTAGAATTTCACACTGTCAATATTTGCAGAGAGATGAAACTTCCAGGTCATGAATACATAAGTTCAGTCATCGTAGCAATACAATTTGCAATTCTCTCTGATCCATTTGGGCAGAATAAAAAATAGGAGACATTACTTTTGGAATGCTCCTCGTAGTAGCAGAAATAATTGGATCCAACAGTCCTATGATAAATGTTACCTGAAGCTAAATTTGAATCTGGAAGAAAAGTTGCATACACAGGCTATTTTTTTTTTTATGAAAATCGCTCCAGACAAAGCATAAAGCCATATGATGTAAGGAGCTAACAAGAAAAAGGTGGAAGTCGTTCATGAAAATTCAGATACCTCCAACTTTTGTAAAATTTGAACAAGATGCATTAGACATAAATTAATAAATATTCACAAAATCTCAGTTTACTTAGAATATTTTAAAAAGATTGTAGCGGGCACATCCTCCCATTTTAAAATTTGTAGCTGTTGGGCATAAGGGTTCCCAATTTTGACTATATTTAGTTAAATTGAATTTTATCTACAAGGGATAAAATAGGTTGTGAAAATTCAGATACCTCCAATTTTAGTGAAATTTTAACGATAGATATTAAACATCAATTAATAAATACTTCCAAAATTTTAGTTTCGTTGAAAAGGGGCATAATATGGGCACAACCTCCCATTTGAAAATTTAAATCTTTCAGATTTGCATCGAATTTGATCCATAATGATCAATTAAACAAGATTATCTGAATTTAAATTTCTTCTTAAGATTCCTTAAGCTTAAGCTTCAAATTGGAAACATTTTTCTAAAATAAGATTCATGTAATGGGTTTCAATCAAAATTGAAATACGGACTCTAGACATAAGGTTTAGTATCATTATATCTTGATTTTAATCTTTGTAAGGAGACATAAAAATGGTGTAAAACTTTTGCTTGGGAAACTGGTTTTACCTGTCCTGAGGCGAGTAATCTTCTAGTCATTGTGAAATGTTGCTGAAAATAAGAAACCGCAATTGAAGTACAATAGGCATCTTCAAACCGTTGTGTGGAATGTCATCATTGTACACATTAACTAATGACGTCATCATTTCATGTTTACAATAGTCTGGGTCAATTTCTATCGAAGAGCATTTATGCAGAAATTTATGAATAAATAAAATGTACAATAACAAAATGGATAAAAAACAATATAAGACTTACCTTTTGTAAAACAAATAGATTTTTAATAACGAACTACACAGACGATAAAATTAATTTTTAACCTGTTCTGTTGATACATTATCTAAAGATGCTGTTGCTTACAGGCTTCCATACTTTCTTGGAAAAAAGGTGCAAAATTTGATGATCACCCTCTGTCATTTGAATTTTTTTAGTCGATTTTACTTTTGCAATATTTATTATCTCAAGAGTCATATATTTTATTATATGAATATATTTTTTATTATTGGAAACCTCTTATATAAAAAAATCTGTTTAAACTTCATGTCGCATAATATTTGAATTTAATATCATGTAAAGCTTTTTAAAAATAATTATTTCTTAGAATTCTGTTTTGTTTTGTTGTAATTCAAATAATTATATTACTGAGAAAAAAAAATTATCAAGAAAAAGTGTTTTTTTTTTTAAACATAATATTGCTTTTATGTACAATTTTATTTACAACTTTAAGGTAAGTGAAAAAAAAATCAATCACCTTACAGATGCTAAACTTCTGACTGACTAACAATATGGATTTAGGCAAGCACGTTCCATAGCAAACATCCTAACTGTAATCTCTGAACGTATATACCATTCACTGGACAAAGCGGGGGAGGGTAGAGCGGTAGCTCTAGATACATCTAAGGCTTTGACAAGGTATGGCATGAAGGTCTTCTTAGGAAAATCAGATCATATGGTATCACTGGAAGAATACTTAACATAATTAAATCCTTTTTAGATAAGAGAAAAATCCAGGTTGTCCTCGACGGTCATACATCTAAACAATATGATATAAATGCAGGAGTGCCTCAAGGGTCTATTCTTGGACCTCTATTATTCCTAATATTCATAAATGACCTCCCTGACAAAATTGTCTGTGAGATGGGTATATATGCTGATGAAACCACACTCTATAACAGACACAACAGGAAAACAAATGAACACATATCTAAGGAAATGGCAGAAACACTAGAGGATGACCTCCAATCTGTAGTGGAATGGGGACAAAATGGATGGTCACATTCAATACTGCCAAGACTAAACTTATTTCCTTCAATAATTACAAGGAACCTTCTCTACCACCAATAGCAATGGCCAAAGACTGTTTATCTGAAAGTACATCTACTCATGTATGGAGTATTGTTGTCATATTTGGACTGGTGCATCTGCTACTAGTCTCTCGCTCCTAGAGAAGGTTCAAAAGAGAGTCACCAACCTGATAGGTCCTGAATTGTCATCTAAGCTTCAGCGTCTGTCCCATTGACGAAATGTAGCATCCCTCTGCTTGTTCTACAAGTACTTTAATGATGAATGCTCCACGAACTGCAAGCACTCGTACACCCTCGACATAAATACCTCCGACAAACCTGACAAGCAGCTAAATCACACCCCTTCACAGTAGAGATCCGTAGATGTAAGAGCCTTCTACTCCAGTAGTTTCTTCCCCAGAACCGCTAGACTTTGGAATTCCTTTTCGGGTTCCTGCTTCCCCAACTGTACTGACATGCAGAAGTTCATGTGTAACGTGAACCGATATCTTACTGCCCAACTCCCCACATAGTACCCCTGTAGATTATGTCCCTAATAGTAGCCCCCTACATCGAAGTGGCAATGTGCCTTGTTTGGGGTGAAAATGTAATAAAAAAAACTTTTTTTAAATAATGGAATTTTATATATATATATATATATATATATATATATATATATATAAAATAACTATTTTTTAATCTTTTCAGCTTTAAAAAATGTCCAAATTTTTATCGACCTACATCATTTATTTTGTTTAGTTTTCATAACATGAAAAATGGGAGGGGATAGAACACCTAAAAAAATATTTTAACAAAACCTACTTTTATTATGTAAGTTTATTTAATAATGAATAAATATCGAAAATTTCAGGAAGATCTGACTATTGTTTGATTTTTGCTAGATTTTTAAAACATGGGTATGTCTACAGCTTAAAAAACGTTACTACATAGGAACGTTGTTTTAAAGCGTCAATAATGTAAACATGATTTTTGTCTGTCATTTTTATTATTTTTGTATGCAGTAAAAATTACAAAAAAATATTAGTTTATTTGCAGCTTCTTTTAAATGGTAAAATAGTTAGGATGATAATATTAAATTACCGTTACATTGTGTTACATACAGGGGGGTTAAAACTGTGGTGTGCATTGGAAGTACCTAAAGTACAACAGCTTCCATGCTATCAGCAGTTGTTGGACCACAAACAGATGTTAATTTGAAAATTTATTATATTTCATTAACTCTGGTTAGACCAAATTGCACACTGACATGAGACATTCTCATGACAGTTTTCTACTTCCGTGCTGGCTCAGGACAAATTGAAAGTGTACATTCTAGTTTGTGTCACTATCACCAGAAGAAAAGATTTTCATAACAGGGCTATGAGACTTTTTCTGTTTTTTCATTCTTTCATTTTTTTCTTCTAGATGGATTGCCTTTACTATAAATGAGGAGCTTCATCTTCACCCCCACCCCATATGGTAACCCTCTAAAATATCAGAGAGGGGCTAACAAGTGTTACACCTTGCTCAAGGGTGACCTGGAACTGTGCAAAGCAAAGGCGTTCAGTTCCCTAAGGTATTGGAGATATACCTGGATATCTAAATACATAAAGCACCTAGTATTTTCAAATGGTCACTCGTCTAGTTCTAGCTAGGCTCAGCATGGTTGTCAACAAGATTATGTCGTATATATATATTTTGAAAATATGAGGTCACAATACAATAATGTGATCTATTTTTTTTTTAATTACTAATGAATCACCACTTAGCAAGGTTAAAAGCTACTCAAGGATAAGGATTAATAAGATTGTCAATTGGATGATAAATGATTTATGTAAAAGGATTAGATATAACCAATGAAATGGTTAGAATTTGATACTCAAGAGCACAGCTAAACAAGTATTTGTTGCCATTGGACTTGAAGACGACTATGTTGTAGTCTGCAGGAAAGCAGTCTCATGGTATTGTCTTCCACAGATGGGAAGTTCAGTTTTTGAAAATTAATTTTAACAAATCGCTATTTACAATTCAAAGCGTGTATAAATCTTTTTGAGACATTGTTAGCGTGTGTACAGGATATAAAGATCAGACGGGTGGGGTCAGGTAGTTGGCCTTTGGGGATCCATTTTCTTGAGCTACATTTTTTTTTTTTTTTTTTTTTTTTTACACAGTGATCACTACTTATCAAGGCCCGGAAGCCACTCAGGGATAAGGGTTATTGCAAGTACATTACGTTAGTGTGGAGATTTGATGAAGTGTTTACTTAAGGGGGGCGGTTCATTAGGAATTTATTAACATTGGACTTGAAGACATCCAAGTTGTAGTCCGGTGGGAAGCAGGCAGACGGAACAGAGTTCCACAGGCGTGCAGTTCTAAGAAAGAAGCTTTGTTCATGGAATCCGCGTTTTGATTTAGGCATGAGGGAACACGAGCTAGAGAAAATGGTGTCAAATGAGACAGCAAAGCTATGAAAAAGAGAATAAGTCTGACAATATCTGTTTGCAGGTGGGGGGTCACAAATTGTTAAATATTAACACTAAATTGAGATAAGCAACTGACTGTGATCATACCAAAGAAAACTACCGTATCAGATTGATATGCATGCATCCTCCTTCCACATTAACCCCTAATTATTCACCGGTAATAAATGTTGGATTATGCAGGGAAATGCCGGGTCCTGTGAGTTGGACGTTGCCGAAAAATGCCAGGTTCTGAAATATGTTCCAGAGCTGGACCTGTGATGTTAATCCTAAACAAAAGTATGAGAATTCCGATTTATGGACTGACATCATAAATGGATTGTTTTGGGTCAACAAGTCAGAGAAACGAGACATGCCAATCAGACGCATGATACACATTATGTCGCCACCACTAACCACCACCCACGTCCTCTCTCATGTAATTTCTCTCTGTCTCTCTGTCACTTGCCACGGGCTACAAGTTGATTTTGATAAAGACAGTGTTTTCATATCAACTAAGTGATTTGTACTGTTATTAAAAATATACATCTGTACACATTTGAAAAAGTGTAGCTGATGAAATTTATACATACATTCAATACAACAACTCATAATATAACAAGATTTATCATTATATTTTTATACATCAGGGTTTGTCATCATTTTCTAAGCACAGCATAAATACAATACCTGAAAAGGTGTAATGCAACACTGGCAATGCTGGAGACACATCCAGCAGCATTTCTGTAGCAATACAAAAGTTGACAATAAGCACAACTTTTTAGAAGAAAAAAAAAAAAAAAAAAAAAAAAAAAAAATGGTGCTTCTTTGTAATTAGAGCAAAATTCAAAAATCGAAATATTGAATTTCAAGTAAAAATAATGGGATCTACTTAATTGTCATGTCACAGTAATGAGCATATCCAAAAATTACAAAAAACAATAAGGTAGAGAATTATTTATTAATAAAAACAGTTTTTGAAGACAATTAGCGAAAACTGAGTTTTGCTAAATTGGCTTAAAATTTCAGCAAATAATTACTTAACTTGTTACAAGTCGAACTTTCTGTTTTTTTTTTTTTTTTAAGCAAAACTCAATTTTCGCTAATTATCTTTGAAAACTATTTTCATTAATAATTAATTTTCTACCTATCATTTTTCGTAATTTTTTGGATATGTTCATGACTGTGAAATGACAACCAAGTAGATACCATTGGTTTTACTTGAAACTGAATATTTCGAATTTCAAATTTCACTCCAAATAATGAAGAAGCAAAAAAAAAAAAACCTAATAAATTGCTACTTACCATCCAAAGTCCCCTTCATTACATAAATAGCATTAATCTTTGGATTGTCAGCCTCACCCTAAAATACAAATGAATAACATTTAATAAACAAACTATTCCATTATTACATAATGCATGGTACTCTTAATAAATAAAAAAAAAAAGAAAAAAAAGAAAATGAAAATCGAAATATAACGAGAAAAAAATACACTAATAGATGGAGGATTATAAGTGTTAAGAAGACCAAAGTAATGTTTCAGTGCTCTTCTGGAGAAGAACAGCACCCACCGTCAAAGATTCAGGTTCGTGGCACTGACTTCAACACTGATGACAGCTTCATCTATCTTAGCAGCACTCTATCCAATGTAGTCCACATTGATGATGAGATTAACATGCTAGCCAAAGCCAGCTCTGCTTTTGGAGGGCTACGTAGCAACATCTGGAACTGTAGAGATATCCATCTCAAAACCAAACTGCAAGTGTACTAGGCTATTGTCATCACTACATTGCTGTATGCTTATGCGACTTGGACTATCTATATCAGACATGCAAAGAAACTTGATCACTTTCATGTGATCTGTCTTAGAAAAATCATGAAAATCAAATGGCAAGGCAAGATCCTCGAGACTGATGTTTTGAAATGACTGAACTACCATCTACTTTCACATTGCTTCAGAAGTCCTAAGTTCATTGGGTTGGACATGTTGCATGCATGTCAGATGAGCACCTCCTAAAGCAGTTCCTGTCTGGTGAACTTGGAGTGGAAAGAGGCGAAAAAAAAAACAAAAAAGAAACGCTTCAAAGACAATCTAAAATGTGTCACTCAATGCCTTCGGCATATGTACCGAATCATGGGAAGTGCTAGCAAAGAACAGATGCAGTTGATGTCAACACAGGAGATAGGTTCGTTGATTTCAGAGTTGTGATAGAAATGCGAGTGACAAAGCAAGCTTTGGACTTTTGACAGAGGCATCAAAAGAGGCTGGCAAAAGTGCACAGAGAATGGTGGTGACTACGTAGAAAAACAAATTCTGAGCCACAGAAGGTCGCTTGTTTTACTGGTACCACTCCTGTCTTTGTAGCTATTAAAAATAGGAGGCCTTACTTTTGGAACAACCCTCATAGTTTAACACATTCATTGCAAACTACAAGTATACTCATACCCTTGGCAATGAAAATAGATTTATAGCTGGCAGTGAATGTGTTAATGAAATGTGCTCTGATGAACTCTTAGCACTTGTGCCCCCTTGACATACATACATACTCCAGATTAACCCAACAAGCAGCAAAATTCCACCCCTTCACTGTTGAGGTCACTAGATGCTGGAAAATCTAGTCTAATAGTTTCTTTTCTCTGACCGTTAGATTTTGGAATTCTCTCCCCGTTTTCTGCTTCCGTAACTGTACTAACCCGCAGAAGTTTAAATGTAAGGTGAACAAACACCTTGTTGTTCAACTACACACAGTTCCCTGTCAGACTTGATGCTAAATAGTAACCCTTTATATCCAATTGGTAATATGCTTTGTTTGGGTGAAAAAAAAAAAGAGAAAAGTTTTCTGTAGACCATGGATAAGAAACTGGCTACTAAGCTTTAAAAGGTTAAACTTTTAAGAAATGTTCTCCTCTCCCCAATGCTACCCATGAAATCATTAATAATTGCTGCAATTAAATTCTATTCGATACAAATAAACTTCAATCTATGCCTGACTTGTCCACCAAGTTTTAATTATGAATCTTCAACAGTTTGTTTCATCATCATTCAGTTTAAGTACACCTGGATACGATGCATAAAATTGTCAATAACACACCTCTCTCTCTCTCTCTTGTTGCAACTGCTCTAATTTGGGCTCTTCTTCAGTTCAGGAATTGTCTGAAAATTGTTTTGATAGACATTATCTGGAGATGACCCCCAGAGATAAAAATCTGGAGGTTAGAGTTTGATGAGTGCAAAGCCCATTCATGATCACACTTCCTATTGATGAGATGATCAAAGTGTCCCTGTTGAATTGCGATAAAAGAAGGACTGCTGGACATTCAGAACTGAAACTTGGTGAACAAGTCAGGTATAAAAAACTGAAGTTTAGCTGCACTGAATATGGTTAGATTGCGGAAAGAATTTTATTAATGATTCCATGGGTGTTATTTTTATTGGGGGGGGGGGGTACTTTTACAACCAGGTTTCACATTTTTCTTTCTTGAAGATATGAATAAAGCTGTCCTCTGTAAAAACAGTGTTTTTGTTTGTATAATAAGGGAGTGCTGCAGTCCGGAACCTGCATCTTGAGTTTATGCAGTGGTCCAGATATGACACTGAAACTGCTACGACCAGACATAGATGGCGGCTAAAGGTAATTCCAGAACCCAAAAAAGATTCATGGGAAAATGAAAGAGCGTTAATCATTGTTGTAATAAGAGTCTAGACTTATTATACATAACTTGTACATGGTTTTGATTTATTTTGTTTTATAGCATATAAATTCTTTTCAGATTATTTAATGCTGAATCCAGTCATCCTATTATAAATTTCTGTACTGTCTGTGTGTGTGTGTGTGTGTGTGTGTGTGACGCGGTTTAAGTCAGTCTACAGGCAACCCACCCAGGCAATTTAGGTACCAAAATGAAGCTTATGACCCAGTGGATGATTTAGTCGTATTTATATCCAGTTTAGGTGTATGGAAATGCAAAACAAATGCAAATAAATGCAAAGTAGTAGTGGTGATAGGAGTTAGATCAGTGGGAGTAGCAGAAGAGACAAAAATAGTAGTGGTGATAGGAGTTAAATTGGTGGGAGTAGCCATCAGCAACCGTTAGGCATAGTGGTGGTGAGAGGCATTAAATCGGTGGGAGTAGCAGCAGCAGTCAACAATTAATACTGGTTGTAAAATACAAGATTTTTTTTTTTTTTAAATTACTTCCATTTTCTCCGTCTGATTAACAAAACAAAAAAAAGGACTTTCTCTGATTTGCAACAAAAAAAAAAAAAAAAAAAGTAAGTAAAATGTTTCAATTAATATTGGTTGAAAAATACAAGATTTTTTTTTGTTTACTTTTAAAAAATAAATAATTCCATTTTCTCCGTCTGATTAAAAAAAAAAAGTGGTCCTTCTCTGATTTGCCCAGGGTGGTCAGTTTAGACCACCGGTCATTACATAAAATAATACTTTTACCCATGTATCTCATACTTTTTTTCATTAATATTGGTTGAAAAAATACAATATTTTTTTTTTTCTTACTTTTTAAAACTAATTACTTTCATTTTCTCCGTCTGATTACAAAAAAAAAAAAAAAAAAAAAATTGGACTTCCTCCGATTCGACCAGGGTGGTCAGTTTAGACCACCGGTCATTAAATAAAATAATACTTTTACCCATGTATCTCATATTTTTTTCGTTAATGGTTGAAAATACAATATTTTTTTGTTAAAGTAGTTCAAGGAGACATCTCCTACAGGAGAACCGCCCAAAAAAAAGTAATTGCTAACTTTAGTTTCGTAAATATTGGTTGTGTAAATACACTGTACTTACTCGCTTTTCTTTCACAATATTCAGCTATCTCACTGCAACGGGGCTACTTGTTTTAGAAAAAGTTTATATGCTTCAAGTTCTTTCTAATTATTATTATTATTATTATTATTATTATTATTTAAATATTTAATTATAGTGCTAAGTTGCTTTTTTTTGTTTTTGTTTTTTTGTATAGGAAAATTGTTTTTGATTTTAATTTTGATTTTGCAGAACATGACAGAGTTTTGCAAAGTGAAAGGAAAAAGATAGTATTAATGTTTGGTGCCTTTTAGGTTAGAAAACTAATATCTTCAGACAGTCTGATCTGGTAGCACCAGCAACTAGCTATCCTCAATTATGACTGAAAGAACCAAATTACTATTGGACAGAAAGAGAGTAATTATCATCATCATTAGGTAAGAGTCAACCCAAGCTTAATTACTCGTGCAATGCAACAGGAAGAACTAAAGTTCAGTAATAGGTTTCCAAATAATAACATCATTTCAGCTTAGTTTGTAAACTGCAGAAGTACAGATATTTTTTTAGTTGAATTCTTTTTTTTTTTTTTTTAGTTCTTTTAAGATTACATGAGGTGGGACATGATGGGTCAACTCGCAGATTTATTTTATTTTATCCCAATCCATGTTTATGAATTTTTGAGATGAGGATTTGTAATTTGGATTATTCGGACTACTGTTTTCATATTTGTAATTTAGTGTCATTTTTACAACATTTCGACTGATGTAAGCTTCAATCATCTTCAAATATATCTTGTCAAACACAGGGAGTCTTTTTGTCGAACTTGGGAATCTGCAGGAGATTTCGAATGGAACCCATTTAGCTATAATCAGGTAGAAATCTAAAGTAATTTGCAATTATATTTTTAGTTGCGTAACAAATATCTTTTGTTTATTAAATTGTTAGTGGAAAGTACAGAATAATTAACAACCCCCCCTCCCGTCCTGTTAGGAAACGGTTTCTAAATAATAACATTATTTCAACACAGTTCATAAACTGCATAAGTACCAAAATTTCTTTTTAGTTGTATAATTTTTTTTTTTTTTTTTTTTTTTTTAAAGATTACGGCATAATGGGTAAACTTGCATATTTATTTTATTTTATCCTGATCCAATGTATTAATGCTTCTCAATTTTTAAGATGAGCGTTGATCATTTGTATCACTCAGACTTTCTGTTCTCATCTTGGGTGCTATTTTCACTATGTTTTGGTCAATGAGTTCAACAAGATACACCTAAAGAAGGTCAGGGGTTACACTGGTTGAAAAGTTGTGAGAATAACATTCATGATTAGGACAGTAAGTAATATAAATTTTTTTTTTTCTTTTATTCAATTTTCCCCCCAAACAAGCACAGTGCCACTTTGGACATAAGTTGCAGGGATATTATGAAGGGAGGTGGACAGCAAGATGTCTGTTCACATTACACTTGAACTTCTGCATGTCAGTACAGTTGGGAAAGCAGAATCCCGGAAAGAAGTTCCAAAGTCTAGCAGTTCTGGGAAAGAAGCTATGAGAGTAGAAGGCTTTATTACACCTAGGGATCTGTACTATGTACAGGTGGGATTTAGCCGTTTGTCAGGTTTGTCGGAGGTATTTACGTCGAAAGGGTACAAGTGCTTGTACTTCATCCAAGCATTCACCGTTAAAATACTTGTAAAACAGGCAGAGGAATGCAACATTTCATTGGTGAGACAGAGGCTGTAGCTTAGATGACAGCTTAGGACCTATCAGGACCTGTTGAGGAGTGAGAGACTAGTAGCAGATGCACCAGCCCAAATGTGACAACAGTACTCCATACATGGGTGAATGGTGGCTTATAAAGGTACAGGATACTTTTAGGCGTAAGTAGCTTTCTAGCATGGTAGAGACATCCCACCTTCGCAGCAACCTTGGCAATGCTCTCAATGTATCTGTTCCAATTCATGTTCTCTATGAACGTTAGGCCGAGGAGTTTAAAAGAAGTATTTTCAGGTAATGTGTTTTTGGCCATTGCTATTAGAAGTAGAAAAAGTTTCTTGTAATTATTGAAGGAAACAAGCTTAGTCTTGCCAGTATTGAATGTGATCATCCATTTTTGTCCCCATTCCACTACAGATTAGGTCTTCCTCTAGTGTTTCTGCCTTAGATATGTGTTCATAGTAAAAACGAACATACTCATTTCAATAATCATGTATGCACATTTAATTTTTATGCACAGAAAAGAGGCTTAATCTTAAGAACTGACTAGCAGAGAGACCTGACAATGCCCAAGATTGCATGCAGATCAACGAATCTTCCACACTTTCAATACTTTTACTGTCACTAAAATCGATGAAATCCCCAGTTTTTCAATCAAATCAATTGATTGGCTGCTCTAGTCAGCTGGTAGAAACTTCACATGCCTCTAGCAGTGACTTAGTTCACAATAGATTGCATTACACTGTAGAGAACCTACTGTTGATTTCATAAAATTATTTTTATATAATGGTTGAATTAAAGTTTAAAATGCAAAAGTCAAATGGTAGAATTGTGCTTAAACAGAAACATTCATTTCAAATGCGCCTTCGTCATATCAAAGAATCTACATTTAATTTTATATGCCAGGCCCTTATGCTTGTACAATGATAAAACTTGTAAAATACACTTGTGATGTTTGGTTGTGCATGGGTGCTAACTTTAGTTAAAATTGGAGTGCCATTCTTTAATCATATATTTTTGATTGATTTTCGATACTTATTAGAGGCATTCCGATATAAAACATATCTAAGAACACTCAGATTGTGTGAAATTTAAAAAGATTGGTCCAGCTGTTTTGGAGTCCATAGGGAACAAACTCACACACACAAAGTGCCTTTTATATATATATATATATATATATAATAACTGAATAGAAAAAAAAAATAAATAAATAAAACAGTCATGTATGCAAATTAATTTTATTAGCAAAGTGAAGGCTAAATCTTTATAATTGATAATAAAAATAGTTTCAATAGATAAAATAAAAAAAAGTCCCTTATTATTAGTAGTATTAGATCAATTTATACAATAAATGTGAAGGTATATGCGTTCTGGGTCGATTTGTGGTATTGTAAACCTGAGCTGTGCAGTACATGTTTTGTTAGTGCATGTGCATAGCAGATGTTGTAATGATAGATGTTTGGCTAGAAGAAGAGAGGGAATGCATAGAGCTGAAAATATCTCTGACCAGAGTCAGACCACCCAAGAGATATTCCCTTTGTTTAAAAAAAAAAAAAAGTAAGTGCCTCATTTGGGGGAAGACTCTTACTGGGATTGGCTTTGTGAGAGGAACAATGTTCAGAGACCAGTTGGATTTTATCTTCAGTGAATGTCTCCACTGAGTGGCTGAACAATGACCACCAAAAAAAGGCCAGAACCAGCCAAGGGTGAAGAGATTTTAGGAGAATAGAAAGGGAGGTTGTTATAACCATCCTTGCTCCTCCTCAAGAAGAAGAGGAGGAAGTGGAAGTTGAATGTTTGAGGGGAGTTGGGGCTTGGGAGAGCTACGAGGCAGCTGGGCGAGTGTGCCTCTCTAACCAGGTTGGGTTTTCTTGGTGCTCTCAGCCAAGAGACTAGCGTTTTAAGTATTGGTCTGGTCAAGTAAAGATTCAATGCAGCAAGTCTGTCATTCACTTAAATAGACAAATACCATTTGTAAACTAAATAATAATATTACAGCCAGGAGGAAGAGTGGGAGTTGAATGTTTGAGAGGAGTTGGTCTTTGGGAGAGGGTGTCTCACTAACCAGTTTGGGTTTCCTTGGTGCTCTCAGTTAAGAGACTCTACAGGGATGTGCAGAAAGGGTGGTGGTGCTAGGGGTGCCCAAGCACCAAACCCTTTTACTCCTGTCTTAAAAGTGCCCTTTTCAGAGGAATGTGTTATAGGCCCAGGCCTCATAGAGACACAGTTTTTTCACTCGAGTATCTGCCCTAAAAAAATTCTCTGTATGTCATTGAGACTGTAATAAGAATTAAGTGTGTTGCTCTGGTTCAATGCTGTATCTTCACAGTATCCAAAAAAGAAGGATGAGAGACAGGAGCTTTTCTTATAGATCTGCTTTGTCTTCTTTTTATTATCGATTAGTTATTTTCTTCTTTTAATTATTGATTAATTTTTGAATAAAAAATTGTGAAGTGATTGCATGTAGGCAAAACTAGCTTACATGAAATCAAATAACAGAAATACCTTAATAAATTCCACTGTAACTTTGCCATTAATTTGTGATGTCTCTCCATTAACTTTCAATTTTCCATTTTTTATTGAAAAAGGCAGCATTTCATCATGGGCCACTCCTCGGCCGACCTTTGCGAAAATATCAAGTTCATCGACAACTGTGTGTTCTCCATTCAAAACTATGTCAAAGACCTGCAAAGACAAGGAAACAAAAACTGGATAAATTCTCAATTGGACAAAAAAAAAAATTTCAAAAAAGACTAGCTGTCTCTACCTGGCATTACCTGGAAGTTTTATTTTTTTTTTTATTGTCATGAATAATTTACGTGACTGAAATAGAATTGCTTCATCTGCAAAATAAATATTATTTAATAGGAAATGTTTGCATCAGTTTAAATAACTGTTATAAACGAAAATTTTTTTTACCTATTATTATGAGAGTAAATGAATTGTAAGAATGGGATACTATCTGCCCCTCCCTCCAGAAAAGAGTGTCAGGAAGTAAATGAAAAATAGAGGAAATAAGTTGATTAGCAGAACAAAGCATTATAGGAAGTTAGGTTAGAACGACAATGGAGAAGTTGTTCGTCAAATCACACCAAAGAAAACTGAAATAAGATTGTTAATCAAGATGTGGCAAATGACTGGGACAAAGGAAAGACCAATATATTTAGAGTCAGACAGTTTTAGGAGTCGGAATAAATTTTATGACAGCTTATGGACAGTCTTGAGTTTTTGAGTTGAAAACAGTTATCAGTAGTGGGGGGGGGGGGTTCTCAGAGATTCCCTGGGAGAGATCAGAGAGATTGGAGTCAAAACCGAGTAAGAATATATCAAGCCAAAAAGAAAATCACTGGATATACAAATCCAATGTATAAAGTGATCCGGTCAAGTTTTCAAATGCTATGGATGTGAGTTCTATGTTTTTTAGTGGAATTTCACTTTTTTCTTTCTAAATCCAGACAAGGCATTACAAATACCAAATAAAATTAAGGATGCCTCAAAAGCATTACTAAAACTAAGTTTATCCCCACCCCCTGTCTTTGTAGAGAAATGACAATACTTAAACAATAAATTAAATCCAGAATTAACGTCTCTCAATTTCAAAAAATGCAAAATCATTTCCTGCGCTATATTAATACATGATAACATTAAAAAAATTGTTTGATTCTTGATAGCATTAAATGCCCATTTGACCCCCAAAATATGAATCTTTTTTTCTAAATTTAATGTATTATTTTTCTGATGGTATCTCTCTTTCTCTCTCTCTCTCTCACACACACACACACACACACACACACACACATTAACCGATTTATATAAAGTACCAGTCTTGTGTTGTTTTGTCATAGTGCAACCACAAAGGTGATCATTAAGTCACACTATTATGAGGGTAAATAGCTTGCAAGAAATAATATCTGGTTTGAGAAAATGAAAATGTTTATCAGTTAAGTAAAATAAACACATCAACAAGGAATTTTAATTTTTTTATTAATGACATAAGTGGATATGTTTTTTTTTTAATTTTTCAGTCAGAACTTAAAAATATTTTCATATTACTAGCCATCCAAGATTACATAATATTTTAAAATAAACTGTAGTGCAAGGGAATCAGCACGTTGTATGCAATCTACGTCGCAAAGAAGGCCAAGACAAAGAACTCGAACTCACTTTTTCGTGCAACGACATTTATTTCCTCATTCTACGCGCAACTTTTAATTACGTCTGTGACATCTCTCGTGTGATTGACCCTTTAACGTGCTCTCTCTCTTTTTTATAGTCTTTTTCCTTACAGTGATGTCATTTTGCATGCATATGCACGTTCACGTTCTGTTTCAGTAGCAGAGTATGTCATTAGAGTGTCAATAACATGATACAACAATAACAAATGGAAAATGGCTAGTCAGAAGCAAAGTTACATTCACAGAGATGCAAGTAGGCAATTATAAAAAAAAAAAAAAAAAAAAAAATGAAATCAGGATGATATTCCCTTCCACCTCGTGCGTAGGGTAGTAAAAATAAAATTTCTAATCAGTTTCAACTTAAAGTCAAAATTAAGAGAAAGACATTGAGTGTGCATGTCAGAGGAAGGAGACAGGAAGTCATTCTTTAATGGAGCAAAAGTTATCTAACTTCCATACCCACTCCATTAATTCTTTGAAGTCAGTCTTTGCCTTTGCAGCAAAATTAACAATTTCAGTTTTTAGAGAGAACCGCTATAAGGAAGAAGAGAAAAGCTAGTCAAGATGGAGAGAGAGGAAGAGAAAAAAAAACAGTAAAAGAGACAGTAATATAAAGCAAGGGAGAAGAAAAAAAAATCCAGCCAAATAGTGTAAAAAAATAAAAATAAATAAATAAATAAAATAAAAAAAATAAGGAGGTAAGGCTCTAGTGATTTGGCAGAAATTAGCCTTTTTTCGTAAAGGGCAGTTGTCTGTGTATTATTTGTATCTTTGTATGTCCAGTTAAAACTAAAAAATATGCAACAAATCCCTTAAATTTTTTTTTTTTTTTTAAATTGGGTGTAACCCCAGAAAAGTTATATTTAAAATTTAGAAAAAACAAAAAGAGATTCATACTTTGGGGATCAAATGGCCATTTGTACCATTTAAGGCTATCAAGAATCAAACAAAATTTTTAATGTTATCATGTATTAATACGATGCAGGAAATGAGTTTGCATTTTTTCAAATCAAAAGATGTTAAATGGATTTAATTCATTGTTTAACTACTATCATTTCTCCACAAAGACGTAATGCTCTTGAGGCATCCTTAATTTTATTTGGCATTTGTAATGGATTTAAAAAGACAAAATGCTGAATTCCACTAAAAAACAAAGAACTCGCATCCATGGTGTTTGAAAATCTGACCAGATCATTTCATACATATGATTTGTGAATCGTGGAGCAAAAAGAAACTCTTTTGTAGGTATATAAAAGAAAAAAGAAAGAAAAAAAACGGTTATAGTTAAGAGTGCCTGCTCTTTTTGATGTCTGGTTTCTGTTCTACAGACAAGATGACAGTGACAAACAAGATATGGTCCCTTTCTGATTAATGATTATCTTCCTCTTGAATAATCTGAAAGCTCACCCCATTCCTTTTCTTGTCAGCTTATCCATGTCTAATTATCCAGCAGAAACCGGAAGTCAAAAGAAGTAGACAATCTGAACTATAACCCCAAAAAATTAACATCAATATGGAAAGCTAAAAATGAATAATCTTCTTTTGGCTATGCTGTCACACTTGATGATGGCTAATGAGAAGATTCTTGTTAGCATAATGCGGTCATGGATTTGATGTTGTGCTAAAAAGGTCAATAGCTTTGATATCAATGATCCCTGATGTGTCTATGGTAACAGACACAAAAAGAAAAAAAAAAAAAAAAAGAAACAAACTTTATCACAAAGGGACGAGTACTCAGCCTACTTCCTCTCCTTTGCCAGTCTCCGCATCAATTTGGGATTCGTCACATGATGCTGCAGTAGTTGGATGATGGATTGTTTGTAAAAAGAAACGTGTTAGCAGGAGAGGGGGGAGGAGGAGTGTTAAAGCACTCAACCATTGCTTCAATGCTTCACAACAGCAGGCAATAAAGCCTTGCAAATGCCAAATCGAAAACAAACAATTCCTTAAAAACAAAGACCTATGCTAAGATCAATGTGTTGCAAAATGGCTAATGCATACAACAAAAATGACTTGAGTCAACCTTTACTATGTTTATCTTACCGGCCTTCAAACTAAAATCAAAGTATAGTATCTGTGAGTTTGTGCATACAAAAGGAAGTCAAGTATCCGTGCATATTTTTTTAAACTCTTTTTCACACCAAACAAGGCATATTGCCACTTGGAACATAAGGGGTTACTATTTGGGATTGTGTCTAACAGAGAACCATGGGGAGTTGAGCAGTGAGATGTTTGTTCACTTTTAAACTTTAGCAGGTTAGTACAGACAGGGAAGTAGTAAACAAGGAGGGGGACTGCAAAGTCTAGCAGTCCGAAGGAAGAAACTAGTAGAGTGAAAAGCTTTCTGGCATCTAGGGATGTCAACATTGAAGGGATGGGATTTTGCTGCTTGTTGGGTTAGTTGGGAGTATGTATAACGAGGAGGCACAAGTGATAACAGTTCATCAGAGCACACTGCATCATAAATTACTTGTAAAACAAACAGTTTGGTCGACAGTGCAAGACCTATTAGATTTAAAACTCTTTTTTAAACCCTGTATAAGAATGAGAGACCAATGATAGATACACCAGCCCAGATACTTCATGCATGGGCGAATTGTGGTTTATAAAGATATAGGATGCTCTCTAGTGTGAGTAATTTTCTAGGATGGTAGTGGGAGCTCACCTTTTTGCAGCAGCCTTGGCAATATACTCAATGTATTTGTTCCAATTCATGTTGCCTGTGAATGTTAGGCTGATGAGTTTGAAAGATGGGCTCTCAGATAGAGTGTTACTACCGCGGATATAGAGAGGTGGCTTTACCTGGGTGTAAAATACACTTAAATATGATATTTTAATTTGTCCAGATTTCGTATACATTATGAAAGAGTTGTGATTTCAAAAGTAAAAAAAAAGTATTTAAGTGCCATTAGCTAGAATTGAAACCGAAACTGTAGCATTCAAAGCTGGTGATGTTACCACTGTACCAATGTGACACGAATATAAATCGATTACAAATTAAAAATAAGCTAAGATGAATGTACAAAATGTTTAACGATTTTTTTCAATTTTGATCTATTCTGACCCTTTAAAAACAATTTTAACCGGCTAAAGACCCATAAAAGAACGGTCCATAAAAAGTCTTATCATTTGAGGCCCTTAACACTACTCTGTGACTTTTAGTTTCGGAGGAGATAAAGTTTGAAAATATGAAGACTAACAGACAGACGTTTATACGATACGTTTAGACGATTTGTCATGGCAATAAGTGGTTGAGAATTTTCCATTCCTTGAATCAAATCATATGCACTAGTGCAAAAATGGGTGAACACCGTGAAATTACATTTTAAAAATTTTTTAGATAAGGATTGGTTATTCGTATTATTTGGATTCTTCAGACTACTGTTTTCATCTTGAATGTCATTTTTACAATGTTTCGATTGGTGTAAGCTCTGACCTTTTTCAAGGTGTCTCTTGTCGAACTCGGGAATGTTTCTGTCAAACTCAGGAAGGTTGGAGGTTTAATTTTCAGTGTGGGCAACCAAAAAAATACAAATTACTTAAGACCTCTATCCAGCAGTCATGGCTAATGGAAGGGGAGCATGCTACCCCCATGAAGTGTTTCATTGCAAATTCTGTCCAGATTCCCAAGCTTGACAGAAACATTGCAGAGTTCAACAAGATACACTTGAAGAAGGCCTAAGGTTACATCAACCAAAACGTTATGAAAATGATACTCAAGATGAGAACAGTAATCTGAAGAATCCAAATAATATGAATAGTGAAATTATCTTGGATTTTAACTTGCGATGCCTCATTTGCTTTTGAAGTTCTTTTGGTAAAATTTAGACAAACAATATTTAATCTTTTCTCTTTATAAATGCACAATTATTTCTCTTGCATGATTAACAGTTTTTTTTTACTAAGCTACTTTAAATTTTCATTGTTGTTGTTGTTGTTGTTTCATCCAATGCCAGTAGGCGCAGGTGAAACGTAAACAAATTCTGTGGAATCTTTCACATTTTTTTCTAATGGCTGGAAATACTTAATGCTTTGCTAAGGCTATCAAGGGTATTTTTTTATCATGACGCCATCACTAGATGGGTTACCTACCATGGCTTAAGAGAGGCCCATCTACCTTCGAGAGAAAAAGATAGACCACGCCAGTTTCCCAACTTGGTATTCTTACCTTGCAGTACATACAGCGCCTCGACAAGGGCAGACAATCGACTTGGAAACAAAAATGGCAAAACCCTTTATTTTTTTTCTTAAATGTCGAAAACACTTTTTTTATAATACAAATACAAAATAATAAATTAACATAACGACTTCTTTTCCTTTCGTTTTGCCATTTTTGTTTCCAAGTCGTTTGTCTGCTCTTGTTGATCTATATTTTCGTTAGAAGCGTATCAGCCTCAAACAAGATGGCGTGAAGCAATTCTTCGCTAAAATGTGTAATAATATTTGATTTTCTTAAATAAAAAAAAATTTATGTGATTTTTGGAATATGACATCTTCAAGCAGTGACAAGTACGTACATTATAAAGATTTTATTTCAGATTTTTCTTGTAAAAAATTTTTTTAGGCCCAATTTTTAAATGTGACAAAAAAAAATAAATTTAAGGATGGTATTATGACTACAGAACAGATATTACACTACTACCTCACCCACTCCAACCTATCACCCCAAAAAGGAGAAGATAATGCCTGAGAGGATGGCACCATGATAAATGAACATATAATATACTACACTACTCACTGACAGAAGATGTAATGTCTCAAAAGATGACCTCATAATAGAACAGATGCTACACTACTATCCCACCTTCTCTAAATTGAACATTGAAAAATAATACAACAGTTCATTAATAGAATAGTTTCAGTTTTAAACAGACAAATACAAAATCTCCATTATTAGAAGATATATTTTTGGTAATGTTTGATGAAACAAAAAAGCTGTAATGAGCCATGTAAAAAAAACAATGTCCCACTCATTACATTAAATATTAAAAAAGAAGTTATCTGCCCCTGAATCAATAACGCACTAAAACATTGAAATTATGTATGGTGACTCAAATATCACGGTTTTCAGAGTTTCTAACCAATTAATGGATCAGAAAATTTGTAATCTATACTAGAGAGAAAAAAAAGGTGACTCGTTGGATTATCCATTAAGCTCAGGTTAAATTGTCTGAACCCAAAAAAGTTTACAGAACCCAAAAAATAAAAAATTTAGGAAGTAATCTCTTTTTTGTTTCCAAATTTTTTTTAGATGAGAATGGATTTTCCAAATTTTTTTTAGATGAGAATGGATTATTTGGATTATTCGGACTGTTTTCATCTTGGATATGATTCTCACATTTCGGATGATCAACCTTTGACCTTCTTCAGATATGCCTCATAAAACTTACAAATCTTTATGTTTAACTTTGGAATCTGTACAAAACCCTTTATTTAGTCAATTTTTTCCGCTCATTATCTTCTTTCCAATTGCATGTTGAATAATATTACTATTTGTGGTGATATTATTTCATTTTTTGTTTGTTGTCTTATGTTAATCAAGTATCATTTTTATTATTAGTCTTTGATTTTATTGCATCTTCATCCCTACCCTCATCCATATGATATTTCTTTTTGTGAAAATTTTTTTAATTCATCAATTCATTTATGCTTAATTTAACTCAACCCCATGTTTAAAGTTTGTTTTTCATACCCCTAACCCACGGCTTGCAAGGTTTTTCAATGCTCAGGTTGATGTTTGTCAGTATTATTAAATATATTTAATCTTAAAACATTTTTCAGAACCTTGAAAATAAAATGTATTCTTTTAAAAGTTACCAAACAAATTTATGCAGTTTTGTTTTTTTATTTTTTTTCCCCCCCTCCCCAAGTAAAATGAATTTACATCGTATTTTGATGTTATGAGCTTTTAGTTTTACTGGTAATTTAAAAAGAATAAATATTTACCATTTCTATTATTATAGTAGAAGCAATGATAAAAATTCACTTTAAAAAAAAATTAAACAAATGGTTTTTAGAATCAGAAATAAGTTTAAGATTTATTTGACACAGTTGGTGATTTTGATGTCTCCAAAACTTCTGATTTCTCAATTTCGATTAATCGTCTCAACACTAATGAGGACTGGAAAGTGAGCTTGTGAAATATCTAAAACCATTTGACTTATGGGCAAGGCAAAAATGATGTGAAATGAATAGAAAGTAGTATATGAATAAAATTATTATACTTATCTATTGCATTTGTGCATGTATGCATGTTCAGCTAAAAATCAAAAACCGCAAAACAAAGACTCACAAAATGGTATATTCTTTATCAGCATTGCTTTGCTCTGAATGATTAATATTGAAAATTAAGAAAAAAAAAAAAAAAAAAAAAAATTATTATTCATCCTCTAAGGGTCAACTAGGTCGGATTTCGTCAGGAGGGAGGGGGTTTTCACTGTTGTTATATACTAATTTGGAAATAAAATGCCAACTAATTCCATGAGGAATCTATTCTGTGTGTATGTGTATATCCACCTACAAAAAAATGGGTTGGATGTAGGAGAAAGAGCGTTTGGAAAAAGGCAGGGAAAATGGGTAAGGGAAAGGAAGAGAGAAAATTAGAGCGATAGAAGTTTTGATAGAAATATATTACTTTTGCCCACGCAAAGGCAGTTGTGTGTGTATGTCCAGCTAAAAGTGAAAAAAAAAACAACAAAACAAACACCCACAAAGTTAGTGTGTTTTTAATTAGCATTACCTTGGATGAATAATATCTAGAATTAAAAAAAAAACAAACAAATTATTTACTCCGAAGGGGGGGGGGGCAACTGAGTCAAATTTCGTCACGGGATTTGGGTGGTAGGTTACTCTTTCAGCCATTTCTAATGTTATCTATATATATATATATATATATATATAAAAGGCAAAAAGGCACGCACGTTTCTGTATGTCAGCAAAGGCTTTTTTTGCGGGGGTTCTTGGGGAAGGAGGGGTTACTATGTTTTAGAACTTTTTATATACTCCCTAGATTATAATATCTACGATTTGTGAAGAAACGTCGTCTCTACATTTATTTTGATCGACTTTTATAAAATTCACGCTATTCCATCTTGCGTGTTTCTTTGTGTTTTTTGTAAAAAAGCGAAACTAATCAAAAGCGAAGGTAGCTTCCCAGCTTTTCTGCCAGGTACGTCCAGAAAGCTTTGAACAGTGTGGGGGAAACCCTTCATTTCAGACAATTGCTATTCATTTGGACACTCCCTTTTTGTGGGGAGCTGGTTTTCCCCAACATCGTGGAGAAACAAATAAGTGAAATGGTAGAAAGCTGAACTGACCTTCATTTCTGCACCTGTGTGAACTCATTCACTCAGCAAGTCAACTTTTTGATTGACATTGCTAAATTTTAACGTTTTTCACTTCCTATGGCTTCGTAGCATAGCGGTAAGATGTTACGTTTTTTTTTTTTCACTTTCTTTTCCACCTTCACATCCTGGGTTCGAGTCTGCCTGACTACTAACTCTTTTTTTTTTTTTTTACACCTCCAAACACCCGGGCAATGCCGGGTACCCCCACTAGTCTATTATATAATGTAGAAGTAAATGACCTACATTATTATTTTTATTTTCAAAACATTAAAACAAGAGATAGGAATAGGTTAGGTGGAGGAGAAATAGGGGATGGGAGAGAGGAAGGAGGGAAAATGTGAAAGATGGAGAAAGGCAGAAAGAAGTTTTAATATAAAAATGTTGCCCACACTTTTTACCCTCTTCTATTTTGATTTTTTATTTTTTTATCGCCCCCAGGCAACATTGGGTGATCCTGCTAGTTAAAAATAAATAACAAAAATTTACACATATTTTAAAACTCTTTTGAAGTCGATATCATTTTATGTGGCTTGAAACACGGTTATTAAGAAGCTTTTCTCTTCCAAAAATAAAATATTTACCAGATTCTTTTTTTTTTTCATTGTTTTTTAATGGAAATTGCTCTAGACAAGGCATGAAGCTACTTGAGGTAAGGAGCTAACAAGAATGAAAGATGGTTATTGCAAAGACAGGAGATGCCTATTCACCTTACTCTTGAAAAGACCAAGGTTATAGGCGGGGAGGGGGCATTCAGCAAGAATCAGAAAGGGACTTCCATAAACCTGCAGTTCTTGGAAAGAAGCTACTGGAATACAGTGCGATATCAAAACAATGACTTGATGAAGACCACTAGACCAACGAGTCAAACGAACTGGAATAAAGGAAGCAGGGAATAGATCAAACAATTCTGAAGAACACATGTCATAATAGTATTTATAGAAAATACTGATACTAACAACATCTGAGAGAGCGTGTGCAGAGAAGGGTGGTGATCAATCAAATTACAGTTACTATTTTGCACCTTATTAAGAACCCTAAAATGAGACAGAGATTCGCCAGCCCAAATATAACAACAGTACTCCGTGCATGGTCTGATAGTAGAGCAATAGAGAGAACCTACTTTACGAGAAGCACAAAGGGCAATAAATCTAATATATGAACTCCAAAAACAAAATTTGATAAAAAAGAAAAACCAAGAAGTTTCAGAGTCGATTTGATTTCTCAAGAGCAGAGCCATCCATGAGAATCTCAGGAAGAAGAGACATGTCTATGATTGAAAGATACAAGCGAAGTCTTATCAGGATTAAACGAAAGAAGCCATTTTTACTACAATCCAACTGAACTCTGCGCTTCTACAGAATTGGGACGAGATTTTGTAGTCAATAAATGGAGTTTTCAGATAAAAAAAAAACAATGGTTTCAATTGATTTTTTTTATCAATTCTAATAAGTTATGATGGTAGCTTCCAAATTACGCAGCCGAAATTACCTAAATATTACTGAATTATTAAAAAAAAAAAAAAACTTTAATCGTGTTACCAGGTGAAAAACTGCCGGCATCTTTTTTTAGAAAAACGGAAATGTCCTCCCTTTTTAACTCTCCTGTGTTTTATGATCGTTTTCATCAAATTCTATTCTTTATTTTCTTTAATAGATAATTTTCTACCTTACTAATTTTCGTAATTTTTGGATA
The DNA here is from genome assembly GCF_053919585.1 of Euprymna scolopes. Lineage (NCBI taxonomy): Eukaryota > Metazoa > Mollusca > Cephalopoda > Sepiida > Sepiolidae > Euprymna > Euprymna scolopes. Next base: position 66,883,628 of record NC_136512.1, read on the forward strand.
TAATGATCTTAAAAATACAAGGAATACATAGATATCATTGTTTTCATGTGAAATTCAGTATTATGATTTCCGAAATTTCGTCCAAATAGTGTAGAAGTGCCCTGAACTAAAGTCAACTTCTAGATTAGCTGCATTTTTCAACTGAACCGAGTGAGAAGGGCAAGAAGCAACACCACAATAGAGAGTGGTATCATCAGCTTAAATGTTAATCTTCTGATCATTGATATATATAAAAAAAAAAAAAACAGAGTTGGGCCTAGAATACGATTAAATATGGAAATAGGTAAAATCAATCAGAATTAAGTTTGTTTTTTTTAAAGAACAGAGACAAGAGCTTTATAGCAAAACATTTAATTATCTGCTTTATAGGGGGAAAACTATTAATTACAAAGAAATAATAACTTTACTTTATATATTAGAAGTATTACAACACATGCCCAAATGTAAACAAAATCTACTAGTATATTTCATCACCGGGCAATACTGGGTCCATTTGCTAATAGGACAATAAAACACTTGTAGGTCGGCAGCCTTTTGACAACAAAAAAGTCATTTAGAGAATTTATTATTATACACATGGGATTTGGTCATTGGTTTGCAAAATGAATAAATTATGTTTTGTGTAAATGATCACAGATCTGAGCGATTTCATGAATAAAGAAAATGGTGGAGGCTTGTTATTGTAATCATGAAGGTTATTAAAACAAGTTGGTCAGTAAAGTCTCAATAAATTAAATTGAAGGCACAAGTGAATGTAGGATATTGACATAAAGAAAAAAAAAGTTAACTATAATTGTCTGAAGTTAGAAATTAACAGAAAACATCTCGTTTTCACATGTGGTTTTTATCAACTGTGTTGTATAAAGATTGTTTTTATTTATTTATTTATTTTTTTTTACAAAGGAATCACCACTTATCAAGGCCCAGAGGTCACCCGAGGATAAGGGTTAAAGAGTGTACAGTGTTTCAAAAGGACAATATTATAGTAATCATTAGAAGTGTGAATTTGGTAAATTTGGATTACCTAAGGGGAACGGCTCATCAAGAACTTGTTTATGTTGGACTTGAAGACAACCGTATTGTAGTCAGCTGGAAAGCAGCTAAACAGAAAAGAATTCCACAGGTGTGCGGTTCTAAGAAAGAAGCTTTGTTCATGGAATCTACGTTTAGGTTTAGGCACAGATAAAGAGTGGGGGAAATTATTGATAGTGGTTTCAACTAGACGAGTGTTTCTCGTGAATGTTTGGCGAGAGGGGACCATAGATTGGAGCTCAGACGAGCACTTGCCATGAAAATAACAATAAAACAGAAACAGGCTCGCAATGTCTCTTCTATGAAAAAGAGGTTGCATTCCAAAAGTAAAGCTTCCAATTATTTTAACTCAAAAAATTGAAGAGCTACAAAGACGGGAAGGTACCATAAATACAAGCATTCTTTTATACTCCAGAATTACCACCATTTTCAATGCACTTTTGCCAGTAATTCAATAACACAACATAACATAACAGGAGGTTGATTTTTTAAAGAGTTTCACACCATCAATATCTGCAACAGATGAAACTTTCAGGTCATGAATGCATAAGTTCAGTCATTATAACAATACAATTTGCAATCCCCTCTGATCAATTTGGGCAGAATAAAAAATAGGAGGCATTTCTTTTGGAACACCCTCTCATACATATCTGGCTGTTGTGAAAAAGTAGAATCTTTCTTAGATGACGCGACACAGTTGAAGAGTTTTACTAAAAGGAGACAACTTATAAATAACTGAGGCATCTATATAGATATTGTTTGGCTACACATGTGCATACATGTTTCAGTTACAGTTTTTTCTTTTTTTTTTTTTAAATTTTAAGCTATATTTTTTGGCGCTAACGTATTATAATAAAAATTAAAAAGGTTAATGGTATTAACAAGAAACTTTCTGAAAAACAAGGTGCAAATGTATTATATAATGAATGCCATGATAAGTGGTGACAACCATATAAAAAAAAAACTCATTTACATATTTAAGCAGGCCGACTTTTAACCATATGTTATCTTATGCCCCCCCCCCTCCCGCTACCATGTCTCTTCTTGTTGAGGTTCAGGGATTGAGATAACGAACCACTCTTCTGGGCAGAAGTCACCTGATTTCCGACTTTCACTTTTAGATTCCTCCTTCCTTTTAGAGTGTCCTCTACCCCCATTTAACACTTATAAAACAGTTAAAGTCAGTTTCAATCGTATATTTATCTAGTTTTCACTTGCTAGTGCAATTATAAATTATTATACATTCGTATCTCTGTCAGGAGTACAGGTTATTGCTTGTCTAAATAGCCAGTAAACAATAGTAGATAAAGTCCCAACAGATTTTACTACTCTGGGTAAGAGTGGTAATACTCCTCAAAACTCCCAAATTGGGGTCTTAAAACTGGATAGAGTTTTGTGTAATACTCAGAATGGTTGAAAGGGGTTATTGAATGATTATTAGGTTTAAGTAAAAGGGTAGACAGGGAAAAAAAACTTTAATGCTACTAAACTGCTCCTTTAACAACTTTTTATGAAAATTTCTCCAGACAAGATGTGAAGCCACTTAATGTAAGAAGCTAACAAGAATGAAAGATGATTATCATAGACATAAAATGCCTTGAAAATATCGAGTCTGTAGGAAAACTGAGCAGAATGAGAGTTTAAAAACCTTGATGTTCTTGGAAAGAAGCTACTGAAATAAGAAGCTGTATTACAATGTGGCATCAAAACGCAAATTAATGGAGACCACTAGATCAGTGAATCAAACGAGCTAGAACAAAGGAAGCAGAGGACAGATCAGATAATTCTAAAGAACACATGCCATAATAGTATTTATAAAAAAGACTGAGACTAGTAACATCACACCTGAGAGAGAGAGTAGTTGCAATGAAGAAAGGATGGAGCCAATTAAATTACAGATATGTTTTTACACTTTATCAATAAACTTTGAATGGGGTGAAAATTCACCAGCCCAAATATGAAAACAGTAAGTACAAGAAACTTTCTCAACCACTGATTGCCATAACTAATAACACTTTGCTTGGGAGTTCATTGCTCAAACTCCATGGCTTAAAATTCACAGGCAACATTAAGGCTTTTGACAAAGTCTGGCATAAAGGGCTGCTAATGAAAATTAAATTGCACGGTATAACTGGATGTATACTAAATATAATTATATCCTTCTTAGACAATAGAAGCATACAGGTTGTCATTAATGGACGTACATCCAAGCAGCATAACATTAATGCAGGAGTGCCTCAGGGGTCGATCCTTGGACCATTATTATTCCTGATATTCATAAACGACCTCCCTGATAATGTGTCCGAGATGGGTATATTTGTTGATGATACAACGCTCTACAATATGCATGAGGGAAGAACAGATGTACATAAATCTAACACAATGGCAGAATTGTTAGAAAATGACCTCTAGACTATAGTGGAATGGGGACGCAAATGGATGGTAACATTTAATGCTAGTAAAACTAAGCTGCTCTCCTTTAACAATTACAAGACGCCTCTCTAACCCCCTATATCCATGACAAATAGCACCCTACCTGAGAATTCTACCTTCAAACTCCTCGGCCGAACATTTGCGGGCAATATGAACTGGTACACGTACATAGAGGACATTGCAAAGGCTGCTGCAAAGAAGGTGGGTTCCCTCTACCGAGCTAGAAGACTACTCATTCCTGGGAGTATCTTGTACCTTTACAAGGCCACCATTCGCCCATGTATGAAGTATAGTTGCCACACCTGGGTTAGTGCATCTACCACTAGTTTCTCCCTCTTAGATAGGGCCCAAAAAAGAGTTGTCAATCTAATCGGTTCTACTTTATCAACTAAGCCCCAGCCCCTGTCTCATCGCCACAATGTTACAACACTGTGCCTGTTTTACAAATGTTTTAATGGAATGTGTTCTGATGAACTTATTTCACTTGTACCCTCTTGACGTACATATCCCCGACAAACCCGCTTAGCAATAAGATCTCACCCCTTCACTGTTGATGTCCCTAAATGCCAGAAGGCTTTCTAATAGTTTCTTCCCTCAAACAGCTAGACTTTGGAATTCCCTTCCTGCTGTCTGCTTCCCTAGCTGTACTGATATGCAGAAGTTTAAATGTAAATTAATCCGACGATTATTATGATTATTCAAGCCAAAAGGTTTTGGCAGCTAAAATATGTTTAAAAATAATCCAAATATTTACAATAAAAATTTATTAACATTAATTTAGGAATGTAACTTAAAAATGTTATCATAATTTTTTTGACAACTTAGAATAATGGGTACTTGTACAGTTTAATGAAGACATTAAAAAACGAAAACATTGAAAAAAGGTTATATTGTACGTATCCGTTATAGAACGAAGTTCTCCGAAAAAAAAATTCACTTAATTTCATCAAGTAGTTTTTTTTTACAGCGAAAAAACAATTTGTTATGATACTGAGCAAAAGGTTCGATTTTTAGGAAGAAAAGCTAGTTATAAAGATGGGGAGGGAGTCTCGACGCTTTACATTGAGTTATCTCCCTGTGGCATGTTAAAGATTTCCATAATGGCCGACTTCAACACGCTCTCATAAAAACGTTGTTTTTTTTTCCGCTGTAAAAAAAAAAAAAAAAAAAAAAAAAAAAAAACCTACTCGATCAAATTAAATGAAATTTTTTTTTCGGAGAGCTTCAGTCCAAAACGGGTACATACAATATAACCTTTTTTTCGAGATTTTCATTCTTTAATGTCTTGATTAAACTGTACAAGTACCAAATAATGATATGCAAAAGGATCAGGTGATTATCTTAGTAACATTAATCACGTCATTTAGAAGGGGAGGTAATCATGTGGAAATTCGTTGAGTCAGTCAGAATCGAAAGAGGGACAAACATGGTCTTCAGATCGTGATGGCTCCAAATACGGGAGGGGGGGGGTCGGGGGTCGGAAATGGCGATAGCCAGAATCAGCATTGCAACTTTCCAAAAGAGGGGAAAAACGCTTTGGAATAAAAAGTTTTCGAAAATAAAAATCAAGGCTCTGTCATTTCTTGGGAAGAATTTCCATTGCAGTGTTCCGTCAAACAAGAGCAAAGATGGAACAGATATGTTTCCAATTGGCCAGATGTTTAAACCTTAAATAAGCATTATGCATCCTTTGTGCTGTAAAGGTATTTATGTATATTCTTGCCCGTCATGAACTTTAATTAAATGTACATACACACACAATTAATTCTAGATTAGACGATCACAATGCTGAACGGTCATAAACAAACACACACACACACATGCCATATAGATGACTGTGACATGTATATACAAACATATACACACACATGGAATCTAACCACTAGAAGACACACGCATACATAATATATACCCCACTCCAGATAAGATTACAACATGAATTGGATTGAAGACATTGCCAAGACTGCTGCAAAGAAGGTGAGCTCCCTCTATCGAGATAGAAAACTACTAACATCTGACAGTATCCTATATCACTACAAAGCCACCATTCATCCATGTATGGAATATAGTTGCAACATCTATGCTGGTGTATCTACCATTAGTCTTTCTCTAATATGTTCTGCACTATCAACCAACCTCCAGCCCTTGTCTCATCACTGCAATGTCGCATCCTTGCGCTTGTTCTACAAATATTTCAATTGAATGTGCTCTGATGAACTCATGACACTTGTACTCCCTCAACATCCATAGACCCGACTAACCAAACAAGCATCAAAATCTCACCCCTTCACTGTAGAGATCCCTAGATGCTAAAAAGCTATTTTACTCTTTCTTCCCTTGAGCTACTAGACTAAAGTTCTTTCCTAGTCTCTTGCTTCCTTGACTGTACTAAGATGTAAAAATTTAAATGTAATGCGAACAGACATCTCACTGCTCAACTCCCTATACAGTGTCCGATGTAGATATAGTTGTACATACATCCAAGTAGCAATATGCTTTGTTTGGAGTGAATAAGCTTAGAATTAAAAAAATAAAGTAAAATGACAGATTTTGATGCGGAGGGATGGGGTAGAGATGAACACCTTGCTGAAGGATATCCAATGAAGTTTTGTGTTGTGCCCAGAACAAATTGTATTTAATCCATAATGGATGGTACTTTGACAGGTATTACCACTATGTGGCAAAGTAGATCAGAGAGTAATATTAATTAAGAGGTAATTCCACATTCTCCAAATCTCCTAAAATGGGGCCACATCATCAGAGGCACTTTAAGATCATGCCAAAGATCAGAATAAAATGATAATATAGTGTTATGATCTTGAGACAAAAGGACATGGTGTTCCTCATTTAATCCCAGGTAACACTCGATTTTCCTGCTAGATAGTTAATAGAAGAAACCTCAGAAGATTAAATTTAGAGAATATAGCGAGATGTGTGCAGGAAAAAAAAAAAAAAAAAAAACTTTGATAGCATGGTTATGTTTAAAGACTGGATAAGAGTTCTCAGGTTAGTAGATGTAGAAGAGTTGGGGTAGCAGGTTCAGTTCAAAGGAGAAGGCAAAGGAAAATTTTGGTTTAATTCCTTTCTGAAAATATTTTAGTGATTTTGAAGTATGATGAAGTTCTTTGGAAAGCTAATTCTGTAATCTCACCCACAACTGAACAAATGCATTTGCACCTCAAACATACCATCAAATTTACAAAAAAAAAAAATAAACATTCAATAAAATGACAAGAAAAATCATTCACACCAGAAAGTATCCTATATCTTCAAAAAGACACCATTCACCCAAGCATGGAGTATTGTTGTCACATCTGGGCTGGTACATCTAACACTAATCTCTCACTCTTAGAAACAGTTAAAAAAAAAAAAATTAATAGGTTACACACTAATGGCTAACCTCCAACTTCTGTCTTATCATCACTATGTTGCATCCCTGTACTTGTTTTACAAGTACTTTAATGGAATGTGTTCTGATGAACTCATAGCACTTGTGCCTTCTCGATATGCATACTTCTGATAATCAGCAAAATCCCACCCATTCACTGTTGAGGTCCCTAAATATCGGAAAGCCTTCTACTCTAATAGTTTCTTCTGTCGAACTGTTGAATTTTGAAATTCCCTCCCAGTTTCCTGCTTCCTTGACTTTATTAACCAGCAGAAGTTTAAATGTAATGTGAACAGGCATCTTGCTGCTCAACTCACCATAGTCCCGTGTTAGACAAAATCCCAAATAGTATTCACTTACATTCTAAGTGGCATTATGCTTTGTTTGGGGGGGGGGATAAATAAAAACAACACAGAAAATTACAGATATCAACCGATTAAGTACACCTGCAATCAAATATCACCAAGCATCAATTAGTCAGTGATAGCCAACTAAGGTGCTTGAGTAGGTGGCATTACACCAAGTCATTAACTGAGGAAATGATCTTCTGTCGAATTCTTTTTCAAAAAGCTATCACAACACAAAATACGTCTATAATTCAAATGCTCAACTTGAACCTTTGAAATTAAAAAAACAAAACAAAAACCAAACAGCAATAACAACAAAAGATTCTACCATTTACTAATGACCCAATGAATCTGATATTTTTGTGTTTTGGATCATTGCTCACTAAGTACTCCACCCCCACCCTATTAATGAGTCTTACTTTAACTAGTTACTGTTATGTGTGTGCATATCTATCTGTTATTTTTTTTTAGCAATATTAAATTTGAAACACTGTTTTTTATTCAAATTTACTACCTTAGCAACGAGGGAGTTACTTGCCCTTTGTTTTGCATATATAAATGCATCACCCCTTGTTTTTAATACACACACACACACACACATACACACACACACACACACACACACTGTACTTTGGGGTAATTGAGCCAAATTTGGGGGCAACTAAAAAAACAAAGTGCTCTTTATATGCGTGGTTGCCAAAAGAGCAATTCAGCTAGTTGGCGCAATTACCTCAAAGTACAATAATATATATATATATATATATATATATATATATATATATGAATGAGAGAGAGAGAGAGAGAGAGATTATTATTATTTTATGTATTGACTTTGACAGTGCTCAATATGTAAGTTAGAGCTAGGTAGTAAGTTTTGAAAACGTGAAATAGGCTGACAAATCCTCACAAGGATGAAATGCAGAAGATTCTGTGTAGTTTAATTGCCATATATATTTTCAAAACTTACTATAGATAGATATAACTAGAAAGATATTTCATTTAAGCATACATTGATAAACATGTTTTTTTTTAATCTCTTGTTACAAAAATAAAACCATGATCAAGAGAAGATAACTCTTCTGCCTTTTACTTCTGTTTTGGAAGTTCTCATGTAGAGATGCAAGAATGGGATGAGACAGACGTTGGCAAGTGCTAACGAAAGGGATGATTTTTAATCCGAGTAAATGAAGATGGAGAAATATTACTTAACTAGCCTGGGTGCTCGGCGTTGCCTGGGTGTTTGGCGGTGTGTATTGAGTAAAAAAAAAAAAAAAAAAAAGTGGTAATAAGCAGGCAGGCTCAAACCCATACCATGAAGGAAGAAAAGAACGTTAAAAAAAAGACGACTTTGCCGTTGTGTCCAATTGCCAAACTGGAAGTGGCGAAGGTTTAAATTAAGGCTAGTCAATCGAAAAGAGGGGATGACTTTCGAAAATATCAGCGAAAAAAGCGACCCCCTCCTTGTAGAAGAGTGCCCAGTTGAGGGTGAAGGAATTAATGTTTTTAGACAATTTTTCGATATTTGTCGTCCGAAGGGCCGAGCTTCAAAATGATATAGATCTTGTGAAAATCCGTTGCCCCTGTGGAAAGTTTTAGGCAGACATACAAACATACATACATACGTACATTTAAACAGACAGGTGAGATTTATATTATAGACTAGCAGGGGGTACCCGGCGTTGCCCGGGTGTTTGGAGGTGTGTGTATTAAAAAAAAACGTTGAACGGGCCGGGCGTTTGGAGGTGTAAAAGGAAAAAAAAAAGTTTTAGTAGGAAGGTAGGATTGAACCCCGAAGCCTTGACGCAAAGATTGAAACGAAATGGAAAAAAGCCAGACACCTAATCACCTCGACCACGAGGGAAGAGGAATTGATAAGTGTGTTATAAATAAGGTTTATAAAGTCAAATATACAGGTGCGAGGGAAGTGGTGTGGTGTTTGACTAGTTTTGCGCTGCAAGCCAGTTACTGCTTCCCCCGCTTTTCAGTTTTTGAAGGCGCTGGTAAAAGTCAGGCAAATTAAATAGAAAGGCAACCCGCATTGTTAAGTCGTAGATATTATTATTTAGACGTGATATAAAAAGTTTTAAGAATGAGCGACCCCCGCCTCCCCGAGAAGGCCTTGGAAAAAAGCCTTTTGCAGACATACACAAAAGGCATACATGCATACATACATACATACTTTCGCTGTTATATACATAGATGATAGTGTTGACACAAACTTAAGTAATATCGGACTCGGACTGATAGATGTAATTTGTATCATTCTATGTGTTGGCACCTTGCAAATAAAATGTCTATGTCACGTCAACTTTGAGTATCCTCATTTCTTACGCTACTTTCTGTCATCCGTGTGATACACACATACATATTCGTCTTTTACCATAATCTTCTACAAGGCATTAATAGTTATGATTAGGGCTATGACAAGAGAATTTTCTTTTCATTATTTTGACTCTCGAGTATATATCAGTTAATATCTTATATGTATTTAGATAGAGTGATGTGGTTCTCAATTGATTAACTGTGTCTAACTGTCGGATATATACTCGAAAGTCAAAACAATGATAAAAATATTCTCTTGTTACAACCCTAATCATGACACAGCTCAAAGAAAAAAGAAAAAAAATTCCAACCACAAAATTCAAAAGAAGAAATGGTGCTTCTTAAAATAAAGTTGACAGACCGATTTTTTAAAATATGTGGCTTTAAGTCAAAACAACAGTACTTAATTGTCATATGGAAATAGTAATATATCCAAAAATTACAAAAATTCGACTAGAACTGCTATTGTGTTTTTAGTTTAAAAAAATCTATTCCTATTGGCTAAAACAAAATGTTGCCATAAAAGTAGCGAAAAGGGAGATAAGTATGTCCCTGTATTCACAATCTTCAAGGTATTCACATCTAGGGAAAATGGCATTTTCCCCAATTTTCCAAAAAAAAATTACTTTCAACTATAAATAATTTTCTACTTGAGGAATTTTCATAATTTTTTAATATATTACTATTTTCAACATGACAAGTAAGTACTGTTGTTTTAAAATCGATTTGTTGACAATCTTAACAAGCACTGAATAAATTAAAAATAAAATAAAGATTCTTTTTCAGGTGAAAATACAACCAATAAACAAAGCAATGATTTTCAAACTATGCATTTAAGTAGGCTCTATTTCAGCAATAACACATCAAATGTTTTCCAAGTGGTCTAATGTGTTTAGTTTATCAGCATATACATGAGACTTTATATATCCCCAAACAAAATAATCTAACGAGGTTAAATCGCACAAACAAGATGGCCAGTTTACATCCCTAGTTATGATATACCAATACCCCCATTTATAACATCTATAAAGGCAGAAACGATTATTTTAGCGTAGAGGATTAGTTTCACGTATAAATTTAATGTAAAATAATCTATTTCATGGCATTTTTAGCGTTTTAGGACAGCCAATTTATTTTACTATGAGAGACAAATTCTATACATATTTTTAGGGGTGCGGGGTCTGTTTTGTTTTATTTCCTTTAGACGATTATGTGTAGAATTGAATTATTGATCCTTGTCAATTAACAATGATTGGAGACATGAAACCCTGAGTTACAGGTATAAACATGAACACAATAAAAATTCTCCCTTCCCTCCTTTTATGCACTGGTTTGATGTTAACTTGTCATGCAACTAATATCTTGCTCATAAACATTTACTGGATTATGAGTCTTCAATGTGCATTTCATCTTTTTCATGCAGTTCAACATCTATAATATAAAACTGAACGTACGTATATACGTACGTGTGTGGGGGGGGGTCACGAATAGGCTCCTATATGGTTGACTATTTTAAAAAACTGATTACATATAGAAGATGTATCGAGGATCAGGAATGGGTACGTTTGATCTGGCAGAACGGTGGTTCATAAAAATTGTGGGGTCTGCGTTCGCGCCTGGTCCCCAAAGTATGGAAATATAAAATGGAAAAAAAAAAAAAAAAACGTTTACAAGGGTTTTTGATATAGATGTACATAAAAATACTTTCATAAGTATGTTTCAACTTAAATAGGGGTTGTATAATAAAATTGTAGGGTTTGCCTTCGCGCCTGTACTCCATGGAAATATGGCACAAATTTTAACAAAGACTTCATATCTATTTGCGTAAGTATACTTTGATAATTATGTTTCAGTTTGAAGAAATATGGTATAATAAAATTATTGGGTGTTCGTTTGCGTTAGAATGTAAATATGTCACAAAGTTTAACAAGGTTTTTAAAAGGGGTCCACAGTAACACCTTAACTTTAATCTTACTTCACATTAGCTTTTATTTATTTTTTTGAGTTGAATCATATTGTGTCGAATAAATTCACCTCATAAATTCACGTTCTTATTAAAGTGAAAGCAAAAAAAAAAAGTCGGAACTTTAAACAATTCTCGACACAAATTTTGCATAACTGTTTTTTTCCTTCGCCACTTGCCGTGGCACTCTTTCGAAAATAGATAAATAATAAAAAATAAGAACGTTACTTGTTATCATGTCAAAAGAAGGAAAAAATCCTGCTCACATGATTATGTGTCTTTTTAAAAACATTTACATAACCTTTTTATTTTTATTTATATATCTGTTTAAGCTTTTTTTGTCAGTGTACTAGAAGGAATTCAGTTGATTACAACCCTTTCTGCTTGTTCTTTACATTACAATAGTACAACCCTGAATCCGACGGCGCAATACTACACCGTTCAATACTGTAAAAGTGAAACGAAGCTGTTCTGCTTGAAAAGGGCGCTATTTTCTTCTTATTCATATTTATATCAATTCTTTGTTTTAAAAAACTAAAATAATTACGTGTTTACTTTTTTAATATCCCATTTTGCTGTTCGGATTATTTTACTAAAGTAAGTAAAGCTTCATCATTTTTCAAAACTGTTTTTGTTTGTTTGTTTTTCAATATTTCGTCGATATTATTTAGTAAAAGTGTTTAGCAGAAAAGCCAACAAACAACTACCCGAAAAAATAAATATACAAGAAATAAATGTTACCATAGTCAATAAAAGTTCATTTCATGTTTTTTTTTTGTTTTGAAATAGTTTTTAATGCTCTTTACTTGAAATAATTTCAGCGAACCGAAATTAAAACGAAATTTGAGGCGATAACTACTTAAATGAATTTTTATATAAACGACACATGCCATAATCGAATATTCCTCAAGCACAAAATAACAGAAAACAAAATATGTTTATAAATATTCCTTACGTTGACGGAACTCTCTTAAATTGTTAACACAGAATGCTCAGGTGCCCCTCCTTCAAATTGAAAACGGGGCTCTCCATTTCAAAGTCGCTGCCATTTTGATTTTTTTTTTTAAACCAGTTCGTGAATTAAAAAAAAAAAAAAAATTTTTTTACAAACTACTTAAAAAAACAAACCAATGAACTTTTCTACCATAAAAATAACTTTTATTGACTATGGTAATATTTATTTCTTGTATATTTATATTATTATATATATAACATTTTCTCTTTGAAAGGAAACATCATTTTGTTGGCAACTCTTGGCTACGAATGGAAACAAAGTTAATATAAAAAAATATATTTTCGCGAAAATTATCTTTACTTTCATCATATTTTGCTTAGGGTAAAATTTTTGAGTATCAAAACCTATCTCTTTACAACCCCTTCCTTTTCATAACCTATCATACTTCCATCAATCACAGTCCATTTTCTGTAGGCTGTTTTTGAACACAGTCAACGACGGGTACTTCTGCTAGTATATTAATAAAATAGGTGGAATAGTGGATAAGTAAGAGAACACGGTAGTAGAAATAAGGACACAAAACACATCATTAAAGTTGGACTAAGATATTTCAATCGATTTATTCAAACATATTCATTCGGTAAAATGAATTCATTGTTTAAAAAAATTCATATGACTGAATGAATATGGTGATCATCTACTTTAATATTTAATCCTGATCAATATATTTTTTTTTGTGAAGTCAAATATAAAAGTAAGTGGGAATTTCACTCGCATTAACATCTACTCCTCTTTCCTCATTATCACTTGGAGTATTAAATACAAAAATTTTTTTTTCATATTCACCAGTTGATATTTATGCCTGTAACTCGGGGTTTCATGCTTCCAATCGTCAGTAATTAAGAAGGATCAATAATTCAATTATAACGCACACACCTCCTGATATACATAAGTGCATCAGAGAATATTTACTTTTATATTAATGGTTTATTTAATTTTTCATCAGTTTTTCTTTTATTTACTTAGATGATAAGAATTAAATGTCAAGTGAGCAGTAAGACAACATCGTGATGATTGATAACGATGGTAATATATGTTTGGAATTTTTTGTCTTTATTTTAGCATAGAATTATTTTTATTTATAGAAATCACTCCAGACAAGGTGTGAAACTACTAGATGTAAGGAGCTAACAAGAACAAAAGGTGGTTATTGTAAAAACATAAAAAATACCTATTAACCTTAGTTTTTAAAAGACCAAGGAAAACTATCAGCAGAAAGAGTTCCACAAGCCCGCGGTTCTACTGGAATAGGAAGCTGTATTGCTAGGTAGAGTATCAATATAGTGAATTGATGGAGATGACCACAAGACCAATGAGTCAAATGAGCTGGAGCAAAAAGAAAATATAGATCTAAAGAAGATATGCCATAATCTCTATCTCTCGGGTAGTTCGTCGATTTCAACGATGACACGGAGGTCAGTTAGTGTCCGTGCCGAAGGTGCGATGCGAGTCCGATTGGAGCTCTGAAACCTCGGCCACAGATGTGACACCTAATGGCGGAAAATCTGGGTAGTGGCACCCATAGTCATGCTCTTTTTGCTTCCATCATCCTCCAATCACCTGAGTGCAGAGATCACGCCGCGGCTTCCAGTTCATCAAACCTGCCGGTACGCCCTCACTCCATCTCCACAGGACTTTCACCTCTTCCCCAGCCTAGGCAAAGTAGGAGCAGCTTGCCCAGTACTGCTAGCACCTTCTCTGCTGAAAGCAAAAGTACAGAGGCCAGGACAGTCTGCACACATGCAATCAGCCGCCTCTGATGGCTGAGGCAGACCCGAGTCGAGTTGTACATCACCCTTGTTGACCGCATTGGCACTGCGGTGCTGGTTCATCCACTGCGCAAGCCATTGGGATTCCTTCCTCATCTGCCAAGAGCATCGTTGACCAGGCTTGGATTTTTGTGACCCTAAATAGGGGGGCTAACTGGGTACTACACCTTGTCCAAGGGTGACCCAGCACTGCAACGACTAAGGGGTAGTGACATTCTCCCCAAAAACCCTGGAGCTCCCGCACCAGGGCCTCGTTGCTGGATGCAGTTTTACGTCATACACAGGACAAGACATGTCATAATAGTATTTATAGAAAAGACTGAAACCTTTTCAACCACTGATTCCATGACTAATAGCACCCAAGCTGAGAATTCAACTTTTAAACTCCTTAGACTTACATTAAAATGACAACAACGAAAACAAAGGGAAATATGAAATGACATCATTTATTTTAGGAAATGTATTTGTTTCCTTTTTTTTCTTCTTTTTTTTACTATCAATGAATTGCCACTTATCAAGACCAAAAAGCCGCTGGAGGATAAATATTAATTTAACAGAAAATTTTAACAGCATGCTGCTTGATTTAATTTTCGCTTCATGGGGTGCCCAAAGAGATATATGGTTGGTTATCCAACGACTAAAAGCTGCATATTTCTTAGTGACACCATCTTGAATAAAACACATCGCTTAATTTTTCTCGTAACAAAATGACCTGGATGCTAGAGACATTCCTCCCATTTAAAGCAGGTCAATCGTCTATCTTATACGTAGCTACAAATGATGAATTTTGATAAGCCTGACTGAATCTCAATTTTTTTTTTTTTTTTTTTAGACTTATGTACAATAAAGGTGATTCTTTGCTTACTCAAGGAGGTTTGTGATAACTAATCTTATCATTTTTACATGTCTCAAACTTAACGGATTTATGGAAAAAGAATTTACTCGTTATGCATTTGCATACGTCTGTATACAAAAAAGTAAAAGCTAATACAAATTTGTTCACACTTTAACATATCTCTTTATAAAATATTTAAATATGGGCCGTTGTTTGTGTCTATGTATGTATGTCCAGTAAAAAACTACAAAAAACACCCACAGTTAGAACATTCTTGATCAGTGTTGACTTCAATGAATAATATTTAAAATTTAGCAAAAATATTCATTCTCTGGGAGTAAACTGGGACAGGTTTTGTCAAGGGATTGTCATTTTTAATGTCATTATGTACTAATTGGAAAGAAAATTCCAACTCATTCCTCAAGGAATTGATTAAAAAAAAAAAAAACGTTTCTGAATTTTTAAATAAAGATTGGTTATTCGTATTTAGATTCTTCGAACTACTGTTTTAATCTTGAGTGTAATTTTCACAATGTTTCAGTCGATGTAACCTCCGACCTTCTTCAGGTGTATCTCGTCAAACTCAGGAATGTTTCTGTCAAACTTGGGAATTTGGACAAAATTCCGAACGGAAAAAATCTGTACTAGAACCGTCCACAAGGACTCATGGCACAATGATTAGAGCACTTGCAAAAAATCATTTGTAAAAATGATATTCTCCTTAAGGTTGAAGGTTCAATTCTCAGTGTGGGCAACCGAAAAATACAATTGCGAATTACTTAGAACCTTTATTCAGTCATGGCTGACGGAACAAGAGGATGCTACCCCCATGAAGTGAATAAAGGGTTCCGTTTGAAATTCTGTTCAAATTCCCGGGTTCAACAAAACACACCTGAAGAAGGTCGGAGGTTACATTGACCAAAACATTGTAAAAATGACACTCAAGATGAAAACAGTAGTCCGATGAATCCAAATAATACGGATAAAAAAAAAAGAGTTGTACAAGTGTATATGTCCAGCTAGAGAGAAATGGTCTGAGTGAAGAAGAAAGAGAAATTTAAGGAGAGAAAGATAGAGAGACGGATAGAAAGGTAGTGTAGAGGTTTAAAAAAAAGAAAAAAAAAGAAAGAGGTTACTTTTGCTCCCGAGCAACACAGAGTAGATATGCTGTCTATAATATAAAGGGAAAATATCTGTGTATATTTATATGTCGGACTAAATCTCAAAAACGACTAAACAAATACACATAAAGATAGTATTTTGCCTGGGATAAATAATATCTCAAATTTAGAATTAAATATTCATTCTTTGACCCTAAACTGACACAGATTTTGTCAGTCTTGATGGTGGGGTGAGGGAGTTTTCCAGACAAATTATGTACTAACTAAAGGAAAGTAACTGATTTTTAATCAAAGAATTCATTACTTCACGCCGACTCATACCTCGAGGAAGCTATAAATACAAGTGAGCGTGTTTTACAAGTATTTCAATGACAAGTGATCTAATGAACTCCAAGCACTAGTAGCCCTTCAACAACAATACCCTCGACAAACCCGACAAGTAACAATATCTCACCCGTACACTGTAGAGATCCCTAGATACCAAAAACAATTTCTACTGGAATAGCTTTTTCTCTCGAACTGCTGCACTTTGAAATTCCCTCCCCAGGCCCCTGCTTACCTGACATGCAGAAATTCAAGTATAATGTAAACAGACATCTCACTACCCAACTCCCTAAATAGTATCCCTGCAAATCTGGTCCCCAAATAGTATCCCCTCGTGACTAAGTTGTTCTGTGTTTGAGGTGAAAAGACAATTAAAAAAAAGTATATACTAAACCTGTCAAGATTGAATAAGCTTAGTCAAACAACATGGATCCCATAATGTTTACATGTTGTGCACTCGACAGATTTATGTAAGGAGAATTTAATTAATATGCATTTGAATGCATCTGTCAATCCATATAAAAAAACATAAAACCTAATATCAATTCGTCCAACATTTTAGCATGTCTTGCATTTTAGATCTGTCAAATATTAAAAAAAAGTTGCTTAGAAAATATTGTTAAATAAGATTTTTTCATATTATGAGGTTTCTTTGGAGTACTGTACTCATCTTAAGTATTATTTTCACACCATTCCTATCAATGTAGCGTCAAACCTTCTTCAGGTGTATCTTGTCAAACTTGGAAATCTTTCTGTTGAACTTGGAAATCTGCATGGTAGTCCGAAAAATCCAAATAATATGAATTAGTTGATAATACTTGTTATCCATGTAACATTATTAAAAGTGATATGTATATTAAAACCCAGAACTATGACAGACCCATTTAAGATCAAAATAAAATTAAAAAAACAAGAGAGAGAAAAAAAAAAAATTTGAATTGAAGTAGCAAATCAGAAATATGCATTTAGTCCATAATGTCAATCGTCATGGTTGTGACATTCACCCTGGGTCGGTTATGCTGGTTCTTTCAAGTTCAACATGTCCTGAACACTGGCTAACCAGGCACAACGATCCAAGGCTGCTTCCATTAGGAGTAAAAGCTATTCACAGTTCTAGCGATGGATCCCGTAAAGGTGAGTACTCAGATTCTGTTCAGCATCCTGCTTCACCGTCCTGAATCAGGTTTTGAGTTAGCCACCACAACATTTCTTACAGCCTGGTGATGGTATCGGGTCAATGAATTCATGAATGAAGTCATTTAGCTGTCTTCAAAGGGCTTGGATGATCCAACGAAGGTGTCTAGCAAGGAGGGATTTTTGGAGGGAGTAGATCTTGCAGCAAGTGCAAACTATACTGTTGGTTGCGAGTGGACACAGAGGATGTGGCATAGGCAATTTACCTAGGTCACTTGCCCACATAGGCCAAGTCTTGCAGCCATAAAGGAAAATGGTGTAGGCAATGGCTTAGTACATTTGTACCTTGGTGTTCAGTCTTATTTTCTTTTTTCTGAGACAGGAGCCGCAACTGAAGTCAACAGAAGGTGATGCGAGTATTGCTGATGCGGTTGAAGATAACTTACTCCCCTACTGTTGTGGTGATGATGGAGCCAAAATATTCGAAGCATTTGATCTTTTTAAAGGTTTCTGTGCCAAACCAGCAGTTTTTCATTTAGAAGGACATCTACCATCAGAAACTTTGTCTTATTGGCGTTTATCTTCATGCCAATCTTTAAAGCAGAAGATTACATCTTGTCAATGGCCAATTGATTGTCAGCAAAGCTTTCACTTAACATAGCTATATCATCAAGATCCAATATTTGTAAACCCTAATTAATTGTTACACCATGAAAGTTGGCCAGGATGTTCGATGTAATCCAATTGATGGCGTAACTAAAGAGCATAGGTGAGGGAACGCATTATTGTCAGATGCTAGAATAAATATCAAAGAAGTAAAACTGTCATTGCTGGTTTCAGCCTCGCAATATACACATAAAATTTTTTATGATAATTTGGGATGCTATAAGATTCCTACCGTACCAACTTACCAATGGGGACTTGTTAAAGAAATCACCAAAGAAGCAAGTCACAGAACATCAATGATAATACCTACAATTTTAGCTTTGAGGTTATTTCTTTTAAAAGTTGTCCAATTTTTCTGATATTTCTGACTTTAGTGGAATCCTTACCAC
Organism: Euprymna scolopes; assembly: GCF_053919585.1. NCBI lineage: Eukaryota > Metazoa > Mollusca > Cephalopoda > Sepiida > Sepiolidae > Euprymna > Euprymna scolopes. Next base: position 66,902,366 of record NC_136512.1, read on the forward strand.
TGTTGAACAATTCAATGAACTAATGAAAACAAGATTTTCACTCTATCTAAATCATAAAAACTTGTGTGTCTACTTTCCTTGATCTAAGATTCAAATTTAAATTTTATAAAAATGACATGAAAAACACTAAGAATTGGATTCTACATCATCTACTGATGATAATGAAGCCGAATCAGTAGGATGCACTTCTTCAAGCTTTGTTGAAGATCAAAGTAAAAGTAAAACTGTATCTCTTTCAAACCTGTTTGATGAATTAGCTTCGAATAAGCCCACAGTAACAAATCAAAACTTAGAGCAGGTAGAAGCCAAGTTAAAACCTGGAGACTTCAACTACAACAGAAATACAAGAATCACAATTTAAATTCTAAAGAAATAAATTCCTTATGATTAAGTGCACAAAAGAACTTGACCATTACGTAGCTTTACAACAACTTGCAAGAGGTGATGATCCATTTCAGTGGTGGAAGAAGACATAGGAGACCTTACCACTACTGAGTAAACTGTGCACCATCTTCATCAGTAGAGAGTGAGAGGCTCTTTAGTACATGTGGTAACGTGTATGAACCTATGAGGAACAGGCTGTGTCCTGAGAAGAGAGAAACTCTAATGTTTCTACATTACAACTTAAAAGTATTCAACTTTAAATACTGAGGAGACTATGAGAGCAGAGGAGACAGCTAGAATAGAAGAGGAAGTAGAGCAGCAGCAGAACTTCAGTTTATAGTTATTCACTTAAAAAATTACAATTTGTACTTTGTAGTTGGTTTGTAATTTTTCTTTTTTAATCTAATTGTTTAATTATATACATTTAAGAATTGGAAATTGTATTTTGTAATTTTAGTTAATACCAAAAGCCCTAACAGTGGCCAGACAATTAATTGAATGTTAAGTTAAATTAGCAGTTACTATGTTAATGCGTCAAAGCTATTTGATGAGTCACTTGGCAGTGATGAAATTATTTAAATTTAATAGGAAAGAGAAAAGTAATTAATCGGCTGATTAATTAGCAAAGTGGCCGATTAGGCCAATTAATCGATACACCCCTAAAATGAACACTAGGTTCTTTGATATGACAGGGGTGTATTACAAAATTAATGTTTCTGTTTAAAACACAATTTCAATGATAGTTGACGTTTTCATTTTAAACTTAAATTCAAGCCATTATCTCTGCACAACCAGTAATGCCAGGCATATAAAATCAACAGTAGGTTTTTTGATAAGGGCACGTTCAAAATGAATGCTTCTATTTAGAGCACAATTGTAGCATGATACTTGACTTTTGCATTTTAAACTTTCATGCAAGCCATTATATAATATAAAAGCTACTTCATGAAACAACAGTAGGTTCTCTATAGTACAATGTAAACTACAATATACTGAGAACTTCATCACTGTGAGAGGCATGTGAAACTTCCTCCAAGTGCATCGCAATGGGTTCCCAACTAGAGCAGCCATTCAATCAATTTGATTGAAAAATGAGCTATTTCATCGATTTCGATGATAATAAAAATATGGGCGTGTGAAACTTCATTGATCATCATTCAATCACGAGCAAGGTCGGGTAAAAAGCACTTTGTTCAGGAGAGTTTATTCCCTATGGACTCTAAAACGGCTAAGCCAATTTAAAAAAAAAAATTTCGCATATATATACTTTGTGTGTGTGGAAGTATTCTTAGATAAGTTTTGCCTCCGATAAGTATCGAGAATAGAAACATTTTTTTATTAAAAGACATATAACCAAACAAAGTAGTCCAGCAGATTCAGGTCAGGGGAGGAGGGGGGACAGTGAAAGAAGGGTATAAAGGCATAGCACTCCTTCTGAAGCCAAGCCCAAGTATCTATAGACTTGTGGGCCAGCGACGAGTTCTGATAACACCCAGGGTCTGCCAGCGGCCACCTGATTGCACCAGGACTCAACATACACTTCAGCACATCCAGGTAAACTTTGGTGTTGACTTTCAAGTCGACTTTGAAGATGCGAGGTGGCATGATGTGGCCCTCACTTGAAACCACACCAAAGACTATAACCGTGGCTGGGAATTTTGTTTTCATCACCCTGGGTACGTCCATTATTCATGGCAGTCTAGCGATGCATTTTGAGGGAGCTGGCAATGGTCCTATTATCATAACTTGGATCAGTAGAGAGCATGGGTTGCACAGTGGTGCATTTCCAATCTTGCTTGTTGAACATTATGTCACTTTCAGACATGATAAAAGGCTCCTATTGCTCTTGGGATTTGTACACAACTAGCCAATTAGTAGATAGTCTGCAACAAATAAAAAAAACTGGTTTCATCAAATGGAAATGGAATCATATAGTCTTTTCTAGGGCGACAATTTTATCGTTCCACTCTGTATGTATCTCATATAAAGATCAAGTGTTAGCTCCAGGAAGGAGGCACCTTGATTTCTTAGAAGTTCAACTGAAGTAAAATGAAACAGGATACACACACACACACACATATATATATTCAACGTCATCCTTTTTAACGTCATCTTATCTGGGTCATTTTGACATTGGATTTTCTATTCTAAAATTAACTCAACGCCATTCAATTTTTTTTCTTCTTCACTCATTCTCCCAAAATTAGCCCAACCTTGACAGTCGTTTTAAATTCTTTTTTCTACGCACATCTTATCTTGCTTTTAATAATATTATTTAAACTCTTTCATTGTCCCCATTTGTGAATTATTCCATGGACTTCTGCCTTTTGGATTACTTTGGACCATCTTCCAATTATGCGATTCCCTTGGATTTTACTTGTGGAAATGGAAACTTAACCAACTGTTTTGGATTTTGATTTTTGGATTTTACCGTTATTGGATATTTTACCCTTCACCAGACTATCCATTCATGTGAAATCACCTTTTTCTGCACCATATTCCCTCTGCTTCACTATTTGTTACCAAGTAAGATCTATGACTTACTTGTAGTTTCATCAAATACTTTTGCAAGCAAAATCTGATCCCGCATTTTGCTAAATCCTACCCTCTGATGAGAAGGAAAGTATTTCTCAAAACTCTGCGGATTAAGGACTATCCACTTATTTTGTGCTTCCTTTTTAAAATTAAATATGTTTTTAACTCTTTTTCAATGTGTTTTTTTAACATGTTTTAGTAACTACTTATTCTTATATATATATATATACATACATACACAAAAGGGGCAATTGTAATGCCCTCTTTTTTTTTTAAATAAAAAAAATTGAAGAGCTACAAGTATGTGAGCGGTACCATTAAAGTGAGTGACCTTTTGTGCTTCAGAATAAATAAATATATATATATATATATATATATATATACACACACACACACATATATATTTTAATCATTCAAGGGAGAGAATGAAGTATAAAGACAAAAATTTTCCTTTAATCTGTTTCAGGGAGTCAGAAAAAAATGTCTATGCTCAGTTTTTTTTAGCCAGAATAATCATTTTGAGAAAAAAAAAAAATACTAAGACAAAATAAAACATCTGTGCGAATTTTACTGAATGGAAAAAAAAAAAAAGTTTGTCCAAACTAAATATCGATATGTCAGATGGATTGTTATATGGGTCCGACTTGGAAAATCGGACCACTTTATATTTTAAATAATTTCTTAATTAATCAATCATGAAACTATTTAACTTAATCTTCAATACATAGCTCATATAAAATAGTACATTGATTTTTTTAAGAATTCATTTTTTTTTTTTTTATTTTAATTATTTCATAAGGCACAATGGCAACAGCTTGCATTAAACACATTAATATTCATATTGACGATAACATTATGCCAAGACTTCATATGTTTTATAGAAAAAAAACTCTTCTGTCTGCAATAGCAATTAGAGTTTGCAGTCCTGGGTATGACCTTGAAAGGTATCCTGTGGAGAAGCCCCATTTGAGAGCTGTGGAAAATGTAGAATTGTCCATTAGTTACCATTGCTCCCAGGTATTATTACACCGGCATACAGAATAGTAATACCTATTAGGGAATCTGTTGCTACTAAATAAGGCGTTTTGAAGATACTGACTTCCTGACTAATACACCATAAATTGATGTTGTTGCCCCCCCTTCCTTTTGCAAAACTCAATCATGTTCTGCAAACTCAAAAAGAAAAACAATTTCTTCTACAAAACAAACAAATCAAACACCATGAATAAATATTTGAAGATATAAAGAACTTGAAAAATAAAAACTTTTTCTAAAATTACTGAATTGGATTTGGTATTAAATAACCTGAAAAAGGATTGATATACCATAAAACAAAACAACCAAGTCATAAACTTCACAAACAAAAACCAAATATGAATTTTATATGTAACTAGCTGCCTGTGTCCCGACAATTCCTGAGAAAGGATATTAACCAAAGAGATGACTCTTATTCTGTCAAATAAATGTAATAAGTTTTAAATGGAGATGAAATACACACAGTTACACAAAACTGTGGTGAGAGGGAAAGATTTGTTTTGGAAGTGTTTGGTTGATTTCCTATTGAAACTGTAGTGACAAGGGGGAAAAAATTGGGATTATTTAATAAACAAGGCAAGAATTGAATTCTTAAAACTCATAAACTAAAAGTTTTAAGTAATTACTAACCCAGTGAATTTGGATGCCATTTGCATTTTCTATTCAAAAGAAAAAAATGCAGCAGTTTCATTAGATAATCATCTCTGTTGATTATTCAATTGAAAAATATTTGTTAATGAAAAAAATATCCAGACGCATATAGAATATACTGAATGAAATCGATTGGAATTTCCATTTGATTTATTTATTTATTGAAAAGAACATAGATCTAAAATTTCTGTAATAGACTGATTATTCAGAATGAAATAATCATTTTGTAGGAAAGAATGTATGAATAAAAAAAAAAAAAATCAAGGAATTGGCCGATTTTAGTTTATTATATACATTTTTTATATAAATAAAAATTTTAAGAACAATCTATACTCCAAAAAATTTGGGGGGTTTTTGTTTGTGTATTGATATTCATATTAAAAATCTTTTTTTCTCTTATTTAAAAAGAAAATGCAACTTTGTTATAGATGGGTTGTAGAATTGCATTCATCTGCAAAAGATCTAACTAATTTGCATATTCTTTTAAACATTCATTTTAATTAATCCCCTATTAGTTGTTTCAGTTTTCTTTTAGGATGATCATCTTTAGTTAACTATTGCATATAATTATATTCATGCAGATATTCTACATGATTTATACTTGCATAATATTTGCATAAAAAGCTTATAGTAAGCACAAACCTCGTTCTATATATATTTATGTTATATATATTTGTTTAAAAAATTTTGCCTACCAAACTCTTCTGTCAGTTTTTAGTCTACAGACATGAAACTTAATATATAGGGTATTCGAACCCATGCAAAACTTTATATTTGGGTTTTAGTCGGGGAAAATCGGTGGAAAAGTGTGAAAATTAAAAAAATGAATTTGCCAGGTGAAAGTTGAACGACGACATTACGAATATGCATGCGTAACGTAATAGTTATTGGTTCATGTTTTAATTTTTAGCCTTGCAGCAAACATGTCTTCATAACTCCGGCATTAACGTCAAAGGAAAAGTAAATTGTAAGCTAAATATGTTGGTTTTGATTCTCAGTGATGGCGCATATTTTTTTTTTTTAACTTTTTAAATCATTACTATATATTGGGTCCAATATAATCTATACATATAAAAGGCAAAATGTGTGTTAGTGTGTGTGTATGCATTTTTTGTATATGTCCAGCAAGGGCTTTTTTGGGAGGAGTTCTCCAGGTGGGGGGGGGGTTACCATGTCTTAAAACTTTTTATATACTCCTTAGATTATAATATTTACCATTTATGAAATGACGTCGTAAATACCTTTTATTTCAGCGACTTTTATGTTACAAAATTTGCGCTGTGATTTAATTTTCTCTACTACTACTACTACTACTACTACTACGGCATGAGGTTTGACCTAGAAAACCATAAGTTGACGTTACACCACCTGCGTTTTTAAACGTTTATTTTCAGCTGTTCTTCAGTCCCTGCCTTCGTAGCATTTTCTATGTCATCAGACTATTAATATCTAGGCTTCGGGTTCAAGCATACCTCCCTCCCAAAACTTTTTTTTTCTTTTCCATCATGTTCGTTGTTTTTTTTTTTGTTTTTTGGATTTTTTTTAGGAAATTTAACATAGTTTTTTTTTTTTTTAAATATTTAAACAGGATTATTACTTCTCTTATTCTTTAGTTTCCATTTTGTTTTGATCTACCCCCACCCACCAACATACACACCTCCAAACACCCAGGCAACGCCAGGCACCCCCACTAGTATAATAATAAATAACATCTGCATTAATAAAAATATAATTTAAGCGTACTTTATGGCTGGGCAATGTCAGGTAGCCTACTAGTTATCCATAAAATTATTTGAGAAAAAAAAACTTTACATTTAGAAGTTCATTTCAATATCAGCTTTATTTTATTGTATAATGATCACCAATTTCAAAACAAAGCAAAAATTTTCTGTCATTGTTAGAACCTCAACTACCAGCTATGTGTTAAAAAAGGATTATAATAACATCTTTAACAACTGCCTAAAGCTTTGAGTAGTGACCAGTACCATTGATGCCATAATTAAATCCTTAAAGAAATTGCCAACAAAGTGGTGAAAACAATAGCAACAAGCAAACGTCAACCAGGGAAAAATTCTGTTCATATTAAAATTGTGCAAGGTAAAACACAATCCTCATTCGCTGTCTAGACGAGATCATGTGACACACGCTTAAAGCAAGATCTCTGAAGCGTATTTCCTTACAAGATAAATGCAACTCTTTGTTATATCTACATACAGGAAGTGATATGTATGCATTTTTTTATGCTTACAAGTGAGTTTTTAGTTCTGTGACTCAGGACAAATAAAAAACAATACTCTTATATTTTTCCCCTTTGGTGTGTTACATTTTTGATCTATTACATAAAGAAAAGTTGTCTGTCTGTGTGTCTAGCTAAAAGTTAAATATTACACAAGACACCCTCTCAAAGCTGATATATTTTTGTTGCAGGAAAATATAGGCATTTTCTTTGTTTTAATGCTCATTATTTTGGGAGTCATCAGGAACAGAATTGTGGACAAGGATTGACATTTGTAAGGATTTTTTCAATGTAGTGTAGTGATGAGTTGAAGAATTTTTACAATTGCTAGAGGGAATGAGAGGGAGGAAAGATAAAGGAGAGAGAGCAAATTTCAAAAGAAAGATGTTACACACATTTTGACTCTTCTATTTGGTTGTCCACGCCAGACACCTATAATAGTCTAACATAAATGTTACTTAATAGATATATATAATCATTGGTACCATAACTAATTCCTCAAAGTGACTGCTAAGCAGAGTGTGTTTTTCTCAGCTAAAAATGAATTTTTTCACATCCGACAAAAATGTATAATTTGATAAAAAAGGAAATGAATATGAATCTGTTGTAAAAAAAAAAAAAACAACAAAAAAACCGGACATTTTGATACTTATGTAACGTCCATTTATCACACATCAATCCAAACAAATTATTTCAATTTCCAAACAGATTATCAAAGACATTCTAACACAAAACCTATCTAAGAACACTGTCAGGCACAAAAACAAATATCAAAGAAAAAAAACAAAACAAGTGAACATAAGCACGTTCATCTTGTAACAAATTACTGTTAAGAGCAATTAATTTCTTTAGACAAAGTTTTTGTTTCAAACTGAAATCCTTCTCGGACTGTAAAAATGTAATGCATACTAAAAACACCCGGATCAACATTCAGACCCGTTTTGTACAATTAGTTATCAATTCCATTTTGGTTCTTTTTGTTTGTGTGCATATGCGGACAGAGATTGAGGGTCTCGTTTGCTCTTACCTGTCCACAAATACAAGTCATGCACTTTCTATTATATCTACATGTAGGAAGTGATATGTACACATTTTTTTGATGTATTATTGTCTTATATAAATAAATCCTGTCATGTTTAGAGGTGTTTTTTATTTTTGCTCCGTTTCGTTATTTGTGTGACTGACAAATAAAAACTAATACTTTACAAATCTTCCTTTTTTTTCTGCCATATATCAGGGGCGGAGATGGGACTAGTGCCACTCGTGCCCGGCACGACCAATAATTCGGTTAATGTTATTCGAAATGGATTAAAAAATCATCCATTAATTTCAAGCAAACATACTTAGTCTGATCTCAATTAAATTACATATCTATTCAACTTTCGATAACTAAGTAGCAAAAAATTCATAAATATATCTGGGAATAATACAAGGATGCTGTTTTGAACGGGTTGTCTTTGTCCGGCCACCGCCAGATTCATTGAAAACTCCATAACAGCGGCTATGACGTTGAACGTCCGTAATTCGTGCCAAGCCAAACCTTTACTCGTAATAATCATAATGTTAGAGAAATCCAGATTTTTCTGTAATCACCCGCAAAGTGAAGCCCACTTATAGTGCCTAAAATATTTAGCACGATCGAGCCTGCTGATGTCTGTTTTAGGAAGAGGATGAGGGACCGAGAGAGAGAGGGGGGAGAGAGAGATCTCTAGACACATACATACGCATAAACACATGAAGAACGATTACTACTACTGTTGCAATATGTAGTAGCACGAATAGTTCTGTGTAAACATAACCACGTGTGTATATCAGATTGTAAATAAATATCAGTGATGAAGTTATTGTTTCATTAATTAATAAAGAACAGGTTTTGAATAAGAGTGAATTTGTTTTTTTGAGGAATTTTTTTTTTCGTGAATTTTGAATCATAGAAATCTACGAAAAATACGGGTTTTAAGTCATTTTATATTAATACTAAGAAACCCGTCAATCCAATAAACCTTCGTAGAATTCCGTAGTGATACGTAAATACTTTGTAATTTTTTTTCATAAAAACCCTGTATGTAACTTTTCTTGCTGCATCCATCATTTCACAGCTATTTAAACCCAACTTTATTCATCAATATTACCTTTTATTCTATGGGAAAATTTAATCGCCGTTTTTGGAGAACATTACTTCAGTTGCCGAAATATTTCAGTCGCTTCACTACATTCAATTTTACCACGGACTTTATTTACGAATTCTTTGTATCTATTGCTAACCTGGTTAGTTGTCATTGTCATCAATTTCTTTATTCTAATAAACATATTTTTCTACTCATAGTAATGAATATCTCTTTTCTTCTATACTTTTGAAAGGGAAAAAATATCTTATCTACTGTATCAAGAAGACCACAAATTATATAGTATCTTGATTGTTCACAAAAAAACAAAAACAAACACCATGCAAGGTACGTTAGTCAATCTGTGCTATGCAATGAAGAATCACGCAATAGCAACTATGATTACTTATTTGGGTCCACGGACCACGGATTGGGAACTAAAGTTGACAAAGGGCGGGGGGGGGGGGCACGACAAGCAATAATAGGCTAGAGTCGCCACTGATATATATATATATATATATATATATATATATATATAAAGGGCAGTTGTCCCTTTTTTTCTTATCTTTTACTTCAGCTAATTTCAAAAGATCAAGGAGACTCCTTTTGGGGCTAACACTGGATTCTGTTATGTGTTAAATTTATATCAGGGGGCTTCTTTTTTTTATTACATTTTCACCCCAAACAAGGCACATTGCCACTTTGATGTAGAGGCTACTATTAAGGACATAAGCTACAGGGGTACTATGTAGGGAGTTGGGCAGCAAGATATCAGTTCACGTTACACTTGAACTTCTGCATGTCAGTACAGTTGGGGAAGCAGGGACCTGGAAAGAAATTCCTAAATCTAGCGGTTCTGGGGAAGAAACTACTGGAGTAGAAGGCTCTCTTACATCTAGGAATCTCCACTGTGAAGGGGTGGGATTTAGCTGCTTGTCGAGTTTGTCAGGGGTATTTAAGTCGAGGGGGTACAAGTGCTTGCAGTTCGTTGGAGCATTCACCATTAAAGTACTTGTAGAACAGGCAGAGGGATGCAACATTTCCTTGATGGGACAGAGGCTGAAGCTTAGATGACAGTTCAGGACCTATCAGGTTGGCGACTCTCTTTTGAACCTTGTCTAGGAGCGAGAGACTAGTAGCAGATGCACCAGCCCAAATATGACAACAATACTCCATACATGGGCGAATGGTGGCCTTATAGAGGTACAGGATACTTTCGGGCGTTAGTAGCTTTCTAGCACGGTAGAGAGAACCTACCTTCTTTGCAGCGGTCCTGGCAATACTCTCAATGTAATTGTTCCAACTCATGTTTCCAAGGAGTTTAAAAGATGTACTTTCAGATAAAGAGTCTTTGGCCATTGTTATTGGTGGTAGAGAAGGTTTCTTGCAATTATTGAAGGAAACAAGTTTAGTCTTGGCAGCATTGCCGTCTCTTTAATAGATGCTATTTGTACTTTGTTGCAGCTTGGTCTTCCAGGAATTATGTCCAAGTAAATTTTTAGATTTTTTTTCATTTAAATTAGTTATTACAACCGGTATAAATATTATTTCTTTCAGGGATAATGTCATTTTTAAGTCATTTTTCAGGTTGTGATATTTCATCATTTTTTGTGTTCAACTCTATTTAGGTCATAATCATTCGGGGTAGTTGTATTGATGATGAGAACAATCTTTCCAGGGTTGTTCCAGATGCCAAAAAGATCTTTCATCCATTGTCTGTGTGTATGTATAGCTAAACCTCTAAAACTACAAAACAAACACCCACAAAGTGCATATTTTCTGGATTGTTGTTGCTTTGGAGAAGTAATATCTAAAATTAAGAATAAAAAATTCATTCTTCAACCCTAAAACTGACACAGATTTTGTCAGAGAGTAAGTTTTGATGTAAAGGGAAGTAAATCTGGCCTTTTTTTTTTGACAATAAGTTATTTCCCTTATGCAGAGTCATTTCTCGAGTAATCCATAAAAGTATGTGTGCATGTATGTCCAGAGAGAGGAATGGGTTAAGTGGGGAAGAAAGACAGTGTAGAAAAAGAGTAAACGGGACCTGAGGAAGAGAGATAGAAGTTTTAATAATAAAAATAATAATAATAATAATAGCACTTTGGCTCCAGGCAACATCTGCAAGATGAATATAAATGTTGGTTATCAATGCATACTATTTATGCAATTGTTAAGTAGTGATTAAGTTAACCAGTATGAATTTTGGCAAAAGTCACATTAGTACATGTCAGTATAACCTGGTGGCAAAATGGGGTTGTATGCAGCAGCAGGTGGCATGACAAGATTCCCTAGACAAAACAGGTGTCAAACGATGCAAGATGATGCCACATGTTCAAGGAGATAAAAAAGAATTCTGGTCAGTCTCTCATTGGAAGTTAAGTGCACGAGATACGAAAATAATGTAGAAATCTAAGTGAATGTTGTCTTGAGACTGTCCATGCATCACCCATCATTAAGACTGCTAACCCTTTATGACCTGGTTAAACCAATTCGTTCAGTCATAAATAAATGAATATAATGGCATACATAAAAAGGAAATTGATTCAAACACGCCTTGTACATATTAGTTCAGTATTTGGGTAGATGCCAGATACCTCCAGATTGCAACTGTCTATTGCTTACATTCAGTATGCCGCCATCTGTCTCAGAGTGGAGGATTTCATTTGTTGTCATAAACACAATTTTTTCAAGCACTATGCATAATAATAAAGGTAAGTTTATGTAATGCAAAAATTTATTGAATTTATCATTATTGATTAGTTTATTGAACTTCATAATTTTTTCAATTTGAAGATAATCATAGTATCATTACCCTTTAAACTAATTAAAATAAATAATAAATATTATTTTAATCATCTACATCATAATGCAGGTCATAAAGGGTTAAGAAAATTAAGTAAGTAAATAATTAATTACATGGTTTTTTCCCTATGAGTAAACTCTCTAAATAAAACCTTGAAAACTCAGTAAGTCTCTCTCTTTTTTTTTAATCATTTTACTCGACTAATTTTTTAAAAGATCAAGGGAGCTAACTCCTCCTAGAGCTAACACTGGATTTCGTTACGATTTGGATTTATATCCGAGGGCTTTTTTTTTTTAGAATAGATGTGGTTCCCTTTATGGCTGTAATCTGTATTTCGTTACAGCTTCGTCTTCCAAGGATTGTTTCCAGATACTTCTTAAGATTCTTTTTCACTAAGCGAGTTGCACCTATCACAACCGGTATAATGTCTGTCTCTTTCAGAGACCATGTCATCTTTAAATCATTCTTTAGGTCCTGATGTTTGGATTTGGTTATCTTTTCTCGTTCAGCTCTATTAATGCCATAGACAAATCATTTGGGACAGTGACATCAATAATGAGCGCAATTTTTTGCTGGTTTGTTCTATATCACAATGTCTGGCTTGATGGCCTTGTCTTTTATATATCTGCCTGCCTGTAGATCTTTGTCAAAGAACAGTCATGGTGGTGGTTCATGTTCCCATATGTTCCAGGATCTGTAGAGTTGCATCTCTCCACAGATCTTCCAATGGAGGCATTTACATACTTTGTGGCGGGCAGTGTAAAGGCCATCTGCCAACAGGGTTTGGCATCCCGACATTAGGTGGCTTGGACTTTTAACTGCTGAGTGGCAAAACCTAGACTGACCATTTGTTTGTAGGTCAGCCAGTCTCCATTGTATTTTCATGCATGAGTTGTTAAACAGATCAACAACCAAGTGGGGATCATGGAAAGTCATGAATGATGACAAGAAGCGACTAGGAAAGAAAGAACTGCACGTGTAAACAACCTGTGCAATGCATTTGATCGCTTATAAGTAAGAACACAAATGTACAAGTCCGCATTTACAGAAACAACTAATGTGCAACACTTTTGTGCATAAAATATTACACAAGTACTCAAAGGGATTGCTAGCAAGGTGATGAAAGCAATAGCAACAAGAAAACATAGACAAAAAAAAAAAAGTTTGTTCGTATTGACCATATAAAGTACACAAATGAACAGAAGGAAAAACAAACCTGCTGTCATCCACAACTGACCAACAGATATAAGTAACAAAGACACAGCTAAAATTGCCCAGTTATCATTAACATATTCAGTTCAACACCTATTTTACATGCATTAGGAGATTTATAGAAATTAACTTCCAAACTCACCTCTCTTGTCATTTCTTTATTTATCCCTCTCTTCCTTTTCTCCCTCTCCCCATGTTTTCCTTGGTTTTCTCCTGTGAATGAACCTGCTGCCCCAACTGTTTTACTTGACTAATTCAAAACTTGCATGTATTCTTTTAGTGTAACCATATTATCAAAGTATACTCTTATGCCACACATCTCCCTATACTGTTCAGATTTCATCTTTCTCTGAGGTCATCAGAACTGAGCTTGTCTTTGAGTCGCATTACACATCCATCATATCATTCTCTAGCATTTCTCTCCGTGCAGCACTGGCCAGGTTATATTTTGATACATCATCACACTTATAGGTTCTTCCTTTGAGTGACAGATGTAATGCTCTGTTAGTAATGGCAGAAGTCCCCTGAACTTACTCTATCAATGCTTAACTCTTGCAGTTATTTTAGCACCTGCTCCACCCTATGCTCAAATTGTATCAGCAAAGTAACTAAACTTCTCAGCAAGGCTATCCACATATACTCAACACCATCCACATAAACTACAAGAGGTGGTCCAAAACTATTTTTTTATTCCGTCAAAATGGATCAGAGAGGATTGCAAATTGCATTCTTATGACTGAACTTACGCATTCATAAACTGAAACCTGCTACCTCAACTGTCCTCCATCTATTAACCCACAAAACTCATCCATTCTTTCGATGTGACCATACTATCAAAGTCTCCTGTTCTGCACATCTCCTTATACCGCTCAGATTTAATCTCCCTTTGATGTCATCAGATCTAAACCTGTCTTTAAGACTCACTTTACATATCCATGATATCATTCCCATACAATCTTTCCACACACATGCATGTCCTCAACAGGTTTCACTTCTATACATCATCACATTGCATACACATGCATTATAGACTCTTTCCTTCGTCAACAATGGTAATGCTCTGCTGGTTATTAACGGCAGAATTTCCCTGAACTTACTCCATCCACTTCTAAATCTTGCAGTTACATTAGCACCTGCTCCACTCTGTACTCCAATGGCATCACCAAGGTAACAAAACCTCAATATGACTGCCAAACTTTATTAAGGTTTGTCTTGTATGTCTTTGTCAAAGAACACTGTCACTTTTTTGCTTGTTATTATGGGTGGAGCTCTATGTTCCAAGATGTTTGGTGATATTTCAAGATAACCATTACACATCATTCTCATATCATTTCTCTCCATATGCCATCACACTGCATACACATGCCTAATAGACTTTTCCCTTGGTCAACAGCAGTAATACTCTGCTGGTTAGTAATGATAGCGATTTCCTGAACATAATCTATCCAGCCATAACTCCTGCAATCACACTAGCACTTGCTCCAATTGTATCACCAAGGTGTCAAAACTTGTGAAAACTTTCACTGGCTTTACTATCCAAATGCACTGCTAATAAAAAAAGTCAATTCATGATCGATTTCCTTGCCAAGAAGTGATTATTTTTGTTATCTGTTATTTTGAATAATGACAAGCAATTTATGGAATTTGCCAGGTCGTCCTACAACCGGTTTCAAGTTGTTTCATGTTACGCTTGGCTGATCTTACACGTGTTTGCAATCTAAAAAGCGTTGTGCTGTATCATTTATAAGGTTTGACTTTTATCACACACACACACACACACACACACACACACACACACACACACACACACACACAATAAACAAAAATGAATTTAAAACCTTACTAATAAAACATAACAGGATTTATTTGTGCTCAAAAGTAATACATCAAAATATGCATACATTCCATAAATACCCCCAACCACCTTAACAATCAGCAAAATCACACTCCTTCATTGTAGAGGTCGCCAGATGCCAGAAAGGTTTCTAATCTTCTAATTTAATAGATTCTTTCCTTGATCTGCTTGCTTTTGGAATTCACTCACATTCCCCGTTTCCATGGCTGAATGCAGACATTTGAATGTAATGTGAACAAACATCTCGCTGCACAATTCCCCACTTAGGATGCCCCTATAAATCCATCTCCTAATTTACAGTGGACCTTTACATCCCAGTGACGAAATGTCTTGTTAAGAATGAATATAAATGAAATTAAAAAGCTTCCTTACACATGGATATATGTGAAGTGGATTTAACATCTATAGAGATCTTTGTTCAATAACAACAATCAGCAACTAAGTTGAAGTATTAGTATTCGGGTTTTAAAACTCACAACACATTAATTGCTTCAGTCTCATTACTTTTCTTTATGCATGTGCTCAAACCTCACTAGCCAGGTTACACTTGCATACATCATCACACTGCACACACACACTATGGTCATGATCATGGTTGTGGCATTCACTCTAGGTTGTTTGGGTCAGCTCTTTTCAACAGGTTCACCATGTCTTGAACACTGATTGATGAGGCACGGTGATCTAAGGTTGCTTCTGTTACGAGTAAAAGCCATTCGCTGTTCCAGTGATGGACTTCATAAAAGTGAGGGCCCAGAATCAGGACAGCATCTTGCTTCACCATATGATGAATACTTAATCTTTAGAGAAAAAAGATTTTACAATGCTCTCATTGCGAGTAAATCATGTTAAAAATCAGTGGTTTTTCCAACTAAAAAAAAAAAAAAGAAAAAAGGTTGCTTGTCTTTTGGCAAGTTTTTTTTTTTTACGGACACTCTTCCATTAGTAAATGAATGAAAAATTTCATTAGTAAATGAAAAATGTCTTGTCAACCTTTATATTTTTAAAAAATAAAACAAGCAAAGTCAAATTATTTAAACAATAAAAGGTTTAATAGGACAATTTGTGTACTTTCTATTTTCTGAACGGAGGCTGTTTCAGGAAATAGTTCTAAAACTAAAGTGAAACTGATCAGGTAGTAGTTCGCAAAACTTTGAAAGTCGGTCGGCTTTTTTGAAGTATCCAAAAACAAAAATGTTGCAACTACATATTTATGCTGACTGACGGTTCCACTTAAGGTTTTTCGGAAACTACAAAAGAAAACCATTTTGCTATCTGTTAAATATATGCGGTAAGTGAATTTTTTTTTTTTCTTTTAGAAATTTACATTTCATTAAAATATGCTATGAATGAAGCAATTAAACATTTCTTTTGGAATTTTTTGCACAACAAAAACAAAAAAAAAATGTGAAAAATGTATTAAAAAAGGAAAAAAGTTTAACTTAAAAAAAGAAAAAAATCCTTTGAACCCGAATTTTGCAAACTAACTAGTCACTCAGAGCCGTTCAACTAAAGGACTGTTAGGGGTTTGTCGACATTCACTGATGCCTGGTATCACAGTCGTGATGTGAGCATAGGTAAATGTTTCCCAACCCCTAACAAAAAATAAAAAGGTTGTCAGAAACGATTTCAAAAGTTCAATAAATGACCAATAGAAATAAACAATTACCAAAACTTTACTTTGTATAAAGAAATAAAGAGGTAAATTAAGACATTAAATAAGAATAAACATTAAAGGACAATAAGTGTATAATTATATAATAAAAATAAACATAGAAACAAACCAATTTATGTAGATATAAAAAATAACATTATTATTGTTAAAAATATTTTTTAAAAAGTCAAATAAATAAATAAATAGGAATAATTCGAGACGATTGAATATAAAGGCTAAAAATTTAATCAACAATTTAGTTATTTTTAAATTTCATTTAGAAATAAGAATATTCTAGAAAGTGGAATAAAAATCAGTTAGCGATTGAAGCTGCAAAAAAAAAAAAAAAAAAAAAAAAAAAAAAAAAAATGTTAAATGTTAAAGAGTTATCGAAGATAAAGAGAAAATAAAACAAAAAAATGAATATCATAAGATAAACAAAACAGGTTATTCCCCTTGAAATTTGATGTTATTGTATTTTTGTTGAATTATCATGACTTACTTTTTCTTTATATTTTTTAATACATAAAATAACTCCTGAACTTGATTGTTATTAATTTCATGGTGCATGTTTAATTCATGGTTAAAATATTTGTTTTGACTTTTATCTTCAATGAAAGAAATTTTACGAAAAAAATCAAATCGTTTTCGAAATTCCCTTAATTTTATTTCCACTTTTTCGCTGTACCAAATTTTTTCGCCACACAAAAACTTTCGATTATATAAGGGTATATTTCAAAACAACAATTCCACGGGAATTGGAATTGGAATTGTACTTGGTATCAGAATCGTTAATCAACATTTTCCTGGAATCAGAATCAGAAAAAAATTTAGGAATCGTCCCAACACTAGTTGGGACTAATACATCTGAAGAATGTTTAAAGATTTCAGATGACAGACCATCCTCTCCAGCTGCTTTATTGTTTTACAGTTTTTTCATGGCATCCAGGATTTCTAATAGTAGTGGGGAGTGGGGAAGTGATAACAGTGCTATAAACCACAGAAGGAACAGTTGGAATCTGAGGGGTTTGATTGGAATGGTTAAGCAGTGAGGCACAGTGATCACTACAATATTGGAGATGCTCATCAAGATTTGTGATAGGTTTGCTTTATTAAGATTACTTGGTTGCTGCTTCTGAATAGTTTTGTGGTTTTCTGTACAGCTTTCTTGTATCACCTACTGATGAGGTTTGCTTCATGTTTTTGTCAATTTTTCTGCCAGTAAATGTAACCAGCTCTCACGGTCTGGGCGGTTTCATGACAGTTGGCTAAGTCACCATAGCTGGAATTTCAAGCTTGTTTTGTTTAGTTTGCAAGCTCAACTGTATGGCCTGATATCCAATTGTTGACACGTCTTTTGGCCTGGTCAAGAGTTTGATATGTTACTTTGTTGACATATGCTAGTATTGTTTGCTGGGAAGAGTAACTTGGTTTGTCAGTGTCATGAGAACATCTCTGGAATTGTTATTAGATCCTTGGCGTGCCAACCAGCTCCTTGCAAACAATATGCACATCCCCTTTAAACTAAAAGGTTGATACAAACGTTCATTGCTAGGATTTATTTGATGCCATCTATATATGCTGGTGAGTCTTGTCTCTTTGTCATTATGGGCAGTTTAGTTTTGTACGGACTATGACATGATTTGCACCATTGTCATTGCTGGTTTACTTTCTGCCTTGTGAGTCGAGCAGCGAGACTTGATGAGGATGTGGTAGATTTGGTTCCAAGTGATACATTGGAGTACCACAGTCACAAGGTGTCATTTGGGATGTTGAAAATAGGCGTTTGAGATGGAAAGTTGATTTGTTGCTACAAAATCAATGAGAAATTCTCAGTTTGAACAGCGACCCCAATGACAAACTGACCGATGATGTGATTTGTATTATGTGTCTCAACACTTGTGTGGGCATTGAAATCACCTACGACTATCCATAACAGCCTGAAGACTATCATCCTTAATGTCATTAGCAGCATCGTGAGTGGGGATGTAAACTGCGATGACAGATATGTTAAGCAGTGTGCCATGTAGACATATTTGAACGAGGCAGGAAGAGATTGGATCCCATGCAATGAGCAAACATTAGCTTGATCACTCAGAGCAAGTGCAATGCCATGATGTCCCAAGTTGTCAATAGAAGATATGATATGACACATTTTTTTTTCACATAGGCATCACTACTTATCAAGGCCCAGAGACCACTCGAGGATAAGGGTTAAGAGTGTATAGTAGTCAATTGAACAATATAGTAATTGTTAGTAATGGAAATTCGGTAAATTTGTTAACTTAAGTGGAACGGCTCATCAAGAACTTGTTTACGTTGGACTTGAAGACAATCAGATTGTAGTCAGCTGGAAAGCAGGAAAACAGAAGACAATTTCACAGGCGCGCAGTTCTAAGAAAGAAGCTTTTTTCATGGAATCTACGTTTAGGTTTAGGCACAGATAAAGAGTGAAGAGAATTATTGATAGTGTTTTCAGCTAGACGAGTGTTTCTTATGAAAGTTTGGCAAGGATGGACCATAGATTGAAGCTCAGTCGAGCACTTGCCATGAAAATAATGATAAAGCAGAGACAAACTCGAAACATATCTTCTGTGAGATAGAGGTTGCAAAGAAGAGAAAAGGACATCTCCTACAAGGCTACGAAGTCTATTTTGAACTCTATCAAGGCAGGATAAGTCCTTTCTAGCAGCTCCTGCCCAAATGTAGCAACAGTACTCCATCCTTGGATGTACTTGGCTCTTATATAGATAGAGAATTGCATCAGCAGTGAGATATTTACTGGATTTTCCAGCGGCCTTGGCAACGGATTTGATGTATGTGTTCCATTTCAGATCAGGAGTAAAGGTCAAGCCCAGAAGCTTGTCAAAACATGAGGCCTCCCCAAGATGAGAGCCATTCATTTCAATTGATGCCAGATGGGAATCAGAACGTTGATGATGTAAAGATAGAAGCTTGGTTTTAGATGCATTAAAAGTAACCAGCCACTCCATTCCCCATTGTAATCTGCTTGAGAGACTTTAACAGATCTATTGCCTGTGTTTGCGAGGCTGACTTCTGAAAGGCAGGCGACGTTGACCTTGTACTGATGGAGGGCAAAAGCTGTGCATGCTTTTTTTGTTTTGTTTTTGATGCAGTAGTTTTTTGTTTTTTAATGGATGGAATTTTAAAAGCACAACTTATTTTATGTTGCTAAATATTATCTAATAGACACTTCCCTTGCTTGACAATCGTAATGCTTTGCTTGTTAGTAATGACAGAAATTTCCTAAACTTATGCTATCCATTCTTAACTCTTGAAATTACACTAGCACCTGCTCTTCCCTGAACACAAATCGTATCACCAAAGTAAAAAGAATCTCATTAATCTCGCCATCCAAATATATATATGTTTTTTTTACTATTGTTCACCCCTAACAAGGCACATCGTCACTTGGATGTAAGGGTCTACTATCTGAGACCATGCCTAGGAAAGATTAACAAGATTAACAGTATTTTCTCCACATTTGTATTATCATTCATCACAATTGTGTTATGTTTCTGGCACACAAACTGTGAACCTAATTTTATATTTATGTAAAACATTTGCAAATAATTTAGTGCACATAGCTTGTAATATTCACATTCATGTGGTGTAAACTAGCATTCAACTAGGTACACATGTGGCGTGGCTAGCATTCATTCAAATAGACACTCATGTGACGTGGCTAGCGTTCAAATAGGCACGCATGTGACATGGCTAACGTTCAAATAGGCACGCATGTGACATGGCTAACGTTCAAATAGGCACGCATGTGACATGGCTAACGTTCAAATAGGCACGCATGTGACATGGCTAACGTTCAAATAATCATGCATGTGGCGTGGCTAGTGTTCAAATAGTTACACATGTGGCATGGATAGCATTTAAATAGGTATATATGTGGCACTTGCATTCAAATGGTATGCATGTGGTGTAGTTAGCATTCAAATAGGAGTACATTAGATGATTGATGGAATTGTGCCTCAGATAACAGGAGAGTCTCCTAAAATGAAGAGGCTCTCACATCAAGATTTGCTGGCAATGATGCAAAGGTAACGTTTATAGTATTATTGCAGTCTTCTCAACCAATATTCATCTGTCTGAATGTATTTTTTATTGGTTAATTTTTGTATTAATAAACCTATGAAAAACAAACTACTAACCAAATTGCCACTATTAATCTACCTCTAAGCATTCTTCTTAAATGTATAACTTATCTTATAAATCTTTAATATAAATCTGTTGCAATTTTAAAAGCTAATTGTTTTTATTTAAATTACATCCCTTGAAAATTGATGAACATAACGTTTTAAGAAAGGTTTTGATAATTTATTCTTTCTTTATTAAATCACTTTAACTAACGACGTAATATCAACGAAACTATTGCACATATACATAAGAAAATAGGACAATAAAATTATAAATGAATAATGCCAAACATTAATCTATTATAAACTGTTTGAAAAATAGTTTTGCAAATTAGGTATACAAATAGAAGTATTTGAGTCTCTGCTATCGATCATATATACAGTAGGCCTATGCTTAAAGACTATGCTATATTAATGATTTAAACAAGAGCAAACTGATTTGATGATAATATAAGTGTAATAAACGGACAAAAATTTCACATTTATTCATTTAGAAGACAAGGTGTGTGCGTGTCTTTATGATCTAAATATAATTTTGGTAAACATTTATATTTTTTTATTATTAATTGAATATTTTATTGAAATCAAAAATATTTTTTTAAATCCTCTCGAAAAATTTGTAAACATAACTAGTTTCTTATTATCATGCAAAACCGAATGTGTGCTTTTATTTGTTTACGGTTGCAATGTTGAACACAACAGTTTATCTGTTACATTAAATACAGTTGTGTATGTGCATGTGTATGCATGTGTGCATGTCCAGTTAAAATTCCAAAAGTACAAAACAAACAACCAGAAAGTTGGATTTGTCCAGATGAATAATATCTAAAATTTAATAAAATCTTCGATCCTGAAATGGTGCAGATTTTGTCCGAGAGGGATGCAATTTTCCAGACATTTCATGTACTAACTAAAAGGAAGTAACTGATTCTTTTTAAATAAGGAGTTTATTCCCTTATGCTTGCTCATTCCCTCAAGGAATCTATATAAAGGAGAGTTAGGCATGTCAATTTAGGGATAGGTTGGGCAAAGGAGAAAGAGGGGGTTGGGGAGAAAAAGGAAAGAGAGAAAGAGAATTGAACAGAGAGTGGCATGGTAAAAAGATTGATATGTTAAACTTTTACCCTGGGTAATGCCGGACCGTGTTGCTAGTCTTATAGATAGAGCAAAGTGGGATTTTCCCTTATTAGATTGGCCAGTATAGCTTCATAAACAGAAGCTCCTATAAAAATTCTGCTTTGTATGTGCTTTAATTCAATTATTGGTTTCATTGTTTTTGAAACAAAATTTTTAGTTTCATTCAAATTTAATGATTTTTTATATTTCGTCTGCTCAGCAGTTTTCTCTTTGTAGTGTAGCTAGCAATTTAATTTCTGAGTGTGAGTTGATGCAATTACTTTTATATGGGAGATTGCATTTACAAAGGTGTAAATGGGTGTGGCAGAATTATGTTAACTCAAGTTCAAAAACATAGAAAATTATGATCTATGGCAACTGTATTTTTCTGGCAGATTTCATTGTAGGATTTTAGATCTTACATTGTAACTTTCTACTTTGAATGTTTTTTTTTTTTGTTTTAGTTTTTTTTTCATTAAAACACGAGTTAAAATAATCTGACTGAAATAGGAATTAATACAAAGACAGACAACAAAAATAGAAATTGATACCAAAAAAAAAAAGGAAAAAAAAAAGGAAAGAAAACACACATGCCGAGAAAATAAATAACATCCTGTTTATCAGGATATAAAAATTTAGCTTGAAATTGAGAAAAAGTCATGAGTAAATCCGGGAAGTCTACAATTATTTTTTTAAATTTTTTTTTTATTTTTATTAAAACGGTTCCTTCATAGAACAGTGGCACCTCCTACAAATAATGTTCATCTTATGTCGTTGATTTAGGCGCACAGTTGAACTGTAATACTAGACAGTCACTATTTGGCCTTAATTATAGACAGAAATTACTTTCTGAATTACTTTCTGTTTGTAATTTAAAGGCTTCACAATCATTTATGTATATTGAAGGTTAGATCAAAGTAGAACATTTTATTGCCATTTCTTCCCAATTATTGTAGATGAAGAAAATAAATGGGGCTTAGCATCTTTTCAAAACAACTTATTACTGCCTTCTATACTATAATAGTTTGTCTGTTCCATTTTTTTCTCAACTTATTAGACAATCTGGCTGAAATTTTGTATTAAGCTTTGTTATGATAAAGTGCAGCAAACTAGGTATTATGGTATCCATTCGATGAACAATGATTAATATTTAATCCAAAAATAACCAAATTTAACCATATTCAACCATCAATTTGGCAAAAAAATAAAAATAAAAATAAAAAGACATTCTAAGTGAATGGGTTATAAATTTTGATTATTTTTAACAAGCTAAAAAAAAAAAAAGTCTATCAAAAGTATATTCTTTGGTTTGCTTTTTTAGTGTACGATAAAATTTCTTTTAAAAAGGGGTGGGGGATAATTGTCTAGTCATAAAAGATGCTTCCAATCTTTTAATTAAATGCGTATTTATAATTTAAAGCCGGAAATGAGTTTTGAAGATTCAACAGTTTAAAGCAGGGATTTTGTAATTTTTATTTTGCAAATATTTATTTTCTGATATTTTTGAATTTATGTAAATCATGTAAATTATTCATCATAAAAAGAAAATTTCAGCAATATTCTATATTGGATGTGCCATTATTATGTTGTTTAATTCATAATGTATTTTTAATAAATATTTGATTTCATAATTTGTTTCTTACAAAACAAAAAAAGTACTCTCTTTTAACCAAAGCACTAGACTTAAGTTCCGGTGGAAATGCCTACTCTTCCTACCCCCTCTTAATGAACCAAGAAAGAAAGATAGCAGTTGCCACTTGGACTTAGGGTTAGTGGTAGGGTTAAGAGTTTTTTTGTTTTTTTTTAGGTTGCTGCAAGATGCTAATTGTTGATCATAATTCGCTATATTCGCAGAAAAAGAAAAAAGAAATCCACAAAAGTGAGAAAATACCTTATTTGCAAAATAATCCACGGTGCTTGGCCAAACTCATAACAAAAATCAAAAGATTGACTTTCATCTAAAAGTAATGTTATCTATATTATTTAATTAATTGAAATTCTTTTTGAGGTGAGTAATTTGTATTATTTATCCATTTATTCATCGCGGACTTTTATCCTCATCTTCTAGTTGTTGTTTCACAACGTTTGGGTCAACTATTCCTCTGGTCTTCGTCGGGTAATTAACCCTGACGGGATAAGAATGGCGAATCTCCTGACTACATCCTCAGCAATTACTACCTGCCATAGTTGTTGTCGTCTCATCACGTTTTGACCAATAAAGCTTCTGACCCTGAATGTGCAGTGGATAGACATTGAATCTCTACAGTTCCAGGTGAGCATTGTCTGAAGATAGAGGTTTCAAGAATCCTAGCTAAAGCTGACCAGAGGATTAGTTGGCCAAAACGTGGTGAGACGACAACTATGGAAGGCAGTAATTACTGAAGATACAGTTGAAGATTCAGCATTCCTATCCTATCGCGGTTAACAACTTGACGAAGACCAGAGGAATAGTTGGCTGAAACGTTGTGAAATAATTACTAGATGAGGATAATGGTCCGCAATAAATAAATGGGTAAATAATGTTATCTACTTGTCATGTCAAAATCAGCAATGCAAAAGCACTTGTCTAGCTACAACTACTATCAACAATTTCCCCCCCCCCCACTCTCTAAACATAATGCAAATTCCATAAACAAAGCTTCTTTCCTAGAACTGCTCACCTGTGGAACTCTGTTCCACTGGGATGCTTTCCAGCTGACTACAATATAGTCATATTCAAGATTAATGTAAACAAGTTCTTGTTGATACGTCCCTTGAAATAATAAAATTCTACCCAATTTCCACCACTAACGATCATTACGCTGTTGTCTCAGTGACCATCATACACGCATTAATGGTAACTTCCTTGTAAACAGAAAGAAAAATATCCCAAAATTACGAAAAATGATAAAGTAGAAAAATAATGATTAATGGAAATTGCTTTCCAAGAAAATTGCAGGTTTTACTTAAATAAGAAATAGTTTTAATGATAGCAGGGGAGATAACTGCATGAAATCATGGAATTTCAAAATAATGGCAGATGGCTGGATTGTGAAAGTTTTATGTAATAATGTAAAGTTTTGTGCAATGATGTACAAATGTTACTAATTTCAACACGACAACTAAGTAGATAATATTGCTTTTAGTTGAAATTCAATTTTCCCCGATTATTTCAAACCAGCATCTAACTTAAAAAATACAATTTCATCTGCAAATATCAGACAATAAATTTAAAAAAAAAAATGATTTTTGGAGTATTTTATCTTCGTTTCATGACTGGTATGTACATTACACAGACTTTTCTGTATTTTCTTTAATTTAATTGCTGCCATAAGTGTCAATCTGAATAAACACTTAAAATTCTAATTTACTTTCTAAAATCTTTAAGCTGTAACTAATTCAATTTTCTAATCATTTGCAAACATTTTTTTTGTACCAGGAGCATATTTACTAAAAAAAAAAAAATAAAATAAATAAAAACACACAAAATACAGATAAATCTTTAAATGATGAACGTACCCGTCAAGGAACGAAGGTGTCATATTCCAAAAATTACATAAATTGATCAGGTATTTTTTGTTGTTAATTAAGGAAATCAAATTTTAAGATTTTCAGCAATTAATAATTTTTGAGTCATTGTTTATAATTAAGGGGGAGACAAATCAATTTGACCTATAGAGATCAAAATAAATTGTATTGAATACAATTTACTCTTAAAATCACTAAAAATTGTGAAAGAATTTAGGGATCTCCAACATGCGACACATTAACCTCCTTCCTATATGTAACACGATTATCATTATAAATTTTGTATTATTTAAGAGAAGCTTAAAATAAACTAGTACTATTTAAAAAAATTTTTTTACAGTGTATAAAAATAATGAAAATGTGAAACCAAAATTGTGTTTACATAATCTACGCCTTACAATAACGTTTCTATGTAGAGATCATTTCAAAGGTGTAAACATACCAGTGTTTAAAAATTCTAGCAAAAATCAACTAGTGGTCAGATTTCTATGAAATTTTTTATACTTATTCATTTTTAAATTAACTTACATTTAAAACCCGTTTTTGTTAAATATGAAAGGGAAAATATTTTTTGTAGGTATTATACCTCCCCTCACCTCTCCTATTTCATGTTACAAAAACCAAAAATAGATTTAGGGCCATAAAAGTTGCAACATTTTATAAAGCTGAAGAGTTTAAATAATTAAAAAAATATTTATTTTTTATATACATATAAACCCATTACTTATTTCACTTACCTTAAAGTTATAAATAAAAAATTGGCATAAAATCATATTAAAAAAAAAAAAATCGTTTTTTTCTCAATAATATATAATATAATTAGTTGAATTACAACAAAAGAAAAAAAAACAATTCTAAAAAATAATTAATCTTATAATTATATGATTATATAATATATATATATATATATATATATATATATATATATATATATATAAGATTATGTAAATTGAAAAAAATTCCAATATTCTGCAATATGAAGTTTTAAACAGATTTCTGCATTAGGGTTTCCAATTTAAAAAACATTTTCATAAAATATAAAAAAAATGACTATTGGCGATTTTAAAATTGCAAATTAAACTAAAATTTAAAATTATTTTAATTGTTGAAAGATTTTTTATTTCTAGAAGAGGAGTCAATTTGATTTTATTGCCTATTTTCAAAAAATATACACAGCCTCTAATTAATAAAATTAACACAATAAATAGAAAGAAAAAAAACGTTGCTTCCCTTATTCAATTTAGTGGCTTTGGCCATTCATAAAAATTATACACAATTATAAGTTAGACAGAAAAGGATCACGTTGCTGAGATTGCGTAAAACGGTGATTTTACAAGAATTTGAAGGTACCTAATGATTTTTTATACAAAAAACTAATTGATTAACTTTCATGAATTTTGGAATATGCAATCTTAGTTCCGTGATGATTATGTATATCATAACGATTTGTCTATTTTTTTTTATTAACTGTAATTCTAAATAAGCACTCCAAAAAGTTATCTTGAACTTTACAACTCTGTAATGGCAGCAAAATGTCTGATTAGTTTCATCCAACACTGCAATTGATGTAAGAGGGAAAATAATGAACCATATAATTTTTGTCCTGTTCAATTTTTATGGATTTAAAATTTTATTTTGCAAATATTACAGATTAGATTTTTTTGTTTTATTTTTTTAACAATTTGTCTCCTGATTTTTGCCAATTTTTAAAAATATTTGCAAAATAAAAATTTGACAAAAAAATTGGAACATATTTCGATTTGACTTTTAATAAACACTGTTTGAATTTTATTATTTGTTACCAAAAAGATAAGACAAATTATTTGAAAAAAATAATAAAAATATTTATATATATATATATAGGTACGTCCAAAAAAATGGTAGAAAAACCAAGTTGTTGTTTTTTGTTAAAATGAATTAAAATCTATTAAAATCCATTATTCTTTAGCAACTTTTTTCTAGAAATTTTATCATATGAAAAGCAGAATAATATAAAACTTTTTCTACTATTTTTAATAAAATTTTAAATCTTCCAAAAAACAAAAAAACAACTTGACGAAGGCCAGAGAAATAGTTGGCCGAAAGGTCATAAAACAACTAGAAGATGAGGATAATAGTCCACAATAAATAATAAATAAGTCACCACCATTTTTGTCTTGATGGATAATACATTTATATATTTTTTAAAAGGTTTTTGAATCAATTATTTTTTTTGTCCAAATAAGAATATGCAAAAATATAACATAAGCACCTGAATTTCAAATAATTCCATCTTTTATCTCAGTCTATAGATTTTGCATGGTGAAATTAAAAACTCCAAAATTTAATGATAGTTTCGAAGAAACTACGGTAGCCTTTACATGAATAAATGAAGTCATTTACTTCTGTAAATTTTCATGTATTTCTAACGTTTGTTTTGACGATTCAGTTAAGAATCAATTAATTACTTTTTTCAGTTAAGAATCAATTAATTACTTTTTTCATAAGCGATACATATTTAAGCAACAATGAGGCTGGCCAGTATCAGATGGGTGGCCATTTTGGGAATACTAGGCATTGTATGTGTTGGAGACAACTCCTGCATCTAGTATCACGCTTAGTCGTCTTGACCCTGTCTTGCCATCAGGACCAAGGGTTTCTGGACGAGAGAGTGTGGTAGATACAAAAATCCCCCACACTTTAAACTAAGTCAAGCACAAGTAACAGCAAAAAGGAAAAGGGGAAGACAACTCTTTATAAATATGAACAACTGTTTGTAGGCTTTTATGGTCTCTACCATAGGTGAAGAAATATCATGTAATGACAAATCACAAAAAGAAATTATCGTATTTTTAGCAAAATGCGCAGTTATTTATTGATTTTTGAAAACATTCCTATTTAATGGCATGTTAACAATATTGGGCTCACTAAAAGAA
This sequence comes from Euprymna scolopes, assembly GCF_053919585.1. Taxonomy (NCBI): domain Eukaryota; kingdom Metazoa; phylum Mollusca; class Cephalopoda; order Sepiida; family Sepiolidae; genus Euprymna; species Euprymna scolopes. The sequence goes on from NC_136512.1 coordinate 66,930,543, forward strand.
AATTATTAATTTATTTTTCAAAGATTTAAAAGTAGTTTTTCGAAAAAAAAATGAAAATATATACACATATATATATATATATTTTGCTAATCTGAAAGAATAATTATTAACATATTCAATGAATTTTACACTTTAAAACACAATGGATGAAAAAGTAAACACATTCAAAATTCGGATTTTCAACCTTAAAATCTCATACGTGTGCAGTTTTTTTGCTTTTTTTATTTACAATCCTCACCCTTCCAACAATGCAATATACTTTGTTCAGTTTCGGCTGATTTTTTTAAGAATATTTGTAACAACAAATAAAGAAGGGGTGGTTTTGTAGGCAATATATATATATATCGATTATGAAAAACATAAGTACACCATTATAAAGTTTATTCTTCACTTAATAATCGCTAAAAATTTCGTATTGATTGGATAATTATTTGATTTTTAGTAAAATTTTAAAGAAAGACTCCCTCAAAAAATATACTTACTCTCTCCTTCCGTTTTGGCCGTGTCTATGTGTATATATATATATATATATAGTATCACTAGTATTGCTAACAAAAACATCTACATAAAAGTGATACATTTAGTAGTCCTGCGAGGTTAGTCGCGTGGTAGATTTTAGGCTTCTTATCACGAGGTGCCGATTTCGAATCTCGCTAGATTCAGCCACTCTGATAAGTCGTGGACGATGACACACGTGTCAGAGGATAATTATATTTAAAAAAAAAAAATAATATATATGCCGCTCCCCATTTAGGGGGTACCAAATTGGTCAAAGGGAAAATTATTCCCAACATGCATTTAGGTAAAAATGCACTTTCGTATAAATACTTGAATTCATTCAAAAAAGTATCGCTAACAAAAACAAATATATATATATATATATATATATATATATATAAGTAGATGTATGTGTGTAAATATTTAACAGAAAAACGCTTCAACTACTAGTTATATAACACCGAAATTAATAGGAAATAATAGTCATACACCAAGGATGGTTTATAACGAGTAAAATCTTTGTTTGGATGGATAAATAATACATACAGAAATATGTGGACAAGTTGAAATACAAAATGTTCATTTCAACTTGCTGACATATTTCTATTACTTTTATGCATACGCAACTTCATTCATAGCTTGAAGTGATTTAATTAAAAATTTTTCTTATCTGTCAATAGTTCAAATGGTATGGAACACGGCTGGAGTACTAACTGATGGCACTCAAGTCATTTTTTTAATCTTTTAAAATCAGTACTATATATTAGGTACAATATAATATTCAATAAAGAATTGACTTTGTAATAATAAATACGAAATCTGCATGAATTAAAATTTATTTAAGCATATTTTACAACCGGGCAAGGCCAGACGCTAGTAATAAAATATTATGGTGCATGCATTACACCGGTTGCAATATCAACATTTGACAACCATTACAAAGCTGAAAATTAAAGATAAAAAAACATTTTGACAAAAAAAATCTTAGCAACTCAGACTTAGGGTTAGTGGTAGAGTTAATTAGTTTACTGCCTTACAAAGTTAGATGGCCTGAGCGTAGGGATTTATTTTACGTTAAATTTGTATCTGAAACTGATTCCCCACTCTAAATTCTAAAATATTTTTCCTGCTCAATTTTTCAGAGTGTTCACGCGTAATTACCTTTAAAAGAAGGTAGAATCTCGTTTTGGAGCGGGGGAGGAACAGGAAATTTTGCCGAGGAAGTTAATCTATAAACTTACCGGTACTCATGCAGAGAGTGATCTGTGCTGAAATAATAACGTTATTATTTAAAAAGCCATTCTTAACATGGAGAGGGGAGAGTGTTTTGTACCTATTCTGTACTTTAACCTTACAATTGAATAAAAAAAACATATCATAAAACTTTAATTAAATGTGGAAATACGATTTAAAAAATAGCGCGGATCACTCTGCATTAGCACCAACTTACCAAAATAAATGAATAATGTGAAAAAAACTTTAAGAAAAAACAAGCCGGCTTTTAAGTCGTAAACTGCTTTGGCCATTTCCAGGATTCTTTGTTGGTACTCGGGATCGTTTCTGGAAACACTGACGCCCGCTGGTTGGACATCTATCCATTACAAGTAGCAATGTTTGATCAGGACAATAAACTAGACAATAGATTTGTTCGGGTCTATTAAATTCTTAGGGATCAGTAAAAGTCAGTCAAGTATTCATATTTCCAATTAATTTTCAAGACTAAATAATAAATACTTAACATAAATGGATTAACAGACATCAATTGGATATTTATCATCAATATAATAATCGTCTAAATACAAGACGTCTATCCATGATGATAATAATCAAAAAATAAATAAATAAATAACATTATTTTCAAAGCCATTATTAACATGGGGAGGGTGTTTTGTGAGTATTCTGTGCTTCCACCTAACAATTTAATAATAATAAAAATGATATTGTGAAACTTGAATTTAACATGAAAAAACTATTAAAAAACAGCGCGGTAACAAAAGTGCATTAGCACCAAAAATGCTTTCAATAAGTTTGCTAAAGTAAGTTATTTTCCATCTTTTGCCCCCACGCTGTTAATGAATAAATAAAAACGAGATTTTTTTTTTTTTTTTTCGTGCGTGGGGTTCATTTACTATATGGAATAACGTAAAATTATAACCGATTTTCTGACCAAAAAGCTCCATCCAGTTTTTACACAGAACGAGTAACTATGTTTGATATATGGTCAAAAAGTGGGTGTTTATTTTACATTAAATTTATATAGTAGAGTGAACAACCGCTACTCTAAAATATTTCGATTAATTAATGTTATCAGAGGTTTGACGTAGTAGTACAAAAAAAAAAATCAAAAAGAATCCCGTTTTTACCTTTTCATTGAGAGAGTGGGGCAAAGAGTAAAATTTTAGGGTTTGTATTACTGTACACAGATTCGAAAAAGTTGTCAAAAAACAAATATATAACAAATAAATGTTATCAAAAGCAAGATAAGTTACTTTTCTACCAAACTGGATATATTTTTTGTGTTTTTATTCAATATAACATATTTATTCAGCTCGAAAACCATACAGTGTTTACCGATGTATTGGAAAATTCAAGATGGCGTCTGACTCTCTTTAACACGGTAAGTTTGGGAAAAGGTGTTATAAATAAAAGACTGGATAAAATAATGTTAAAACTCGCTCAATATATGTTACCGTGACATAGGTTGACATATATTCGGCGGGTTTTTAATAGTATGTTGTCTAGTTTTTTTTATTTATAACACCTTTTCCCAAACTTACCGTGTTAAAGAGGGAGTGAGGCGCCATCTTGAATTTTACAATACATCGGTAAACACTATGTTTTCCAGCTGAATAAACATGTTACATTGAATAAAAACACAAAAAATATATCCAGTTTGGTAGAAAAGTAACTTATCTTGCCTTTGATAACATTTATTTGTTATATATTTGTTTTTTGACAACTTTTTCAAATCTATGTGTACAGTAATACAAACCCAAATTTTACATTCATAAAACCGGCCACATTTAAAACCAATGGTACTTGTACAGTTTAATCAAGACATTAAAAAATGAAAATATCGAAAAAAAAAAAAAAAAAAGGTTATATTGTACACATTCGTTATGGAACGAAGTTCTTCGAAAAAAAATTTTTTCACTTAATTTCACCGAGTAGTTTTTCGTTATGATACTGAGCAAAAGGTTCGATTTTTAGGAAGAAAAGCTAGTAAGAAAGATGGGGTGCTTTAACTGGAGTTATCTCCCCGTGGCGTGTTCAACAAATTTCATAATGGCTGACTTCAACGCGCTCTCATAAAAACGTGTTTTTCTGTTGTAAAATAAAAACTACTTGATCAAATTAAATGAGATTTTTTTTTTTTTTCGGAGATTGCAAAACGGATACGTACAATATTACCTTTTTCCGATATTTTCATTTTTGAGTGTCTTGATTAAACTGTACACGTGCCTTTTTATATTGCTTTAATGCTTTACTATTTTTGAATAACTTTTTAGTTGGACCAATATATATATGTCGTCGTGTAGTTCAATTGTATTGTCGGGATCAACTATGTCTATGTGTGTCATTTCGCATACGTAACATCGAATTATTTGTACTCACTAGTTAGTTCTCACACAAGTCATGCATGCATTTTGCATGATGATCACTGATCATAAATTACTCACCGACGTATTATTATTATTATTATTATTATTATTATCATCACCATCATTATTACTACAACAACCTGGATATTTATCGAAATAAAAAAAAAATTAAAAAGAAAGTAAATGTTTAAAAATCATAAAAAAAAAAAAAATGTAAAAACGTGACTTTGAATTATTTTTCTCCAGGCCCGTTTGCGCGTTTCACCCTGGCAACGCCGTATAAATACAGTCAGTTTCAGATTAAACTGATTTGGTCTTAAATTGCATTTCTTGTTCTAAAATAAAATTCTTATTTACTTTTTAAAACCTTAAAAATCATCCAACTATGATCGAGGTGTAGTACCTGCTCGGTTTTCGAAAAGAAAAAATTCTCCTAAACTAGGGGCGATTATTATATTTGCCCAAACCAGAGAGAGAGAGAGAGAGAGAGAGCGCATCCAGGATGAGCCGCATCCTACTAAAAACTGACCTTGTGTCAGGCTTTGCTTTTAAATTCGTTAAAACCCGTTTTTTCTTTCTCTTTTTTTTTTTTTTTGCAAAATTTATGGTAAATAACTATAACGACATGGCAGCCGGTGATTAAAATATCGAATTAAAGTTCGATTTTCAAGACTTCAAGAAGTACATTAGAATTTTATTTCAGGGCCACAAATAAAATTTATTAAATCAATAATTAATTTTACCCAAAATGTAAATCAAAATAGAGATATTTCAACAGTCCTTAATAAGTACAATCGAACTAAGTTTTGAATTTATTTTTGGTACTTAAACAGAATCCAGACCGTGCTGAAATAGCGTTATTATTTAGAAACCCATTCTTAACATCAGAGGGGGGGGTGCAACTATTCTGTACTTTCACCTAACAATTCTATAATAAAAAGATGCCGTAAAAAATTGGATTTAACTTGAAAATCCTATAAAATAAAATTAGTACCTTATTTTTAACTAGATGCAATGCATGCATTTATCTGGCGTCGGTCAACGCTCGCTCGGGTGATCGGCTTAGAGAAAACTCATTCAAAATATAATAGTGTTTACAGTTTCATTTTTAAAATAGGATTTTTTTTTTCCTTGTTTTAATTTTCCTTTATTATTTTTTATTTCAATAAAGATTTGATTAATAGTAAATAAACATAAAAAATTAAACGTATTTGTCAAAGTTACGTATAGGTGAGAACCACAAGCACACACGTGATCTGTCATGCTTGATAGTTTTAATAAAATGCAGAGATTAATTAATTTGGAATTATACAAAAAGTTGCATTATAAAGAAATGATAATATTTAAACAATAAGCATTACATAAATATTTTAAAGCGCCGAAATAAAACACAGTTACATGTGACGTATATTTAAGGCACGGCATTCTTAAATCGACATAGATTTCAGAAAAGTGTAGGGGGAAATCAAAGGTCATGTACAGAAAATATATTTGGTATTATTGCAGAGAGGAGGGGGGATTAGTTTCGTATATAAATTTAACCTAAAATGATCCTCCATTTCGTGAACATTCTAACTTTTTAGGGCAGTTAATTAAATCTGTTTACTACTAACCCCAAATTTGACTAGCAAGGTCGTAAAAACCAAACACAATCGCTTAAAAAAAAAAAGTATTCCCCTCAAAAAAAAAAAAATAACAGCACAGAATTTATCTCCCATAACAAAAATAAAAAATGGTTAACTGCCCTTAAAAACACCAAAATGATCCGAAAATGGGGGTTCATTTTACGTTAAATTTATATACGAAACCGATTCTTCATTCTAACATATATTTTTTAAATTATTATTATTATTTCCTACAAATTTTTCAGAGTGTTTGCACGTAATTGTCTAAAAAAAAAAAAAAAAAAAAAAAAAAAAAGAGGGTGGGGCTCTTATTTACTTGTTTCCCCATGAGGGCAGGGTTATACACAAGGTGGGTTTTTGAATGTGAAGAAAATCCAGTGCACCCGAAAAGATACCCTCTGAACTGGAACATTAAATAAAAATTGTCTTAGTCGAGAAGGATTTCTCTTTCATTGACGATCGAGGACAGAAAAGATCAAGTGTAGTATCAGAGCAGATACTACACCTGGCTCCTAATCAAGAAGAGTGTCAATCTACAATAAAAGCGAATAATTTTTTAGACACTTTACATGTTTGATTTTAATATTTTTTAAACTGCTTTTAAAATAAAATAAATAAAGCATCAATTAAGATCCGACATTAATTATGTGAACTGTGAGTGTTTATTATTATTATTATTATTATTATTTTGTTTTGTTTATTTGAACCTACCTTTTGGTTGGATGAGGTGAACCACACCTCACAGAATTTCAGGACCATGACATAGTCCCCATCTTCTTTGATAGGGATTTCATAACCGAAAGTCGATGTGTGGTACCTTTCAGTTTGGTAGAGAATCTGGTCTTGGGGCACGATCCTTTGGATCATAAGATTTTTGCCATAATCGGAAGATATCCCGGTCTTCTGGTAGTCGGCCTGGTAACGGATACCCTGGATGTCGGTGTGGGAACCTCCACCGCAGTTGACGGCCCACGTGATTTCACCCAGACCCTGAACACAGTTAGGGGAGCACAATAGACACAGTAGACCTAAGATGGCAAAGATCGCCCTTGTTGTGGTTGTCGGTTTGCAACACTGGTTCGGTATAAGTCTATTGTTGGCGAACAAGCCTATTTTTCTAAGTCCGTTACGATCTACCGGTGTGGCCGCTACAAAAGCCGGCGAGGACGACACTGGTGATTTCGTTGTGCCTCTCATATTGTGATTGGCAGCTGTTAGAATTGTAGTCCTTCCCGTGTCTGTCGTAGAAAGAGATTCCGAAGATCCATTGCTTCTAGTTCTGTTGCTATTATTATTTGACTTGAAAAGAAACAAGTTTGGATCTTTTAAGGAGGAGGACGAGGAAGAAGAAAAAGGTTCATGTCGTATAGAATCACCGCATTTTTTGCTATTTAAACTGTTAATAATGGCAGCTGACACGGGGAACATGTTGCAAGAGACAGAAAGAGAGAGAAAATTGAGTTGAGATCGAGATCGGCGCGTTATTCCGGCGATTTTCTTTTATAATTTCCTTTCTTTACTGGTTCTTATTCGTCTTCTTCTAATACTCACCTCACATTCGGCACAGCCAGACACACAACAAACAACTGGCGTTTCCAGCTTTAAGTCGGTGTGTTTTATTTTTATTTATTTTTTTATATTTTAACTCAATTCTTTTTCTTCTTTTCTTTTTTTTTTTTTTTTTTTTTTTTTCCCCCGTTTCTTGTACTCAAGCTTGCTTCCCCTTTCCGGAAATGACGACGCTGAAAAAGAGAGTAAGCAAAAAAAAACAAACGCAAACACTCGAAGCTTTCAAGGGAGAGAGAGAGAGAGAGAGAGAGAGAGAGAGAGAGAGAGAGAGAGAGAGAGAGATCTAACAAAACACGTATTATTTTAACCGTTCAAGCAACGAGAACAAGGCTCTCCTCATTGCGTACACGCACGCATGCACGCACTGATGATAAAACGAATTTGTGATCGAACAAGATTTTTCAGGGGAGATAACTCTCAACAGTTGATATTAGGAGAGAGTGGATTAGGATTATTTTCATCTCAGACGACTATCTTCCCAGGCATTACAACTTGCTTCGAAGGTGGGATTGGTTTATTGTCACTCTGTTGAAACGTCCCTACCGTGAAATGCCGACGGGGTCGATCACGATAAATGTTGCAGTCATTCAATGTGTCCGTTTTGAGGGGTGAAACTGGATTCCCACGCTGACCTCGTGTCACATCCGGTTTACTTGTCTCAGCACGAGAGCAGAAGTCGTTTCCTTTTTTAATTTTAATTTTATTTTATTTTTTTTTAATTTTCTATGAGATAATCCAGTTTCCCAAAAAGGGACACTGAATTGCCTCAGTCCGTATAAATTTCTTCTTCATTGACCGAGGACAGAAAAGATAAAGTCTAGTACAAGGTGCTTTTTCCAGAATCTAACATATATACAAAAAAGATAAATAAATAAATCTCACGGAACGAAAATGTCACAGTCTAAAAATCATATAAATGATCAAATAATTTTTGTTTTGCTTTTTACTAAGAGAATCAAATTTTATGAGAAAGCGAGGATAGTGTGTCTTGCTCCGCCATTTTTAATAAATAAAAGGAAACAACTCAACAATAACTACCGAAATCCAAATAAGTTTTGTAATGGCTACGATTTACTATTAATCACTAAAAATCGTAAAAAACTGATTTTATATATATATAAAATCATTTTTTTTACCATTGTTAGCGATTAGTAGTAAATCGTAGTCATATATATATATATATATATATATATATATATATATATATATATATATATATATATATATATATATAAAATAAAAATTACAATTAAATTTACCAAAATGATCCAAGATGGTAAAACTAAAGTATATTATAAATATTAAAGAATTAATATTTATAAAGTTATCTCAGCCAGATGTAAAAGCTCGATAAAACCAAATAGGAGATAGAGCTTATAATACGAGCAAACAGTTAATAAAACATGTTAAAAAAAACACTTTGAAAAAGAGTTAAAAAACATATTTAATCTGAAAAGGAAACACTTGATAAGTGGATAGTCCTTAATCCGCAGAGTTTCGAAGAAATACTTTCCTTCTCATCAGAGAGTAGGAATTAGCAAAATGCGAGATCGGATTTTGCATACAAAAGTATTTGATGAAGCAACAAGTAAGTCAAAGATCTTACTTGATAACAAAAAAGTGAAGCAGAGGGAATATGGTGAAAAAAAAGGTGATATATATATATATATATATATATATATATATATATATATATATATCAGAAGTCATTTTTTACGATTTTTAGCAATTAATAGTAACTCGTAGTCATATATATATATATATAAACTATATGATTTTTGGAATATGACATCTTTTGTTCCAGATTAAAACCCAACTTTGTGTTTAACTTTGCCCTTGTGGGGAAGAAAGCACTTAGACTTTTTAAAATACCTTCAGAAAACTTTTTTTTTTTTTTCCTCTTTTTGAAAGTTAAACAGATGGTTCAGCAGAGAAAACATGATAGGTTTTTAGAAAACGAATCTTAATAATGGGTAGGTGTACTGCTACAGTGAACAACAAAGAACTGTGAAAGTGTAAAGCAAAAGTTTTCAACCGGGTTAAATTTACCCCTAGGGGGCAAAAAGTTATATAGTTGGTGGTAAATAATTGAAATACGTGATAATTGAAAAATAATTATTTATTTTCAAATTGTGTCATGTCTAAGAAACATAATTTTCTAACCTGTGACAATATACATTCGCAGTAGACCCTCTGCATAATCACGCTGGTGTTTGCTCAGAGGTGTACCAGCAAACTCCTTTCACATTGTGTTCTGCAGTCCTAAACGTGCTGCCTCAGAATTGTGTGATTCATGTATCACTGTCACATTTTTGTAGTTCTGTATATGTCTGTCAAGGTTCAAAAGAGAGTCGCAAACCTGATAAGCCCTGAACTGGCATCTAAGCTTCAGCCTCTGTCCCATCGACGAAATGTTGCATCCCTCTGCCTGTTCTACAAGTATTTTAGTGGTGAATGCTCTGACGAACTGCAAGCACTTGTGTCCCCACGACGTGAGCACCCTCAACAAACCCAACAGGCTGCTAAATCCCACCCCCACACTGTAGAGATCCCTAGATGTAAAAGATCTTTCTACTCCAATAGTTTCTTCCCCAGAACCGCCAGACTTTGGAATTCCATTCCAGGTTCCTGCTTCCCCAACAGTACTGACGTGCAGAAGTTCAAGTGTAACGTGAACCGACATCTTGCTGCCCAAATCCCTACATAGTACCCCAGTAGTTGTTGCCCCTGATAGTAGCCCTCTACACCAAAGTGGCAATTTGCCTTGTTTGGAGTGAAAATGTAATAAAAAAAAAAATTCCTAAGTTTTATGAATCCTCTAATTATCTTAGTAGCCTCTGTCTACTGTTAACGGTTTTATGATCATCTATAATATAAATCTCACCTGTCTGTTTAAATGTATGTATGTATGCATGTATGTATGTATGTATGTATGTATGTATGCCTGCCTAAAACTTTTGAAAGAGGCGACGGATTTTCACGAGATCGGTATCATTCTGAAGCTCAACCCTTTGGACAACAAATATCGAAAAATTGGCTAAAAACATTAATTCCTTTACCCTCAACTACAGGGAGGGGTTCCTTTTTTTGCCGATATTTTCGAAAGTCATCCCTTCTTTTCGATTGACTAGCCTTAATTTAAACATTTGTCACTTCCGGTTTGGCAATGAACGCAACAGCAAAGTCGTCACTTTTTTTTTTTTCACATTCTTTTCCGCCTTCGCGGAATGGGTTCGAGCCTGCCTGTCTGCTACCACTTTTTTTTTCTCAACTCACACCTCCAAACACCTGGGCAACGCTGGGCAACCAGGCTAGTGGCTTAATAAAGGAAAAAGAAAGAAAAGGTTTTATTTTTTTTTATTTTTGTGATAGGATGTATAATATTACTTTAATACAAAGCCGAAAGTCCTAAACAATAAAAAGGTTCTTTTTGACCTTCTTATTTTTCTGTCACTTTATGATGGCTATGGATTTTTTGTTTAGAAGCCAGGAGTAAATGGAGAAATATGTGAAGTTGAAGGGGTCAATGATAGAGGAAAGGTTGAGAATAGCTGGTGTAGAGGTTTGACGAGCCATATAACACTGGCAAAACCTGAGTAAGTTATATTCATACTAATCAAGGATATGTCCTTGACATTCAATCTGGTGGAATCAGAGTCCTTTTTGAGTAGAGGATGCTTTTGCATCTGTCAAGCTCACTTATGGTTCTAGGCAATTCTAGAGAGTCCACCTTCCCAGATTTTGCCTTCTCGTCGTTTGATTTGGTTGGTTGTTTTGTTTTACAGCATATCAACCCTTTTCAGGTTATTTAATGCCGAATCTGGTGATATTGAAGAACGATTTTTTAATATAGTATATTTGTTTTTTAAGTCGTATTCTATTTAACCCATAGTTGGGACCCTAACAGGTACTACCACTCCGGGTCAGAGTGGACCTGGGAGCAATGGCAATTAAAGGGTGGCTCCACACTCCCTAAGGCCTGCAAGCTGGGGCCTCACCATCGGATATAGTTTAAGGTCATATCCAGGACCCTCATCCTTTGAGGGGAGGATTAGTTTATTGCTAATGCTGACAGAGCTGCTCAGGCATTCAGAGTGCACCTTCTCTTGTGCACTGGCTTTTCAACCCCAACCTTTTGATTTTGTGTCAAATCTTCTTGCAGTGAAAGGGAGATAAATACTAGCGATGGGATGATTCCAATATTTTTCCCGATTCCAGTAGTTGTTATTTGTTCCCAGTTACCATAAAAACATATGTTAAATGTGCATATATTTTCTCAAGCGTAAAAATTCACTTGTGAGGAGGGAGGGAGTGATCTATAGATTTTAGTTTTACTGGTAGTTTAAAATCAATAAATATTTAGTATTTTATCGTTACTACCAGCAACCAGCAATCGTTTTTGGCATTGGAAAATAGAGACAAATTTTTCTGATTCCGATACCAATTCTGATACCCTTAAAAGTTGAGATTTTTCCGATTCCCTATTGTGATTCCGATTAATCGTATCCAACCCTGAAGATGGCTTTAACAAGTACTTTAATATAATTTGTTAAACCACACGTGGTGACACAAAACAACTGACGCCAAGCAGAAAGTTGTTCTCAAAAATGTGGTGAAGTTCTCTAGAGTATGCACGTGGATGAAGAAAATGTATGAAATTGTAATCATTTTAATTTTCTTCTATCAAAGCTTTCTGATGTGGACCCAAAGTTGTGACCATGGAAGGAAAACATGGAACACTGATTAGGTGTAAGAAAGATATATTAACCGAAAAGGTTACAAGGATTAGATAAAGGGTAAGCGGGACTTACTATCTGGTGATGTCCAATATGGCTAGTCGTATGCGCTGCACACTACTAGTACTCCTGCTGATTCTACGGTGTTAAGATACTCTCCTCTGAGAGTTATCTCACATTGTAATATAGTACTGGAAGAGTTCATGATGTTGGTAAGTTTTGATCTCACAACATTTTCTATTCAGAACATCTGCCACAGATCCATTGAGAGGCGATAGCAAAGACAGAGTGAAACGAGCAGAGCAACAACAATCACCTTCCCCTATTTGAACACCAAGAGATGTATAGAGATGAGACAACGCAATGGAGTTCCATCCTATATTAATAAACAACTTTATTTGTTATGTTCGTTAGTAGAGTGTACAAGAGAGAGACGGGTTAGTAGGTTGAAGTGTTCTTGTGTGAAGATAGAATTAATATAATGCCAGCTTGTTGAAGAGAGAACAGCTCAGTCCACACGTGTTTATAGCTAGTAGTCGCCGGGGCAAAGGAAGCCGATTACAGGAGAAAGAAAGGGCAAAGTCTTCAGTGTGTTTGCGCGTTGTCGTGAGTGAGTGAGTTGTATTGACAAGAGTAGTCTTGTAGAAGTTCGTGTAGGTATCGTACATGGAAATAAATGGTAGTTAGAAGAGAGCCATGTTGTACTCACGTTCTTGCCTGGGAGCAGACTTTGCCTGGGGCTTCGGCCCCAGGCAAAGTCTGCTCCCAGGCAAGGTCAGGAGCAAAGAGGATTGAGAGTTTCAGATTTCACCTTTTATATACTCTGTCACATGATTGAGAACTGGCTTGTGATTGGACAAGCCAGGAGGAAATGGATTTCAAATCTCGAAGGCTGAGAATTAGTTCCTGCCTGTGTTTGTAGCGAGTGTCGGCTGCTACAGATGCCACAGCGACTACCATCCTGCAAGGAAAAGAAAAAATGAGTAATACTCAATCAGTCCCGAGCAAAGGTTGTCAAAACATAGAACAACCTGTACAGGTAAGGCTATGTACAGGATACTTGGTGTCCCTGCGGTGCTGACGTGCAGACTATTGCACACATCCTCACAGACTGTTCCCTGAGCGAGGCATGCTCCAATGTGAACCTGCCCAATGATGAATTTCGAGATGGAGTGAAATGCTATAATAATAATGATTAAGAAAATCCAATCAAGCGTGAAAGAGAGTTACACTTCATAACTTTATGCTATTATTACGTACATGTCAACATTTCATTTTAAATGTTTTCATTTCATTGTTTTTTTTTGGGGGGGTTACTTATGTATTTAAGTTACTGCACTGAAGCCAAAGCTTTGCAGGTGTTTAACGGTAGATAACAAAACCACCAGGATATGCCGAAATGCTTAGCCAATGCAAAATGATGAGAAAAAAAAGAAGCACAACATAATGTTTCAACAAAAACAAAATAAGAAAAAAAGACAATTTTTTAATATATAATGTTACTAACTTCTTGAGAAAATGATTAAAAACTATGGATAATTCTTCAGAAGGAATATCTGCACATTTTTTTTACATCAAAGTTGTTTTTTTTTCGTGATATAAGTGTTGTTTAAATTTTGAAATAAAATATGTATGAAATACGTTTATAAGCCAAATTACAAAGTAATATTATGTAAAAGAAACAAATATTTGTTTAAAATTAATATTTCAGCAATATATGCCATCATCATGTTTTATTTTTTTTTTTTTTTATGAAAATGCAACAAAAAAAAATTATAATAGCAAATGTCAAAGACTTTTTTTGTTGGTATCTTTGTTAATCTTTCTTTTTTTTGCCATTTTTATGAATTTCTTTTTTTTTTTCAAATGTTAATAGGAGTCTTGAAAATGAAGCAAAAACAAAACAACCAGAATTTTTGGAAGAGGAAAGTTGTCTCCTTTTTTTGTATTTTCTATAAATATACAGTAGAACTCCAGGATACAGCATTAATCCATCCAGGGTTGGGATCGTAAAGTGAAATCTGTATGTGGCGAGGCCTAAGAAAAATTTTGTACAGTACATATTAAAAATTCGTAACAAAATAAAGTACAGTATATAATGCATATGTATAATAATAGAATTATAAATAATATCGCAAGGCAGAGCAAATACCGTAACCAGGGGCTGGAAAAACATTGTATTCCACATCATAACCTGAAAAAACATATCCTAGGGCCACCATATTCTGGGATTCTACTGTATATGTTTTTGATGAATTTTTTCCTGATACTTATGCAGTGAAAGATACCGTGCTAAAAGAATAACGTTATTATTTAGAAACCTATTCTTATCGTGGGGAGGGGAGGGTGTTTAGTAATTTGTCTGTAGCTTTAAGGAATGCATAGTTTTTCCTCATCTTTTTCAAAGTGCAAGGATATTCACAGATCCGGCAACTTCTACTTTTGCCAATTATTCTTTCTTCCTGGTAAAATTCTATTGCATTGTAGTTTTTTTTTTTTTTTGTAGATGTGATAAATTCATGACTAATTATGTTTTCTACAAATTGATTGAATTGTTTTTTCTCGTCTGCTTACTAGAATTTCATTACCGAAGCATTTTGGAATATATTGGTGGTTCACGTTTTCTGCTAGAAAAGCACTCATGAAACTTTGGCTTCACTGTGGTAACTTAAACGCATAAGTATCGTTTTTTTTTTTTTTTAAATCTCTTCCCCAAAATGACATTCATATGAAGTTGTTTCAAAGAAAATCAGTATTTTTGTTTGTTTGTTTGTTTTATTGTTTTATTTTTTTATTTTTATGAAAATCACTCCAGACAAAGCATGAAGCCACTTGATATAAGGAAGTAAAAAAAAAAAAAGAAGGCTACTTCAAAGTTTAAAACTATCCAACAATAAGTGTTAAACTGATAGAATCTGACCCAGAAAACAGCATTTTTTTTTTCCTGTTTTGTCTGAAATATTGTTCATGGAATATGAACTAACAATGTTATATGAGAACAGAATTGATGAGGCCTATGTTTACAAGTCTGAAAAGTATGCTGCTCTAGCCAGGGACCTAAGAGATGCTGGATTCAGCGCCAACGTATTCGCAGTTGAAGTGGGCGCAAGGAGATTTGTAGGCTCGTCTGCCTACAATCTCATGAAACAGCTGTCCTTCTTAGAGAAGAGTCGAGACAGAGCACTGAAATCAATGAACGAGGCAGTGGAGAAGAGCTCCTGCTGGATCTAATAGAGGAGGAATAAAAATCAACTTATATATATTAATTTTCCTAATTTCACGGTCGGTAAGACATCTATCTATGACACTGAAGCATCTTAAAAAAAAAAAAGAAAAAAAGAGAGACATCCGGGAAATCATGACCTGGACGTGGCCCACCTCCCTAGAGTGTAAGGAGTTAAGGGCCGAAACACTTGACTGAAGGGGTTTCTCCTCTGAGGACTCTCTCTGCTGTTTAGCTCTCAATCCGAGTTTCCTTCCACAAATTGATAGAATCTAACCCAGAAAACTGATTTTTTTTTTCCTCCTTTGTCTGAAATATTGTTAATAGAATATGAGAACTAAAGGACAAAAATAAAGGAATCGACAGTTATGCGGCTGCCAAAAGTAAACCCAAGATCCACTTTCTACTCTCCTTTACTAGTAAAGTGGCTTAAAATTGATGGATCAAATCCTGAAAGTTATAGGCATAATAATTGAACAACCAATAAGAAATTAAAGATGAAATCGAGTCTGGTTTTATACCTGGGCAAAGTATCATTGTTGTGACAAATACAAGACAAATACCTTGGTACAAAGAAGAAAACTTTTGACAGAATGGCAAGAGAAGTTGTCTGATGGGTTTTGCCTAAACTGGGATAAAACAACTGGTAAGTGAATTTATTCAAGCAATGTGGCGAAATGCTCAGTCATGTTAAAATAATAAATGGTGCAAGTCCAGAATTCAACCTAATTAAAAAAAAAAAAAAAGCAAAAAAAAACTACAGAAAAATCTTTATGACATGTACTTTCCACAGAACGAAAATATCATATTCCAAAAACCATGTAAATTGATTAAATAATGTAACATAGCGTGGATGCACGGATGCAAATGCATACAAAATGACGTCATCGGTAGGGAAAAATAAAGACTTTAAAAAGGAGATCACATTAGAGACTAATAACTGTAGATGATGTTCAAGAGCATAATCACATGAGGGACGCCACAGCAGTAATGAGACAGTGAAAAAATAAATGTCATTGTACAACAAAAAAAGCGTGTTGAAGTTCTTTTCTATTCTTTGTCTGCTTTGAGACTGAGGCATGCAACATATTGGTTCCTGGACAACAATGCAATGTTTTTTTTTATATAGAAAATCAATTTTTTTAGAATTTTTAGCGATTTAAATAGTAAATCGTATCCATTACAAAGCTGATTTTTTATCTCAGCAGTTCGAATTGAGTTGTCTCTCTTTATTTATAACAAATCAAGGCACTCGCTTCTTCATAATATTTGATTTTGTTAGCTTAAAAAAAAGCTACTTGATTAATTTACCTAATTTTTGGAATGTGACATTTTCGTTCTTGACAGGTATGTTCATCATAACGGTTTTTCTGTATTTTTTTTTTTTAATTAGGGTGAACTCTGGACTTGCACCGAATAAACAGCACATTTTGTGACAGCTTTTTGTTGGGTCCCGATTTCAACTGATGTTCTCTTTCTCTCCTTAATAATGAAAAAATGAGTGAGAGAGAGAGAGAGAGAGAGAGAGAGAGAGAGAGAGAGAGAGAGAGAGAGATTAAAAACAAAGAGACATGTCATTGTTTTACAAATCCTGGTGTCGGCCAAATAGATCTGACCTTTTACACTTGTCTACCCCGATTCCTTTGACACAGCTGTGATTTTATAAACATTTGAGTTAAGATCAAATTTGATTGGCAACCTGCTCTGGAGTCACCATGTTGCTATGTTTTTAATAGCACATGTCTAAGTACATTCATCTCCATTCGAGTACAAGGAAAGTCGGATATAAGGCCCTCAAATGTGGGGAACTGGGGCTCCCTCAAAAGGTTTCTTTATCATTGTGTCTCTCTCTTCGACAGGATCTAAAAAAAGAGCCTCTATGATAGGTATTACGCTATTTCCCAAGCTCTAGACTTTGTAATATTACCGTAATATTGCATCCTTAAGTGAATTCTGTACACAGAGGTATTTTTTTCTTTTTACATTTTTTTTTTTAATGGGGGAGAGTCACTGCTTATCAAGGCCCAAAGGCCACTCTAGGATAAGGATTAATAAGTGTCATGTAAATGCAGAGACATGATCAGTAATCTTGGAACTTGGCTTCATCATTTAAGAGGACGGCTCAACAGGAACTCATTCACATTAGAATTGAAAATGATCATGCTATAGTCAGCCGGGAAGCAGCCACGCATTATTATATTCCACAGTTCAAGGAAAGAAACTCTGCTTGTGGAATTTTCGTTTCTTTTTTTTTATTTATAAAGGCGTCACCACTTATCAAGGCCTGGAGGCCACTCGAGAATAAGGGGGTTAATGAGCATACGGTGGTCAAGGGGAACATGTCAGTCATCGTTAGTAGTGGAAATTTGGTAAATTGGATTACTTAAGGGGATGGCTCATCGAGAATTTGTTCACGTTTAGTTTTAGGCACAGATAGAGAAACATTTTTTTTATGAATTTCTTCAGTCTTAACAGACTATGGATACCCACTCTAAGGGTGCCTGTGTGTGAAATTTTTGTGGCAAGAGTTGCGCAATCTCCAACCTCACCGCTTCTGAGTCGACATTGTTGAATACCAGTGGCAAGTGGAGATTCGGGACGACTGGAAATAATGCCGAGATAAGTGGAGAGCACATACAGCACCTAGAATTCCCAAATGGTCACCCATCTGGTACTAACCAGGCTCAGTGTTGCTTAACTTTGGTGATCTGATGAGAACCAGTGTGTTAACGTGATTATGCCGTGTGTGTGTATATATATATATATATATATATATATATATATATATATATATATATATAGAGAGAGAGAGAGAGAGAGAGAGAGAGAGAGAGAGAGAAAGAGAGAGAGAGAGAGAGAGAGAGAGAGAGAGACATACGAACATATCTAACTCTATATATGCGGGTAAGTTATTGGTTATTTATGTTCGAGTCTTCTGACTTGAACTTTACATTCGAACACATGTTACTGTTTGCTTTAATTTTGAATAAAATCAATTTCGAAACACAATAGACACAAAAGGTAAGAAAACAAAATTAAGTTTCTACTTAGTGTCCAGGAGTGGCAGACAAAACTACAAGAGATGTTTTCATTTTGTCTAGCTGATGTTATGATAATATCTATACTACCACTACTACCCCCTTTACAAAGAGAAAGGTAATGGTTGGTTTGGTTGTTTTTGTTTTACGACATATCAACCCTTTTCAGGTTATTTAATGCCGAATCCAGTGATTTTGAAGACAAAGTTTTTAATAGAATATTTTTTGTTTTTTTCAAGTCAGTTTCTATTCACCCCATAGTTGGGACCCTAAGAGGTACTACTACTCCGGGTCAGAGTGGACCTAGAAGCAATGGCAATTAAAGGGTTGCTCCATACTCCCCAAATCCCGCAAGCTAGGGCCTCACCATCGGATATAGTTTAAGGTCATATCCAGGACCGTAATGCCTGGGAAGATGGTCTAATAGAAACTAGAACAGATACAACACTGCCCTTGCAAATCAGGGGATAATGCTTGAGAGGCTCATATCATGACTACAGAACAAATACTATAGTATTCCCCCCCCCCTAAAAAAAGGAGGAGGTAATGCCAGGAAGGATAGTATAATAACAATAGAACAAATAGTACATTACTCGCCCTTCTCCTCTCCCTCAAATAAATAGAGAAGGTAATGTCTGGAAGGAGATTATTATGACCACAGAACAGATACTACATTACTCTCCATCTCTCCAAAAGAAGGAGGTTAAGCCTGGGAGGATAGAACAGATTCTACACTACCTGATATTTGACGTGACGTGACACAAGGGTCGGAATGTGGGATTGAAGAGCTAGCACCCTAGAGGAAGAGTTCTCTGGCCTGTAAAAAATGCCTAGAAAGCACCATTGGCATTCTCTGGTTAGGGGGCCTCAGGTGATTAGCAATAAACTAACCCCTTCCCAAAGAAAAAAAGCAAAGCCTGAGAGGGTGGACCTCCTAGAACTGTATAGGACCAAAACCATACCTCAGTCAACAGGGAAAAAGTCACCCCAACAACGGCCTAGATGCTTTAGGGTCTAGTTCACCTGGGAAACATCAACTTAGCTTCACTACCCCGCTTACTATCAACTGAGCACTGAAACGTTCAGTTCATAGTAGAAGGGGGTGTAGTGATTAACGCCTATTTCTGATGAGAAATAGGTGTTCCTATTTACTTGCCTCCCCACGAGGGCAGAGTTAGACACAAGGTCAGTTTTTAATGTGAGGAAAATCCAGCTCCTCAAAAAGGAGCACTCTGAATAGGAACAAAAATAAAAATTGTCTCAGTCATGAAGGATCTGCCCTCCACCGACTGAGGACAGAAAAGATGAAGTGCAGAATCAGAACAGATACCACACTGTGATCTTGGACAGAAAAAAATAGGTGTTATTTGGTCAATTAATAATCTATTCTGCTTGTTTCTTCTTTACTTAGTTCGTTTGTTACGTTTTTAAAAGGGCCAAATACGATATTTGAAGGTGAAGCTACTTTTTAAAAAAGGCTGAATTCATGAAATTTGGTTTTAAAATGGCCAATCTGACAACCCTGAACAAGAATATGAAAGTTACCACCCTTTGATTTGGCCTTGTTTTTGAATACCATTATAATATCTGATCATCGTTGTAATCGGTGTGAGAAAGGAACTCGTAGTAATTTTGACGTGCAGGTTCTTCAAAGAAAAGTCAGGGAAACATTATGTAAAAAAAAGGGAACATTAAAAAAAAAAAAAACGGACAAAAATAAAAGAACATCGTCTGCCAAGAGGTGCTGGACTGAAGGAGTAAATTAAAGATTGTCTCTTACAATGTGATTTTATTATTCGTATTGAACTATGTAGCACAATATTACTTTCTGAGTATTTATTATCTATTATTAATTTATCTCATTTGGGTCAGTTTTATATTTAAAATAGAATCGACACTAAAATAAAATACTTTGGCTTTCAAGCGCACCTGATGCGTACTTTATTTTATTTAAATCAAATCAACACTTCTATAACGGAACTCATACACCTGACGTTAATCTTGCGTAGCCAACGCACTGTTCCAGCATTTCAAAACACAACTGCTGAGAGACAACGCGTGGATTTTTACTAACTGACTTTTATTTACCCAACTTTACAACATGGCAAGAAAGAAGAAGAAAAAATAAAGAAAAAAAAATGTACAAAATACTGAGGATGGAGTTTGACTCCGAAATATATTTAAATTATAAATTTCAAAAAAGTGAAATATTTGTTTATTTTCATAATATTGCGTTGTAATTTGGCTTTCAAGCGCACCTGATGCATATTTTATTTTATTTTATTTTATTCAAATGAAATCAACGCTTCTATAATGGAACCCACCCACACCCCTGACAATGGACACTATTTTCATAGAAATATTAATAAACTCATATTTTACTGCACATTATTGGTTTTTCTGTCCAAAAAACTTTTTTCGTTTTTTCGCTATCCAGAAAAGCATCAGCTTTATCAAAACATATTTTCTGATTAAACATATTTCTCATTCCATGGAATTTCCACAGGTCCTGCTAGTAAGAAAAAAAAAAAAATATTAAACTAACAAGAGAAGGTTAAAAATGGCAGAACATTGGTTTCTAACGTCCATTTTTTTTTTTTTTTTTTTTTTTTACATACTTTTAATTTTGAATAATAAGTTTTAAAAGTAAGTTTCAAGAACTTGTTGCATCGATAAGGACATCGGATCGAAGGTGCTGAACCATGAATCTGTGGTTAGTTTAGGCCCTTAGATCAACCGGCGTCGTTTCACTGAGATGCCGTGACACACTTATGCCGATACATGTGTTACGCCATTGTATCTATTCTGTTTTCTTTCATTTCATAAAAATCAATTTTGAAAAACGATCGTCCAAAAAGATAAGAAAACAAAATTAAATTTCTTCTAGTGTTCATTTTCCTTTGTTGACATTATTGTAATATTTCCATTAAAAACGTGTGACCACTTTTCGCACGTTTGTGTGTTTCTTATGACTACGTAACTTTAACGGCATTTTTTGCTCTTTTTACTTAATACTAGCAAGGCTATCTGGAGTTGTCCGGAATCCTAATTTTTTTTTTTTTTTTTTTTTTTACATAGGGGTCACCACTTATCAAGGCCCAGAGGCCACTCGAGTATAAGGGTTACTGAGTTTACAGTTGTCAATGGGATAATATAGTAATCATTAGTAGTCGAAATTTGTAAATTGGATTAATTAAGGGGGCGATTCAGCAAGAACAACCAAAACAGGCAAACGGTAAAAAAAATTTAAAAAAATAAAAAATTAAACTACTGTTCTCATCTTGAGCACAAGGACAGATGGCGTAATGGATAAAGTACTTGATAAATTCAGTTATAAATGACACTCTTCTGGAAGCTGAAGGTTCAATCTTCAGTGTGGGTGATACGAATAATACAATTGCGAATTACTTAGGACTTCCACCTGGTTATGGCTGACAGAACAAGAGCACGCTATAGCCTTGGATTAAATGCTCAAAATTTCGTGCAGATTCCTGAGTTCGACAGAAAGAATCCTGAGTTCGAATAATCCAGATAATACGAATTATCAATCTACATTTCAAAAATTCAGACACAGAAAAAAAATACTATTAAAAGGAGTAGAAAATGAACTTTAGGTTTACTTTCAGCAACGTCATAGCTCTTGCTACCCTTATTTTTTCCTTTAGTCCTTATATTCCATGAATGAAGTTTCTGACAAAGAGGGAAGAATTGCTGTTTTCTGGGTTAAAATATATCCATCTCATACTTATTATTTGCTGGTGCTTACCTTGAAGTAGTATATTTTTTTAGCTTCTTACATCAAATGGCTTGATACCTGTCTGGAGCAATTTCCATTAAAAAAAGCAACAAAAAAAAAAAAGCAATCTGCTTAATACTGTTGTTTAAGATTTTAAAGTTCATCTTTCGGATAAAATAAAACTAAAAAATATTTATGCCAAGGTGAGGTTTGAGCTCATAACCTCTACCTTCAAATAGTGCATGCTAACATACTAAATTTTGTATCTCACGGGTCTTAATAATTATATTTTTTAAACGTCATATAAAAAATACAGTCCATCTATTACATAATATTCTAAACTCAATGTTATATATTATTTGTCCATTAAAAAAAATATTTATATTAAGATTAATTATTCTGAAATATAAAATGCTGGCATAGGTACCCAGCATTGCCTGGATGTGGAGAGGTGGTATAATAAGAGTATTGAGCAACCAACCCCCTAAAAAAAATACCCGTGAGTATCCATGCAAGCACCCAAAAACAATTAGCTGGAGTAGCCAGGCTCGAATCTGTAACCTGGAAGAGGAAAAGAGGTGAAAAAAGTAAACATGTTAGCCGTCTGGCCCACGGCGCACTTATGATGTCGCAGCCTTCGAAATAACGTTTTTTATATGTACGTTTTGAGATCAGTAGGCACATGATTTTGCAAAAATGTTGACGTTAAAAACTGACTCTTCCTTGCAATAAACGGCCCAGTTGACAGTCAAAGAATTAATCTTTTTGTCCAATTTTTCGATATTTGTCTTCTGAGAGATCGATCTTTCTAACAATACTAATTTTGTCATGGTCCGACGCATCTGTTGAAAGTTTTTGCAAGACATACAAACACACACACACACATGCACGAACACACATTTTGTCTTTTATATATTAGACTAGCGGGAGTACCCGGCATTACCTGGGTGTAGAGGGGTCTTATGGTAAGGGTATTGAGCAACGGAGCCCTGAAATTTTTTTTTTTTAAATTAACCAACCTCCTAAAAAAAGTGAAACTAGCAGCGAGTACCCATGTGAGCACAAAAAAAAAAGAAAAGCTGTAGTAGCCAGGCTTGAACCTGTAATGCATATACATACATTCATACACACACACACACACACACACACACACACACACACACTAACAGACAGATGAGATTTATATTATAGACTAGTGGGGGTACCCGGCATTGCCCATGTGTGTGGAGGTGTAGTAAGGAACCCCGGGGGAGGAGGTGGAATTTAAAGGTGTTATAGTAGAGTGGTATAGTAGAGGGGTTCCCTGCATTGCCTGGGTCGAATAAGGAACCCCAGGGCTGGGGGATTAAAATAACATAAATAGGTAGTAGTGGGAGGGGGGGCGTCACAATAGTAGGAAGTTTGGGTGGAGAGGGAAAAAAAAATGGAAGTAGGCTCGAATCAGTAATGCGAAGGAGGAAAGAAAAAAAAAGGTGGTGTCTTTGCCAAAGCCTCTAAAGTCCAACCGGAAGTTCAGAACGTTGAAATTAAGCAAAGTCAATCCAACCGATATGATGACTTGCAAAAATGGCGATGCAAAAACACCAGCCCCTCCTTGTAGAAAACTGCCAAGTTTAGAGTAAACGAATTAATGTTTTTGGCTAATTTTTTTTATATTTATTGTCCAAAGGTTCAAGCTTGAAAACGATACCGATTTCGTGAGGATCCGTCGAAAGTTTTTGCGGGACATACAAACACGCACACACACATTTTGTCCTTTATATATTAACTAACCTGTGTACCCGGTGTTGCCCGAGTGTTTGGACATGTAAAAAAAAAAAAAAAAAAGTAGTAGTAGGCAGGCAGGCTCAAACCTGCGACGCAAAGGTGGAAAAGAAAGTGAAAGAAAATCTGACATCTTACCACTACGCCATGACGCAAGCGCAAGTGTAACGTGCTGAAATTTAGCAATGTCAACTATTACATCATAGCAGATAGCTAAATGACTGGCTATAGGCCAGTTAAGCCTTCAGCTTTCTGTTGTATTTATTTCCCCACAATGTTGGGGAAAACAACTCCCCTCAAAAAGGGGGAGCTCTGGCTGTGTCTTAATGAATAGCAATTGTCTGATATGAAGGGTTTCTTCCACATTGATCAAAGCTAATTGCCTCCAGGCCATTCCGGCCAGGAAGGCCAGGCGAACAGTTTTGGTTCGATCAGTTTCACTTTATTTATACGAAAAAGACAAACAAACACTGGAAACCAGGGATTTTTTTAAAACTCGATCAAACAAATGATAGAGACGATGTTCGTTCACCAAATCAGAGATATAACAATAAGTATAAGGAAAGTTCTCCAAAATAGTAACCTTGTCGAGAACCCCCATGAAAAAAGCCTCCCTTGAACATACAAAAACTTTCTGCCTGTTTTGTCTTTTATATATATAGATAGATTATATTTTCTTACTAAATTTAAAAACTAATAATTTTAAATATTACTGCTCATATAGTAAAATTTAAAAAATTTCAATTCAATCTGATTAAATGTTACATTCACCGAAACCTTGTGAAAATAATACTTAAGATGAGAACAGTAGTTAAAAAAATCCAAATAATCCAAATTATCAATCCTCAGCTCAAAAATTCAGAAAGCAGTCTATACCATTGATCAATAAAGTTCCTCATCTTCCGGTTGACAATCACTTCCATCCCATTAACCCTTAATCTTGAGTGAATCTTGGCATTGATAAGTGGTGGTTCAATAGAAAGAAAAAAATATATATGCTTGTCACTATTTAAACACACTTTCTTATGTAACATAGTCATTACTTTTTAACACATACCCGACATTGTGTCTTTTCTATTAAAAAAGAAAAAGGCATTTATTAACGGTCGTTTCATCACCAAACCACTGACACATATTTTCCAATCCAGCAACCAGCAATTAATGCATATTAATGGTAGCATCCTTGTTTTTCTTCTCAAAGTCAATTTCCAAGTCAGCAGCTACAACCAGCTGCTGTGGCTACAGCTCACCCCACAACACACAGTTGTCTGACAATTTTGTAAAGAGTTCAGATTGCATCTTGTTTTTAAAAGTTACTGTCGCACCAACACATGCTTAAAAGTCCTGTCATGCTGCCATGTGGTTAAAAGCCTATCTTGCGCCAATATGTGCTTCCAAGTCATTGTCACAGACACGTCATTAAAAGTCTCTCTCTGTCACATGCTTTTTTCTTCTCAATACTTTTTTCCTTCGTTTTCCTCCACTGTACATCACCTCACACCATGGCTTGGTCATTTGGATACATGTCCTGCTGCTGCTACATATGCTGCATAATATATAATTATATAAAAACATATTTAACATTTTTTGCTTTATGAAAGTATATGCAATGTATATTTATAAAAACATATCATTGTTTGAAATATTAATTTGGTTTATTTTTTGTTTTGTTTTACAGCATATCAACTAGTGATGGGACGATTCTAATATTTTTCTCGATTCCAATACAATTACCGAGTCCAATTCTTTATAAATTTCTAAATATTTAACCATGCAGTAGTTATTTTTCCTGATTACCATACAAGAA
This sequence comes from Euprymna scolopes, assembly GCF_053919585.1. Lineage (NCBI taxonomy): Eukaryota > Metazoa > Mollusca > Cephalopoda > Sepiida > Sepiolidae > Euprymna > Euprymna scolopes. The sequence goes on from NC_136512.1 coordinate 66,956,141, forward strand.
CATGTTAAAGATGCATATATTTTTGCAAACGTAAAAACATTCTTGTGAGGGGGGGTGGTAGTTTTATTGGTAGTTTAAAATCAATAAATATTTATTATTTTAATATTACTAACATCAGCATTATAGTTTGTTTTAAACAAAAATCAAATAAAAAAGACAATTAAAAGAATCGTTTTTGGCATCAGAAAATAAGCACAAAATTTTCCGATATTGATTCCGATATTCCAAAAGGTTATGATTTTTTCTGATTTCTGATTCCGATTAATCATCCCAACTCTAATATCAGCCTTTTTCAAGTTATTTAATGTCAAGTAAAGTAATTTGGGAAAAAGAGTTTATACTTCAAGTTCTTTATATCTTCAAATATTTATTTATATTGTTTGGTTTGGTTTTGTTTGGTTTGGTTTGATTTTCTATTCATGGTGTTTAGTTTGGTTATTTTATAAAAGAAAATTGTTGTTTTTGTTTTTTGTTTTGCAGAACATGATTGAATTTTGCAAAGGAAAATGAAAATAAAACGATAATATCAATGTTTGGTGCCTTTTAGGTCAGAAAACCGCTATCTTCAGACAGTCTGATCTGGTAGTACTAAGGCTTTTGAGAGAACCTAAGAGAATATTTCTCAGGATAGGCAGAACTTAAACTAGAGAAAAAGAAGAAAAAGATGACGATAATGGCGACGACAATCCATTCTAGATGTTCTTATCCATTTATTGTTGGTAAAATTGATTAGTCATTTTACAAACTACACCTTTTAACTGGAGAGAAAGCATTTAGCAGACAAGATATGACATGAATGTATTGATACCAGATTGAAGCTACAACCTCAAGATCAAAGTGTAGTATCTGTTCTTCAGATGCTGCACTTCCATTTCTTGTTCTCTTTCGATGAATGAGCAGTCCTTCACGACTGAGACAATTTTTTATTTTTGTACCTTTTCTCCACGTTAAAAAACGACCCTGGTGTCTAACTCTGTCCTGTGGGGAGGCATTGTAAATAGGTACAACCTAAGAGATTAGATGTTCATTTTATAGTGTTTTTAGCTGTGTGTGTGTGTTTTTTTTTGTTGTTTTCTTTACATGTCTTCTTTTTTTAACTAATGAGTCATCAAGTACTCAAGTATAAACCATTAAAACTGCTTTTTTTTTATTTGAGTATTGAGCGGTAGGGGTCGATAGATATAATGTGAAAAATCGGAAGAATCAGAACATTTTGGGGATCGGAATCGGAAAAATGTGAGCTTAATTTACGATTCCAAAACGATTCCATTAATTTTTTGCTTATATTATTTAATTAATTAGAATGTTTATTGAGTTGAGTATTATTTGTTCATTTATAAATAATATTATTTAATCAATTAGAATGTTTATTGAGATGAGTATTATTTATTCATTTATAAATAATATTATTTAATTAATTAGAATGTTTATTGAGATGAGTATTATTTATTCATTTATAAATAATATTATTTAATTAATTAGAATGTTTATTGAAATGAGTGTTATTTATTTATTTATAAATAAATGAATTTTTTTCTTGTCCTTGAAAAATGTATTTATTATGAGGTTGTTTATTTACAACATAAATCTAAAGGCCAAAGACAGCAGCTAATGAATCCCATTCCCAGATGTCACACTTTAAGGCATCTAATTTAATTTGTGTTTTTATTGAGAAATTATGGTACACAAAGTCAATATTCCAGAGTTCATTTGCTCATCCTTTTATCAAACTTTTTGAAATTCTTTTAGCATCCACATAACACTTATTAGTGAGTTCACAGTTTAATATCAAAAGATTTTAAATGCATAGAGAAGTTGCTTTTTTTATTTTTCTGATGCCCTGACATTGGCCGTTGTCTGGTATATATCCTCTGAAATAATTAATGGTATTTTGTATTTTATTTTTTCCCTTTTTTTTCAGTTTTAGTGCAAGCAAAAATCATAGACAGCTAAACCTCATAATAATTTTATCAAAATCTTGGAAAACATTTATAAGTTTGTAAAAGTAAAAACGAAATTATGTAAACAATAGAAAGTTCTCCTCCCTTTAAATAAAAAGCAACAAATTTCTAATTTTGCAAATTTTTAAAGAATCGAAATCAGTAATTGTATCGGAATCAGGAAAAATTTTGGAATTTTCCCATCACTACTTTCTAGTTTTTGATCAATTTTTTACATCTGTCTACCGGTCAGATACATCCTGAAATGGAGTACTGCTGCCACATCTGGGGAGGTGTGTCTTGCTTTGACAGAGTAAAAAATCGACATTGCATTATTGTGGGGGATAATCCCTTTTACTTTTTTTACAACACTTTTCTCACAGGAAAAGCGTTGCTAGTTTATTTCTGCTTTATCCTTATTTCCATGGAAGTTGCTTGATTCCTTACTTGGTGCTCAATTGGAAAACGTCTTCATACTGACTGTGTCTAGCTAAATCAGATGAGGCCTACTTAATTTTCTCGGAAGAAGGTGAATAGATTGTTCTCATTCCGTCAATCATGATCATGACCATGTAGAAATGTTTGTGTTACGGAGTTCGACATAAAGATTCCCAAGTTTAACCGTCATTTTGATTGAAATTTGTAAATGAATGCATTTACTATTCTATTTCTCTTCAGTGTGTTCCATTGTAGATATAAAAAAGGGTGAATCAACACTAATGAGGATGACATAAAATAAATCATATCATTATTATCATCATCATCACCAACACCAACACCACGACAAAGTACAACCCTTCCTTACCATGGTAAGGGGAGTTGCAACATACTAGTGTAAGAGTTATCCGGTTAACAGAACTCTAGTGAAATTCCAGGAGGTGTCAACATCAGGATTTGTCATCCTCTGGTCATCTGCCTCTGTGTGTGGCAAGCAAAGATGTGCCAGGCATAGAACTGCAAATCAATGGAGTGAGAGTGGCAATGTTGTCTCTGTGACATTGCTTTGAGTGTTCTGGGTCAGACTTTCACCAACTCCGCAAGCAATCGCTGAGCCTTACTGCTCTCAGTGTTGAGGTTAAAACCTACAATTTTGCAGTTTTACGAATGGCTGCAACCAATGAGGAGAACAGAAAAATCCATCATCATCATCATCATCATCATCATCATCTAGGTCAACTCACTTAACAACATTATCATTATCCCCAGCATGATCTTTTTAGTTCTACTCACTTTAAAACAACAATAACATCAGCAATAAGGAAGTGATGGCAGCTAAGTGGCTAATGACACAGATTGACAACCTGGGTGTGCCAAGTTCGAATCCAATTCATTCCACAGAAACACTTTCACTTAGGGATGTTGGCAACCTTCACGTGGTCCCTTCAATACCTTTTGAGAATTAAATCTAACTAGAGAGATATCAGGAGAAAGGAATGCCAACAATAATCATCTGATTTCATACAAAATGAATGAATGGTGATCAACAACAGCCACAAGAGACACGACAGGAAATTTGACATTTTGTCACATCGTCGTCTGGGCAGAAAATAGAGAATGTGGACACATGCACTGTGTTCCAAACATCCATGTCACTACGCAAGTCTGGGCACTTATGCCGTGCGAGAAAAAGAAAGTAGATCTCAGTTAAGTAACTGCTATGAATTAAAATAATTTTTCTCATTAGAAAGATATCAAGGAAACAAATGCCAACAGAATTTTTATCTGATTCATTCAAAATAAATGAATGAATGATACTCAGCAACAGTAGCAACTGAATGTTGTTTTTGCATATTTACTCTCGATTGGACAGAATCTCCAATCAGCAGAGTTTTTTTTCAACCAATCACAAGTGTGAAAAATTTACTACCTAAATTTTGTAGGTAATATAAAAAGACAAACACATATTTTAATTTTTTTTCCCTCTTTTTCAGTATTGTCCTTTCAGGTTCGAATCAGTAGCAGCTATTGACTTTGATCTTAGGGATACCGGAAACTTTCACCTGGTTCCTTCTCCTAAGTAAGCAATGTTTTTCTAGAAAGAATTTTAACTAGAAAGATATCAGGTAAACGAATGCCAACACTAATCATCTGATTTTATTCGAAATAAATGAATGAATGATGCTCAACAGTCTATCGTCCCTTCCCATAAAACATTCACAACAAATACTCGCCTAGCTAAACAACTGCCAATAACTTTCCTCACTCCTTATCTGTGCCTAAGTCTAGACAAAATTTCCATGAGCAGAATTTCTTTCTTAGAACTGCCCGTCTGTGGAATGCAAAACCGTTTGTCTGCTTTCCAGCTGGCTATAACATAGTTGTCTTCAAGTCCAATGTTAATAAATTCCTATTGTCGTCCATAGCCAAAGTAATATTTTTTTTAGCTCATTATATCAATTGGCTTCATGCCCTGTCTGAAGCAATTTCTATTAAAAAAAATACACAAACTGTATGCTGTGTTCATCACTTTTTTCTTTTATTGTATTCAGTAAGGCATTTGCAGCAAACATCCAACTTTCCCTTACTCTCTATCTGTGCCTAAAACTAAAAGAAAATTCCATCTGCATAGTATTTTTCCCAGAACTCCTTGTCTGCAGAACACAATAGCGTGAAGCTGCTTCCTAGCTGGCTATAACATGATTGTTTTCAAGCCTAATGTAAACAAACTCTTGATGAGTTGTCCTCTGAAATAAACTAATTCATCCAATTTCTACCATCACCAATCATCACGGTGTTGTAAATGACATCATACTTCTCAACTCCCTACTGACACTTATTGATTCTTATCCTTGAGTGGCCTCCGAGCCTTATTAATGAGTGACTATATAATAAAAAAAAGAAGAAGAAAAGAAACTTCTTAGATGCAAACAGCCATTCATAGCAGTAAATAAATAAAACAAGAAAAAAGAGAAACAAAACTATTGACCTTAATCCGACCAGTTATTAGCTGACGACCTATTTACAACTGCTTCATAAACAGGTAACCTTTTTCCGTGGCTCAGCTATAAAGCATTCATGAAAACTGATGCATGACAGGAGAGAATTTGAATGCTGACTAGACGATATTCTTTTTTTTTTTGTTTTTTTTGTTATTTGGGGTGGGAGGTCATCATTTGTCAGGGCCTGAAAGCTACCATAGGATAAGGATTACTGAGTAATGGGCAGATGGTGAGACAACACAGTGATGATCAGTAATGGTGGAACTTGGGTAAGATTTAATTATATAACAGTACTAGCCTCGGTGCCCGGCGTTGTCCGGGTGTTTGGAGGTCTGTGTTGAGGAAAAAAAAAACTGGTAGTAGGCAGGCAGGCTCAAACCCGTACCGCGAAGACTGTGGGAAAAAAAAAAAGGTGACGTCTTTGCTGTTGCGCCCATCGCCAAACCGGAAGTGACGTAGGTTTAAGTTAAGGCTAGATAATAAAAAAAAGTGGCCATTTGAGGGTAAAGGAATTAATGTTTTTAGCCAATTTTTCAATATTTGTCATCCGAAGGGTCAACTTCAAAATGATACTAATCTCGTGAAAATCCGTCGCCTCTGTCGAAAGTTTTAGGCATACATACATACATACATACATGCATACATTTAAACAAACAGGTGAGATTTATATTATAGAAGAAGCCGCAACAAGAATTTATTTTACAGTAAACTTGAAAATGACCATGTTATAATCAGCTGGGAAGCAGCCCCACGGTATTGTGTTCTACAGACAGACAAGTTCTAGGAAAGAAACTTTGCCCATAGAATTTTTGTGAAGTTTTAGGCATAGATAGAGATTTAAAGAAATTGTTGACAATTGTTGTAGCTAGACACATATTTATTGTGAATGTATTACAGGGAGGAAAAGAGAGGGGACCACAGATCAAAGCTCAGTCGAGCACCTGCCATGAAAATAACGGCAGAGCAGAGATACACTTGTAAAATCTCATCTGTAAGAAAGATGAAGTAGGGAAGTGAAAAATGACCTCGCCCACTAGATTCTGAAGATGATTTTGTACCCTGTCTAAGCAGGAAAGTGTACTTTTAGCAGATCCCCATCAAGATGTGACAATTGTTGCACTCCATTCTAGGACGTATTTGGCTCTTACATAGGCAGAGGATTGCGTCAGAAGCAAGATACTTCCTGGTCGAGTATTTCCAGTCTCTCTGTTCAGAGATTTGTCGGGATACCCTGGCACGAGGATACTTCTCCCTGATAGTAAATCCTGACCAAATATTTAAACAACGATAGCAGATCATTCAGTATATTCCCCTGTTTGCAGGGGAATATACTGAATATATATATTCAGTTAAATTTCTATCAAATAGAGGTGCGAATATATATATTCAGTTAAATTTCTATCAAACAGAGGTGCGAATAGTTATTTGGGTTATTCGAACTACTGTTCTCATCTTCAGCGTTATTTTCACATTTCAGCTAATGTAGCATTCAAATGAATCTTGTTGATCTCTGGAATATTTCTGTTGAACTCGGAATCAGCATGGAATTTTGAGCAGAACCTTTTATTTAATCTATAAGTGTGGTAGCATATAAATTCGCCAAGTTCGACAGAAAGAGTTCAACAAGAGACACTTGAAGACGGTTGGAGATTACACATTGACTGAAGCGTGAAAATAACGCTCAAGATGAGAACAGTAATTGAGATAATCCAAATAATTCAAATTATCAATCCTCATCTCAGAAATTCAGAAACAGAGAAAGGTTAGTTTGGAAGTCAATTTCTAAAAGCCGTCCAATGCATACCAGCATGTAAAACGAATGTTAAACCAAATATGATGGTGATAAAAAAAAAGTGGTGTGATGAAAATATGGCAAGGCTTGTTGTTACTCACTCAGACTTTGAGGACTGTTAACAAAACTCCAACCCCTGTCCCATCACCACAATGTTGCATCCCTGTGCTTGTTTTATAAGTATTTTACTTGAATGTGCTCTGATGAACTCACAGCACTTATGCCTCCTCGACATACATACTCCCGACTAACCTGACAAGCAGCAAAATCCCACGCCTTCATTGCAGAAAGCCTTCTACTCTGAAAGTATCTTCCCTCGAGCAGCTAGATTTTGTAATCCCCAATCCTATATCCTACTTCCCTGACTGTACTTGCATGCAGAAATTTAAATGTTATATGAATAGACATCTTGCTCCTCAACTTCCTTCTTAGAGTGTCCCTGTAGACATACCCCCTAATTTATAGTAGCGTCTCAGTGGCAATTTGCTTTGTTTGGGGTGAATATGAGCAAAAAAAAAAGTATCCCAGCTAGCATTTTTATTTAAACACATTAAGCATCATAAGGGTTCTTCATGTAAAATATGGTTCAAATACACACAATAGTTTGGGAGCTCAAAGATATTTATAAGTACTAGTAGAACCTGTGGAAATTCCACAGCGGCATCTTTCATATGTAATATATTGCTGCTGGACATTCTGTTGACATTCAGCATGAATGGAGATTCCACAATATTATTGTAGCCCTTTTGTTAAAACTGTAAAAGTATTTATCTAAGTAATCTGGTTAATGTAGTGTCAGAATATATCTGGTTATTACGATCTATCTCCAGTATCTTATAGGAGTCTGTGACGTTTCTATTCTATAGACGCCTGTCGTGAACAAAAAACCCACAATATTATAACACCTTTAGACAGAACAGATACTATCCTTGTATCCTAGCCAGAAGACCAGAAGGAATATTTCAGTTTCACATACGGCCCAAAAGCAACATCATTTTTTTTTTTTTTTTACATGGCATCTTCGGTGATTGGGAGATCCTATTTATTAAAACAGAGAATAGAATGTGATAACATACTAGGAGCATTAAATTAGTATATCAACATACTAGGAGAGGAGCATTAAATTAGTATATCAACATACTAATAATTTAATGTTTGTAATCCTCCACTTTAATAAACAGAATCTTCCGATCGAATAATTTATGATCTGGAAACCGTGACACACGTACGTACGTTGAAAGTAATACGGTATTAATATATAGGTTATAATCATAGTAGAAGTAGGGCAACAATAACAATTGATAATGACTTTGTGCGAAAACGCTTAATGATTAAATAATAATTGTGTTTGTCCTTGCCTTAGTACAACCGCAGCAAAGTAGTATCAGAGCTAACTAAGAAAACGGTTATAGTCAGTTAACGTACTTCCTAACTTCCGGAGAAGTAGCAACTGGAAACGGTGACAAGGCAAAAATCACTTCCTTCACTTTTATTGTTCTTCAGTAATTCTATAGTGAAACGATTTTATTGAAATAAAATATGAGAAAATAACATTATTGAAAAGTATACAATAAAAATTCAACAAAATTATACAGATAAAAATAACACAATTCGTCTTTATTTGCACTTTTAATAAGAAAATCAAAATATAAAAGTTTTTTTATCTTATTTGAAATTTTATAAAAAAAATATATGTTTATAAAATTATAAAAATGAAAGATTTTTTTTTAATTTTAAAAATAAAAGTTTTTATTTATATTTATATAATAAATAAATATATGTTTATGACAGTATGAAAATAAAATTACTGAAATCAAAATAACATGTGAAATTATCGAAATCAAAATAACAAATGAAATAATTAAAATCAAAATAACAAAATCTCAAACATCATAAAAACATATCCAATACATAATATTCCCAAAAAATAATTTAAAAAGATTTTAAAAAGTGTTTTCAATAATTCTTTAAAAAAAAGATTAAAAAAAAAACAGAATTAATTCCAATGATTCTTAATTAAAATAAGACTGGAAAAACTTTCCAATGATTATTAAATAAAAAAAGAACGATCAGAAAAAGGTAAAATAAAAAAAGAGTACATGCACAGGTGAGATATAGGCATGAGAGAAAAAAAGCAAAGGAACTTATTTGCCTTGTCACCACTTCCGGTAGTGTTATGCCGGAAGTTAGGAAGTACGTTGGCTAACTTTTTTTTTTCTTTTTTTTTTTACACAGTGATCACCACTTATCAAGGCCCGGAAGCCACTCAGGGATAAGGGTTATTGCAAGTACAGTACATTAGTGTGGAGATTTGAAGTGTTTACTTAAGGGGGCGGTTCATTAGGAATTTGTTAACGTTGGACTTGAACACATCCAAGTTGTAGTCAGGTGGGAAGCAGGCAGACGAAACAGAGTTCCACAGGCGTGCACTTCTAAGAAAGAAGCTTTGTTCATGGAATCCACGTTTTGATTTAGGCACAGATAAAGAGTGGGGGAAATTTTTCACAGTGGATTCAGCTAGACGGGTGTTTTTCGTGAAAGATTGGTGAGGGGGGACCAGAGATTGGAGTTCAGATGAGCACCTGCCATGCGAATAACGATAAAACAAGGATAGGCTCGCAACGTCTCTTCTGTGGGAGAGAGGTTGCAGGGTAGAGAAAAGGGCATTCCCCACTAAGCCACGAAGTCTATTTTATACTCTGTCAAGGCAGGATAGGCTGTTTTTAGCAGCTCCTGCCCAGATATGGCAGCAGTATTCCATCCTTGGACGTACTTGGCTTTTATATAGATAGAGAATTGCATCAGTAGTGAGATATCTTCTGGAGCGGTAGAAGGATCCCACCATCTTTCCAGCGACCTTGGCAAAAGATTTGATGTACGTGTTCCATTTCAGATCAGGAGTAAAGGACAAACCATCTCAGCAGAAACTATAACTAAGAAAACAATAGAGGAAAATTCCAACAAGTATTAATGATAGGAAAGAAGGTTTACTTAACAAAAGCTAAATTAAAAATAGAAATAGGAAAAACCTAAAAAACTAAATGTTTCACTCTCTGTTGCAAAGGCTTTATCCAGAGAAATAAAAGCTAAAAGTAGTACATAAGGAGAAGATACATAATTTTGGTGAATTTTGGTGAAATTATATAGTGATAGGACATAACAGATTTAGATAGAAAGGGAAGATATAAATAAATATATATATATAACTACTTAATTTACTCACATAAAATTAATATACGAAAGTATAGATTTATGCGTGAACTTTAAGTATTTACTTCAAAAGTGCTCAATACATAGGTAGAGCTAGTTAGTAATTTATAAAATATATATGGCGATTAAGCTACACTGAATATTCGGCGTTTCATCCACTCTAGGATTCCTCAGGCTAATGCGCGAATTCTGTGGTTGTTTATCGTTTTTATATGGTCCTCTTCTATTGAGGATTTAGTTAGCATATATGGTGCATATATGTATGTACACACACACATATATATATATATATATATATATATATATATATATATATTTATATATAAACTAACAATTAAAAAAAAAAACACTAACCTAGTTTTAAAACAGATCCTTTGTCCGATAAAATGCATGCCCATTGGCTGATAGGAAGGGGCGCAGTGGATACTAGATAGCTGATTGGCTAACTAAATCCTCAATAGAAGAGGACCATATAAAAACGATAAACAACCACAGAATTCGCGCATAAGCCTGAGGAATCCTAGAGTGGATGAAACGCCGAATATTCAGTGTAGCTTAATCGCCATATATATTTTATAAATTACTATATATATATATATATATATATATATATATATATATATATATATATATATATATAATAGAAAGCTGAACGTCTGTATATGTGTCTGATCACGAATAGGCTCCTATATAGTTGACTATAATAGAAAACTGATTACATATAATGATAGAAGATGTATCGAGACACAGGAATGGGTATGTTTGATCTGGCATAATGATGATTCATTAAAATTGTGGAGTCTGTGTACGCGCCTGGTCCACAAAGTATGGAAATAAAAAAATTAAAAATTAAAAAAAAAAGTTTACAAGTGTTTTTGATATAGATGTACATAAGAATACTTTGATAAGTATGTTTTAACTTAAATAGAGATGGTATAATAAAATTGTGGGGTCTGTGTCCACGCCTGGCCTCCATAGAATGGAAATAGGCACAAACTTTAATAAAGACTTTTCATATCTATCTGCGTAAGTATACTTTGATAATTATGTTTCAGTTTGAAGAAATATGGTATAATAAAATTATGTGGTGTTCGTTCGCGCCTGACCTCCATAGAATGGAAATATATCACAAAGTTTAACAGGGTTTTTTTAATATAGATCCACAGAATATTGTGATAAGTGTTTCCGTGTGAACAGGTATGGTATAATAAATTATGGCGTTTATCTATTTTTACTTTCATCATATTTTGCTTTGGTTTTGATACCCCCAAATTCGAAGCTATCTCTTTACAACCCTTTCTTTTCATAACCTATCATACTTTCATAAATCAGAGTCCATTTTCTGTAGGCTGTTTTTGAACCCAGACAACGACGGGTACTTTTGCTAGTATATATATATATATATATTTGAAAATTTTTCTGGGGGTACAGAATTTAATAATGGCTAAATACAGACCAATCAACATAATGATTTAAAAAATAAAAAATGAAAATAAAGGTTAACTAACTAGGTTTCGTTCCTCGCTCAACAGAGGAAAACACAATTAAAAAAAAAAGTCATGAATATGGCGGGGGGAGACAAAAAAACGAAAAATAAACGGGGGGGGCGGATTACATAGAGACTAAATTAAGTCATAAAAGATAGTCTTTTTGCTTGCAAAGAGAAGGTCTTAAAGGTTTAATAAAAATAGTCTCTAGAATTTTTTTTGAATGAAAGGGCAAGTGCGACTTACTCAAGATCGTAAACATGTCAGCACTGAAATTCATGGTAAACACATGGTTATTCATAATGTGGTCGCAAATCGCAGAACCATACGTATTATTCAGAACATCCAAGGGTGAAATATTTGCATAACGAATCTTTGATGGTACATGTTGTTTCAAACGGAAATCTAATCTTTGCGATGTTCGCCCAACATAGTGTGCACTGCAACTACATTTAAATAAATAAATAATAGAATTATTATGGTGGGGGTGGGGGGAGAAAATCTTTGCAAATGGACGACAACATAGGTCTAGTTGAAAAAACAACACGTGGATTCACTGCAAAATAACACCATTGCACAGACAAAGAAATTTGCTTAGTAAATCGGTCGCCGATGTTACCTAGCCAAGGTAGACGTAAGTAAACACGACATCTATTAACTATGATTTCTTTAGGTTTATAAAAATTGGAAACTTTCTCATTACTAGTAGTTTCAACAATATCTAAGAGGTAACCATTGTTACAAAGGGTCTTAGTAATAAGTTTAAGCTCCTCATCCAGATTAACTTTAGAACAAATCATCAAGGCCCTATGTGCTTAATTAAATAGTATCTTTGGTTTGTAGGACAAAAAGAGTCCCAACGCATATAGAGACCGGTAAAGGTTGGTTTACGTTAAACAGAAGTAAAAAAACACGAGGATATCTTGGACATAAGAACATCCAAAAACGGAAGAGTAGAATTCGTTTCCTTGTCTACCATAAACTTAAGGGCTGGATGAACGTTATTGAGGGACACAAAAAAAGCATCCGCATTCGTCTCGCTGTCAAATAAGCAAAAAGTGTCATCAACGTAATGAAAGTAAATGTCTGGTTTATGCAAACCAGATAATAGACTCTGTTCATGAAAACCCACAAAAGATATTAGCCAACGCTGGTCCAAATAGGGAACCCATGGCCACACCATCTTTCTGTCTGTACATAATATCATTAAAACTGAATTCAACCGACATTGTGGCGAATTACATCAATTCTACAAAAATATTTTCTGGAATTGGAAGAGTTAGAAGTTTACTCCAATATAGGGCGTCAGCACAAATATTAGTAGTCTCTAACAATGGGATGCAAGTAAAAAGACTAGAAATATCAAAAGAATACAAATTTGTATAAATGTTTATATATATATATATATATATATATATAAACATTTATACAAATTTGTGTTCTTTTGATATTTCTAGTCTTTTTACTTGCATCCCATTGTTATGCAATGCATCCCATTATTATGTATATATATATATATATATATATATATATATATATATATATACATATATATATATATATATATATATATATATATATATATATATACTATAATAATTATTAAATACCAGACGTACCCCTCCACCGTACTGTATACCGATACTCTATGGCTGACTGGGATAGCTTCCGTACATTCATATCTGATTTACCTCTGCACTCCATGTTTAAAAAGGAAGTGTCCTCTATAGTATCAGATCTGACCGAATGGTTAATTGTAGGCATTGACCAATTCATACCATCTAAAAAATTCCAACAAAAACCTAACAGCCAGCCATGGTTCTCCCCAGAATGTGCTGCTGCTATCGCGCACAGAAATCACATTTTCCATAGCTACCAACATAATAGATGCACTGAGACTAAAGCTGCTTTCAGGACTGCCAGCAACCACTGTAAAAGAGTAATAAAAAATGCAAGAGAGCTATATGCCCAGTCTGTTAAATCCAAGGTAGCTGATCAGTGGCTTGGTTCCCACCAGTTTTGGCAAATAACAAATAGGATCCTGAACAGAAGTGTGCGTTCTATCCCAACCATTATCAATGGACCAGAGGTCATCTCATCAGCGTCAGATAAGGCCAAACTATTTGCAAAGAACTTTGCAGCTAATTCTACCCTATGCGACGAAGGCCATCAACTCCCCATACTTCCTCCTATAACACAGAACAAGCTAGGTAACATACAAATACCCGTGCATGAGGTCGCCAAGCTAATAAAGAACCTAGATTCCAGTAAAGCAACTGGCCCTGATGGTATCCCAATTATAGTGTTAAAAAAGCTTCAACCAGAACTTGCTCCCATACTTACGAAACTGTTTAAGCGCACCCTTAAGGAGAAGTGCTTTCCCTGGAAGACCTCATCAGTTTGGCCTGTATTTAAGAATTCAGGTGATAAGTCATCTCCCTCTCAGTACAAGCCAATAAGTCTCGTGTGTGTTATGAGTAAGTTGCTGGAATCCATATTAAATAGAGAAATAGTCAACCACCTCAGCAGGAATAACCTTCTTAGTGACACACAATATGGTTTCCGCTCTGCAAGATCTACCGCAGATGTGCTGACGGTTATATCCCACAGGATTAGTGAATCTCTTGACAAAGGCTTCCTTTCTAGAGCAATTGCTCTTGACATATCAAAGGCCTTCAACAAGGTATGGCATAAGGGTTTACTTCACAAGATTTACAGCTACGGTATAACTGGAAATGTTTTCTCAATCATTAAATCATTTCTCTCCGATAGGCTCATAAGAGTAGTGGTAGATGGACAAAAATCGGAGGCATGCAATATAAATGCTGGAGTCCCTCAGGGGTCAACCCTAGGCCCAACTCTCTTCCTGATCTACATCAATGACCTCCCTAAACACATACTTAAATCATTTGTTGACATCTATGCTGATGACACTACCAACTACGGCAACACATCAAAGGCTGTAAATGACAAAGTTCTCTCTGATTCTCCTCTGATCTCGAGCGCGTGGTTCAGTGGGGGAAGATGTGGCTGGTTACCTTTAATGCATCCAAAACCAAACTCCTATCCTTACATCATCAACGCTCTGATCCCCATCTGGCATCAATTGTGATGGATGGCTCTCGTCTGGGTGAGGCCCCATGTTTTGACAAGCTTCTGGGTTTGACCTTTACTCCTGATTTGAAATGGAACACGTACATCAAGTCTGTTGCCAAGGTCGCTGGAAAGATGGTGGGATCCTTCTACCGCTCCAGAAGATATCTCACTACTGATGCAATTCTCTATCTATATAAAAGCCAAGTACATCCAAGGATGGAATACTGTTGCCATATCTGGGCAGGAGCTGCTAAAAACAGCCTATCCTGCCTTGACAGAGTACAAAATAGACTTTGTGGCTTAGTGGGGAATGCCCTTTTCTCTACCCTGCAACCTCTCTCCCACAGAAGAGACATTGTGAGCATATCCTTGTTTTATTGTTATTTCCATGGCAGGTGCTCGTCTGAACTCCAATCTCTGGTCCCCCCTCACCAATCTTTCACGAAAAACACCCGTCTAGCCGAATCCACTGTGAAAAATTTCCCCCACTCTTTATCTGTGCCTAGATCAAAACGTGGATTCCATGAACAAAGCTTCTTTCTTAGAAGTGCACGCCTGTGGAACTCTGTTTCGTCTGCCTGCTTCCCACCTGACTACAACTTGGATGTGTTCAAGTCCAATGTTAACAAATTCCTAATGAACCGCCCCCTTAAGTAAACACTTCATCAAATCTCCACACTAACGTAATGTACTTGCAATAACCCTTATCCCTGAGTGGCTTCCGGGCCTTGATAAGTGTTGATCACTGTGTAAAAAAAACAAAAACCTACAAACACTAGTGTTTCATCCTTTTAGGAATCATCAGTGCTGGGTGCCACGATTAACGCCAATCAAGAGATTTGAACCCCGGCAACAGAAGTCATGGCTGGCTTCATTAGCAAGGACCCGAACCATTCTGCTATCATCATATATATATATATATATATATATATATATATATATATATATATATATATTTGTATGCATATATGTATATATATGTATATATATATATATATATAACTACTTAATTTACTCACATAAAATTAATATACGAAAGTATACATTTATGCCTAAACTTTAAGTATTTACTTCAAAAGTGCTCAATACGTAGGTAGAGCTAGTTAGTAAATTATAAAATATATATGGCGATTAAGCTACACTGAATTTTCGGCGTTTCATCCACTCTAGGATTCCTCAGGCTTATGCGCGAATTCTGTGGTTGTTTATCGTTTTTATATGGTCCTCTTCTATTGATGATTTAGTTAGCCAATCAGTTTTCTAGTATCCACCGTGCACCTTCCTATCAGCCAATGGGCATACATTTTATCGGACAAGGGATCTGTTTTAAAACGAGGTTAGTGTTTTTTTTGTTTTTTTTTATTTGTTAGTTTATATATAAATATATATATGTGTACATGCATATATGCACATATATATACATATATATACATACATATATGTGTGATCGTTTATGCATATTCATGTTTATTTAATTTATTTATTTGTTTATTTTCTATTGTTTTTGTTGGTTTTAAAGCTATTTTGTATCGCTATCCTAGAGTAAATTTTATTTTGTGAACACAGTTATTTGCTATTTCTCTTCTACAGTTTAATAGATGTTGGCTTCTTTAAAGTACAGGATAGAAAATTTTTCATGAAAGCATAATCTACATTGGTCATCTAGATGCCTACATGTGGTAGCTTGTCTTATTATTTTCCATTCGACTACCGGCGAATGTCTGCTTTCTTTGAGTTCCCAGTATTTATTCGCTAGTGTTGTTTTTATACAGTGTTTTTATTGTTGGATGTACTTTTGTGGTCATAGTATCGGATTTTGAAATCTAAGGAAGTCATGCCTACGTAATATTTCTTGTTATTCGGGTTATTCGGGTTTTCTTTTGCAAATATTGTTGCCTGATAAACTACACTTTTAGTTAGACATTTATTTTTAACTGGTCAAAGTGTGCAGTGTCTACAGTTGTATTTATCTTGTATTTTTATTAGTATTTTTATTTATAGTATGGTTGTTCTTGGTTGGTTTATTATTATTATTATTATTATTATTATTATTATTATTATTTCTGCTAGTGTTAGTTTTATTTTTGTCATGGTGTTTACTTTTTTTATTGTTTATTTTGTTGTTGCTTACATTGTTTTCATTTAGTATTTTGTTATTATGTGCTTTAATTATCATCTCTAAATTTTCGGAACAACTGTAGGATAACTTTAAGGTATTTTTATTGAAGATTTTGTGTAAGGGGTTGGTTGCGGGAAAGTGTTTTTCAATAAGATCTAGAAATTTCTTGCCAAGTTTTGTTTTTAACATTTGATTGTATGGGGCCGTATACCAAATTATAGTTCTTTTTCTTCTATTTTTAATTTTATTATAGTTATTGGTGTTTTGTTGCTTATATTTGATATCGATATTTTTGTATCCCCTATTTTTTAGGGCTGTTTCGTAGATATTGGTTGACCTGTTAAATGCATTTTCATCGCTTGAGTTATTACTGAGTCTACTTACGATCGAGTTAGGAATGTGTTTTATAATTGATGGTGGGTGATTGGACTTAGGGTTTACGTAAATTGGAGTAGCATTATCTTTTAAGTAGGGTTCATATGTGTTTTTATCTAAATTTAACATGACGCCCAGGAAGTTTGTTATTTTTATGTTAGTTGATACGTCTGCTTTTAGGCCTAATTTTTTCATTTCCTTGTGTATGATTTTCTTAAAGTTTTCTCCTTTGACTTTGTTGGAGTTTTTTATTTTAGCTAGTCCGTCATCTCTATATAGGCCGATATCTGTAGTATTGAATATGCTTGTGAGGGTATATAGAATGAATAATCCCACAAGATCTGATGCCTCTGCAGAATCCCTGGCACCCATCGCCAAATCAAACAAATTTTTCATTTTAGTTTTTATCCATTGGTTATTGTTATTTATCAGAACTGATTTTCTACATTTTTTAATGATGTTGATTTCTTCCGAGGATATATCAGTGTATGCCTTGGCAAATTCTAGGGCAATGTTAAAAAGTTCTTTGGATATCGAGGGATAAAAGTCTATGATGTCAAACTGTATAAACGTACATTTATCTTGGTTTTCTATATTTTTAAACCAGGTGATTGCTTCGGTAGTATTTGCCCACTGGTTTAATTCTAGGTCTTGTTTGATTTGTTTGTTTACTCTAGAAAGTTTTGTTTTGCTAATTCTACCTATTTCTGGTTTAGTTGGGTTTATCAAGCGGGTTCTGGGATTATTATTAAAGTCCCATTTGTGGTCTTTAAGCAGAATGTATGCCTCTCTTGGTTTCAATTTGTCAACTTTATCGCTAATTTTTAATTTATCGGTAATTTGTTTACTTTCAGTATTTATTATATCTATGTAGTCGCATTCATTTGTGTCTAGTTTTTTGTAATGTTTTCTGTGATTAGTTTGTTATATTCTTGCTTATCTATTTTATAAAAGTTACTAGTTTTATTTGCTTTTACAAAGATTTTATTTGAGTTGTTTATGTTTCTAACGATTTTGTGTAGTTTCCGTTGGAAATTGTTAGGTTGATTGTGGAATTCTAAATTTTTAATTACGTTTAAAAGGTAGTTTATCAAACGGTCTACTGTTTTCACATTTTTAAGGGTTTTTAAACCATAGCTTAATCGCCATATATATTTTATAAATTACTATATATATATATATATATATATATATATATATATATATATATATATATATATATATATATATATATATAACATGTCTGGTTGAACACAACAAAGTTGTCATTTTTTCTGATTCTATTATAAATACACTTCCTCAACAACAACCACTCCTGATGGTGAAAGCGCTTGAGCAAATAGTCAAAAACTATGACTTGGTGCCATAATATACAATCTGTCTGCTGAAACAACAAAGACTGCCCAGCAAATAGAGCAAATTGCCTGTAGAATCGGAAAAAATGAAAACTCAATCGTGTTCAACCAGATATGTTTAGATAACGACTTGCCACAAAATTATATATATATATATATATATATATATATATATATATAATGAATGAATGAGAAAAGTCTATATTCCAAAGTTTATGATGTTGACCATCTTACATTTTATTCCTTTAATTCAGTTGACATTTACAGGTTTTGACAGTATCTGTTTTGTAGCACAAAATCAATCACTTAATTATTATATCAATCAGTGAATCTATTTTTTCCTTAACTCATCAGAAGAAATAGCAACTATCAATCCATCAAAAGGAGATGAAGTGCATTTTGACATGATTAAAAATCCGACAATTTGAAGAGAAGCTGTAAATATATAATATCTGCATATGATAAAGCTCTCACGCTCAAGATGGCACAAAATCAATTGACAACATACACTCAATCGGACTCTTTGACTGCATCTATATTCACAGAAAACAGAAGAAGAGGATGACCAGTCTAGGTGCGAAGAACAACCCATAGTAGCCGCACTCTCAGGACAGAAATGCTTCTATGGAAACCCAAGACATGACCGAGTGGGATGCTCCGCCAGAAATTCAGTATGTAAACACTGTAAGAAGAAGAGACATTTCACACATGTCTGCAGATCTCCAACGGCAGCTGCTATAAATTATGGTGAGTCTCATCTGGCTTCATCAATTCCTTCTTTAAATTTCTTAGGCTGTCTATCTCATTCGCCCTTGTTGAGAAAAATCAAAGATGACCCTATGAGGATACTCGTCGATACTGGCAGTTCTGAAAATTTCATCCATCCTGATAAAGTTAAGATACTCAGGTTAGCAATCTCGCTAACGTCTGAGAGAGTTTTGATGGCCAGCAGTTTCCATTCGTCCTCTACTCTTGGACATTGTGTTGTATCACTAAGTCTAAATGGAAAGGAGCACGATAATGTCAAGCTATCGATTATGGCCGACCTATTATTCTCAGGCATAAATTTCTAAACCAACATTTTTCAATAAAAATACCTTTTGAAGGATCCCTCCTCCTTCTCATTGTTTGTGGACTAATCGCCATTAAAAATGTCCCTTCTCCCGCTCTCTTTACAAACCTAATCTCAGACTGTCGCCTAATAGCAGTTAAATCCAAGAGACATATTCTTCCCAATGCTTAATTTATTAAATCAGAAATAATCCATAAAGGAAGGTATTTTACAGCCCTCTTAATTTCCATGGTGAGCCCAAACGCTTGCAGTGTCTCCTGAGAATAACAAGAAGAGCCTTGTTGTGGATTACTCTCAAACAATAAACCAATTTACTCTCCTAGGTGCTTATCCTCTTCCTCTGAATGGTAAATGAGATTATTCTCTTCTCCTGAATGGTAAATGAGATTGCCACTTACCAAGTGTTTAGCACTCTTGATCTAACCAGTGCTTATCATCAAGTTGCCATCAAATGGGAAGAACGAAAATACATTGACTTCAAAGCTTCTGGATCCCATTACCAGTTCTGTTGAATTCTGTTTGGAGTAGCCAATGGAGTAGCAAATTTCCAACGAGTTATCAATGATAACATCAAGAACACTTCCAAAGAACTTTCGCCTACATCGACAATGTTACAGTTTGTGGAGAAAATAGGCTAAACATGATACTAATTTTAAAAGTTTTATGAAGGCAGTGGCAAAGTATGGACTAACACTGAACGAAAGTAAGTGTCGCTACTCTCTTGCTTCTGTAGACTTGCTTGAGTATACTATAAGCAAAGGTTCAGTGAAACCAGACTCTGGAAGGCTCAAAAGATTGATGGACTTGCCTTTCCATCAAGACTTTCCTTCTTTTCGATGAGCTATGGGAATGTTTTCTCACTATTCAAATAGGATATCTAACTTCTCTGAAAAACTGTCACCTAACCAAAATTACCAAGTTTCCCCTCACTAAGGAACAAACCGACGCCTTTAAGGACCTGAAGAAAGAAATTTCTAAATCATCTCTAATAGCCATAAACTCTTCTATCCCTCTTGAGGTTGAAACATGCTTCAGAATACACCATCGCTCCCTCTCAAACCCAGAATTCTTGGCCAGTAGCCTTCTTTTCAAGAACTTTAATCTCCATCGAGCAGAAGCACTCTGCAGTTGAAATTGTAGTCTATGCAATTGTAGAGATGATTCGAAAATGGCAACATTAACGACTTTGGAAACATTTGTCTCTTCTATAGTTCAACCCCAAAAGAAAGAGCAAAATAAAAACTGAGAAGATAACGAGATGGAAGTTAGAACTTGCCTATTTTAGTTATGATTTTGCCTATCACCCAGTGAAACAAAATGTTGCTGCAGACACCTTGTCTTCAATTTGTTCTTCTACCGCCTCTGGTGACAAATTACACTCCTTGCACACAGACTTATGCCATCCGGGGGTAAACAGGATGCTACATTTTGTCAGAACCAAAAATCTGCCATATTCTGTGAAAGATGTAAAAGGAGTTATGAAGGCCTGCTGGGTCTGTTCCAGAGAAAAACCTAGGTTCCTTAATAAAGTGCTGAAAAAAAAGAACTCTTTAAGTTTCGCTTATGCTCTCCAGAAGTAAGTAACTTCCCTTGAGCTTTCTTTCTTTCGTTAAATCAACTGCAGTACTTGTAGTGGATTGTCCCTGCCTAGTAAAATAAAATTTCTTTTAGGCATCCTCAGACTTGGGCTTTTTCATTATAATATCTATCTATCTATCTATCTATCTATCTATCTATCTATCTATCTATATATATATATATATATATATATATATATATATATATAGGGTGGGGCCAAAATAGCAAGTAACAGTACTTGTTAAGTTTAATCAAGACATTAAAAAGTGAAAAATAAAATTTATATTGTACGTACTCGTTATGAAATGAAGTTATCGAAAATCACTTAATTTGATCAAGTAGTTTTTTCTTTACAGAGGAAAATCAAACTTTAATGAGATCAATCGTGTCACGGCCATCTTGTTTATTTCATGGATAAGGAAGGGGGCGCCAGGGGAGATAACTATTTTAGTAATTAGTCTGGTACTTGTTTAGTTTAATCAAGACATTGCAAAAATGAAAATATTGAAAAAAAATTGCATTGTACATACTCGTTATGGAATGAAGTTTTCATAAAAAAAAATCATTTAGCAGAGGAAAATCAAATGTTAATGAGATCAGTTGTATCGTGGCCATTTTGGCTATTTTGTGGACGAGAAGAGGGGTGCTAAAGGAGATAACTCCAATCACCGCTTAAAGTTTGTCAAAATTTGACAAGATTATTTTTGAAACATGGGCAGAAAAAATATCTACATAAATATATTTTTTTTTCATTTATATTACAGTTTCTCTGTCCCTTTTTAATCCCTTTTTTATTTTGTCCTTTGTTAATAACTTTTTTGTTTAAAGGCACCCCCTTCTCGTCCACGAAATAGGCAAGATGGATGCGACACGATCGATCTCATTAAAATTTTATTTTCCTCTATAGAAAAAAACTACTTGATCAAATAAAGTGATTTTTTGTATGAAAACTTTATTCCATAACAAGTAAGTAGGATATCACATTTCTGAATTTTTAAGATGAAGAGTGGTTATTCGCAAGGACCTGTGGTGCAGTGGTTAGAGTATTTGGAAAAATCAACTGTAAAAAATGTGTGTGAGCGATTGAAAAATACATTTGCAAATTACTTAGGACCTCTATCCAGTCATGGCTGATGGAACAAGAGTATGCTACCACTGTGAAATAAAGGTTTTCAGTTCAAAATTCCATCCAAATTAGTGAGTTCGACAGAAATACTCCCGACTTTGACAAGATACACCTGAAGAAAGTCAGAGGTTACATCGACTGAAACGTTGTGAAAATCACACTCAAGATGAGAACAGTAGTCTGATGGATCCAAATAATACGACATACAATATCATTTTTGTTTTCAATATTTTCATTTTTTAATGTGTGGATTAAACTAAACAAGTACCCAAATAACAAATGTTTTAAAAAAAATCATGAAATACAAGATTTTGTTGAAAATGAGATAATTTATTTATCAGTTTATTCAAAAAGGTTTGCCATTTTATAAAATCAAGTGTGCAAATATGATATCTTTGTGGTGTTCATTTGCGGTGATGTAGGTATAAATGTTCTTACTATTCTTGTTGTCCCAGAAGGCTTTTTTTCTTGCAGTGTGCTTTCTGTGCGAAGAGAATGAACCTAGTTTAGAATTGTGTCTCTTTTTGGAACTGCTTGATATTTTCTCTGTACAGCTATGATTGGTTCGTTTTTATATGTAGCTCTCGTATGCAAAACACTTATGTTAAATTGTCCACATTTGGAACATTTATCTGAAACAAACAAAATAATTTATGATTACATTATAAAATGGCATGTCTTTGCAAAAAAAAAAAAAAAAAAAAAGGAATTGGTACCTATTTAAAGTATTTCTAATAATATAGTGCAAAGTAATAGCAATTTCAAAAGCAGCTGTTACTTCTGCCTCCACCCACTGTGTGTGTATATATATATATATATATATATATATATATATATATATATATATATATATATATATATATATATATATATATAAAGCTGAACGTCTGTGTGTGCGTGTGTGGTCACAAATAGGCTCCTATATGGTTGACTATTATAGAAAACTGATCACATATAATGATAGAAGATGTATTGAGACACAGGAATAGGTATGTTTGATCTGGCAGAACGGTGGTTCATTAAAATTGTGGGGTCTGCATTCGCACCTGGTCTACAAAGTATGGAAATAAAAAATTAAAAAATTAAAAAAAAAACGTTTACAAGTGTTTTTGATATAGATGTACATAATAATACTTGGATAAGTATGTTTTAACGTAAATAGGGATGGTATAATAAAATTGTGGGGTCTGCGTTCGTGCTTGGTGTTGTGAAGGAACATAACTGGCTATACACCGGTTACAAACTGTATATATATATTGGACTGTTTGGCAGACAGCGGCAGACAGGGGCAGACAAGCAGTCGCAGTAAGACGGATAGTCTTACGTGTTGATTATCAGACTTTCTTCCCCATACTTGTTACTATGTACTTCTATTTACCTTAGGCGAGCAGCCTTACGTTTCTGTATTATAAATAAACCCCATTACACATACCACTCGGTGTAACTCACGTTTGTCTTTATTTCCTAAGTATTTAGGAATATAACAATGGCGACGAAAGGATGTTCTTTCTCTTAACAGAGATAAATTACCGTACCAAGGACTGTGTACAATGCAAGGATTTTTTGTTTTACGAAAAAAACAAACTACACAAGGATTTTTGACCACGTGCGTCAATGAATTTAAAAATTTTTTCCTACCTAAAGTAGCGAAAAGTACGGATTTTTCTTCGTAAAGAACTCACAAGAAATTATAGAAACATGTTCAAGGTAAAGTGGAATTTATATTTATTTTGACAAGTAAAAAAAAAAAAAAAAAAAAAAAAAAAAAAAAAAAAAAAATGGTCGCAAGTTGAATTCGAAACTACACTAAAGGATTACGAGTTTCGAAAGAAAAAATATAAATACAACGACTATTGTACCATTTTATGCCACGTGGGAACGGCAGCCATATATTTTTTTTTTTGGAAAATTAATTGTTTGTTATTGCCTTTATATAAATAATTGGAACTATTTGTCGTGGGAAGTAAGAAATATTTTGTGTATGAACTTACGTTGTTGAAAAAAAAAAAAAAAAAAAAAAAAGAATTATTTTACAAAGCCTGTTGAATTACTATGGATGAACTTTGTTGAAACGTGTGGTGTCTGCATATTGCTACTAATTTACGATATACGTAAATTTACGATTTTTCTTTGGAATTATTGTGTAGAATTCGAAAAGACATTTTTGTACTAGAAGCTAACATGGAACAATTAGCAGAGTTAACTAAGGCTCTAGCCCTTAGCATCCAGGAACAGACAAAAATGACTCAACAATTTTTAGCGCAACAACAACAACAACAACAAATTCAACAACAACAGCTACAGCAACAGCTGCAACAACAACAAGAAAGAACACAAAAAACTTTAGAGGCACAACAAGAACAAACAAACATACTACAACGACAAATGTCGACACAGCAAAAGAATTTAGAAAAGCTAATTCTAACGTCGACCGGGAAGAAGACTAATTTTTCTGCCGAGGGTATTTCAAATTCACTAACGGAATTTCGTTACTCCCCGGATACTGGTGTTACTTTCCCTGCATACTACAGAAGATACGAAACAATTTTTACGAAAAGATGTTTAGACTGGACCGATGAGGAAAAAGTTACCCTGCTACTACAAAAACTGGGTACTGATGAAAACACCAAGTATGCAAATCTAATTCTACCAAAAAAACCGGAGGAGGTTTCGTTCGAGGAAACAATTAGTACCTTGTCGAAAATATTTGATAAAAGGGATAGCCTATTTCACTCTAGATACAAATGTTTGAACATTCAGAAGGCAGAAGCTGAAGACTATCTAGAATATGCTTGCACTGTGAACTGTTTATGCGAATCATTTAAATTGAATGAAATTTCCGCAGACCAATTTAAATGTTTAATCTTTGTACAAGGTCTCACAGCACCAAGGGACAAAGATATACGTTCACGGATCCTAACAATTATGGAGGCGGATCCTAACATAACATTGCAAAAAGTCACTGAAGAGTGTCAACGTCTGATTAACATAAAGAAAGACAACACTCGCATTGAAGAGAAAAATATTTTTAAGGTGCAGCAAGTAAAAAGGCAAGGGACCACAAGAAAGTCCAGGTTCCAAGAACACAGGATCCTTAAAGGATACAAAGACCCAAAGCTAAAGTGTAAATGTTGTGGTAGTTTAAGACACAACAATAAGACCTGCTGGTTTAGGAACAAAATATGTTATGAATGTGGTCTCAGAGGTCACAAGGGAACATACTGTGCCCAGAAGAAAAGACAAGGGACCGATAATGTAAATACGCTTCGCATGAATAAAGAAAAAAGCTGCGAAAGACGGAAATATGTTGATGTTCGGATAAATGGACATCTGGTTACATTGCTTCTGGATAGCGGTGCAGATATTAGTATTATAAATGAAGATATATGGAAAAGGATAGGTCGACCTGAATTAACGAAAACCAGAAAGACGGCGAGAAGTGTGTGCGGCAAAAGATTAGAGTTCAAGGGAGAATTAAAATGCAAAGTGACATTCGCTAACCAGACTCATAAATCCAAAGTGTACGTCGTACCAGGAAAGAATACATGCCTGTTTGGGGTAGATTGGATTGTCCTGTTTAATTTATGGGAGAAACCCATAAATTCGTTTTGTAACGTTTTAACTGCAGAAAAAGCAAACCAAAGGGAAGACTTCCTGAAGGATTTGAAAACTGAATTTCCCAATGTTTTTGCCGAAGGACTAGGACTCTGTATTAAGACAGAGGCAAAATTTGAATTAAAGAAAAATGCCACTCCAGTATTCAAACCTAAAAGGAATGTGCCTTTTTCAGCGATGGACGCAATCGAAAAAGAGTTGGATAGACTTCAACAACTGGAAGTCATTGAAAAAGTTAACCACACAGATTGGGCAAGTCCAACCGTGTATGTAAAGAAAAAAAATAACAGAATAAGGGTCTGTGGAGATTTTTCAACGGGTTTAAATGACTGTCTATTGGACCATAATTATCCCCTTCCGTCCGCAGAAGATCTGTTCTCTAAGCTTAACGGAGGAAAAATTTTTTCTAAGATAGACCTCTCAGATGCTTACTTGCAAATTAAGATCAGCGATGAATGCTCCAAATACTTAGGCATAAATACTCATAAGGGCATTTTTAAGCTAAAGAGGCTTCCTTTTGGATTAAAGGTTGCTCCTGCTATTTTCCAGCAAATTATGGACACGATGCTGGCAGGGTTGGAATTTTCAATGGCCTACCTTGACGATATCCTAATTAAAAGTGAAAATTTGCAAGATCATAAGAAGCATGTAAAAGAAGTATTCAAAAGAATACAGGAATTTGGTTTTAAATTGAGCCCAGAAAAATGCGATTTTTTTATGAAAAAAATTAAATATCTAGGTCAAATAATCGACAAAGAGGGTCGAAGACCGGATCCACAAAGGACTGAAGCAATTGAAAAGATGCCTGCTCCAGATTCAGTGACAAAATTAAAATCGTTTTTGGGATTAGTTCAATACTATGCAATTTACATCCCTAATATACATAATTTAAGAGCTCCTCTTAACGAGTTACTGAAAAAGGGTGTTAAATGGAACTGGAATAAGGAATGTGAATCTGCTTTCCAAAATATCAAAAGATGTCTACTGTCAGACTTAGCATTGGCACATTTCAATCCAGAAAAGGAACTAATACTAGCAACGGACGCCAGTGATTACGGTGTTGGCGCTGTATTACTTCACAAGTATGAGGATGGTAGGACAAAAGCTATCGCCCATGCTTCAAGAACGTTGGTTGCAGCGGAGAAAAATTACAGCCAAATTGAAAAAGAGGCGCTGTCGATAATATTTGGAATTACAAAGTACAATCGATTTCTCCATGGACGATCTTTTATTTTGCAAACCGACCATAAACCCCTACTTACCATATTTGGATCAAAGAAAGGCATTCCCACACATACTGCGAATCGATTACAGCGATGGGCTGTAACCCTCTTAAACTATCAGTTTAAGATGGAACATGTATCCTCAAAAAAGTTAGGACACGCAGATGCATTATCACGGTTGATCCCTAAAAGAAGCGAAAGTTTCGAAGAAACGGTAATTGCTGCGCTTAAAGACGAAAGTGAATGTACAAGTTCAATGTGTAATATGATACGTGAACTTCCGGTAACTTTCGAAAAAATAAAAAAAGAGGCAGTAAATGACATTTTCATTAAGAAAATGAAAAATCAATTGGGATGGATAAAAAAAAATAAAAAGGTAGATCAAACAACGCCTTTTTCCATCTGTGAAGATGTGCTCATGTATGGTGAGAGGATCGTAATTCCACTAACGTTACAGAGGAAAATTCTGAAGGAATTTCATACAGGTCATCCGGGCATTTCGAGAATGAAATCCCTTATGAGAGGATATGTGTACTGGCCTGGTATGGACAAGGAAGTTGAAAAATGTGTCAAGACATGCAGAGGATGTCAATTAGCAGCTCGAGATCCTCCAGTAAAAACGACGCCATGGCCAAAGACGGACCTACCCTGGTCACGTCTGCATATTGATTATGCGGGACCTATAAATGGTTATTTTTACTTGATTATTGTAGATTCTTTTTCAAAATGGCCAGAAATATTTAAGTTTAGACATCCAACAGCAAAAAACACTGTGAGTGCGCTTAATGAAATTTTTAGCCGTTTTGGAGTGCCAAAAACCTTAGTGAGCGATAATGGAACAGCATTTACTGCTCATGAATTCAAAGAATTCTGTGACTCACTAAATATTCTACATATGACAACACCTGTGTACCATCCACGATCGAATGGGTTGGCCGAAAAATTTGTAGATACGTTTAAAAGGGCACTTATGAAAAATCTTACTACGGACACAGACGAACAATGTATTCAAACATTTTTAGCAATTTACAGGGTGACACCAAATCCTAATAATAATGTCAATTCTTCCCCGGCTGAGCTAATGTTTGCAAGAAAGATAAGATCTGTCTTCGATAGGCTGCTACCAGAGAAAAAGAAAGTTTTCAAAAAAGAAAACCTTAATACCAAGTGCTTCTCCCCAGGTGAAAATGTATATTTCAAAAATTTTCAAAATGGACGAAATCAGTGGGTTGAAGGTATTATCAAAAAAAGGATTGGGAGCATGGTCTATACCATCCAAGGATTAAGTTTTGTCTGCAAAAGACACAGAAATCAAATACGTCCCAGACTGTCTCCAAATGTGGAAGAGACACCAATGGAAACATTGTGCGATATTTTTGATATACCAAAACCAGCGTGTGTACCGCAAACAATGAATATTTCGCCTGAACCGACCATACGGGCTGGACAGAAACCTTTACCCCGGGTAACACTGACCAGAAGGAAAAGCGCAAGAAAGAGAAAAGTTACCAGGAGATTAAGCCCTGACCCTAAAAGGAAGAGGTATTTAAGCTAAAATCAGGAAGATTTCAGCTTCAGGGGGAGGTGTTGTGAAGGAACATAACTGGCTATACACCGGTTACAAACTGTATATATATATTGGACTGTTTGGCAGACAGCGGCAGACAGGGGCAGACAAGCAGTCGCAGTAAGACGGATAGTCTTACGTGTTGATTATCAGACTTTCTTCCCCATACTTGTTACTATGTACTTCTATTTACCTTAGGCGAGCAGCCTTACGTTTCTGTATTATAAATAAACCCCATTACACATACCACTCGGTGTAACTCACGTTTGTCTTTATTTCCTAAGTATTTAGGAATATAACACTTGGCCTTCATAGAATGGAAATAGGCACAAACTTTAATAAAG
Source organism: Euprymna scolopes (assembly GCF_053919585.1). Lineage (NCBI taxonomy): Eukaryota > Metazoa > Mollusca > Cephalopoda > Sepiida > Sepiolidae > Euprymna > Euprymna scolopes. The sequence goes on from NC_136512.1 coordinate 66,984,979, forward strand.
ACTTTTCATATTTATCTGTGTAAGTATACTTTCATAATTATGTTTCAGTTTTAAGAAATATGGTATAATAAAATTATGGGGGTGTTCATTCGTGCCTGACCTCCATAGAATGGAAATATGTCACAAAGTTTAACAAGGTTTTTAAATATAGATCCACAGAATATTGTGATAAGTGTTTCAGTGTGAACAGGTATGGTATAATAAATTATGGCGTTTATCTATTTTATTTTTACTTTCATCATATTTTGCTTTGGTTTTGATACCCCCAAATTCGAAGCTATCTCTTTACAACCCTTTCTTTTCATAACCTAACACACTTTCATAAATCAGAGTTCATTTTCTGTAGGCTGTTTTTGAACCCAGTCAACGACGAGTACTTTTGATAGTATATATATATATATATATATATATATATATATATATATATATATATATATATATATATATATATATATATGAGAGAAAAGAAATTAAAACTGCATTGAAATTTACAATCAAATTTATTTTTCGACTGAATACTCCAAAAAAAAATTTACAAAGTCCTTATTCCGCAGAGTTTCAAAGAATGCTATTCTTGCTATTATTCTCATAAGTGGACAGAAAGAAATAAGCAGATTATATTTGTAGCAACGCTAGAATTTGCTGGTCACGGCATTAAATGAAACTGCAATTTATTATAGTCCTAAATTGCAAAAATGTACATGTCCTGCAAAAAAAAAAAAAAATGCGTAAAAAATTTAGGAGATGTAAAAAAATAATAAAAACGAACTGGGCATAAAATTGCAGCTTGCATGAAGATGATTCAAAAGTGAAAATAAATCTTTAGAAAGAATCATTATATATATATATATATATATATATATATATATATATATATATAGTAAATTGCATTCATGATGATTTGAAGAATTCCAACTAGTCAGCAGAATCTTGGATTACATGAAATTCTTTTCCACATTTACTGATACAAGCACCATAACCAGGGGATTTGGTTAGTGGAAACTGCAACCTGTAATAAATGATTACTTGGAAAATTTGTTTTTGTCTAATCGGCACTTTGCTGATTTCTTCATTCTTATATATATATATATATATATATATATATATATATATATATATATATATATATATATATATATAATTTAAAGGAGATTAGAACAATAGTCTAAAGAGCTGAGTGTATTTTAATGTAACAGTGAAATTACTAGTTTAATTAAAATACAGGAAATAGAAAGTGCTCGTTGTAATTTAGATATATAATAAGCTCGATAGTTAAATGTCCTAGAGCTAATTCAATATTAAGTAATGTGATTTATAATTTAAAAATTAAAAAAAAAATTTTTTTAATTTAAAAATCAAATTTTAATCAAATTAAAAATCAGTTTCATAAGAAGGAACAACAACAAAATCAATTATCTGTACGATCGTTTCGGAAATCCGTGCTTTTTATTGTGGTATACATGAAGTTATGTAGAACAATTATATATAGTTTTTTTGGTAAGCACGGTCTCCTCATCAGCAAATTTAGGAGGATTTTTATTGAATTTAAAAGACACCATAAATAAACCTAGCATTAAAAGTAAGGCAGATGAATCTGAAAAAATTGAAATAAAAGGTTCGGATTTAAAATTTATAAGAAAATTAATATGGGTTAGAGATAGAAATGAGTAGAAAAAAATATATATTTTTGAATTTACATAATAAATTTGATTTAAAAATATATAGAGATAGTCACCTTTTAGTTTAGGTAACTATCTCTATATATTTTTAAATCAAATTTATTATGTAAATTCAAAAATATATTTTTTTTTCTACTCATTTCTATTTCTAACCCATATTAATTTTCTTATAAATTTTAAATCCAAACCTTTTATTTCAATTTTTTCAGATTCATCTGCCTTACTTTTAATGCTAGGTTTATTTATGGTGTCTTTTAAATTCAATAAAAATCCTCCTAAATTTGCTGATGAGGAGACCGTGCTTACCAAAAAAACTATATATAATTGTTCTACATAACTTCATGTATACCACAATAAAAAGCACGGATTTCCGAAACGATCGTACAGATAATTGATTTTGTTGTTGTTCCTTCTTATGAAACTGATTTTTAATTTGATTAAAATTTGATTTTTAAATTTAAAAAATATTTTTTTAATTTTTAAATTATAAATCACATTACTTAATATATATATATATATATATATATATATATATATATAATATATATATATATATATATAATATATATATATATAATATATATATATATAATATATATATATATAATATATATATATATATATATATATATATATATATATATATATATATATATATATATATATATATATACATATACTTCATTTGTTCGATAAAATGCATGCCCATTGGCTGATAGGAAGGGGCGCGGTGGATACTAGAAAGCTGATTGGCTTCTCAATGAACAATTTTAAATTTTACGAAAATGAGTATGTATGCTGCAGTTTATGAACAGTAACAAATAAACTAACAACATAGCATGCAGTCAGCATCCATTTGCAATAAATGTTTTCTATTTGAAGACATTGGGGAAATCTTTTCATATTTCTAAAATTTTTCTTGTAAACATAGAATATTTCAAGGTAAATTATTTTACAAACGGCTAAATCTCACTTAAATCTGTTTATTGCATCAGATAGTCCATAAACCAAGAATTTAAAAAAGTATATACTTTAATATGTGAGCTTTAGCCTTTTGGAAGATATTTTGCAATTTATGCAGCAAAAAAAAATCAACCGATTTGGATAAAAAAAATGTACAATTTTGGCATGTTTTATTTGCTGGAAATGTTCATTTATTATCAATTTTATGAGTTAAGTTAATTCTCAACATTAACAAATCTAACAAAATAAGTAAGGAGTGTGTTTTTAAGGATTTTCTTCTATTTTTGAGAGGTTTTCTGAAGTTGGTACAATTTTGCTTATGAAAAACTGAACCTAACCAAGGTTGCTGATTCATGCAACTTCAAAATCTTTTTAAATCAGTAAATGCAACGCCTCCCTCGAGTAGGTGGCTAGGACTCTTATTTCACTGGATTCTCGGCACGTGTCGTCTAGGCTCCTCGGAGGTTGTTACATAATCTGGTATGCTGAAAGCGAATACTGAAGCGGCAGGCAGGAAGAAAGACAACGATTGTAGTCTATCTACAAAAGTTTAATTCTCATAAAATTATGTACAAATGTTTTTAACATGCTCATTCAGATTTTGTAAGTTCTTTTCAAAGTCTCAACTCTCTTCACAGACAGCGACCGACGGATGGATGAGGTGGGAAGGGGTCACGTCCCTTCTCTACTCTGATCTGAAACTCTCTCTGCTCTTCTGATTAATTTTCGCATGACAGTCGTATATATAGTAAGGTAAGTGGATGGGGTTGGAAATTCTCCCCAGCCAATAGGATTTCGCCATGAAATCTCCACGAAATCGAAAGCCCCAGGCCCCTGGGTGGGCACCGTTCCCACACTGAAATTCTCTCACCAATTTCAAGGACAGATGTCAATTCTGACACCCGACCCTGGGTTCATGTAAGGCCAGACAAGGTTCTAAGTGAAATTTCCTGTCGTCAACTTTTAGCCGTAAAAATATATTTCTCTGGTTTTCAAACAATATCTATTTTGACATGAAATAAAATATGTATATATTTATCTTCTCTATCTTAAATCCTTGGGTTATCTGGCGTCACCAGGGAATACAAAGCTACCTCAGCGTAGTTCTAATGCTCCTTAATGGGGGATTACGTTACAAATGATGCAATTGATATTATTTTTTGTTTTGTTTTGTCAGAAATTTACTTTACTTTTTATTTATTAAATTCAGAAAGTTAAAAGAAGACATCAATTTTTTGCCTATTTCCACCACTGGATCCACTGTGGCAGGGTGTGTAATTTGAACACTTGAACATTTTCTTGTAACGCAACAAATAAACGTAATCTTAATCTACATTTTATTTTGTATATATTTTCATTCGGCTTCTGTCATCGATTCAATTCAAGTTTGAAATCGACTGCAACTTTTGATCAGGTGGTCTTATGTCCTCCATTGCTCGGGCTATGGCTTCCATCAGAGAGGATTTGATGTTATGAGGATGCTTATTAACTTCTTTTTCAACAACGCCCCACATGTAATAATCTAAATGATTAAGGTCTGATGAGTTAGGAAGCCATAAGTTTGTTGTGACGTAATCATGAAAATTCTCAGGCATCCAACTCTGGGTTTTGAGAACTTTATGGGATAGTTGCTGAATCTTGTTGGAAGACCTAGGCCCTTCCATTAGCCACATTGTCTATCCAAGGCTTTACAGTGGTTTGAAGAATCTTGACATAGGCATCTGCATTGATTCTAAGGCTCTGTGGAAAAAAATGAGGAAGCATAGTGTACCCTTCACCGCTAACAACACTGAAAACCATCACTGATGCCGGAAACTTCATGTACATAACAATTGGAACTTCAGTTGGGCCCATTCATAGCCACCTATCATTTCTTCGACTGACTTTTTGATTCTGGTCAAAGTTTTTTTTCATTTGAGAAAAACCAAAGACACTCCTGCTCTTCTGGATGCTTCAATTTGCTTAAGAGTTGTTTTGCACACATTAAATTGTAGTGGAATGAGAGACAAAATGGACGGTCACATTCAATGCTGCCAAGACTAAACTTGTTTCCTTCAATAATTACAAGAAACCCTCTCTACCACCAATAGCAATGGCCAAAGACTCTTTATCTGAAAGTACTACTTTTAAACTCCTCGGCCTCACGTTCACAGGAAACATGAGTTGGAACAATTACATTGAGAGTATTGCCAGGACCGCTGCGAAGAAGGTAAGTTTTCTCTACCGTGCTAGAAAGCTACTAACGCCAAAAGTATCCTGTACCTCTATAAGGCCACCATTCGCCCATGTATGGAGTATTGTTGTCATATTTGGGCTGGTGCATCTGCTACTAGTCTCTCGCTCCTAGACAAGGTTCAAAAGAGAGTTGCCAACCTGATAGGTCCTGAACTGTCATCTAAGTTTCAGCCTCTATTCCATCGATGAAATGTTGCATCCCTCTGCCTGTTCTAAAAGTATTTTAACGATGAATGCTCCGACGAACTGCAAGCACTTGTACCTCCTCAACGTAAATACCCCCAACAAGCAGCTAAATTCCACACCTTCACAGTAGAGAATCCCTAGATGTAAGAGAGCCTTCTACCCCAGTAGTTTCTTCCCCAGAACCGCTAGACTTTGGAATTCCCTTCCGGGATCCTGCTTCCCCAATTGTACTGACATGCAGAAGTTCAAGTGTAACGTGAACCGACATCTTGCTGCCCAACTCCCTACATAGTACCCCTGTAGCTTATGTCCCAGATAGTAGCCCCCTACATCAAAGTGGCGATGTGCCTTGTTTGGGGTGAAAATGTAATAATAATAAAAAAAATAAATTAAACGATTTTCTTGAGTTTTTGCTTGCCTAAGAACGTATGTTTTGTATCCGAGGTCTTGATGATCAAAATTCCTTATTGTTCTTTCAGACACTTGAAAATCTTTGGCAAGATGGTGCATTGATGTCCCAGGATTTTTGTAAATCATGGCATGCACCCTTCTGAAAAGCTAAGGTGTACAGAGTAAGCCAGAACGTTGGCACTGCTGTTTCTTTTGCTTGTGATCAATTCATCACTGTTGTTTTTATTTGGCTCCTTTCTAACTTTGCAAACAAAAAATCTGGTGATTTTTAGAAATCTTGCAATTTCTGAATTGATGTGTTTCACTTTTATATACACTATTACAGCATGTCTTTTGGTTTCATTAGTTATCTGCAATGGGATCTTCTGAAAAAAAAATTAATTGGTATATTTTTAATTTAAATTACAAAAATATAAGCGCCTTCAAATACCTCACACACCCTATATATATATATATATATATATATATATATATATATATATATATCTTTACATAAGCAACAAACTACTGCTTATGTAAAGATAAATGTAACCTGCTCTACTTCTGTATTGAGCACTCTTGTATGAACCTCGTCATATTTCACTGATTACCCTACCTTTGGAAAATAGCAACCTCAAATTTGGAAAATAGCAACCTCAAATTATATATATATATATATATATATATATATATATATATATATAAATATGCATGAATAAAAAATCAACAAAAATATATAAATGTTTATATCTTTTCTGTATTTATTTTCTATGTGTTGACGTGTAGGAATACAAAACGTCTTTTGAAAAAAAATAAGAATATTTCTTTCAAAAGCACATAATATTCGACTGATCCTTCGGTTTTCCTCAGTGTGAATGATGGAAACATAAGTGTAGGGTGGGCAGGGTTAGCAGCAGGAAGAGCATGGGTATAGCCAATAAGAGTAAGATCTATTTAAATGTGATCCTTCCAACATTTTTGACTTGGAATGCTCGGCAACCTGTGTGGCCTCTATTCAAAACCAAGTCTTTCATAAAAGTTTGAATTTGACCCACATACATCACACAAACATAATGTGTATTGTGTGCTATGTGGATTTGTCCTTAATTGTTTGTTTGTGGTTGTTGAATTGTAAGCGGAACTCTTAGCCTGTTTCCCCCATTTAGTTACGCTTTGTGTATCTGGTGCAATATATTATGTAGACTACATTGGGACTGTCGCAGGTTAGCAGGGGGAGTTTAAGTTGAGTGTTTGTGCCTGGAGGTGTAAATGTGTCTCATTAGTATTAATGTGTTTGCACACTTTGCACCTGGGTTTGTTGCATGTTTTGTTTCCTTGAGGTGCGATAGTGTTGTGCATTTTTGTGGATGTTAGTAGTGCCCATAGATTCAGGGCTGTCTTCTTGCACTGAGTGGAAGTGTGTTGTATATTGTGTTGAGGGTGGGATCATGCTGTAGTTGTCTGAATACCTGTTTAAGGGGTTTGTGAAGTTTGTCCGTGTTATTGTTATCGTCAAATAGTATTTTTGGGGTGATATGTTGCATTTGTATGTAAGTAAATTTAGCCTGCTTATATATTCTGCTTTCCTAATTGATTTTTTAATTATTTTAAGGGGGTAATTCCTATGAAGGAAGTAGTTGGCCACAATTTCTACTTGTTTTTCGTACTCAATCAGGTCTGAACAGATTCGTTTGACACGTAGGCACTAGCTGTATATAATAGATTTTTTATATTGATAGGGTGGCAACTATTAAAATTAAGGTAACCGTGGCCATCGGTGGGTTTGGTGTAGAGTGATGTGGTGATGTGATTGTTTGTGATGTTTACTAAAGCGTCTAAAAATGGGATGTGTGTGGTGGAGTGTTCTCTCATGAATTTTATGCTGCTGTGACAGCTGTTTATATGTTGATAGAAGTCCATCAATGCCTCTTCGCCATGTAGCCAAATGGGAAAGATATCATCTATGTACCTATAGTAGTGTAGTAGTTTTAAGTGGTAATTGTGAATGTATTTCTGTTCAAATATGTGCATCTATATGTTGGCATAGCTGGGAACCATTTTGGTTCCCATGGCTGTGCCTTTAATTTGTAAATAGTGTTGGTTGTTGAATGTGAAGTTGTTGTGTGTTAAGATGAATTGTATAATGTTGCATATGTCATTAATGTTTGTGTCTTGTAGGTTTGAGTGTGTAAGAAATTCTTGCACGCAGATATTCCTTCCTCATGTGGGATGTTGGAATAGAGTGAGGACACATCCATAGTCACAAGAATTGCATTGTTTGGTATGGTCTCTATCCTATTTAAAATTTGTAGATAGTGTGTGGTGTCCTTAAGGAAACTGGGGATGTTTGACAACAGTGGGTTGAGAATGTTGTCTATATACCCCGAGATGTATTCTGTGAGGGTTCCAATACTCGAAACGATGTGTCGGCCAGGTGGTACTATTCTGAGGGTTTTAGCTATGCGGTATGTTTCTGAGGTTTCATTAATTGGTGCCTCAGTGTTTACTGTTTAATTATCTATCTATCTATCTATCTATCTATCTATCTATATATATATATATATATATATATATACTAGCAAAAGTACTCGTCGTTGACTGGGTTCAAAAACAGCCTACAGAAAATGGACTGATTTATGAAATATAATAGGTTATGAAAAGGAAGGGTTGTAAAGAGATAGCTTCGAATTTGGGGGTATCAAAACCAAAGCAAAATATGATGAAAGTAAAAATAAAATAGATAAACGCCATAATTTATTATACCATACCTGTTCACACTGAAACACTTATCAAAATATTATGTGGATCTATATGAAAAAAAACCTTGTTAAACTTTGTGACATGTTTCCATTCTATGGAGGTCAGGCGCGAACGAACACCCCATAATTTTATTATACTATATTTCTTCAAACTGAAACATAATTTTCAAAGTATACTTACGCAGATAGATATGAAAAGTCTTTTTTAAAGTTTATGCCTATTTCCATTCTATGGAGGCCAGGTGCGAACGCAGACCCCACAATTTCATTATATCATCCCTATTTACGTTAAAACATACTTATCAAAGTATTATTATGTACATCTATATCAAAAACACTTGTAAACGTTTTTTTTAATTTTTTAATTTTTTATTTCCATACTTTGTGGACCAGGCGCATACGCAGACCCCACAATTTTAATGAATCATCATTATGCCAGATCAAACATACCCATTCCTGTGTCTCGATACATCTTCTATCATTATATGTGATAAGTTTTCTATAATAGTCAACCATATACGGGCCTATTCGTAACCAGACACACATACAGACATTCAGCTTTATATACATGTATATATATATATATATATATATATATATATATATATATATATATATATATATATATATACAGGGTGACCCCCCCAAAAAACGGGCCCCAACTCTAATTAGGCCCCGTTTCTTAGTGTTTTGTCCGAATGAAATGAAACTTTGGTCATAACTAGTTTATTATATTCAAAACATCACATCAAAACACTAGGGTCTTTGGCCTTTTTTTCTCCATTCTACAGCATATGTTCTAGATATACTTTCTATGTTTTTTTTGGGGGGGGGGTTACCCTGTATTCTCACATCCCCACACATGTATATATGAATGGAAATGTATAAAAAAGAATACGAAAAGTATAAAAGCTTATAACTTTTCTTTATTCGTTTTCAATTGGTGACGTGCAGGAATAGCAGTGTCAGAAATTTCGTGAAAATAGTGAATAATTCCACCCCATCTTTCCAAGCTTATAACTCCTCGAAAAATGTAATTCAAGCCCTAATTTTTTTTTCAATTAAAGGAGCAAGGACCAAGGTTTTATTAAAAAAAAACAAAAAAAAAAACAATGTGTTTTTTTTTTAAAAAAGGTTTTAAACTTCGGACTTTACAGGTAAATTTCTAAAAAAGGGATTTCTTTTTGTTTTAAATTTGAATATATTATTTATTGACCTTTTCTCTTCAATTTGTGATATATAAAACTATTAAACAAATTAATTATTTACTTTTTAAGAGAAACTTGAAAATGTGTGACACTTACACAAATGGGGGGGGGGCGTGAATTTAAAAAAAAACGTTTGTCTAAAATATTATATTCGGTTTATTGGAAAGAACATAAAATTTCACATTGACCCTGAAAATATCGTAAAAATAGAATCAATAGAAAAATTTTGATAGATTTTTAAAGTTTAAAAATTGAAAAATATTGAGTTCGGAAAATTCATTACTGTTTAAAAAAAAATATATTTCTATTACTTTTAAAACAACTGTAATAGTTTATTTTGGAAGTATAATCCATAAAGAAAATAAATAACCCATTTTTAACAGAGAAATTACGAGATTTTTATATTTTATGGTCTTTTTTATATTTTTATGGTTTATAGATTTTTATATTTTTATGGTTATGGAATTGTCTTCCGTTTTCCTGCTTTCCGGCTGACTACAATATGGTTGTCTTCAAGTCTAACGTAAATAAGTTCTTGATGAGCCGTTCCATATAAGTTATCAAATTTAACAAATTTTCATTACTAATGATTATTATATTATCCAATTTCTACTGTACACTCTTTAACCCTTGTCCTTGAGTGGCCTCTTGGCCTTGATAATGAGCTGATACCTATGAAAAAAAAAAAAAAAGAAAAAGTCCAATGTGAACAAGTTCTAATTGAATCGTCCCCCTAAGTAATCCAAGTTTCAAAATTCCCACTGTTTACTATGCTAAAATCACAATGACTAATGTATACCTATTAACCCTTATCCTCGAGTGGCCTCTGGGCCTTGATAAGTGGTGACACCCTTGTAAAAAAAAAAAAAAAAAAAATTTATTCGCAGTTTCGTGTTAGGGGTGTCAAAAATTCCTACAAAAATTCTGATACTGCTAGTACAGGAATACAAAATAATATGAAAAAAAAATTAAAAAACTTTTTTTACAGGTACATAATTTTCGACCGAAAGTAAAAAAGGGGAATGGAAAAGGAAGGAAGGGAGGAGGAGGAGGAGGAGGTATAGCCAATGAGAAGGTGCCACGTCAGTTTTAAATATATACACATATAAGTACGCACATACACACAGTAGATATACACATATAAACGAAAAATTAAAAATTAAACAGTCAATAAAAATGAAGAAACGCGCCTTAACTGTCCAATCTTTTGAATTCTAACGATATTATTTATTCCAAGAGAGAACAGGAATTCAAAGGATATAAGACGTTATGAGGAGAAACGCTATGATGCTTATTTGTAAAGCATCGGCTATTTCTCGTTCGAAAAAGAACGAAAACGTCGTTTCCAAACTGAACTGTTGAAAGACAGAAACGAAACGCTACTTTTCATTAATTTACACATACGTATACAAACAAATACGCACATGTACAAATATATACACATATATGCATATATACACACATAAATGTATGTATATATACACATATACATATACTAACAAATACACATGCACATACATAAATGTTTGCGCATATATTTATATGTAGAGACAGCTATACATATATACACAAGTTTACATAAGCGAATGTAGGGAGAGAGAGAGAGAGAGAGGGAGAGGGGAAGAGAGGGACGGGAAAAGAAATATAGGTGAGGTGTGCGAGAAATAAATACATATATATATACATATACGGTAATATGAAGAAAATTAACACTTAAAGAAAATGTGTTTTGAAAAACACACACACATACATGCACACACATACACATATACCCACATATACAAACATACATATATATATATACATATACATACACATACATATATACACATATACTGACGTGTACATACATTTTCAGGTACATATACACATACACTCGCATAAATACATACATATATGCGTACATAATACGCAGACACATACACATGCATAGACTAATGTGTATGAGAGTATAAAGAAAGAAAAAATTAGGGAAAATGTGAAGGTTTCGAAAAGAGTTAGAAAAAAAAAGTTTACCCCATATATATATATATATATATATATATATATATATATAATTAAACAATACCTACAGACACTAGTGCTTCATATCACTTATCAGTGTAAGGAGTGACACTTTCTGCCGATCATGAAATTTGAACTCAGCCATGAAGCCACCTTTTGTTCCATTTGCCGAGCCTCTACCTGAAGTCCACCAAACAAATGTCACAGGAATGAAAGGAATTAAGAACTATTAAACGCCAAATTTGGGCAAATACATTAACAATTTAGAGTGTTCAAACGAGCAGAATGATTCAACATTGCATAGACACTAGTTGAGTTGACTGTCTTTTAGTTATTATTCCGTAGACAGTGCTAATCCTTAAGTATTCTTAAAAGGGCTTCATAATCATAATTGAACAATAATTATTCTTTATGCCTGTAGACACTAGTGTTTGATGTTTACGCAATCATCAGTGTAGAGGTAACATTGCCTGCCAGTCATGAGATTCAAACCCAGCCACGATACCACCTTTTGCTCCATTTGCTAATATATATATATATATATATATATATATATATATATATATATATATATATATATATATATATATGTATATATATATTAGGTTTCCTATATTTTTACAGTAATCAATATTTTTGTAAAGTGTACATGAATATAGTAGGCTTCTATGCCATATAGTAGATACAAAATAATGGTGAAAGTATACAAAACCATAAATACAATAACAAGAAATCATCTTTTTGTATGGATCTGCATGGTACGACATTTGTTGACCTGCTCGATTCTGTTGTTGGCATTGGATTCTCTAATTCAGGGTTTCCCAATATGGGCTCCACAAAGCCCTGGGGTTCCATGAGTAAGTTTGAAGAGCTCAGCAAGCCCTTTCTTAAAGAGGACCAAATGCTTTATATGGAAAAAATTAAATGGCTGCAAACATTCAATTATTGATCTTTTTTACTGAAAAGAGATATGATATATAACTGCAGGAGTAAAGAGTTTCAGGAAGTTTCGTAAAAAAATAAAATAAAAAAATAAATGGACAAAAAAATGCAACAATTTTTGATTAATCAAAAACTAAAAATGGTTGTAAGTACAAAAATATAATAAAATCATGAACAGAAACAACTAAATAAATAAATGTTAAACATTGAAATTAATGGTTTCTTTTTTTCATATTTATTATAGAAATGATCTTGTTAGTGCTCTGCGAAAAACCTTTGCCCAACGTAGGGGCTTCATGATGTTCTAAAGTTTGGGAAACCCTGCTCAAGTACTCGCGTGTGAAGCTTGCCAACATCCATAGTGAAAGTGTTGATATCGATTCAAAGTTGGCATATCAGATCTTCAGTTCATATCTGTTGCCACTTCACCATCACCACCTCCCATACCAATCAAATAATAAAACAAGATGAACAGCAAAAGTCAGAATATTAAGTTTAGTATCAGTTGAAATGATGTTGCCTCTCATTGAAGATGATTAATTTTAAAAGTGTTGGCTGAAAGACGTCTTAGTAGAGATTTTTTTTTTAATCTCTCCACTCCTCTCCCTCCTTATTTACCCCTCCTTTTGTCTAATGTGTGTATGTGTGTGTGCTTTTTAACATTGAATTAGAGTAAAGGAGAAAATTAAATTATTTCTGAAGTGTCTTTTAGTTTCCGTTCGTGATCACACTTTTTTTTCTTTAATAATATATGTTGAAACTATAAAAATAAAAAAATAAAAAAATACCTCAACAATTAATAATAATAGTATTGCACCCAGTATTATTCCAATGTTTAATAAAATTATCTACCCCCAAAAATTCTTTTTAAATAGATTTATAAAAAAATGTAAAAATGAAAAAGGTTTTTTTTCCGAAGAATCTGTGAAATTTTAAATTCCAGAATTGAGCAACAAGTTGTTATAAACCATGAATAAGAGGCAAATAGTTTTTATTAACATTTTCTTTTTAACTTTAGTCTTAAATTTTTTTAAGTAAATAGTCTTCCCCAGCTAAGAGGTATTTTATAATTAGTAAAAACTAAACTTTTATTTTAGTCCATTTTTAAGGTCCATTTAAAAAAAAAAAAAATTATGGAAGTTGCTCCACACAATACTTGAAATCATTTGATGTAAATAACTAACCAGAACAAAAGGTGATAATCTATAATATAAATCTCACCTGTCTGTTTAAATGTATGTATGTATGTATGTATGTATGTTTATATGTCTCGCAAAAACTTTGGACGGAGGTGACGGATTTTCACAAGATCGGTATTATTTTGAAGCTGACATTTTTTTGCAAGTTATTCAACCCTCACGCCCACGACGTCGCATAAAAGGCATTATTCCGACTGCCCATTATGTCACAACCACAGTAGGCACATCAGTAAGGCAAATTGTTGGGGGGGGGGGTTCACCTCTTTTTCCTCTGCTGCATTACGTGTTCAAGCCTGCTTACTGCTCCCTTTTTTTTTGTGCTCGCAATTTTCCCTTTTTTTGTTCAATTAACACCCTTATACACACCTCCACTTTCTTTTCTGCCTTTGTGTCACAGGTTCAAGCCTGCCTGCCTGCCTACTACAACTTCTTTTTTCTTTTGCTCAACACACACCTCCAAACACCCAGGCAATGCCGGGCATCCAGGCTAGTCTTTATTGAAAAGACCAAAGGTATAGGTAGGAGGAAGACAGTCAACAAAAAGAGAGTTTCATTTGTCTGCAGTTTTGGGAAAGGACCTGTTGGAATAGGATGATGTATTGCAATGAAGTATTACAACAGCGAATTGATGGAGACTATTAGACCAACAAGTGCAACAAGCTGGAACAAAGGAAGCAGGGAATAGATCAGACAATTCTGAAGAATACATGCTGTAGTAGTATTTATAGAAAAGACTGAGACTAGCAACATCACGTTTGTGGGAGAGAGGTTGCAGAGAAGAAGAAAGGTTGGGACCGATCAAATTATAGATATATTTTAGAACCTTATCAAGAACCTTCAAATGAAACACAGATTCATCAACGCAAATATGACAACAATACTCCATTCATGGTCTGATAGTATATTTACAGAGATAGAGAATGGCCTCAGGAGTGAGGAAGTGTTTAGAGTGATAGAGAGCATCAAACAAAATAAATATGAATAGCACCAAGAGAGCGCCAAACAAATAAAAATTAAAAACTAAAATGACTTCACAGTACTCTGAGCACTACCGGATTGGTAACAGCTAGTATAGCAGTGTAATTCTCGTTCTCTTATTTTAACCTTTAGCGATGTTTCTGACAAAGGAGGAAGAATTGCTGTTTTCTAGGTCAGAATCTATTCCAGCTAACATTTATAGTAAGTAAGTTTTTGACCTTGAAGTAGTATTTTTACCTCCTTACATCAATTGGGGTCATACCTTGTCCGGAGTAATTTCCATAAAAAAATATGTTTTGATTGTTATGGGAAAATAGTTAAACTCGCATCAATTTATGACTACCATGCAGCAGTTGGAATTTTTTAATATTTTTGCTCTTAAGCTATCTCACCCCTCTCTTTCGTGATCCATTTTTTCTAGAAGGATAACAAGAAACAGTTAAAAAAAAAAAAAACCTTGATCTAGCATAGAAATACAAGGTGCCATAAATAAGTTTCCAGGCTTTTTTGTACAGGCATTTAAAATTGTCGTGGATTCAGTATGTTATTGCTATACATCTTATGAGATGACTGACCAATTTTTATGATTTCAGGTTCAAAGCAACAGCTACAGCAGGAATTGGAATACACCCTACTAAAGCCTGGTTGTCAAAGCTGGTGAATTTCAAAAATGCAATCTGGACGTGAAGACACTTTAGAAGAACGATATGCAATAAAATTTTGTTTTAAATTTGGAAAAATTGCCACAGAAATGTACGGAATGCTTCAGACTGCTTTTGGACCATCTTGCATTAATCGAGCATCAGTTTTTGAGTGGTATGAGAGATTCAAGGAAGGCAGAGAATCTATGAGTTATGATGAGAAGTGTGGGAGGAGTAAAGAAGTCAGAACACCAAAGTTGATTGGCCAAATAAAGAATTTCATAGATAAGGACCCTCGTGTATCTATAGAGACAATAAGTGCAGAGTTTGATGTCAGTGTGGGAACTGGGTACTTATGCAGAGAGTGATCCGGACGTAACTCACCGGACGCTCGGCTAACCCCGTAACACGACGTCAACAGCCGGAGTTAGCCGAGCGTCGACGATGTAGTTCGACGGTTTTCAACGAGCATCGCCGATGTAGTTCGACGGTTGTCGACGCTCGGCTAACTCCGGCTGTTGATGTTGTTTTACGGGGCAAGCCGAGCGTCCGGTGAGTTACGTCCGGATCACTCTCTGCATAAGTACCGGGAACTGTACACACAATTATTCGCGAGGAACTGAGGATGCAGAAAATTTGTGCAAATGCACCAGCCCACAACTCCATCTTTGTCATAGACAATTTGACCAAAATGGGCATCAAGAGAGTTTCTTATCCTCCCTATAGTCCAAATGTTGCATACTGTGACTTTTGGTTATTCCCTAAGCTCAAGGAAACCTTAGAGGTTGTCATTATGAGACAATTTAGGAGATGAAAGAGGCTGTGATGAGGGTTATTGACATGCTCACACAAAACAACTTCCATGAGCCTTTTTGGAAGTTGTTGGAATGGTACAAGATTACTTTGAAGGGAAGCAGAGTTTCATGCAAGTACTATCAATACAAGTGCCCATAAAAAAAGTCTGGAAACTTATTGAAAGCACCTCATACATACTTTAAAACTTTAATAGATTGACAGCTGACAAATAAAACTGAATGTGGCTGTGCAACAGCTGAACATAAATTCATGCATTCCAATTCATCATTTGCCAATTAATAATATCTGTCCTGAATAAATAATTGGTTTCCCTAAAAGTACCAAATTTTTTTTTTTGGTTTCTGAATTTTTGAGATGAGGACTGATAACTTGTATTATTTGAATTATTCGTACTATTGTTCTCATCTTGAGTATTATTCTCTTCTGGAGATTGAACTTTCAATACTGAGTGCAGGAGATACTAAGAAATACAATCACAAATTACTAAAGACATCTATGGCTGAGCGAATGAGAGCCTACTATCTCCATAGACTCATCAGTTCCAAATCATGAATATCTGTCTTGAATAAATAATTGGTTACTTTCACGGCAAACAAAATGTTTTTGCTTTTGTTTTTTGTTTTTTGTTTCTGAATTTTTGAGATGAGGATTGAGGATTTGTATTATTTGAATTATCTAGACTAGCGGGACCTGTGGAAATTCCAAAGGGTACTCATTCATATTTAATATATTGATGTTGGCATTCTGGAGATGTTCAATGTAAATGGAGATGCTCTGATATTATTGTAGCTTTTTGTTAAAACTGCAAAAGTATTCATCTAAGCTAGCACAAACACCCGGCAAAGCCCAGTTATAAAGTACGCTTAAATATGATATTTCAATTCTTGCAGATTTCGTATATATTATTATAGAGTTAATGTTCTATCGATTTTTATATATTATAAAGTTGCGATTTCAAAAATAAAACATATCTATATTATCAGCTTGAATTAAAACCGAATCCCAAACTTATGATAGAACATTAACTCTTTAATAATATTTACAAAATCTGCAAGAATTAAAATATCATATTTAAGCATACTTTACGATCTGGCTATACCTACTAGCTTGGATAAATACTTTTGCAATTTTAACAAAAGAGCTACAATAAGATCAGAGCATCTTCATTTACGCTGAATATCTACAGAATGCCAACATCAATATATTACTTATATGAATCAGTCCCCTGTGGAATTTCCACAGGTCCCGCTAGTTAAGAATTATTAATATCAGTTTTATAGTTTTTTTTTAAAGAATTATTGAAAACACTTTTTGCGCTCTTTTTTTCATTTTTTAAGAATTGTTGAAAACATCTTAAAAATTTTTTTTTTGAGTAATAAGCTATATAGTTTATGAAGCAAAGCTAGCTACGGAACTCTGCATCACCAAAACAGTAATGAAAGACCTATTAAATGATTTGATTACAAAAATATTTAATATAAATTTATTTTTATGCTTTCATAAACATATATTTTTTTTATTATTTCATGAAGAGATATTTCTTATAAAATTTCAAATAAAAACTTATTTTTAAAAATTTTGTTATTAAAAGTGAAAATAAGGACTAATTGTGTTATTTTTTATAATTTTGTTAATTTTTATTGCATATTTTTCATTAATGCCCTTTTCTTATACTTCATTTCAATGATTCGCTTCACAATAGAAATACTGAAGAACAATAAAAATGAAGGTACTGATTTGCCTTGTTTCCGCTTCTAGTAACAGACACACCAGAAGTTAGGAAGTATGTTAGCTGACTATAACCAGAGAATCAATAATTGTATTGGAGTCGGGAAAAATATTGGAATAGTTCCATGACTAATATATAATATCAAACTTAATTCACATCCTCTGCCAACATGGTTCATATTGTAAACTTCCAATTTCTGCATATCATTCACAGAGAACTCAGCACAAGGCCTGCCTTGAATTGGATACTTTTTTTTTCTTGCTCATGTTCAGTCCAAATAAGGCATGGACAATAAGCAGAAGATCATGTTCACAGGAGATAAGCAAGATTACAGTTTACATTACATTTAAACTTTTGTATGTCTGTACTGTTAGAGAAGCAGATAACGGGGAGAGAATTCCAAGGTCTAGCAGTCCAAGAGAAGAAACTATTAGTAAAAGGTGTTACATCCTTGGTCAGGGTTTAATTGCACAGCAGTAATTTTAACTCTAGCACACGGACTTAAGGTTAATGCATGCACCCGGCTTAAATAAGGGTAAGAGAATTTACCACCAAGGATGGCTACATGGCTGGTTCCCAATCCAGTTGAGTGTAAGCAAATTTAATCGTCTATAGAATTTTCCAGAGTCTCTAATCAAAACAGTGAGCAGCGAGCATGCAAAAAAGCGGCAAAAAACTTTCAATATATGAGAAGGCCGGAAGCAGAAATATAGTTTATATATTTTTTTTTTCCTTTTATATAGGCTTTATTTATCTTTTTTTATGCATAAAAACAAACAAACAAACAAACAAATAAACAAACAAAAAATAACCCAGGATTGAAAGTGGCAAAAGAAAAGAGTTCATTGAGGACAGAAAAAAAAGAGTGGTTGCCATTAATTCCAGAAGAAAATGGGGGAGGTTGGTCCCAAGATGGAGTCAACGGTTTGTTTAAAAGTCATTTTGGTGGAGGTATAGAGGAGGAGAGATTCACAATCCTGTTTCTCATGCAAGTCCATATCGAGGCTTTTTTCCATTTTGGGGTAATATGTTACCACATATAACATTTCCTTTTTTTTTTTTTTAAAGCTTCATTATCTTCTCTGTTCCTTTTCTTTTCGGAGCCCAGTAACAAAAAAGGAGAAACAGTCGTCGCTGTTCATGGCTAACTCGAAGGCAACTGTATAACGTTTTCTCCTTTTAAAGGTATCATTCATTTTTTTCATCTCTCACTCTCGTCTCTCGTGAGCCAAGAAAACGAAAACCTTGCCTTTCCTCGCCGAAAATGCGAACCCACTGATTCGCTTTCTTTCTTTTTCCTCTTTCTCCTGCCTCCCGCCGCGAATCCTGACTGATTCCCTTTCTTTCTTTTTCCCTTTTTGCTGCTGCTAGTGTTCACTACAACCATGGCATGATCTCACACTGACTCCCAACAATAACTTAAACATGGCAGCGTCACATTGCAGTCGTTTCCACTTTACCACAGACTTATGTTCACTGTGTCTTGCATCCACTCTGTAGTTTTCTTCCCACAGCCTTTGGACCGTGACATCCCCTTCCTTAAATAAAAGAAAATGACGAGGAAGATATGAATTCTCTATTCCTTTATTCCTCGTCTTTTCTGCATAGATATTTTCCTCCGGATGCAACCCATTGTATTTCCTATTTCTTCTTCTTTGTTTTTTTTTTTCCTTTCTTTCTCTTCCTGGCTGCACATTACCTATTTGGGTCTTGCGACTAACAGTATAGCCGGTTTATTATTAGGTTCAGATTCTTGACCAGGCCTTGGATTTCTGCAGTAACCACTTCTAACCTCAGTGGGTTTGTTCCTTGCATGTTTTGGTTTGGACTCCTTTCTGCAGTCACTCCATCATGTCTAGCGGGTGGCGCTTTCTTCAACCCATCGGGGAATCCACCATGATAGTCCATCCGACGGTCGATGTGACGCAACTGGGTTTTTCGCCACTTGTTCGCCATATTTGGCCTCCGCTTGGCTTTTCCGGTATTTTCGACCACGCGGATGTGTCTATCCTGCTTATCAGGCCTCTGCACCATGTACGCTTGTGCCTTGTTTTGACGGCTCTTTTCCTGTGGATGAGGTATCTTCATTTTTGCGTCATTTCCCAGCAACAGAGATACCCCTTCTATTGATATAATTGCTTTCTTTTTTCTCTGTCATTATTATCATGATAATGCGCTGGACGGCTTAAATAAATTGAATTCCAAATAACCAATCTCTGACTAAGTCTTTATTCATCCCTCTTTCTCAAGTCTATTTTTATCACTTCCTCCCATGTTTTCATTGGCCTTCACTTGTGAATAGGGCTTACTGTTTCATGCTGGGTTTATATAATTTGTATGGTACATATACAACTATGAAATGATCATCTTTGTGTGTACACATGTGTGTATAGCATCATGTGTGTGTGTGCATTTGACATACATACAGTCTATAAGGAGATCTTAGGACACATACCTTTTCCACTTTTTTTGGTCGGTGCTCCACACAACGGTTGCACTTCCATCTGGAAATCAAATCTTGCATGTTCCTAAAACACGACTTGTTTATTATTATTTGTAGACAGCTTTTCTTCAGAATCTTCCTCATTTCTGGAAGGGTCTCTGCATCGCGGAATCGATTCAGATCTTTCTTCTTTTCCGTTTCCTCATCTTGACTGCAAGACTCTCTTTCTGAATCTCAGACTGTCTCTTGCTCTCTAACTCTAGTTCTTACTAGTTCTTTTGTTCTGACTAAAAACTCATGTGTATCCCTTCCTTATATATTGAGGTTGTGGAGTGGCCCTCAACCTAATTGATGTTCCCATCTGCACAAGGCTGCACCAGCCGACCCGTGAACTCTCAACTCACAGCTGCACTTGCCTGTCGGATTGAAAACATGTCATTGAGTTTGTCAGCCTTAATCTTTGACACTCATGCATCAACTTGATGCCATCAAGTTGTTGGTGCTAGGTGCACGTTATCCACATACTGAGCATATAACACTGCTACCTTACCTGTTCTACATTTACCAATCCAAGAATTCCCATCCATTATTTTAACGTAGCCATACCATCAAAGTTACCTGGCCTGTACACTGTCTAAATTTAATTTTTCTGTGAGGTAATCAGAACTAAGCTTGTCTTTAAGACTCACACATAATGCATATTATGCAATGCATGTTCCCAACCTTCACGAGCTAGATTTCGCTTCCAGACAGCACTACACTGCATACACATGCACGATAATTTTTTCCTTTAGTTAACAGTGGTAATGCTTTGCTGTTTAGTAATGACAGAAGTTTCTCAAATTTACTTCATACACTCCTAACTCTTGCAATCCTATACAACATAATCATGTTGACATGCCAGCTCTCGTTAGGTCACCAAAGTTAAGCAACATCGAGTCTGGTCAGTATCAGATAGGTGACAGATTTCGTAATACTAGGTGCTGTATGTAGGGGAACGTTGACACCTCTCTGCAAGAGTTGCAAAGACCTAATGTTGTCATATACCCTAACAGGAATATATAAGCGATCGGAGACCACTTGTGAATTTCATGCTCCCATGAAACTTCCTCCTCTGGAGGAAGACGGTTAAACCCACTTTAAGGTTAGTGTTACAGTTTCATTTATTCAATCATGCTAGCAACTGCTCCACCCTGTGCTCCGATGTTATCACCAAGATAACAAAATGCCTGGACAACCTCAATAGCTTTGCCAAGTGCTTGTTTACAAATTTATTGTATAATAAATGCATTAGATTGCAACAGCAGGGAACAGGTGGTACAGCCAATTTGAAAAATACAATTTGTCAAAAGGAGACACGTGTCAGTTGTACTCATATGTCACTAGGAAGAACGTGAATAAATTAGACATTTAAAATTATTTGAAATAAGAAAGTCTTTTTGATGTGTGTGAGAAGAGGAGCAACGGTAGTAGATCCGTGTCATGGTCACTGACTTTGGTAAGGGCCATTTTCGATCGTCTTTGTGTTTAGCTAAGTACAAAATCAATATTTAGATGAATTAGAGTAAAAAGTTTACGTTTTAGAAAAAGAAGATATATATATATATATATATATATATATATATATATATATATATATATATATATATATATATATAAAGCTGAATGTCTGTGTGTATGGCTGGTCACGAATAGGCTCCAATATGGTTGACTATTATAGAAAACTGATCACATATAATGATAGAAGATGTATCAAGACACAGAAATGGGTATGTTTGATCTTGCAGAACAGTGGTTCATTAAAATTGTGGGGTCTGCGTTCGTGCATGGTCCACAAAGTATGGAAATAAAAAATTAAAAAAAAACGTTTACAAGTGTTTGTGATATAGATGTACATAATAATACTTTGATAAGTATGTTTTAACTTAAATAGGGATGGTATAATAAAATTGTGAGGTCTGCGTTCGTGCCTGGCCTCCATAGAATGGAAATAGGCACAAACTTTAATAAAGACTTTTCATATTTATCTGCGTAAGTATACTTTCATAATTATGTTTCAGTTTTAAGAAATATAGTATAATAAAATTATGGGGTGTTCGTTCGTGCCTGACCTCCATCGAATGGAAATATGTCACAAAGTTTAACAAGGTTTTTTAATATAGATCCACAGAATATTTTGATAAGTGTTTCAGTGTGAACAGGTATGGTATAATAAATTATGGGGTTTATCTATTTTATTTTTACTTTCATCATATTTTGCTTTGGTTTTGATACCCCCAAATTCGAAGCTATCTCTTTACAACCCTTCCTTTTCATAACCTATCATACTTTCATAAATCAGAGTCCATTTTCTGTAGGCTGTTTTTGTTTTGAACCCAGTCAACGACAGGTATTTGCTAGTATATATATATATATATATATATATATATATATATACATATCAGTGGCGACTTTAGCCTATTATTGCTACTCGTGCCCCCCTCCTGTTTTCTGTCGACTTCAGTTCCCAATCCCTGGTCCGTGGACCCAAAGTAAATCATCATAGTTGCTATTGCGTGATTTTCCATTGTATAGCACAGATTGACTAACGTACCTTGCATGGTGTTTTTTTGTGAACAATCAAGATTCTATATAATTTGTAGTCTTGTCAATACAGTAGATAAGATCATTTTTTTCCTTTCAAAAGTATAGAAGAAAAGAGATGTTCATTACTATGACGAGAAAATATGTTTATTAGAATAAAGAAATTGATGACAATGACAACTAACCAGGTTAGCAATTAAGTCCACAAATCCCCAGGTCATTTGTCTCATGGAATTATAAAATAATTAAATGATTGATTTTTTATTAGCACTTCATAATCCCATTTTTTTCATTAAGGAATGATTTATTCGTGAATTTTGAATCATAGAAATCTATAAAAACTGCGTGTTCTATGTCATTTTATATTAATAGTAAGAAAAACCCTCAAACCTCAGAACCTTCGTAGAATTCCGTAGTAGTACGTAAATAATTTTTTTTCATAAAGATTCTGTATGTAACTTTTTTTTGCTGCATCATTTCACATCTAGTGTTCGTCTATAAATGCCTTTGAATAGACGTGTCTGCAGGTCAAGCGCGTTTTTGGGAAGGTCATCTCATTTGAACATAAACTCCAGGCGTCTTGGTTTGGCTGCAAATTTTTCTATTAACTTATTGTGCAATTCATTTCTTTGCTCTAAGACTTTAAGCATTTGCTTCTCAATTGAAATTGGGGCTAAAGACGAAAGTCGATCCTCAGCCATAGTGCATCTCAAAAATGATCGTATTCTGTCCAAGGATGAGAAACTTCTTTCATTTGAAACTGAAGTAGCGGAAATGGTAAGGAAAAGTTGTATCAGTCTCACAGTTTCAGACATTGAAGACAAAAAACCGAGTTCATGAAGCATCTCCAAAATAGCTTTACTTGAAGTATGTTTTGTGAAATCATTGTCAGAATGCAAATACCTGAGCTCACTTGTCTAGGATTTTAGGTAAAAAATACCAGGGTATTTTTTCTGCAATACATCTATATGTTGCTTAGCGAATGTACAGGAAAGAACATCAAACTTCTTCACATCGAGCAATTCAAAATATGAAAAGTCTCCTATGTTGGCGAATCGTTCCTTTAGGGACGAAATGATGTTTTGAATTATTTCAAAATATACACTTTTGTAGTTGATTCGATTTCCCCTATTTCTTTTTGTGGGTGGAGCGAGTGATTCGTCAGATATCTCCATGTCCATCATCGTTTGTTGGATCATATTTTCATAATGTTCATTGTCACAATTGTTTGATATCGATTGAATGAAATCATGTATATTTCACGTCGAGTTTTCTGCACTGTAAAATATCAAACAATTTCTCTGCTTGAAAAAGAATGGCATAAAAACAGTAAATAAAAAACATGACAGTGACATTAATTTTGACAATAAATTGTCGGTTTCACTTAGTGTTGCTTCATCCCATATTTCGCCATGATCAAGAATATCTTTGAGTGCGTTCATTATTTTTTTACCATCATCTTTTATAGCGGATACGGTTCTTGATTTATAAAACATCTGGTAGTACACAAAGATGGGATGCTGATTTCAGATTTTTGGAACACACTCTTCCGTTTCGTACTAGATGATGTGAATTTACTGAAGCTGTGTAAATGTGAAAAAAATATTTTAACGCCATCAACTTTTCCGTAATTTTACTCAAAACTAAATTAAGTTTATGGGCATAACAATGGATGAACTCGGCGTATTTAAATCCCCTCTCTCTCAATTTAATTTGCACTCCATTCCGTTCACCTGCAATCATGGCTGCTCCATCATAAGTTTGGCAAACCAATTTTGATTTTGCATCATCGAAGGAATTTAAAGAATTCTCGATTACATCAGCTAATCTTGTGGCTCTTTTGTCATCACTCACGTCATTAAATCCAAGGAATCGTTCAATAATTTTGCATCCATTCACATACCTAACAATGATCGAAAGCTGTGCATGCATTGTACAGTCAGTTGTTTCATCAGCCTGCACTGAAATAAATGGGGCACTTTGAATTTTAGCATAAATAACATCAGCAATCACATTATCAATTGCAGATATAATTTCATTCTGTATTGTTCTGGAAACACCTGAAAATTGCCTAGAGCCTTCTTTGGCAGAAAGTTTTGATGCAAACACACTGTCAATTTTAGAGAAACACTGCAATAATTCTCGATAATTACCTTTGTTAAGACTATCTTCCTCTTCATCGTGTTTGCGCAATGGTAGTTCTTGTTTGCAAAGATATAATATTGCGTTTATCAGGTGTTTCAGATATTGTCTATTTTTTTCGACCAATTTATTGTGCCTTTCCCTTTCAAGTTTGGTCGATTCACTAATAACAGTGACTATGTCATACATGCCAAATGTTTTTAAACGCTTATAATTGTTCAAATGAGTCATTGATTTCGAATGAATTTTGCAGTCAGCCAAAATATGCCTATAATCAGTATAGCCAGTATCAGTCCATGATTGTCCTGATTTAGGCGTGAAAAGCAAGCAAGGCCAACAATAGAGATTTTCCTCAGATTTACTCGCACATAACCAGTCAATGTCATTAAACCATTTGGTTCTGCGAGGCCTGACGAGGCTGTTGGATCCTAAACATGGAAACATATGTAGCCAAACAGATAAAACGGTAATAAAAAAATAAAACATATATATATATATATATATATATATATACCATTCGGTACAGACCCGACCATGGAAGATCAGATAATAAATAAATGTGGATTTATAAGACCAAAAAATCAAACCTTGATCACCCTCCGGGGCTCGGGACTCGTGGCTCAGTGGATAGAGATGTTGAATCTCTACGGTTCCAGGTGAGAATTGTCTGAAGATAGCGGTTTTAATTTTACCCAAAGTCGGCCAGAGGCTTACTTGGCCAAAAAACGCGGTGAGATGACAATAACTATAAAACTATGAGAATGCAGTTAGGAGATTCAGAGTTCCTATCCTGTCGCGGTTACCACCTGACGAAGGCCAGAGAAATGCTTGGCCGAAACGTCATGAATCAACAACTAAGAAAGATGGGGACAATAGTCGGCAATAAATAAATTAACCTCGCGACAAGATAGAAACTCTGAATCTCCTTACTGTATCTTCATAGTTGTTGTCATCTCACCGCGTTTTTGGCCAAGTAAGCTTCTGGCCGACTTTGGGTAGGATTAAAACCGCCATCTTCAGACAATTCTCACCTGGAACCGTAGAGATTCAACGTCTCTATCCACTGAGCCACGGACCCCAAAGGGCGATCAAGGTTGGATTTTTGGTCTTATAAATCCATGTTTATTTATTATCTGATCTTTCATGGTCGGGTCCATACCGAATGATATATATATATATATATTAAATTAATAAATAATACTCATCTCAATAATGAATTCCAATTAAATAATATGAAAACAAGATTCTTTTTTCATGCTATTATCAATCAACGCCTTGGCAATATCTGAAAATATAAGTATATGTAGCTTCCTTCCATTTCTTCTACCCCATCTCCTTCTTTGCTATCGATGGCCGCTCAACAGTCGACCGAAGTAAAAATTCCTAAGGAAATATCTTCATCTCCGTATTAAGCTAGGCATTGTTCAAATGTTGAAACGCTAAATCAACTTTTTTCTTTCTTTTTATTTTTTTTGTATAAAAAATGTAGTTTTTAAATTATTTTTGAGTGATGGGGTGGTATTTTTTTTACAAGAGTACCCAGCGTAGTATAAACACCCTCAACCTCCCCATATTAATAATGGCTTTCGAAATAAACCTCGAAAGTTGTTCTGTAAAAAATTCTGCAGAAATAACCTAACACCTCATTGGTCAGTTTGATCGCCCACGATTTTGTTTGAACCAATTAGATTGATTGTTATTAACTGCCGAATCATATTTTGGCACTATTTTTGTTTCAGGTGGCGTCAGTTTTCTTCTAGACAGCAGGTCGAATGGACGTGGAAAACTCGTCTCCTTATTCGAGGCTTGGAACCCTATAACAGTTTTGTCTCTTTGAGACATATTCATGCCCTAACGTGGGGTAAAATGCTATCATTTGCAAACACTAATGCCTTAATGTCGAGCGAAATATTATATTTTTCACACACTGTTGTGCTCTACGATTGGACTGGTTTTCATCGTTACTTATTTAATGTTTCTCCAAGATGATTCTTAATGTCTACATTTTGACCTGTCATTTGTCCACCATTTGGACGTTATTTACAGTGAACTCCATGATGACACCGGACTCGAAGCATTCATCTTTGGAAGGCATCACTTCAAATTCATCAACCTGCTGCAACTATTTTTTGAACAGAATGGAGATTGAATACTGTAAACGCAAAGATAAACATGAACTATTACCCTTTATGGGTGTTACCCGCTCTGTTCTGCAGAAAGCTAAAGATGGCACATTTTTTGCAATTGGATCTTTAGGTTAATAAAATTACGTTGAAGTTTAAAGGTGAACCTGTTGTGATTTCTGATTGCCTTTCTTTCATTCTATCAAGAGCAAAACCAAAGTGGGAAAATATCTCACAGTTCACATAACATGGGGAGGTTGGGGGGTGTTTTTGGGTGTTAAGTAATTAATAATTAAACAAAAATTAAATTTTTAACAATAATTTGTTTTTTTTATTCTTTTTACAATAATTGTCAATTTCAATAGCCAATCAAATTACATTCTTACAGATGATGAAGCCCCAAATATTTCCCTGTATTTTCCTCATATTTTAGTTTAAATTGCAAGGCTGAATTATTTAATCAAGTAAAAATTCCATAAACTGAATTTAACTTAAGAATACTATGAGAGAAATAACTTTTTAAATTTAGTACTCAAGTAAAAAATGGCATTTTTACTTGGTTAAAAAATTTAAAATACAAAAATTATTTTTGTTTTACTGTAATCATTTTTACTGCGCAATAATTTGAGTTTATTAAATTTTTAAAAGGCTATTTGTTTTTCTTTTTTGCATAGTATTTTCCAGTTTAAATTCAGTTTTTACGATATTTTTGTTTATTAAATTGTTAGTTAATTTGCTAGAACAACAACAACAAACATTGTTAATGACCGTTTTGCTAGAAACAAAAAGTTTGCTGATATCAGCCTGCTCCTACAAATTCAGAATAGGGGCAAGTGAGCGAGAAAAGGGCGAAAGTAGTTCAGAGCGACGTCTCCTACAGGAGAACCCAAAACTAAATATCACGTTGCTTCTGTTGTCTTCCTATTTCTACTTTAGTTTTTTCTCACTCACATGCCCGTTCCGAATTCGTAGTAGTTGGCCGACATTAGAGGACTTACGAAAGGGGCATGCGAGCAAGAAAAACCAAAAGTAGAAACAGGGAGACAACACTTACATGAGAATTGTCACGTTAATATTTCTTGGGTAGGTTTCTGTTGCGTGTAACCAAACCCCCACCACTGCCCTCCCCTTTCCTAGATAACTCTCTTACAAAAGAGGAAGATTGCTTAATATAAGATGGCTATTCAATAAAGTTGTTGTTTCACTTAGCTCTGTGTCGTCCTTATTCTGATACTAATATGCAGAGCGGCTGAAATGGCCTCAACCCATAGACAAGGAATGGAGCGAGATACAGCACAAGTGATGAAGGTACATGAAGCCAATTGAGTGAAGGATCCCAGTCTCCAAAAGAGAATGCCTATTTTGTATCTACACACATGGATCATAACACAGCAGATGCCCAGCTTATGGCAAACTACCATGCATGCAACGAAAAGGGTCAATTTGAGTCCAAGTGTCCCAATAACGACAGAATGATGCGGAAACAGACACCCAACACACGAACGAATGAGTACATCGACAAGACACATCATCAGAACACCCACTGGATGAATAAAACCCCCAAAAACAAAACAGGCAAAAGAGGCCGAATGCCTTATGCTTCTGAATAAAAAAGCTGTTTTCCAAATTGACACATGGGGCATCTATTAATACTCTCCCTAAAAAGTTTGCCAAAAAGATGAAACCTTATAAAGGGGTCTTATGAATGTGGAACAAATCTCTGATGCAACCACTCGGTGTATGCCAAAGAAAAATAAAAAAAACAACAAACCTACTTAGTGGAATTTGTAATATTCAAAGATGACGATGAGTGAGCACACAAAAGGGCCTTATGGAGATAAAACAGAAGAATTCCCACTGCATTGCAGCAGTCAACATAGAGAAAAACCATGAAGAGGTGTTTGATGATCAAATCAGCAAACTGCTGAGTGTTGCTACTCTCCAGCTCAAACCAGATGCAATACCAGTTGTAATGCCCAATCAGAGAATACCTATAACCATACATTTTGAACTGAAAAAGAAAAGTCGACTGACCAAATTAGGAGTAATTAAACCCGTAGAAAAACCCACTCCATGGATTAGCCAACTTGTCATCACAAGGAAGAAAAATGGGACAATGAGAATATGCCTGGATCCTCACAAGCTCAACAATAAAACTCATGCGAGAGCACTACACCACACCAATTATCGAGGATGTCCTTCATGACATGAGAGATACAAAAATATTCACAAAAGTAGACGTTTCATCAGAATATTTGCATGTTGAGCTCGATCATGCATCCAATGCCCTGACCACCTTTCGGACATGCTTTGCCAGATACTGTTAGCGTTGGTTACAATTTGGCCTGAACTCCTCAGCATCTTCCAAAGAAAGCTGAATGAACAATTTCAAGACATTCAGGAAGTTGTCATTACTGTAGACGATAGGGTAATTTCTGGGAAAGACCAAGAACATGACAGGCTACTTCACAAACTACTCCAGAAACGCCAAACAATAGAAATAAACTTAACCCAGAAAAACTAGAGACTGGACTAAATGCAATCACTTCCATGGGGCATCGCATCACCAAAGATGGCATTGGAGTCAACCCAGAAAAATGAGAGCTATCACTGATATTCCAGCATGAGGAAACATTGGCACACTCTGCAGATTCCTAGTATAAAGGGAAATTTATTCTAAATCTTGTAACAATGACAAAACCTCGTCAGTGCCTCCAAGGAGGGGAATTCTGATCTGCAAAAAGTATTGGGGCAGTTCTGTCGGCATTCCCCCGAAAGGGCGCCTCAGGCGATTAGCAATAAACTAACCCTTTCTCAAAGAGAGAAGGCAAGGCCTAGGAGGGTGGACCTCCTAGAACCGTACATAACTAAACTCCTACCACAAAATCAACAGGGACTGGATCATTACAGGAATTGTCTAATCTCTGTTGATTTTGGAGGCTGAAGAATCGAAAGAGAGAGTCTTTATAAAGATAAAACTTAAATCCAAAGTGGTTTGAAATAGAATTCTCTTTTCAAGGAAAAAAGGCAATTAATAAAAAAGCTTTTTTATATCTTAACTTTTGGGCAAAAAGTCCAATAATTGATACCTCCTGAGGGTATTATCTTAAAAGAAAGAGAAACACTGGGGAGAAGTGCACATTTGAAGAAAAACGATTTTTTTATATTTTTGGAATGTTGCTTACTTTTCAGCTTTGCATTAAAATAAGATTCTTTTTTTTTTTTTTTTAATTATTATTATTATTATAATTATTATAATTATAATAATAATAATAATAATAAAAGTATAAAAACAAACATTTTCCGTTTTTCTTCTAATCTATTGTTTTGAATGATAAATTTACTTTCGTTGCTAGAATTGAAAAATTCTTTTTGTAACGTTGCACACACTTACATGTAGCCACCATTACAAGGCAACCAAGACAAGGAATAAGTCGACTCACTTTTTTTTTCCGCTGAAACAAGACATTTATTTCCAGGTTCGCCTGTTTCCCACCTGACTACAACTTGAATGTCTACAAATCCAGCATAAACAAATTCCTGACAAACTGCCCCCTTAAGTAAGACACTATCAAATCTCCAATACTAATGATTACTACAATACTATCTCATTGATTACTGTACACGCAATAACTCTTATCCCTGAGTGGCTGCCAGGCCTTGATAAGGGGTTACCCCCATGTAAAAAAAAATAAATAAAAATAACGCCTAGTCTCTTATTCAAACGTGTCACTCTCAGCACGTGTGTAACACATCTATGCCTATCCTCTCTTTAACGTAATCTTTGGTATGCGCACATTCTTTTTATAATCTTTTTGTTTCTTCCTTGCCATGATGTCAACTCGTACATGGCTATCATATGCACGTCTACACTGTTACATTTTTAAGAATTGTCTATTATGTAGAGACCTTTTATATATATGCATAATAGACTCTCCCATCGATTTCGACATATGAGGTTCCGCCACAACAATTAAGTTGCTTGAAAATCTACACAGATGATTTGTTTATAGTGGTGAAGGCTATGTGTAGAACCATCCACACTTTTTGTTATTACTGCTAACCTTCATCGGTACAGATAACTGTGACAGGACAGAGTATGGAGTAGACAGCAGGTTTTTACATAAGAGTTTCTTTCTCCTAGATGCATGTCTTAACGAAGACTGGGAGTGCATCTGTCCCAGTGAATTAATGAGTCTCCAGATACCAACCTGGAAATTTCTATGACTCGGCGCGTACATACATCACCTAACCTTCCCAAATGGTCACCCATCTGGTACTGGCCAGACTCAACTTGCTTAACTTCAGTGATCTGGCAAGAACTGGCGTGTCAACATGCTGTGCTACACAGCACAATCACATTGACACACCGGATATATATATATATATATATATATATATATTATGTATGTTTCATGTTTGCTTTGTTCTGAAATAAATTGTTATCTTGGTATATTTGAACCTTGTTTCAGGAAACAAAAATAACAACAGGTTCTTATTGCTTTATTAAAAGTTTTAATTAATTTGCTTTCCGAGTCTAGTTTTAATTTGCTCTTTTATTTTCCTCCACCCTTTTTCTTACACTTTCATTTATTGTTACCAAAAGACGGATTTGGATGAAAAAATTAAATTCTACTTAATTTATTCCGAAATTCTTTATAAAATCTAATTAGATTTTAATTAAATAAATGTTCGGATGATTAATGTTTCATTTTGTGTTATTGTGTTGATTTAGTGTGTTCGTTTTGCTTCTACCAATAAGTTACACGGAACTTAAACAATTGTTGGAATTCTCTCCTCTTGTTTCAAGTGAAATTCTCAAAAAAAAAAAAAAAAAATCCTCCAAACCTAATATGTGCCAAAATAAATAAATCTATCTCAATCAACTCTGGTGTTCTGACTTCCTTACTCCTCGCACGCCACTTATCATCCCTCAAAGACTCCCTGCCTTCCTTGTATCTCATATGCCACTCAAAAAACTGATGGTCAATTCATGCAAGATGGTCCAAAAGCAGTCTGAAGCATTCCATACGTTTCTGTGGCATTTTTTTCCAAGTTTAAACAAAATTTTATTGCATATCATTCTTCTAAAGTGTCCTCACGTCCAGATTGCATTTTTGAAATTCACCAACTGTGACAATCAGGCTTTAGTAGGGTGTATTCAAATTCCTGTTGTAGCTGTTCATTTGAACCTGAAATCATTCATCTTATAAGATGTATAGCAATAACATATATATATATATATATATACAGAGTGTTCAAAATTTACTGTGACGAGATTCTTCTATTTTCTATATTTAACAAATTATTTATATTTTTTATGTTTTTCAGGTGTATAAATCTAAGCTATAACTGAAACTTTAGTTTTGATCAAAATGCCACAGGATTTACAAAAAAGAACTGCCATTGTAGAGCTATTCAAATCTGGGAAGACAGCACTTGACATAGCAAAGACCTTAAATATCAACAGAATGTTGGTCTGGCGGACCCTTAAACGGTTCAAATTGACCGGTGACATTATTAATCAACCTGGTCATGGTCGGCCTCGTTCTGCCAGGACCCCAAAACTGGTAAAATCCACAAGAGAGAAGCTTAGGAGGAACCCAAAAAGATCCCTCAGAATCTCATTAAAGAGGGTAAAGTGTCAATCGGAACGATGTCTACGATTCTCCACACTGATCTCCAAACATCTGCTTACAAACACAAGAAGAAGCAACTGTTATCTGCAAGTTCTATCGAGAAACGTGCTAAAGAGCTGAGCTCATCTTATCTCGCATCACTGCTGGCATGCTTCCTAACTTGGTTTTCAGTGACAAAAAGAAATTTGACGTCCAACAGCACGTTATCATCCAAAATGATCAGATTTGGTTGCGTAAAAGTGAAGTTGAGTCTCGGGTTGTTACTCAGAGGCAAGATACCGCCTCAGTGATAGTCTGGGCAGCGGTAACAGAGACGGGAAGAAGTCCCCTCATTTTTGTGGATGATGGCATCAAACTGAACCAGGAAAATTATCGCACATCCATTCTTGAGTCTGCATTGTTGCTCTGGGCACAAAAGCATTTAAAAAACAGGTGTTGGTCATTCCAGCAAGACTCTGCACCTGCTCATGAAGCGAAAAAGACGCAGGAATGGCTGACAGAGAATGTGCCTGCTTTCATCTCGAAGGAAGAATGGCCTCCATCATCTCCAGACCTGAACCCACTGGACTTTGCAACCTGGTCAATCTTGGAGAGCAAAGTCTCAGCTACACATCACACCAGTTTGGACGCTCTGAAAAAGAAACTGACCAAGGAATGGGAGAAAATACCCAAACAAGTCATTTGTGACTCTTGCAGAGCATTCTCCAAACGTTTGCAGCAAGTTGTGGATGCTAATGGAGGTTTAATCGAGTAAAAAGTTTATATTTTCATGACCATATTATTATTTTATACATTTCAATTAATGTAATTATATATTTTTTTTTTTGTTTATTTATTAAATACAAGTAAAAACCTTTGTAACGGTTATTATTGAACACCTTGTATACCATACTTTGGGATAATTGCACCAACTAGCTAAAAGTGCTTTTTTGGCAACCACGCATATAAAGAGCACTTTTTTTTTAGTTAGTGCAATTACCCCTGGATTTCGCGCAATTACCCCAAAGTATGGTATATATATATATATATAATGTCCTGTAGCCATGATGGTCCAAACTTTAGAAAGGAACTTCTATTCATCCAATAAACCACAACAAAACTGACAAAATTGGCAATGCCATCATTTTCTGTCAGCTGTCAAACTTTGTCCATTGCTAATCTGTCGTTCTAAAGTCAGTCGGTCTGCACACATAAAAATTAAATTCTCACACATGTAAATTGGTTCTAACTATAAAAATCTGCAATTATAAATACAAACACTGGGAAAATGGTCAAATAACATGCCAGACATCTACAGTTTAAAGCCGGTAAGTTTTATATATATTATAACAGTTTTTCCATCTGTGGTCTCCACTAATTTATCTACCAATATTTATATATCCTTTTTACATTTGTCTTTGTTCTCTGTGAGAATAAATGTATAATCAACCTTTTTATAATCAGTTTAACATCCATTTTACATGTTGGCATGAACCGGATGGCCCTTTAAAATTGATTTCCAAACCAACCTATTTTTGGCCAGCTCTTTCTCTCTTCCACCTGTTTTCTTGGCCCCTCCTGTAAGCTGAACTCACTATCTCAACTATTCTACATCTATTAGCCCAAGAACTCGTATTCATTTTTTTTTTTCAATAACAAAACCAATGAAATCTATTCTTCACAAGTCTCTCTGTTCTGTTCAGATTTTATATTCCTTTGAGGTCATCTGAGTTAAGCTAATCCTTAAGAGTTACATGATACACGCATTTTTATAATTCTTACAAGAAAGCAGCGCTTGTCCTCAACCCTCACAAGCAAAGGACTTTGTAAACTTGATTATTTTGAATATATAAATCTCATGTGTCTGTTTAATGTTTTTTTTTTTTTTTTAATTTTCCTCCTTTGAAGATTGTAATGCTGGGTATGGGGCAGCCAAACCAGCTGCCAACATTGCCCCGCTTTTTTATTGAAACCAACCGAGAGCTCTTTTTAGTATCCTCGCTGTTCCCTTAAGTGCAATTGTCTGAATCTCTTTTGCACTTGGTTCACCAGGAATATTAGTTAGGTAGGACTTCAGGTTCTTCTTCATAAGTCCTGTGGCACCTATGATAACTGGTATGATCGATATCCCCTTTAGGTTCCAGTTTCTTTTCATATCATACATGAGACCTTGGTATTTGGTCTGTTTCTCTCTTTCAGCTCTGTTAAGACCGCCATCATTAGGAACACTCACTTCAATCAAGGTTGCAACTCTCTCTATGTATGTTTGTATGTCTGCCTAAAACTTTCGACAGGCGACAGAGTTTCATGAGATCGATATCGTTTTGAAGCTTGACCCTTCGGACGACAAATATCAAACAATTGGCTAAAAACATTAATTCCTTCACCCTGAACTGGGCACTTTTCTACAAGGAGGGGTCGATTTTTTGCTGATATTTTTGAAAGTCGTCCCCTCTTTTCGATTGACTAGCCTTAATTTAAACCTTCGCCACTTCTAGTTTGCCGATGAATGCAACGGTAAAGACGTCATGTTTTTTTTTTTTTTGCACGTTCTTTTCTTCCTTCGCGGTACGGGTTTGAACCTGCTTACTTACTACAACTTTTTTTTTTTTTTTTTTGCTCAACACACACCTCCGAACACACAGGCAAAGCCGGTTACCCAGGCTAGTTTTGAATAAAACTGGTTGAAAGATCAAGCACCCACCTCCCCACCACATTATATAATAATACTATAAGGAATTTTGTGTCAACATATGTTATCCCAATTTCCCCTTTTGCTAAAAGATGAGATCACCTGATCACTCAAGATGCAACGCAAAAAAAGTAATTCAGTTTTGTCTCTTTTTTTTTTTTTTTTAACGGTTAATTTTTTTCTTTCTTTGGTAATTCTTTTATTTATTAAAAATATTTAGTTGACAATCATTTTTATGGCAAAAAGTTTAAATTGTCACAATTTTCAATAAATAGGGAAGAGGCATATTTGTTTTATTTATTAAAAGAAAAATGTGGAGGAGGGGAGAGAAGAATCTGATGTTAAACTTAAAAAAATAAAACTGAAAAACCCCACCCCGACACACAGGTTAAAAAATTTTATGCTTGTGTATTATGCTTGTGTATTATAATTGGATGTCTAAAAAATTTAAGAAATGCATTTTAAATAAAATTAGTTTACATAAATGTGTCATGTCAAAATTAGTAAAAATTCCAAATATTACGAAAAATGATTGGGTTTGCTAAAATTATTTTTACAAAAAGAAAAAAAGGAAAATTATTTTGAATATATAAATCTCATGTGTCTGTTTAATGTATGTATGTATGTTTGTATGTCTGCCTAAAACTTTTTCTAATTTGAAATAGTGAAAGTTAAGTGAAACAAGGGAGATAAGTCCATTTGTCATACCCAATAGACTAAACTGCTAAAACTGCATTATTTGATCAAAATTTCATTTTTTTTTTATAATTATTTTTCTATTCGATTATTTTTTTGTAATTTTTATAAGTTTTACTAATCTCAACATCACACGTGATAATGCAAATGTATTTTAAATTTTTACTTAAAATGCATTTTTGGTAATCATGAAGAAAGACTGATTGGTCAAAGGGACGTAACTCTACTTTTACTAAGAGATTAATTTTTTTAAATTTTTTTTTTTTAATTTGGGACGCTAATTGTTAGAAAAGAAAATGAACAAGAAAATGTTTTTCCATCTATTTTATTTAATATAGCAAAACATTTTTTGAAACTAAATATAATAGACGTGGCTAATTATAAAGACGCAACTAATTTCAAAGAATTAAACTTTCTGATTGTCGGTACCGTAATTTTTCTTAAACAAAACATTCAAGTAAATTTTTTTTTTAAATAAATAAAACTACCTCCTATATTTACTTAAAAAATTTTTTTGTGTTACATTCAATAAAGTGGTTGAAAAAATATTTTTTGAAAGAAAAAATATTGTTGCATTTTTCGGCGCTTCTACACTATTGGGATGAGATTTTGTAGTCGATAAATGGAGTTTCCAGATAAAAAAAAAAAAAAACAGTGGATTCAACTGATTTTTTTTTTGTCAATTCTAATAATTTACAATGATAGCTTCCAAATTATGCAGTCAGAATTATCTGAATATTACTGAATTATTAAAAATAAAAATCTCTAATCGTGGTTAGCAGGTGAGAAATTTCCGCTATCTTGTTTAAATCGAAATAGAAAATTACCTCCCTTTTGAACTTTCCTGTATTTTATGATCGCTTTTATCAAATTCTTTTTTTTTTTTATTTTCTTTAATAATTTTCTACTTTATCGATTTTCGCAATTTTTGGATATAATCATCTTAAAAATACGAGGAATACATAGATACTATTGTTTTCATGTGAAATTCAGTATTACAATTTCCAAAATTTTGTCTAAATAGTGTAGAAGCGCCCATTTTTCTTCTCTTATAATTGGTGTCCCAAATTATCATACATATACAAAAAACTAATAGCTTAGTAAAAGAATTACATTCCTTAGATTAATCAAGCTTTCTTTAGGATTGCCGAATTTCCTCTTTTTTTTTCTTTTTTTTTTTTTTTTTGATTAAATTGAAAATTAAATTACAAATATAAAAAAAAAAAGAGGAGGAAACATGTATATGTCCACTGATGTTTTGTATAATGAAATGGGGGAGGAGCATTAAACAGGGAGGAGGAAATGAGGAGGTGGAACACAAAGAGAGGAGGCGGAAGAGGGGAAGGGGGAAATGAAGAGGTGGAACAGAAAGAGAGAGGAGAAGGTAGAGGAAGGATTAAGATAAGAAGAGAAGGAAGAAATAGGAAGAAGGAAAGGGAAGGTAGAACTAGTAAAGAAGGTGGCGGAAAGGAGAGGTGAAACAAGAAGACAGGCATGAGGAAATGGGGAGGTGGAACACAAAGAGAAAGGGGGATGATAGGTGATACAAGAAGAAAGAGTAGAGCGTGAAGGGGGAGGAGGAAAGATAGGAGTGAGGAGGAAGAAGGGAGTGGGATAAAAAGAGAGGGGTGAGGAGGAGTTAACGGAAAATAAAGGAGTGAAACAGGAAGGTAAAAAGGAGGAGGAAACAAAGAGAATTGCATGAAAAAAGATGAATTGGAGAAAAAAAAGAAGTTGAATGTAAAGTGGAGGGGTAAAGAAAAATAGTATTAGGAAAAATGTGAAGAAAATAGCAAATGAAAGAATAGTTAAGTGAGGAGAGAAAAGAAGAGGTAGAGGAGTAAAAAGAAAAAGAGTCGGAGGAAGAGGAGGAAAAGTATCAGCGAGGAAGACGAGAATAGAAAGGAAGAGAGGGAGGTCAATAAAAAGAAAAATAAAGAAAGAAATAAAGAAAAAGAAATCGAGTATAAAAGAAGGAAGGGGCTAAAGATAAAAGTAGACACAATAAGACAGACAGGGAGAATAGAAAGAGTGAGCTAGGAGAGAATTGAAAGATGAGGAGAGAATAGAGAGAGTGAAAGAGGGGGAGAATGGTGAGAGTGAAAGAAGGGGAGAATGGAAAGAGTGAAAGAGGGGGAGAATGGAAAGAGTGAAAGAGGGGGAGAATGGTGAGAGTGAAAGAGGGGGAGAATGGTGAGAGTGAAAGAGGGGGAGAATGGTGAGAGTGAAAGAGGGGGAGAATGGTGAGAGTGAAAGAGGGGGAGAATGGTGAGAGTGAAAGAGGGAGAGAATGGTGAGAGTGAAAGAGGGGGAGAATGGTGAGAGTGAAAGAGGGGGAGAATGGTGAGAGTGAAAGAGGGGGAGAATGGTGAGAGTGAAAGAGGGGGAGAATGGTGAGAGTGAAAGAGGGGGAGAATGGTGAGAGTGAAAGAGGGGGAGAATGGTGAGAGTGAAAGAGGGGGAGAATGGTGAGAGTGAAAGAGGGGGAGAATGGTGAGAGTGAAAGAGGGGGAGAATGGTGAGAGTGAAAGAGGGGGAGAATGGTGAGAGTGAAAGAGGGGGAGAATGGACAGAGTGAAAGAGGGGGAGAATGGACAGA
Source organism: Euprymna scolopes (assembly GCF_053919585.1). Lineage (NCBI taxonomy): Eukaryota > Metazoa > Mollusca > Cephalopoda > Sepiida > Sepiolidae > Euprymna > Euprymna scolopes. Next base: position 67,023,604 of record NC_136512.1, read on the forward strand.
GTGAAAGAGGGGGAGAATGGACAGAGTGAAAGAGGGGGAGAATGGACAGAGTGAAAGAGGGGGAGAATGGACAGAGTGAAAGAGGGGGAGAATGGAAAGAGTGAAAGAAGAGGAAGAATGGAAAGAGTGAAAGAAGGGGAGAATGGAAAGAGTGAAAGAAGGGGAGAATGGAAAGAGTGAAAGAAGGGGAGAATGGAAAGAGTGAAAGAGGAGGAGAATGGAAAGAGTGAAAGAGGGGGAGAATGGAAAGAGTGAAAGAGGGGGAGAATGGAAAGAGTGAAAGAGGGGGAGAATGGAAAGAGTGAAAGAAGGGGAGAATGGAAAGAGTGAAAGAGGGGGAGAATGGAAAGAGTGAAAGAGGGGGAGAATGGAAAGAGTGAAAGCGGGGGAGAATAGAAAGAGTGAAAGCGGGGGAGAATAGAAAGAGTGAAAGCGGGGGGGGAGAATAGAAATAAAAAAGGCAGAAGTTGAGAGAGAGAGAGAGAGTATAAAAAGTGGCGGTGGTGGTTCAATTACATGGAGAATGTTCCACGCTTTTTAGAGGCATCCATAATGCGTCTGAATAATCCTCAATGTAACAGTAAGGTCATCCGGGTATTCTTCTTGTGACTGTTTGTTTGGAAGATAATATTTATCACAGTATTTCTGGAAATAACGGCCAACATCCATATGGTTGATCACTTCTCCACTATTTGCCATTTCCAAACTCTCTGCAAAGACATAAACAAATACATTTGTTAGAAGCAACAGCAGTGAATGATTTTTTTTAGATATTGACTCAATTGGACTAAAGTTGAAATCAACGCATTCTTTTAACCTATCACAGCACAAGAGGTATTTAATTCATAATCTTGCATGCAATATAAAAACCCAAACAGCATTTTCTTCCTTGATTTTCCTTTCATTTCAGCAAAAACATGTGCACACATCACATCCAGACAATTTCATTTATATATATATATATATATATATATATATATATATAAAGAGAAAAAGAGATACAAAGGAAACAAAGAAAAAAAAATTTTTTTAATCTATTTCTCCCACCAACACTAACCTTGCGCTGCATATCTGTTGCTACCATCATTAACGAGAACATTGTAAAACGGTTGTTGGTCTTTTTTATCTAAAAGATCCACGCCCATCCGCTGGATCCATTCCAATGACGCCATACATTTCCTGTCCCATCCGGTCACAACACATAAATAGTTATACCTGAATAATAAAAGAAAATTGATATCATTAAATGTTTTGCAGCACTATATCCATGTGCACTTGTCACATGTATAATAACAAGACGAAAAAAAAAAATGAAGAGCACACGTGGTGTTGCCTTCATGTTTTATTAGCTTTCGTTATTACACATCTTAACAGGACCTTGTTTATGATGAGAAAGAAAGTAAAACAAGTTAACAAGCCGCGTGTACATCACCCCCTATGGTGCTACATATGAGATGACACCACAAAAAATAATGAACAAATGATAAATGTGAGAAGTGTGAAGGGTCAAAGAACAATGGCCCCCACATTTTAGCCAAGTTTCAGAAAAACCTAATGGATGGATCAAACGCTATGGGGCAAAAAGTGTAATTTTTAGCCATTTGGGGACATTTTTTAACCTCTTTTGAGCCCCTGGGGACGCTGAATCCCAGTGTAAATGGATAACAGTGCAGCTTCAGGCCTTAACACATGTATATTTGAGTTGACCACCATGAAAAAACACTATATAGTCAGACATATCAAGTTTTTGTTGAGAAATATGAAAAAAGAGCCACAAAAAGGGGCATTTTTAGCACTAAAAGTCCCCGGGGATGCGAATCAGAATTTTGCCAGGGTCACCCATACTGGATTTATATAAAGAACAATGGGCTCCACATTTTGGCTAAGTTTCAGAAAAATCTAATGGATGGATCAAAAGTTATGGGGCAAAAACGTGTCATTTTTGTCCATTTTAGGGCATTTTTTACCTCTTTTGAGCCCCTGGGGACGCAATGGGAATTTTCGCAAAAAAAAAAAAAAAATTTATTTTACTGCGCACATCTATTTAATAAAATACAATTTGTGGCAAAATTTCAGGAAAAACTAATCAACAGTTATCTGGCAATCGTCTGGATGAACGAATGGATACATGAACGCCACTGAAAACATAGGTCCCTCTCAGATAAATCAGGGGATTAACAAAGTAACACTAAAAACAAAGAAACAAAATGAATGCATTAAAAAAGAAGAATCTGTATATAAGAGACAATTCTTTAAATGAATTATCACCTCGAGCAACAAAAGTTAACTTATACAAAACAATAACAAAATGGAGAAAAAGGAGAACTAATATCGATTTTCTACTATAAAACAACAACAAAAAAAACCCCGTGGCCTTAATTAAAGAAAAAGCTAAAATGCTTAAAAGAACACTGATATATGAAAATATAGCAATATATCTTTATTGCTGATGATAGAGATGGATGGTTGGTTGTTAGGAAGGAGATGCACGCACCAGAATTCAATGGGTTGATCCTTCTTGGGCTCAAATCATCAACCAATCCCGATATTAAATAACTGTTTGGGATCACCTCAAATAACTCCTAACAGCATTGTCACAGTAAACACACCTCAAGGACATTTTATTTGGCGATCGTTATTTCACTGAACTGACCTGACTTTGATTACACCTGTATATACCTTTTGCTGAAAATGATCTTTCAAACATCCAGCATTTAACTTATTTTTTGACAATCGTGCATATTTGTTGCTTGTTTCCAGGTGTCTAGTGTATTATTTTTATTCAATTGACCTTTTCAAATGACCAATAATTATTTCATGTTGTTTCTGGCATAGCATCAGGTTCATAATTTTTAATTAAATGACCTTTGGTGCATTTGATAATTATTTTATGTTATTTTTTTGCATATCATCACTAGGCGCACCTCTCGTCAAAATGATTTTTGGTACACATGGATATTAACAATTTTTTTTTTTTTTTTACACATGGACATTTACCATTTGTACCTTTTATAACTTTATTTTGTTTTCAGACGTTTGATCATGTGTATATAGGGTGTGGATGATATTGAGTAAAAAGCATCAATAGTTGAGAATCAGTGATCATGTGATCGGGTGGGGGGGGTGTAGAAGAGAATAAAAGGCTATTCTAAATATGAGTCGTTATCAGTAAAACAATTATAAAAAAAAAAAATTTTTTAAATCTACAAATACCTTTTGTGTCTCATGATTAAACCAACAGAAAATTCAACTTCTGGAAAATCGGATCTTCTTTTGGGTTTGATCTACAAAAAAAACATATGCATTTCAAAACCAAACATACACACACAAATATACATATATAAATTTGAAAAACAACAAAAAAAAAAAATATATATATATATATATATATAGTCATCCACATACAGTACTGTTTCGTTGTATCACAACTCATCAGTGCGGCTAGACAAACACCTTTCCCCAGCCGTGGATTGAACCTACAACCATCGCATTGACAGTCGGCAGCTCTCACCATTCAGTTACGAATCAGTGCCGTAAATATTTCTCCTAGAGTATGTACTAAATCCACACCCTCCTGTCACAAAGTGCTTGAACCATCAGCTTGTTTATAAACAAATTAATAGTGGGCTTTGCTTAACGCGTCGGGTGAAAATATATTTACAAAGTGCTCAACCCGAAGAAGGGGGATGGCTAGAACAACCTTGCTATAACATTACGGTTAATTTTATATGCTAATATATATATAAATGTTTTTGTTTAGGAATATATATATATATATTCCAAAACAAAAACATGTATATATATATTAACATATAAAATTAACCGTAACCGTTATAGCAAGGTTGTTCTAGCCATATTATAAATATAGAAATAAAATTAAAAAATTCTTTTTAAAAAATTAATTATGTGAAATAAAGAAATATAGAAATCTAATTTAGGAATTCAATGAATGGCATTATTTAAAGATTTTAAATGGCTACGGGTTTTTGTGGAAACTTCTTATGACTGTTTTTAAATAAGGATACGAAAATTAGGTGATATATTAATATTTGAATGGGCTTTTGACGGAGGATTCCTCCAGGGTAAATGTTTTCGCATGCTTCATTTCCGTTAAGGGAATTTTCTTTAAACAATGTTCTATTGTCAAGAGCGTTTTTTATTCAAGAAGCCTGAAGAAATGCTGGTTATGTGAAAATTTTCAAACGCCATAATGCTTGACATTGACCGACTGCTATGGATACAATTATAATTTAAAATGAAATACACTTTCTGTTGCTATCAATTCATTTTTCGAAGTCTTGGTTTTGTTAATACAGTATATATATATATTTTCCAAAACAAAAACGTGTATATATATATATATATATATATATATATATATATATATATATATAATTCCAAAACAAAAGCGTGTGTGTGTATATATATATATACTCAAAAACAAAAACATACATCTATATATAGCATTCAAACACTACCATGTTTGAATATATGATTAAGTGTTAGTTTCACTCATTTAGAACTGTTTTAAAGCTTCACCACTCGCTCATTTTTGCAACCAAATTTCAAACAATTTTTACAGTTCATAGTTCACCTTGTCAGCTTTATTTTGAAAAGAAAATTTCAACTTTTGTTCGGTTAAACAAAAGTTATGATAAAAAAAAAAAACTGGTTTAAAAGTTCTAAGAATCTGTAAGGAATGGAGAAACGATTTTTTTATTGGCTGTAGGTTACCATAGCAACAAAATCTGTTACGCTACCTCAAATCAGCTGGGAATGGCAGAAATGATGACATAACAAGATATAAAAAAAACTGTCGCTAATAATTTGCTGCCCCGATCTGTCACTCAGCCGTACTGTTACTAATAATTCATATGTAACATGTGAAGCAGAGAGAAAATATTTCAAAGCAAATCCTGGAAAAATCATAACTTATATAGAAAAATGCGAGCATGAAAAGTAATATGGTTAAGATTAAACATGGAAAAGTAAAAGGACTGGTTATTAAAACTGGAAAAGAAAAAGACAAGATATTCTAGTAAAAAATATAATAAATTTATAACTTTGCAGTATTAACTAAAAATTAATTATATAATGTTAAATTGAATTTTGTAAAAAATTCTTAATGTTGCAATATTTTAAGTTATAAATTTATTATATTTTTTATTAGAATATGTCTTTTTCTTTTTCAATTTTAACAACTAGTCTTTTTACTTTTCCATGTTTAATCTTAACCATATTACTGTTCATGCTCGCATTTTACTATGTAATATATATATTAAAATATTCAAAAGCATGTATATATATATATATATATATATATATATATATATATATATATGTATATATATATATGTATGTATATATATATATATATATATATATATGTATATATATATATATGTATATATATATATATATATATATATATATATATATATATATATATGTGTGTGTGACAAATATCTACATTCCAAATTTTTCTGTTTTACCATTTATTTTTGCAAATATGTGGAAATGTTCAATTCCTGAGAACATCTGTTTCGTAGTGCAGAATCAATCATGTAATTATATCAAATTTTTAATTTATCACGAGAAAAGAAACTCATTATATATATATTACAAAAAACAAGAAGAGTGTCCTAGAAGTCATTTACCATAAAGTTTTTTTTATTTTTGTGTGCGTTTCAAATTTAATTGGATATGGATTGGAATTTAACAATACAAGAAAGAGTTAAATTGGATTTTATGTTCGGAAGCGATGGGGCTACATACCACTCTGTAGCTGAAGAATTCACCTGCACTCATCCTGACCACTGAACCATAGTACTGGCTGCCATCTGATCAAGCATTTTCAAGAAACTGGCTCAGATGCTGACCGTAAGATGTGGTCGCCAAAAGCGTGCAACTGAGCAAGAAACATCAACTATGGTTTTGGAAAATGTTGCTGGAAGCCCCATGAAATCAGTAAGGAAAATAAGCCAGGCCCCCTAACGATTAGCACAGGAGTCTCCAAAGTTTTCGAAAAGAGCATATTACTGATGTTTTAGAGTGCTGCGATTTCATTGGCTCAGCATTTTGGCACTTTTTGGTGTTTCACATAAACTGCCCAGACAGATAGCATGGTCCTTATTCTGCATATTAGTTTATTTAAGACAACAAAAATATCAAAGAATTAAATTTATTCAAAAGTATTTGGATTACTATTTTCATCTTGGTTATTTTCACAATGTTTCAGGCGGTATGACCTCCAATCTTTTTCAGGTCTATGTTTTCGAACTTGGAAATTTTTTTTAACCTACATAGAATTTGGAAAAAACAAAAACAAAACAAAAACTTTATTTAATCCATAAGGGTAAATTGTTCTCGTTCTGTCAGCCATAACTGGATAGAAATGTTAATCATTATATTATTCTTAGTTGTTCCCACCTGTATTATGTATAATACAATCGCTTGCCAAGGAGTGTAACTTGCTTTGTCTTGACCATGAGGACGTTTCTGAAAGTGCTCTTACATCCTTGCATGATACAGCCAGCTCACCACAAGTAAACGATAGATGCATCCCTTTTAAATGAAGGAGTTTATCTCGTCTGTAAGATTGATGGACTTTGGGTCATGTTTTCCGGCCTCATTAAGTCTCTCCGGAGAATTAATTATTTGAATTGGAACCATTCAATTGGAATTGAACACTTCTCTAAAATGAGCTAGCAATGCATATTTTTACATATAAAAGACAAAATTTATTTTTACATTTCAAAGAAACATAAAACAACAGTTGGCTAGCTGATTTTGTATGACAAATGTGAACAAAATTGAAATTTCACTTGCAAAATTTTCTCTCTCGTAGTGAGAGAGGAAGAGACATAGAGACCGCGTATTCATATAAAAAAAAGTAACAGAAAACTTACTTCACAAGTCTCAGGTGACAAGTTTGTAGTGGTCAGCCTTCCAGACCTTTTGGCAATATCTTTGTGTTCTCAAATTTATAAACACGTCAAACACAACTAGGATCAAATCTAATCAGCAACACACTTTTTGTCATCAAGCCATCTGTCATATTTTAATAACACCTTTTGGATTCTAGATGTCTTCCCACAAGAATCATAAAAGTCAGGCACAAGGTTCCCCAAAAGGGCACATCATTCTGCCACAGTAAGAACTGAACCTTCATTAGCAATCAGTTCTAAGTGACAGTTTTCTCAAGATTGAAGGTTCAATCCTTACTTCAAATGTTAATAAGTAGAAATAAAATTTTAAAAAAATTAACAGGCTTCTACCTGTTCATCTATATATATAAAAGGCAAAATGTGTGTGACCATTTCATGTATGTCTCGCAAAGGCTTTTCTCTCACACGGTCCTGGTGTGGGGTGGGGTAACGATCGCTTGCAACTGTTTATATAGGTCCTAGATAATAATATCTAGGATTTGGGAAAGCGCGTCGCGTCAAGATTTATTTACATCGACTTTTACAAAATTATTGCTATTTTGGCTTCTCGCATGTTGATTGGGCTTTTTCGTATAAAAAGCGAAACTAATTCAAAGCTAACGCAATGTTCTTGGCATCGCACTGTCCAGAAGCAATCAGCTTTGATCAATGTTGTGTATCAGACAATTGCTATTCAATCTGGACAATTAGGAGCTGGTTTCCCCCTCCCAACATGTTGGGGGAAAAAAACAGTCAAATTTGAGTAAACAAACCCAAACGCTGCCTCGCAGCAAAAGTTAACTGCGTGACTTCTATTTGACCTTCTTAATTAGGTCAAATGGAAACTTTTATTGCGGACACATGTTTTTAATAGTTAAATAAATAAATTCAAACATGTCTCCGTTGTATGTCGCGGTGGCCCAATGGTTAACATCGCACGTTTTTTTTTTCCACACTTTGATTTCCAACTTTGTCTCAAGGGTCCGGGTTCGATCCTCATACTCACCTACCAAAACTTTTTTTTTTAATTTTAATTTAGTTTGATTTACCCAAAACCACACACATGGCCATTAGTCTAAGGGTTCTCAATAATCAAGGCAATCTACAGTCATCTATATCATGGATATATATCAAGAAATATTTCTTTAGCACTTAACAGGTAAGACAATTATCAACAAGATGATCATCCACAAAACCGTTATCTTCATCGACAAAATGAATCGATAACACCAGCAATGATTGAGAATTACCAACACTGTACAGTTTAGCACACAATATTTAAAAAAATAAATAAAATAAAATAAAAAAATGACTGAGAATTACCAATGCAGTATAGCTATCACACAATATTAAAAAAAAAAGAAGACTGAGAATTTCTAACACAGTACAGTACAGCTATCATAATATTTAAAAGAAAAAAAAAACAGCAAAACAAAAAAAAATCACTGAGAATTACCAACGCAGAATATAGCTATCACACAATATTTAAAAAAAAAAAAAAATCAAATAAAAAAAAAATTACCGAAAATTACCAACACAGTACAGTTATCACTTTTAATTCAGACTACATAATAAACAATATTTACGTTAACAAAATATGTCATTTGACAGACAGAAAATGATTTTTCTTCTAATTTTATCAAAAACAAGCGATGAAGGATTATCAAATTACTACTAATACTTTATTAAAACTTTATTTTAACAAGATCTGTTACTCAACAATGATTCTTCTTCCAATTTTATGTGAAAACTAGCAGACTGCCCGGTGTTGCCCGGGAAATCTACTTTTACCCCCCACCCCCCGCCACATGACATCATGAGTGACATCATACATGACATCATCTAATATGACGTCATGTGAGACATCATAACACACATATGCTATGACAACATTGTGATCAAACAAACAGACTGGAATACGGATTTATTATAACGTGCTTGTCCATTTCTTTCTCATCACCGTACGCTTATTAATAATACAACATTAGAAAGTTCGAAAAAGATACACCTGAAGAAGATTGGTTGTTACATCATCCGAAACATTGGATAGTAGTCCAAATACTCTAAGCAATACATACTTACAGGTTTGTCTTCTATATTTTTGGATAGTTCTTCTAAGATGCATCGGTTTAATTTTTCCCCTAAACATTGGTATCGGTGAATGTTTGACTGTGACAACTTTTGAGCGCTGAACATGACCTGGAAAAAATACAAAACTGAAATAAATATAATAACATGCCATATATAGCTGGCCTTGAGCCAAACTTGGAATTTAAATTTGATAACGCAACTATTCTAGCATGAGTGTACAGCCTTTGTCAAAAATGATGATAAAAAAAAATCATGTTTTGTTAGTATTCACACTATATCTATCTATATTATGCTGCTCTTTGTGTGTTCGTTTCACGTTTTCTCTGAAAAATACTCGGTTGATCTGGCTGAAATTTTGCATGGACCTTTATGATGATACGGTGCAGCAAACTAAGTATTATGGTATCTGATGTACAGTCCAGATACTTATTTTTTTTTTTATTTTTATTTTTTTTTTTTTTACACAGTGATCACCACTTATCAAGGCCCGGAAGCCACTCAGGGATAAGGGTTATTGCAAGTACATTACGTTAGTGAGGAGATTTGCTGAAATGTTTACTTAAGGGGGCGGTTCATTAGGAATTTGTTAACATTGGACTTGAAGACATCCAAGTTGTAGTCCGGAGGGAAGCAGGCAGACGGAACAGAGTTCCACAGGCGTGCAGTTCTAAGAAAGAAGCTTTGTTCATGGAATCTGCGTTTTGATTTAGGCACAGATATAGAGTGGGGGAAATTTTTCACAGTGGATTCAGCTAGACGGGTGTTTTTCGTGAAAGATTGGCGAGGGGGGACCAGAGATTGGAGTTCAGACGAGCATCTGCCATGGAAATAACGATAAAACAAGGACAGGCTCACAACGTCTCTTCTGTGGGAGAGAGGTTGCAGGATAGAGAAAAGGGCATCCCCCACTAAGCTACAAAGTCTATTTTGTACTCTGTCAAGGCAGGATAGGCTGTTTTTAGCAGCTCCTGCCCAGATATGGCAACAGTATTCCATCCTTGGACGTACTTGGCTTTTATATAGATAGAGAATTGCATCCGTAGTGAGATATCTTCTGGAGCGGTAGAAGGATCCCACCATCTTTCCAGCGACCTTGGCAACAGACTTGATGTACGTGTTCCATTTCAGATCAGGAGTAAAGGTCAAACCCAGAAGCTTGTCAAAACACGGGGCCTCACCCAGACGAGAGCCATCCATCACAATTGATGCCAGATGGGGATCAGAGCGTTGATGATGTAAGGATAGGAGTTTGGTTTTGGATGCATTAAAAGTAACCAGCCACATCTTCCCCCACTGAACCACGCGCTCGAGATCAGAGGAGAGAGAATCAGAGAGAACTTTGTCATTTACAGCCTTTGATGTGTTGCCGTAGATGGTCGTGTCATCAGCATAGATGTCAACGAATGATTTAAGTATGTGTTTAGGGAGGTCATTGATGTAGATCAGGAAGAGAGTTGGGCCCAGGATTGACCCCTGAGGGACTCCAGCATTTATATTGCAGGCCTCCGATTTTTGTCCATCTACCACTACTCTTATGAGCCTATCGGAGAGAAATGATTTAATGATTGAGCAAACATTTCCAGTTATACCGTAGCTGGAAATCTTGTGAAGTAGACCCTTATGCCATACCTTGTCGAAGGCCTTTGATATGTCGAGAGCAATTGCCCTAGAAAGGAAGCCTTTGTCAAGAGATTCACTAATCCTGTGGGATATAACCGTTAGCACATCTGCGGTAGATCTTGCAGAGCGGAAACCATATTGTGTGTCACTAAGAAGGTTATTCCTGCTGAGGTGGTTGACTATTTCTCTATTTAATATGGATTCCAGCAACTTACTCATAACACACAGGAGACTTATTGGTCTGTATTGAGAGGGAGATGACTTATCACCTGAATTCTTAAATACAGGGCAAACTGATGAGGTCTTCCAGGGAGTCGGAAAGCACTTCTCCTTAAGGCAGCGCTTAAATAGTTTCGTAAGTATGGGAGCAAGTTCTGGTTGAAGCTTTTTTAACACTATAATTGGGATGCCATCAGGGCCAGTTGCTTTACTGGAATCTAGGTTCTTTATTAGCTTGGCGACCTCATGCACGAATATTTGTATGTTACCTAGCTTGTTCTGTGTTATAGGAGGAAATATGGGGAGTTGATGGCCTTCGTCGCATAGGGTAGAATTAGCTGCAAAGTTCTTTGCAAATAGTTTGGCCTTGTCTGACGCTGACGAGATGACCTCTGGTCCATTGATAATGGTTGGGATAGAACGCACACTTCTGTTCAGGATCCTATTTGTTATTTGCCAAAACTGGTGGGATCCAAGCCGCTGATCAGCTACCTTGGATTTAACAGACTGGGCATATAGCTCTCTTGCATTTTTTATTACTCTTTTACAGTGGTTGCTGGCAGACCTAAAAGCAGCTTTAGTCTCAGTGCCTCTATTACGTTGGTAGCTATGGAAAAAGTGATTTCTGTGCGCGATAGCAGCAGCACATTCTGGGGAGAACCATGGCTGGCTGTTAGGTTTTTGTTGGAATTTTTTAGATGGTATGAATTGGTCTATGCCTGCAATTAACCATTCGGTCAGATCTGATACTATAGAGGACACATCCTTTTTAAACATGGAGTGCAGAGGTAAATCAGATATGAATGTACGGAAGCTATCCCAGTCGGCCATAGAGTATCGGTATACAGTACGGTGGAGGGGTACGTCTGGGGGCTTCTTACATTTCGTTTTTATCTTAACTGATACGACGGAGTGGTCGGAGGATCCTAGAGGAGAATGACGGAATATGAACATAGCTCAGGGGAAGTTGAGAGAAAAAGGTCTAAGAGGCTTGCATATTGACCGGCTGTATCGGGCACACGGGTGGGTTCACGAACAATCTGAGTGAGATCATAAGCAATGGCAAAATCATGACAAAACCTCCCCTCATCGTCTGTCTTATTTGAATGGGTCAGCCATTCCACGTTATGGACGTTGAAGTCACCACATATGTGGATGTTAGCCGAGGGATGTGAAGACAGTATGTGGTCTATTTTCTCAGATATGCTCTTAAAGATAGTAACTCCGCTGTTGTGGGGCCTATAGAGGGCAAATATAAATGCAGTGGTGTTAGCAAGTGCAACCCTGAAGCACATATAGGGTAAATTAGGATCTTCTCTAGAGATATCCCTGCCACACGGGAAGCCATCCTTAATGTAGGCACATATTCCATGCCCATGGCGATCTTGGGGGTCAGATTTAGCTGTTAAATTTGAGTATCCGTTAATTATGAACTCATCTAGGGAAGTGGTCGGCCCTATTCCAGTTTCACTTAGAAAGAATATGTCCGGTTTTGTCTCCTGTAATTGGGTTTCAACCTCTGGAAGGTTGGAACGTAGACCCCTGATGTTGGAGAAGGAGACCTGGTAGTAGGGGTCTACGTTGGAAGATGGGGTTCTAGGTTTAATCGAGTTTTTATTCTGGAGATATTTCATGTTGAGGTTTGGGGGATTTGTGGAATAGGCCGGCATACTTGGTTAGAGCAGTACAGAGAGGGAAAGTAAGAGAGAAAAAGACAGGAAATTTATTTTTTGTAGCGCACGAAAAGGTAAAGCCGTAACAATTACCCACTAGTATGGCATCGAGAGGCCCCACCAGAGACTACTGCATGGTCCAGATCCACTCACCAAATGGCAATACAGCAGTCCCAGTACTTTGCGCCTGCTGATAGGACAGCCTCCTTAGTGGTTAATCCAAGGTTTAGGTCCCTGACTATCAGGCGGATAACGTCAGCCCAGACAAACGTTTACCTCCAGCACCCTTACTAGTGACATGGCCACAAGGACAGATAGAGACAGAAAAATTTCCGACATCTCAGACTACTGGTCACCAAGTACTACCGACCTTTAAGCAGCTTTTTCTTCCCCCTTTGTCAGAAAAATCACTCATTGAATGAGGACTGGATGACAAAATAGGAGAAGCGAGAGTTACTGGAGCTGCCGATAACACATCCACTGTATTATCTACTCTCCATATGGATTAGTTATCACAATACCAGATTTACTCTAGAAGTTTTCCAGGAAATTACTTAGTGGATCTGCATGAAATTTTGTATGGATCTTTGTTATGAAAAGGTGCAGTGAACTATGTATTATGGTATCTGCCCAATGTACATTTATGGATTAATAGGGATTAGTCACCACAATACCACATTTACTCTAGAAATTTGGCATAAAGCAGCCATTCTTAACCTTTCATCTATCATTGACCCCATGGGCTTTCTCCATTTACCCCCTACTCCTATACAAAAAATCCCTAGCTATCATGAAGTGACAGAAAAAAAAGTTTACCCTCGACTATATAATTTTTTTTACTCCCTAGGGATAAATTATTATGGTTCGTTGTTCTACACAAGTCCTGGGAGGTGACTGCTTCGCAGTAGACAGAACAGTTTCCAATGGTTTATTGTTCTACACAAGTCCTGGGATGTGACTGCTTCGCAGTAGACAGAACAGTTTCCGATGGTTTGTTGTTCTACACAAGTCCTGGGATGTGACTGCTTCACAGTAGACAGAACAGTTTCCAATGGTTCATTGTTCTACACACGTCCTGGGAGGTGACTGGTTCGCAGTAGACAGAACAGTTTCCGATGGTTCGTTGTTCTACACAAGTCCTAGGAGGTGACTGGTTCGCAGTAGACAGTTCTCAAGTTGGAATCCAAAGAGCAAAAGATTCTTCTCATGTTGACATGAAGAAAACATGCGAAATTGCTACAGAAAAGGTTTAATATTTATGGAGCAACTCTGGTTTCTGATTAGTTTGTAGCAGAATGTGATTTAATTTGATTCGTCAGTTCTTAGCAGCATCGTTTATAAATAGAATCTCCCAACTGTGCGGGATCATACCCCATTACAATAAAAAATATTGTAACAAACCTTGTTGAGAACCTCTGCCATAAAGCAATCAAAAAGTGCTCAATATCCTGGATAAAGTAGGTATGTTTTAAAGCCATGTTGTTCAGGATAAACAACATTTTCTTGTATTATACAATTCAGAAAATAAAGTCTTCATAGAGTGAAATATGCAAGTTGGGATTGTTTAGGTGAAGTAGACAACTGGGATAAAGTAACTATATAGGGCTTAAAAGTGTTAGCCATAAGTAATAGAATGATGTATTCACAAGCAGTGGAAGTACACTAACCCTTTTTGTCATAGCGGAAAAAGTTTTAAATGGCACTTACCCAGCACAAAATCCTATAGGTATGGGGCATATCTCCGATATTCTAATTGAATATAAAATGAACAGCCAAATTGAGCAGAAAACTAACAGGCAAATTCAGTAGGAAACTAACATGTAAACTCCATCTTAGTTTGTCCATTAATTTTCTATTCAGTTTGCCAATTATAAAATTGAAGATGAATATTATACCTATGAGACTTCCTGCTGGAAACAGAACTCGAGTGCCATTTAAAATTTTTAACTGTTATTTAATTGGCTGTGTTTGATGACATAACTCTTGTGTTATTTCGTGCCAAAGAAGTTTTCATTTATTCTTTGTCGGGTTCTGATTTGCATATTACTTTGGGTTTTGCTTCTATTTCTACTACAAGAATACTGTCCCATAACGGGTAAAATTAATTCCATAAACAAGAGTTTTGCACTACTTTTCATGCCCCAAATTCTTCAAATTCTGGTCAAAATCCATTACATGATATTGATTCTAAAATTTAAGGCTTAAGATCAAAACGTCCTAAGAAGAAATTGAAATTTAGAGAATTTTACTCAGTTGGTGCTTAATGACTATGAATATGCAACTCTGAAATATTTAAATTTACAAATAGGAGGTTGTGTCTATATTACGCCCTCTAACATCCCTTTAAAATACTTGAAAGAAACTAAAATTTGGAAAATTAATTAACTGATACCTAACACCTATGTCTATCAGCTGTGTTCCAAAATTCATAATGATCAGTTAATTAGTTTGGGAATTAATGATGCACATATAAATATAAGCATATTTAATTTTATAAAGACAGATATAATTAAAAAACACATTAGCAAACACACAAGCATAAAACTAAAAATTGGCATTTCTAGTTGAACCAAGAATAAAAAACTTGAAATAAATATAGAAGAATTGAATAACACTGTAGAACCATGCCATCCTACCACCACCACCATCTTGACAATTGTTGACCCCCAGCACTGTTTGCTGTGGGTTTGTAGTGGCCTTCATCTTTATATCATTTTGGCCGTGTTGTCATCTCTCATATTGATGATTGCTGAGAGTGCAAGCATTGGTTTACAATTACAAAAAAGTTTAAACCTAAACTTGTACAGTTTAATCAAAGCATTAAACAATAGAAATATCGAAAAAAATTTATATTGTACATACCTGTTTATGGAATGAAGTTCTCAAAAAAAAAAAAAAAAAAAAAAAATTTACTATAATTTGATCAAGTATTTTTTTTTTACAGCAAAAATACAATTTTTTATGATAGCGAGCTGAAGGTAGTCATGTTTGAATACAAAAGGAAGAGAAGCTTTTATTTAACCATGAGGAGGGGGTGTCGATGTTTTAGACTGAGTTATCTCCCTGTGCCCCCCCCCTTTCTTCATCATGGTCTAAAAATTCAAACATGGCTACCTTCAGCTTGCAGAAAAAAAAAAAAAACTACTTGATCGAATTATGTGAACTTTCTTTTTTTTTCCGGAGAATTTCATTCCATAACGGGTACATAGAATATAACTTATTTTCAATATTTCCATTTTTTATGTCTTGATTAAACTGTACAAGTACCACAAAAAAAAAAATAAATAAATAAAACACAAGCTCACAAAAGAAAACACAACTCCGATACATTGTGTATAAATCAATTGTGCTCTGAATGTGCGTGATAAAGGACTTCAAACATTGTTTGTTAATAGCTGTCTGTGAAGACATTTTTGTTAGTTGGTTGATCAGTTCATCTCATCTGCTAAAGTTCTGTCTGATCTGCTCCAAACCGTCAATTGCCACAAACTGAAAAACTGTCCTAAACTAAATCGAAACTTCTAAACATATTGAATACAGGATCAAAAATCCTACATCAACATTTTCTGTCTTACTCTGCCGTTCCCAGATGACTACTCATCCTATTTCTGAGTATTCGGCTTTGTGTGTCTTGACGAATCATTTCTAGCCATTGTCATGTTTTTTTTTTGTTTTTGTTTTTGTTACTTTTAATAACTTTTTCCCTTTTTCATGAATCACTTCCTAACACTCCCCCGGAGTATCCATAAATCCATAATAGCAAACCGCTACGTGCAAAAATAAAAAAAAAAAGGTAAATTAAATTATTTCCCTTGCACAAAGAATATAGAATGTATAACTACAACAGTGAAATTCAACTTATCGGGCAAAATGATGTTGAAAGCATATTTCTTTATTCAATTAACTTTACCATTTCCTTGAGTCCCTACACAACTAAAGGTTAAGCAGAAATCATCTTTTTACTATGGTTTATGGGAGGCGATGTTGGTTAACAGCATGAACCGACAACATAGGATCCCCCATTTTTTTTTTTTTTTTTTACGTAGGAGTTACCGCTTATCAAGGCTCAGAGGCCACTTGAGGATAAGAGTCAATGAAACAATATCGTAGTAATCATCAGTAGTGTAAATTTGGTAAATTGGATTACTTAAGGGGAACAGTTCATCAAGAACTTGTTTACGTTGGACTTGAAGACGACCATATTGTAATCAGCTGGAAAGCAGGCAAATGAAATACAGTTCCTCAGGTGTGCATTTGAATCTAGTTCATTCCACAAAAAATCACTTTCACTTAGGATGGTGTCAAATTTCACATGATCCCTCTTGCAAGTATCCGAAGTCTTTCTAGAAAGAATTCTAGCTAGAATAATATCGGAGAAATCTATGCCAATAACAGAATCTCTGGATTCATATATGATGATGACTACAGTTTATGAAGTTGAGCTTAATTAAGAATTTGATAATTGGGAGGGAATTATTTAGAATGTAATTCAGAAATCAAAAGCAAATTTTTTGACAGCTTTAAATGTTAAAATAGGAGTACATCAGTTCTGAATTTTTTGAGATGTGATATGTTTGTATTGTTTTGATTGTTTGGACAGGAAAAAACAAAAAAACAAAACAATTTAAAAAAGGTTTCTTTCTTTCGTTTTTTTGAACCCTTCCACAAGGTATGCCCAACCCAAGGGAGATAATCGCAAAAAAAAAAAAAATTTTTTCTTAGAGTTGCCTCTCTGGCATTGTTTTCTTGAAAAAAAAAAAAAAAAAAAAAAAAAAACATGCATGCAATTATGTCCACGGTTTCGTAAAATTTTTTTTTTTTACTAATAGTGACAATGAGCAGAAGGATTCAGTTAAAAATTGAATCATAGGAAAGTACCCTAGTGACCCCTGAAAAGTGACTTTTTTATAATTTACGAACACACCTTTAAACTCACAGTCCGATTTCTTACAATACAGAGCTAACTTCCTTTTCTTTACTTGAAAAAAAAAAAAAATGTACACCTGACGATGGTCAGAGAGTTCATCGACTGAAACGTTGTGCCAATAACACTCAAGATGAGAATGATTGTCCAAACAATTAAAACAATACAAACATAGGAGTACATCAGTTTTGTACAGAGTTTGCTTTTAATTTCTGTCTTAGAACCATTGTCCAAAGAGTTCCATACAGGTTATCCGGAAAAGATGCTGCAATACTGCATGCTGATGAGTTAGTACTTGTCTGTGAAACAATAAATGACGTATTTGTTGAGTTAAAGAAGCAATATTCAGAAGGTTTCATACAAGTTGTCCGGAAGAGATGCTGTATGTTTTCTTATTTTATTTTTTACTTAGGAGTCATCACTTATCAAGGCTCGAAGGCCACTCAAGGATAAGGGTTAATGAATATTAGGTACCTCCACGATGATGTGTAAAACGTCAGTATTACACACTTAATAGTGACGTCATCATTTTGTGTGTTTGTGTCAATTTCTATGGCTAAACGTTCGCGTTATAATTGTTAATGAAAGTAACATTTTTCTTTTTTTTTTTTGCTATGGATAAAAAAATAATATAAAACTTACCTTTCGTAAAACAAATACATTTTTATTAACGAATTACACAGACTAGAGTTAATAAAATAAAATTAATATTAACGTCTTCTGTTGACACATGTATTTAAAGATAATGTTCCTTACAAGCCTCCGTACATTTTTGAAAAAAAATGCGCAAAACATAAGAACCACCCTCTATCAATTTAAATAATAAAATCAAAACGAATTCTTTTTAGGACGATTTTGGATTTACAATTTTTATTATCTCAATAGTCTTATATTCTCTTATATGAATATATTTTTTTATTATTGGAAACCTGTTATTAAAAAAATCTGTTTAAACTTCATATCGTGTAATATTTGAATTTAATATCATATGTATTACATGTAGGGGGGGGGGGTTAAACTGTGGCGCGCATTGGAGGTACCTAATAAATATGTAGTAATCGTTAATGGTGTAAATTGGGTAGAATTTGGTTATTTATGGGGACGGTTCAACAAGATCTTGTTTACATTGGATTTGAAGGCTCCCATGTTGTATTCAACCGGGAAGCAGGCCAGCGGAACAGTGTTCCACAGACAGTTCTAGGAAAGCCTTGTTCAGGGAATCTGCATTTAGATTTAGACACATATAGAAAGTAGGGGAAATCGTTTATAGTGGTTGTAGCTAATCGAGTGTTTTTTGTAAAAGTTTAGCAACGGGAAATCATAGATTGAAGTTCAGTCGAGCATTTGCCATGAAAATAATGATAGAGCAGAGACAGGTTCACAACGTTTCTTTTGTGGTTGCAGGGAAGACAAAAACCTACTAGGTTTCGAAGCCGGTTTTGAACTCTATCAAGGCTGGATAGGGTGTACCGAACAGCTCCTGCCCAGATGTGGCAACAGTACTCCATTTTAGTATGTTGATGATTTAGTGCCAATGAAACGAAGGATTTACCTCACTAAAAAACTTGGAGGAATTCTATGGAAAGTAAAGGTCTAAAAATAAGTGATACCAAAGCTAAAATGATAATAAGTGGCTGTAGTGTTGGAAAAGCTTCCTAAAAGAGATGTCCACTGCTTTGTTTGTAGAAGGGGATTCTGGTGCAATTCAATTTTTTTGCATTGGGTACACAAGAAGTGCAATGGGATTACTGGTAGGTCGAAAGAGGATAACCAATTTGTGTGCAAGTGGGAGATTTTTTTAAGATTCTAACCGTGCCTTTAAGCACACTTGTTTGTATCTCTCCTGCACTTTGTTCACTGGGTATAGTTTTTAGTACTTGCCTGCGAAACAATGGAAAAACCTATTTGCTAAGTTAAAAACTTGGAGGAATGCTATGGAACGTAAAGATCTGAAAGTGAATGTTACCAAAACCAAAGTGATGATCACCGATTGTAGTTGGGAAGCTGCCAAAGTGAAAAATTTGTCTGCTCATTTTGTGGAAAAGGTAATCAGATGCATGGTTACACAAGGAGTGCAGTGGAATTACTAATAGGTTGAGAGATGATAGCCAAGTTGCGTGCAAGAAGTTTTAAGACAATGGAGATAGATAAGAAATAAGATTTGAAGAAAGTAAATCTGGATGGTAAAGCTGTTGAGGTTGTTTGTAGTAATCCGTGCATGTGTACATACGGTAATAAATCAGTTTCATTCATATATCACTTTGTTCTTTGTTCATTCATAACACTAAGGAAAGTAAAGGTCTGGAAGTAAATGCTCCCAAACCACCAAAGTAATGATCAGTAGTTCATGTTGGCAAGCTGGCAAAAAGAGGAAAGTTTATCTGATCAGTTTGTGGAAAAGGTAGTCAGATGCAATTCAATTTTTTATGATACCTGTAAGCATTGGGTACACATGGAGGATAGTAGTAATTTAAAGTTAGGTGCATTTATATGTTAGAATATTTTTATATACAGAATCCACTCCTAAACTACAGGCAGCTGTTC